>NW_026606584.1:5532500-6217500 GCF_029890125.1 Rhinichthys klamathensis goyatoka
ACCATGCATGCACCGCTCCCAAGCAGACCACACATATATTGTGTGGATCGCCACCCGTAATGTAGCGAGGGCAAGGAGGAACACACAATCTAAACTGCTTAATAGACCAATTTTCAGTTGGTAAACATGGTGACGTTTTTCTGTGGGCGGAGCTTAGGTGGTGGCAGAACGATCCCTCTGGCCGCTTCTCTAACGTAAAGTCTGCAAGTTTTGTTAGCTTGTTTTTAACAATGACTGGAGAAAATCCGATTTTATCTTAATGTGCAAGGTCACTCACTGTCCAGGACCACGATTGTTATTTGCAAAAGTTAATTTTAATCGGACAGAACCAGATTGGCCGACCCGTACACTCATTGAGGATCTGACAGGATTAACGTTAACGTTACCTCCGGTTGAGTGAACTGACTTCTACACCTACCTGATAGAGAAACGGAGGGCATGTAAATCTTTAGATGCCTATAACTATGTGCTGAATGGTCATGTACAAGACTTGTGTGGTACGATCCGCAGTTCTGCCTAGCCAGCGCCGAGAAGACGACAATGTAAAGAGTGACATTGCGGTGCAATTTTAATGAGGTGAATATTTCTAGAAATAAAAAATTGCAGATAAAGCATATTAATTTTTCATTGATTCTTGCACCCAACAACACAACAAGATGGCATTTAATAATAAGAAGAATAATTTAAGATCCTTATTTTGTAGCCGAATCTGTGCTGGTTTGTATTTGCCGCCTCCAGTTTTCCCTTTGTTCTGCCACCAGCTAGCGCCGTGACGTAACTGTGACGTCGGCTGAAAATTGGTCTATAGCCACACTACTAATATAGATATATAACTACGAGACAAACAACACCACATGGACGGACATTTTAACACAGAGATACCAATGACATTGGAGTTTCTTGAACGTGCTTAGACGTAATCATGCAGGAGCATATTTAGACGCAGCCTAGAGTTCCCTGAAAAGGAAAACGTTAATGTTAAAAATATAAATAAACATTTAATACACTACTTATTAAGTATTAAGTATAACTACTGCTAGTATTGAGTCATTAGCTTTGCAACATGCTAATGTAAAGGTGTTATATGTATGTCCTGTGTTTCCCACTGCTTAGTGCTTTTGGTTCAGTCCTGTGTCCCCGTTTTCCCGCTCCTCGTTAGTGTTCAGTTCATTCACCTGTGTTGTGTTAATTTGCCCCAGCTGTGCCTTGTTTCCCTAATCTGTTCTCTGTGCATTTATACCCTGTGTTTATTGTATAGCGTGTTTTGTGGTTCCTGAGTTATGTTTAATAAATTCCTGTTTCCTGTTCCTCATCGTCTTCCTCGTGATTCATACCACCACTTATTGTAACAAAAGGTCTATTAAAATTATTGAGACGCTGGGATAGGCTCTAGCATGCCCACGTCCCTACGGAGACGTAGGGCCTGTGCCCGGTTGCATAAAGCACCTTAAGTGTAATTTTCCCTTAAGGTCGCCCTTATGTTTCCCTTAAACCTAAGGGTGTTGCAGAAAAATACCCTTAAGTGTTACTTAACGGGGTTTTTTAAGTGAAACGTCATAAACACTTAGAATTTCCCTTAAATGCTGTTTTTTCACTTAAGTAATCGTTAAGTGTTGCATAAAACCCCTTAACGGTAATTTCCCTAAGTATAACTTAAGGTTTGGAAATCGTAACCTTAAGAGTAACACGGACAAAAATAAGACGACATGGCTGAATTTATGGAACCAGCTGAAGATCATATGGGAGAACCCTTTGGACTAATTTAGCGATGAAAAATTGTTGCAAGAATACCGATTTGATCGACGCGCAATATTTGACATCGCTATCAAACTAGACGGCTGTCTGTCTGTCAGAAAACAGGTATGCTATGGAAATATACTCAGCTGTATTTCGAGACACAGAGCCAGAAGTGCATTCACAAAACCTAAACAAATGCCAAAGCATGAGACGGTGAACAACACAAACTGCAGCCACTTTCGGAGCTAACGCGGTGTTACGTGATAGCGTCACTGGACTGACACGTGATATTCCGACATGTTAGTGTTTTGCGTATCTATGGCAACAACAGACTTTTATAACGTGAATCCAGGATCGCTGTCGTGAAACACTTAAATGTTTCCCTTACCTAAGAGAATGTCACGGTTGGTAAATCCTATGTCTTCTTCTTGTCTCGTGTCTCTGTTGTTGTATGTGTGTGCGCTGATCAGAGGGGCGTGGCCGCTCATCAGCGCTCGTTCAGCAATCACTCATTACCTCATCACCAGCTGCAGTCTATCCATTCCTGTGTATATATTCTCACCAACTTCTCATCTCCATTGTCAGATCGTTGTTTGTGATGTCCGGTTGTGTTGATCCCTCTGCGTTCCAGTCCCGTGCCTTCGTTGTTCCTGTTCGTGTTCCTGTGGTCGTTATCTGGATTCGTCTTGTTTGTTCAGCACTCTCCGTCACCTCACTCACCGGATTCATCTGACCATTGGAGTCCCTGCGCCGCTAGCCTGTTACCACTGGACTCTCTCTTGCTTCATCATTGCTTTGTAATAAATACTGAGTTTTACTTGCATCTTGCTTCCGAGTTTCTATCGTTACAGAACGATCTGACCCAAATGGAAGCAGCGAGTAACCCGTCAGAAAGTCTGGAAGACTTTCTGAACAACAGCAGACTTCGGATGGATAACCAAGAAAAGAACCTCAACGACACAGCTCGCGCTGTTCAGGCTTTAGTGGCGCAGGTGTCTGGGCTCACCCAGCAAATCCAACTTCTGCGAGCTCCCACTGCGCCGCCTGCACCGCCGATTCCCCAACCACCACCAGCGGACCCCTCCCAGTCGGAGCCCCGTCTACCGGCTCCGGAGCCGTATTCAGGTGAACCAAACTTTTGTCGAGCCTTCTTAACACGATGCTCAATGCATTTTTCTCTCCAGCCCCGAACCTTCCGTGAGGAACGAACCAAGGTCGCTTTTGTCTTGACGTTACTGACTGGGAGAGCGGCACTATGGGGAACGGCGGTGTGGGAGAACCAGGACGAATGCTGCGCCTCGTTCCAAGCGCTCTCCGCCGAAATGAAACGAGTCTTTGACCGCGCTGTGGCCGGGAGAGAAGCAGCCAGAGTGTTAGCCGACCTGCGTCAAGGAAGGAGATCCGTAGCGGATTTTTCTATCGAGTTCCGGACCCTGGCGGCGGAGAGCCAATGGAACGAGGAGGCGCAGTGGGACATGTTCCTGCATGGGCTGGCTGACCGCGTCCAGAAGGAGATATACGCCATGGACCTTCCCACCAAGCTCAACGACCTAATCGCTTTGGCGCTTAGAGTGGACGCACGGCTGTCCAGAGTGGAACAGCGAGCACAGCTCAACCGCCCTTCGGGAGGATTTGAAGGCCAACGTTCTGGAGGCGGGGACGCGGTCAGCCCCGTCTACGATCCCGAGCCCATGCAGGTGGGTCGAGCCCGGCTTTCCCGGGAGGAGAAGGAAAGGCGGAGATCCCAGGGCCTCTGCATGTACTGTGGAGGAGCTGGACACTTCGCCTACAACTGTCCTTTAAAAGGCCCAGCCCGACAGTAAGTATGAGGCTACTGTCGGGTGGGATCTCCGCCGAGAAGACCTCATCAACATCGACTCTCCTTCCGGTTAGACTCCGATGGTCCAACCACCGTCACGACTGTCACGCACTTCTGGACTCGGGCGCTGAAGGTAACTTCATGGACCACACCTTTGCACTCAACCACCAAGTTCCCCTCAAACCCCTCACCCGTCAGATTGCAGTACACGCCCTCAATGGCCAAGAACTCCCCACTATATCTCTGGTCACTGAAGACATCACCCTCATCACGTCAGGCAACCACTCTGAAACCATCTCCTTTTATATCCTGGACACTCCGCTTGCACCCATTGTTCTTGGCCACCCATGGCTCACTCATCACAACCCCAAAATAGACTGGCAGCTCAAATCAGTAGTGGCGTGGAGCAGTTTTTGTCATAAGTCCTGTCTTGTGTCTGCCTGTCCGTCTGTTTCTGTTCATGTGTTGCAGGAGGAGACAGTGGATTTATCTAACGTGCCCACGGAGTATCGGGACCTGAAGGAGGTGTTCAGTAAGTCTCGGGCTGATTCTCTTCCTCCACACCGTCCCTATGACTGTGCTATAGAGTTATTGCCAGGTACGTCTCCGCCTAAGGGCAAATTATATTCACTCTCTGTCCCAGAGAGAGAGGTCATGGAGAAATACATTTCTGATTCTCTAGCAACGGGATTCATCCGCCCTTCCTCTTCTCCAGCGGGGGCGGGGTTCTTTTTTGTGGGGAAGAAAGATGGATCGTTGCGACCTTGTATTGATTACCGGGGGTTGAACAACATCACGGTAAAGAATACTTATCCTTTGCCGTTGATGTCTTCAGCCTTCGAGAGGTTGCAAGGAGCATCTATCTTCACGAAATTGGATTTAAGAAATGCATATCATTTGGTCCGCATCAGGGAGGGGGATGAGTGGAAAACCGCTTTTAACACCCCTAGGGGGCACTTTGAATATTTGGTTATGCCGTTCGGCCTTTCCAACTCCCCAGCGGTCTTCCAAGCACTTGTCAATGACGTTTTGCGAGACATGGTCGATCAATTCATATATGTCTACCTGGATGATATATTGATTTTTTCATCGTCTCTCCAGGAACACGTGCAACACGTCCGACAAGTGCTTCAGAGGTTGCTAGAGAATGGGCTTTTTGTCAAGGCGGAGAAATGCGTTTTTCATGCACAGTCTGTTCCTTTTCTAGGTCACATCATCTCGGTTGAGGGAATGCGCATGGATCCTGACAAGGTTAAGGCTGTGGTAAATTGGCCAAGTCCAGATTCCCGTAAGGCCCTACTGAGGTTTCTGGGGTTTGCCAATTTTTACCGGCGTTTTATTCGCAATTTCAGCCGACTAGCCGCGCCTCTGACCGCCTTGACCTCCCCCAGAACGACGTTCAGGTGGTCAGACGCAGCAGAAGCTGCGTTTGCCAAACTGAAGGGTTGCTTTGTTTCAGCCCCCATCCTGATAACCCCTGATCCATCACGTCAGTTCGTGGTGGAGGTCGATGCGTCAGAGGTGGGGGTAGGTGCAGTGTTATCCCAGCGCTCTCCTTCAGACGACAAGATGCACCCTTGCGCGTTTTTGTCTCATCGTTTATCCCCTGCCGAAAGCAATTATGACATTGGCAACAGAGAGTTGTTGGCGGTCAAGCTAGCATTGGAGGAGTGGCGCCACTGGTTAGAAGGGTCGGGGGTACCTTTTATCGTCTGGACCGATCACAAAAATTTGGAATACATTCGTACGGCTAAAAGACTTAATTCCAGGCAGGCTCGGTGGGCTCTTTTTTTCGGACGTTTTGACTTTACTCTCTCGTACCGCCCGGGTTCTAAAAACATCAAACCCGATTCTTTATCGCGCATTTTTGACCGTTCCGATCGCCCGTCTACTCCCGAGTGCATTTTACCAGAGACCCTATTTATCTCTACACTCACATGGGAGGTCGAATCGAAGGTCAAGAAGGCCTTAGAAGGGGTAACGCCTCCGACTCGTTGCCCACCGAACCGGTTGTTTGTGCCGGAGAGTTTACGGTCCAGCGTTATTCAGTGGGGACACTGTTCCAATGTGGCTTGTCATCCGGGAGTTAATCGTACTATGTTTTTAGTCAAGCAACGATTCTGGTGGCCTCTCATGGCTCGTGATGTTCACAATTTTGTATTGGCCTGCTCAGTTTGCGCCACGGGTAAAACTTCCAATCGACCTCCAGATGGGTTACTCCAACCGCTGCCGGTACCTTCGAGACCCTGGTCCCATATCGCACTAGATTTTATCACCGCCCTCCCACCCTCCCAGGGTCACACGGTAGTTTTGACCGTGGTGGACCGGTTCTCGAAGGCTGCCCACTTTATTCCCTTGCCCAAATTACCTTCAGCCAAGGAGACAGCGTTGATTGTCGTTGATCACGTCTTTCGGATTCATGGCCTCCCGACAGACGTGGTTTCTGACAGGGGACCCCAATTTGTGTCCAAATTTTGGCGAGAGTTTTGTAAACTTCTGGGGGCGACTGTCAGTCTGTCCTCTGGGTTCCATCCCCAGAGCAATGGTCAAACTGAGCGAGCCAACCAGGATTTGGAGCGAACGTTGCGATGTTTAGTGTCCAAGAATCCTTCCTCTTGGAGTCAGCAACTGTCTATGGTGGAGTACGCCCACAACACATTGCCAGTGTCATCCACGGGCCTATCACCATTTGAGTGTAGCGTAGGTTACCAGCCACCTATTTTTCCTAGTCTGGAATCCGAAGTCGCGGTCCCCTCCGCCCACGCCTTCGTCCAGAGGTGTCACCGCACTTGGACTAGAGCCCGTGAGACTCTACTCCAAGTGGGGGCGCGCACCAAGGCCAAAGCCGATCGCCACCGGCGGAGGCCTCCCGTGTACGTCGTCGGTTCTAAAGTGTGGCTTTCTACCAAGGACATTCCTCTCCGCTCCGTTTCAAATAAGCTCGCACCTAAATTCATTGGCCCGTTTTCTGTCACCAAAATCATTAGTCCAGTGACAGTCCGCCTGAATCTTCCTCCAGTGTACAGGAGGATTCATCCCGTCTTTCATGTATCTAAAATTAAGCCCGTTTTTTTTGCTCGCATTAATCCGCCAGTCCCGGTTCCCCCCCCGCCGCGTCTCGTAGACGGGGAACCCACTTATTCGGTCAATCGTGTTCTGGACTCGAGGCGGAGGGGGCGCGGATTCCAGTACTTGGTGGACTGGGAAGGTTACGGTCCGGAGGAGAGAAGTTGGGTACCGGCTAGAGACATCCTGGATCACTCCCTTATCGATGATTACAATCGGCAGGTAAGGGAGTCTGGGAACGCCAGGAGGCGTTTCTAGGGAAGGGGGTACTGTCACGGTTGGTAAATCCTATGTCTTCTTCTTGTCTCGTGTCTCTGTTGTTGTATGTGTGTGCGCTGATCAGAGGGGCGTGGCCGCTCATCAGCGCTCGTTCAGCAATCACTCATTACCTCATCACCAGCTGCAGTCTATCCATTCCTGTGTATATATTCTCACCAACTTCTCATCTCCATTGTCAGATCGTTGTTTGTGATGTCCGGTTGTGTTGATCCCTCTGCGTTCCAGTCCCGTGCCTTCGTTGTTCCTGTTCGTGTTCCTGTGGTCGTTATCTGGATTCGTCTTGTTTGTTCAGCACTCTCCGTCACCTCACTCACCGGATTCATCTGACCATTGGAGTCCCTGCGCCGCTAGCCTGTTACCACTGGACTCTCTCTTGCTTCATCATTGCTTTGTAATAAATACTGAGTTTTACTTGCATCTTGCTTCCGAGTTTCTATCGTTACAGAGAACTGTTTAAGAGATTATATGCAACACCCTTAAGTTATTCTCTTAGGTAAGGGTAAATCACCCCTTAAGTATCATACTTAAGGGAAAACCTTAAGGTGCTTTATGCAACCGGGCACTGGTATATAGATCCTCTACCACTTAATCCACCCTTAAACCTAACCAATCCACCAACCTATTTCTAACCTTACATTTATCCCACCTCAATAGCAGCAAACGTGTTTTACAATACAATATGAACACAATGAGTAGATTGTACTATTTTGTACCATACTTTTTTACCTCATAGTATTAAAGACAGCTAATATAAAGTGGAACCAAAGTATCTGCTGATACGTTTGGCAGTTCAATAATAAAAAAAGCAGTGGAAAATAATTCTTTCTTTTAATAATCTTCAATAGTAAAGTTCATTCTAACCTCTGCTATAGTGATGACCAGCATAAACCATGGTGGTGGACAGTAGGTGTAACTGTCAAAGTACCATTTGCGGTCCACCTCTCTGGGCAAAGTCTCATAGGCAACATGACGTACGAGTCTCCGAGACAGACCCAAGCCTACTTCCTCTCTCAGTGCCGAATTCCTGAGCTGCCGACTCCCTTGCAGGATCGCTCGACGGAAACTGTTTGAACGTTTGTTGCTCATCTGAAAAATATGACACATACAAACGGAACAATCATGTTTATCCGCATTTTACTATGAATATGCATGGAATCATATATCAGTAACCAAAGATAGTGATGTGATCATGTAACAGTAACCAAAGATAGTAAATCAGTATTGGTATAGTCCTTCAGTCCTGTAAGTTTGCATGTACATTAAGCAAGACTTTTATTGGGAAACCTCCCACTTTTTCGCTGATACAGGTTGTCACAAACTTTTATTTCTCCGGACACTTACTGTGATCCCTAATAATCTTTCTTGATGTTTTTTTTTATGTGACTAGACTAATTCACCTGTTAGTTCATTTAGAAATGTCCATGATGTAATTCGTCTATGATCTGTCTTTTTGTCTTTGACAGTGCATCCCCGTCCCACATCCCACGCCCCCCTTCTCTGCCACAGAAAGAATGCCACTGTTGTCACTTAGCAACCGATTAAATATTCCACACTCATCTCCAAGTCTCAGAGCAGCTGTGTAACAAACAGTGTGTAAGTGATTTTGTGTGTGCGTTTGTGTGCATGAGACAATGCTGTTCAAACAAGCTTTTCACCGCTGAGGCAAAAAGCCTTCCTCAAAAACCTGGAATGTTCTTTTATCCCATGCCAGGCTCCTGATCAGGAATACAGGTCATGCATTATGTAAGTTGTGGACGAGGCCCTGCGTAGGATGAAGAAATTTATCCAGAAAGCCCCTGAAGATGTTTCCTTTGCTGTCACAATGGGATCAAATGAAATAGTTTAAAACATGACTAAGCTGATCTCCAAAGCTTACAGTTTCAGCTTACAGTACAGTTCAGCACAGTTGTTGAGTCAGACCAGAGGGTGACTGTCTGGAATTTATGAGGCAACTCAGTCTGGATCACTGTCGCTAACTGGGCGCCAGTCAGGGCTGCACTCAGTTCCAAACGAGGCATGGAGAGGCATTTTCTGGGAGCCACTCTGGATCTGGCCAGAACAAAGGCAACATGGATGTGGCCTTGATCATCAGTAGTACGCAAATAGGCCACTGAGCCGTATGCTCTTTCTGATGCGTCGCAGAATATGTGGAGTTCCCGGATGGCACTAGGGTAATCAGCACAGGCTGGGGCATAAGGTCGGGGAAATTGCAGCTGAAGGAGATTAGGAATCTCTCGCATCCAAGTTAGCCACTTCTCTCTTAGCTGTAAAGGTGTTATTGGATCGTCCCAGCCCAAATTCTGCTTCCAGAGGTCTTGGATGAGAACTTTGGCCCGGGTAGTAAACGGGATGATATAACCCAGCGGGTTATATCATACTGACTGGCCAAGGTCTTGTACACGTTTCTCATAGTAGGCTCTAGATGCTCGGTTGATCGCAACTTATAGCCTAGTGTGTCACTGAGACAGTCCCACCGTAGGCCCAGAGTGGGTTCTTGTAGGTCTGTACTGGCTTTTGTCAACCACAGTTCACTGTTAGCAGACCGGGCTTCTGCAGGAAGATGTCCGATTACAGAGGGTACATTGCAGGCCCACTGTCTGTTTCACATGCTTCCCACAGTAAAGCTACAAAAACAGTTTACTCTTTTAGATACAGGAATGAAGCCAACTTTGTAAAAAACTAAACTGGGGAATACTGACCTCAGATCCCTACCGGTATAACAGCTCATCACAAATGAGTTTCAAGTTAATGTGCACACAACCAGCTGCAAGCTGTTTCTACTGATGTTACATTAATACCTGTTTGTTTAATAAATATATACAGATGCACACAGGCACAAACAAAACAAAATACACACACTGGCCAGCTTTAAAGAAATAGTTCACCCAAAAATAAATATAAAAAAAATACTATGGAAGTCAATGGGGTCCATTAAATATTTGGTTACTGGCATTCTTCAAAATATCTTCTTTTGGGTTCAGCAGAAGAAAGAAATTCAAACAGATTTGGAACAACTTGGGGGAGAGTAAATGACAGAATTTTCATTTTTGGATGAACTAATCCTTTAATATAGATTACAGTTCAAAAGTTGGAGGTCACTAAGACTGTTTCTGTGAGGGTTTTGTAAGGATAAACCCAATTGCAGACAGTTTGCGAAAACACACAAGGTTTATTTGACAAAAAGGGAAAACAAAACCCACGATGGGGTAAAACAAGACTGAAGGGCAAAAACAAAGACTAACAACACTAGACTAAGACTTGACAGGTACCTAGACAAATAACTAATAACAGCAACAAGATCAGGATTGTACAAGACAGAGTTCTTCACTAGATACTCACGAGAGGGTCAACACACAGGTATGGTATCAGAGGGTACACACACTAAGAATCACACAAGGAAAAGTCAAACCAATATGGGATTTAGACAGTACACACAAACTGTGATATCTGTGCCATGCTCTACTGTTGGGGCACCATGGTACTACATCCAGCTGAAAGACTGTAAGGCTGAAGGAAAGACAGAATTCTCAGAAAAAGATATAATGGAGTGGTGCTCACTGTAATCACTCTTCATCAAAATATAATAGTGAAACATGGATCTTAATGTTTGTATATATAATTCTCAGTCTCCCTCTCACTTTTCTTTCTACCTGTTTTTTCTAAACCCTAAATGACATTTTCGTTCCAATTCTTGCTATTACAATCTGTCTTTCCTCTGATTCTCTGTTCTCACTTTTTTTTTTTTAAATAGTGGACAGTGAATGAGAGCTGTAGGAACAATAGCAGTGTAGAAACACCAACTGCATACTCCTCATTCCTTGCTGTCCCACTTTCACATGACCTGCCACAGCCAATCAAAACACAGAATCTGATCCAATGTTTCACTGCATTGCTTTATAGGACTATAGCTCTATTCTCCAGCCACTGTGGTGGACAATAGACTCTTTGAAGAGTTGCTGTATGTGTGAAAGAAAGACTGAGAGAGAATGGGAAAGAGACAGGGAAAAGGGCAAAGGAGGGTGTGAGACTGAGGGTGGGTGGCATTGAGATTTTCCCACAGATTTGATGGCATTCCCATGCAAGTGGAAATGGAATATTCCATGTTTTGGCTTTTAGTTCAGGGTCAGAAGTTCTTCAAACCTCACCTCAAGTTCATCTGCAGAACTCACCAGGTTAACAAAATCCTGGTAGCAGATCTTTCCGTCAGCATTTCCATCAGCCAGGGCAAGAAGAACCTCCAGCTTGTGAGGGTCCAGTTCTGATCCATAAGCCGCAAGCAGGTCTCGGAAATGCTCAGTGCTGATGAAGCCTGAATTTTCTGGGTCATACTGAACATATGAGAGGAGACAAACAGTAAATTAGAACGCATTCTCATATTCTGATTCTAAAACATTTAAACAACATTCAGTGGTTAACAATATTATAACAGTTAAAACTAATTTCATGTGCCATCACTGAAATCATAACATGATGATATTTATTTCTGAGGAATCCACCCATCATTCCATTTGAAGTCTACCAGCAGAGGGACATTAATGGATTTTAATCTAAGTTAAAATGAATCTGGTAAGACATTAAACATAGCTGGCTTTACAATGCAATATCTGTACAGAGGCAGCATCTGAAGCAACATATGTAGCTGAGGCGTGCTACTACTATAATAATACGCTGATTGAGGCGGCCAAATATGGACTGGATTCCGGTCAGAGAATCAGGGAGCGGAGAGAAGATTCTTCACAGAGATGTTTTATTGTACAGTCTTTGGGTGGTTATCTGGATTAGTTATTCATTGGCAATGATGTCTGTATTAATGGTCTAAAGGAACAATAAAGAAATATAATTAAGATTGTATTCTGAAAATAATTTACACACTGGCATGGTAATAAACAAATACGATAAACATAATACACTGTACCATGGTATGTTACTAATATAAAACACATTGGTTACACAGTTGAGAATACTTCCAATGCTAATACTGATTAGCGGATTTATCTCGCGGCAAATTACGGCCGCTATGGCGCTCCAAACGCGCCGATAACAACCGTAGAACGATCGCGGGACATCAAACACATACATTCAATAAACATACATATGCAGATGTACTTACATCAAGGCATAAACGCATTAAACAAACATAAATTAGCGTGAAGAGGTGAACATTCCCCAAGACAGTCTTCCTGTGTGTTCCACTATAATCGGTCCGTGTGGCAAACAACTCTGATTCCTAGGACAGGCTTTCGTACACAGCCGCCCCCAATTATCTGACTGGAGAATTGAAAACACAGAAAGTCTGTCTACAGTATCTAATGATCCTCCTCAAAAGGCGGAAGTAGAATCAACCTAACAACTGGACGAGTGTAGGATTTCCCATTAACACTGACGCGAGCAGCGCGAACTTTCCCATCAGGTCCAGCCAATGTCTCAGACACCGTGCCCACAGGCCACAAGGCACGAGGAAGCTGGGGATCCACAATGAGAACGACTTCGCCCACAGTTAGCTCTTTACCATCCTTTCTCCACTTCTGCCGCTCCTGTAAACTTGGGAGGTAATCTCTGATAAAGGCAGTCCAGAAATGATCCGCCAACACCTGGCTATGTCTCCATCTGCGTCTTCCGAGCAGGTTGGTAGAGTCGAAAAAGACTTGAGGTAGGGAGGCATCACGACGGCCCATAAGGAGTAGGTTTGGCGTCACTGGGTCAACGTCTGCTACATCGGAGGATACATAGCCGAGAGGCTTGGCATTTAGAATACCCTCAACCTCCGCTAACAACGTCCGCAGCACTGGCTCTGGGACCGTTTGCTCTCGCAGAATAACCCGTAGTGCAGTCTTTACAGATTTAACTTCACGCTCCCAGGTTCCTCCGAAATGAGGAGCATTAGGTGGAATGTGGCGGAATCTGATCTTCTGTGGAGCAAGCAGCTCCTGAAGCTTGGGTGCCATGGCATCAAAAGTGTCACGCAGTTCGCGGTCTCCTCCTACAAAGTTGGTGCCGTTGTCACATAGCAATTCCATGGGCTTACCTCGTCTTGCTATAAAGCGACGCAAAGAGAGCAGGAATGCATCAGTGTCAAGGTGCTCCAACAGATCTAGGTGCACACATCGGGTTGTCATGCACTTATAAACGATACCCCATCTTTTTTCATGGCGACGACCAATCTTGACTGAAAGGGGGCCGAAACAATCCACTCCAGTAAAATAGAACGGTGGTTGGTGAAGTTGCAGCCTGCAGGATGGAAGATCGGCCATTTGGGGAACTTCAGGCTTGGCTCGCCAGAACTGACAATCTGGGCATTTGCGTTGATGCTTACGGACGGCTTCCCGACCCCGAAGTATCCAATATTGGCGACGCAATTCCGCTAGCACCCTTTCAGAACCAGGATGCAGAAGTCGGCTGTCCATTTCTTTAATTAACAGCTTCGTTGTAGAATGACCAGGGTCTAACAGTATAGGGTGAATAGCATCAAGGTCAAGGTCAATAGCTCTACGTAACCGTCCCCCTACTCTGATAAGACCTGTGTCTTTATCGTACTCTGGTGCAAGGGATGCCAAGCGGCTGGTAGCTGGAATCGGCTGTCCAGTCTTCAAAGCTTGAACTTCTAGTGGGAATGAGTCCTGTTGAGCTTGGGCCAGAATAAGCTTCTCTGCTTCTACATAGTCATCAGCTTGCAGTGAAGAGTCACTGTTTGCAGCAGCCGCCCCGTGTAGGGACCTGACAGTGGCCTCAATAAGCTCTAGCCATGTGCGAAATTGATCGGGGTCTACATGTAACTGATTGGTAACTTTGACAGTGCCGATGAATGCAGTTTTCCTCAACTCGCTGATCTCAGATTCTACCTTAGTGACGGGTGTAGATGGCCACTGATCAGAAGGTAGAAGGAGGAAGTCGGGTCCTGAACTCCACGGGTGAGGTCCTGCTATCTGGGTCAGTGTCAGGCCTCTTGTGATGTGGTCAGCAGGATTTTGAGCTGAATCAACATACCGCCATTCAGCCGTGTCTGTAAGGGTCTGGATTTCTGCTATGCGCGTCCCTACAAATACCTTGTAGCGACAGGACTCAGAGGTTAGCCAGTTCAGCACAGTTGTTGAGTCAGACCAGAGGGTGACTGTCTGGAATTTATGAGGCAACTCAGTCTGGATCACTGTCGCTAACTGGGCGCCAGTCAGGGCTGCACTCAGTTCCAAACGAGGCATGGAGAGGCATTTTCTGGGAGCCACTCTGGATCTGGCCAGAACAAAGGCAACATGGATGTGGCCTTGATCATCAGTAGTACGCAAATAGGCCACTGAGCCGTATGCTCTTTCTGATGCGTCGCAGAATATGTGGAGTTCCCGGATGGCACTAGGGTAATCAGCACAGGCTGGGGCATAAGGTCGGGGAAATTGCAGCTGAAGGAGATTAGGAATCTCTCGCATCCAAGTTAGCCACTTCTCTCTTAGCTGTAAAGGTGTTATTGGATCGTCCCAGCCCAAATTCTGCTTCCAGAGGTCTTGGATGAGAACTTTGGCCCGGGTAGTAAACGGGATGATATAACCCAGCGGGTCATACTGACTGGCCAAGGTCTTGTACACGTTTCTCATAGTAGGCTCTAGATGCTCGGTTGATCGCAACTTATAGCCTAGTGTGTCACTGAGACAGTCCCACCGTAGGCCCAGAGTGGGTTCTTGTAGGTCTGTACTGGCTTTTGTCAACCACAGTTCACTGTTAGCAGACCGGGCTTCTGCAGGAAGATGTCCGATTACAGAGGGTACATTGCAGGCCCACTGTCTGAGGTCGAAGCCTCCCTCAGACAGTAATTGACGAAGTCCATCAACTACCTCCTTAGCTTCACCAGAGTTCGAAGTGCTGTGCAAGCAGTTATCAACATAGAAGGAATTCTCAACTATGTTAACCAGACTGACCTGGTCGTTCTGGTGGTCTTGGGCACTGCGCTGGAGGGCGTAAATGGCGCAACACGGGCTGCATGTAGTTCCGAACGGAAGCACTTGCCATTCATATATCTCAGGCTCCTGGTCTCTGCACATGTCCCTCCAAAGAAACCGCAACACTGGCTTGTCCTTGGGCAACAAGCGTACCTGATGGAACATAGCTTTTATGTCCCCACTCATGGCTACTGTGTGTTGTCGGAACCTCAGAAGCACACCTAACAAAGAGGATCCCAGCATCGGACCAGGAAGCAGCTGACTGTTCAAGGACTGGCCCTGATGTTGGAATGAACAGTTAAAGACGATCCTGTTCTTTCCATTGTGTTGTACGATATGGTGTGGAATGAACCAGGACTCCGAGGTATTGTCTGCTTCTTCTGCAGTTATCTTGGCTACATATCCAGCAGATTCCAACTTGCGGATTTCAGTGCAGTAGGCTTTTGCTAATTCAGGATCTCGTGCCAGTCTGCGCTCGGTACTTCGATGACTAGGAAGAACAGCACTCTTGTCTGTATGGAAAATGGGCATGGGCATGCGTCGGAGCAATGGTGTGGCATAACGTTGAATGCCATCTACGTTCACACTGGTTGTGGCGTTCTGGAGCATAGCGAGAGAGTCTTTGTCCTGCTTGGACCTGGTGACCATCTTCTCATTGTATGGGAAGGTGTCGACTTGCCAGAGACGTTCGACGTGCCGAATCAGATCATCCTGAAGCGGAGTGGTGGTGATATGAAGGCACTGCTGATAACACCGTGAGGGCTGCTTGGGGCTCATGGGACCCTGAAGAGACCATCCCAGCTGTGTTCTGATGGCTATTGGACCTCCGTCTGGTCCTCTGCATGCAGGCTGTATCGGCATTAAGAGGTGCGGCATGTCAGAACCAATAAGGAGTAGTGGTTTGACTCTGTCAACAGGGGGAAGAGGAAGATCTCTCAGATGACGATAAGCTCGTTGGAGCGCAGCCACTGGATAGTTATGTTCCGCAAGACTCAAACCAGTCGCAGTAAAGGCATTGGGGATAGTGAACCTCTGCATGGGTTTGGTGACTGCTGAGACCTCGAAGGAAACGGACGAACCTTCGAGTTCTGTGTGAGATTGCTGAACAGTCTGTAAATGAAGTAACTCTGGGGTACAGGTAAGCTTGAGCTGCTGCACGACTGGGGAAAGCACGAGTGTTCTCTCTGACCCATCGTCAAGAACTGCATGTGCCTCCATTGTGTGGTGTCCATTGTGAAGGAGGACCTTGATGACCTTCAGCATGACTCTGGGTGTACGGTTCGGTCTGTCCAAGTAAACCCGGGTCGATGGGAGGCTGACGGTGAGGACAGCACTGGTAGTGTCTTTGATGGAATCGTGAAGAACTGTGAGATGTAGCTCTTTACAGATTCTACATGGACGTTTGAGGTTGCAAGACTCTACAGCATGGGACCGTCCACATCTCCAACATCGTTTACAGTCTTTAATCCAAGATGCAATCTGGGAAGTAGTCAACTTCTTGAATGCCTCACAAGAGTTGAGATAGTGATCACTGTTGTCACAATGGGGACAGTATGGCTTGGGCTTGGAGCTGGACTTAGGGGCTGTCGACTCAGGAGTCTTAGCTACACTCTCACTTGTCAGGAGAACTGGCCTTGGCTGCCCTCTTGGATAAAGTGCTCCTCTAGCTCTACCAAAGGGTTTCGGAGTTTCACTCTGGAACATAGCCACTGCTCTGCTAGAGATGCGTTTCGCTTGGGACTTGATCTGGAGCCAGTCTGCGAAATCAGGTAATGTGTAGGTCTTGTCGGTACCGGTCTGGAGAATACCTCAATTTAGGCAGTATTCAACAAAACTGTCGCGATAGGCTGGTGGCAATTTACTCAAGAGACGATCTACATGCGAGCCACACAAAAGCTCGTAACCATTCGGGCCTTCAAGAGTTCTCAGCATACCCACTAAAGACTGTAATGACAATGCAAATGAGTCAAAGGCATTAGCATCACCAAACTTAAGAGGTGGGGTGCTCAAGATGGCGCCCAACTCGGACTGAACAAGCTGTCGTGGTTGTCCATACTTGTCTTGAAGTGCCTGCAGAGCAGCAGTGTAAGGCTGTGGATGATACATGAAGGATTTAGCTAGCTGATGTGCACTAGGAAGTTCCAAATGACTTAAGAGAACATGGTATTTATACTGTTCACTGATATGATGTTGATTACTCAACAAATTGTCCAATGCTAACTTAAACAAAGCAAAGTCACTCTCAGCACCACTCTCGAAAACAGGTAACGTGGGTCGTGGAATGCCATAGGCTGATGCGATCAGAAGCTCTGGACTCGGTTGAGGTGAGTAGGCAGTAGGGGGGAGAGGCACAGATGCTTTGACATAACCAGGAGCATGAAGTGCCGTCGCCGATGCTTGGTGGCTGAAGACAGGGAGCTGCGATGCACCTGGAAGTGTTGTCACCGGCGCTGTTGCTGTCTGTTGTAGCCTGTAGCGATGGGTAGGTAATGTGGCAGTAACAGGCTGCTGTGTCACACGCTGCATGCCGCTACTCATGGGGTACGCAGTGGACGTCGGGATGGTGAACACTCCTGAAGATTGAGGGGCCACATTCGACAGTAATGACACACAGTGTACTGGCGCGGCAGTAGAAGGCAATGGTGCAACGTCAGGGACTAGCGATGAGAATGCTTGTGGCCCTGGGTCACGTGCAGTGGGCATGGTTGCATCCGATGAGTGCGGAGCAGGTGAGGCCAAATGTGGCGGTCTAGGTTTCGCTGTAGAGACCTCAGGATCAGGCAGTGCTGTAAGACAGGGCAGCAGCGTTGACGTCACAGCGGGTGACTGGAAGGGGAGCTGCTGAGGTTCGAAAGACATAAGCTGTGGTGAACAAGCCTGGCTCCGCTCTGATGCAAGCTGTTGAACATTTGGAGAACCAGAGTCTGTAGGGACTGGAGTGGTCGATCTAGAGTCTACAGAGAGCATAGAGGATACAAGCTTAGCTACTTCGAGTTCAGTCTCTGCTTCGTGAAGCTTGCGCTGTCGTTCTAGTTGTTTCAACAGAGCCTCCTTTGCGGCTAGCGCTTCCTCTTGCATGCGCTGAGCTTCTTTAGCTTGTACCTGCAGTCTTTGGTATTCCAGATCAATCAGCGAGTCCTCTACTACTTGCTGCTTTAGACTGTCATACTGTCTCTGTTTGATCTTCTCCTCCAACATAGCAGTTTGGACGCTAGAGAGCTCTGGTGGGACGTAAACGCCAGCGGACGTAATGGAACGCCTACTGGTCCTGGATTGAGCGCTGATACCACTGCGAGACGTTTTCCTCGAGCTGCTTCGGGGCTGACTAGGACAGTGAGAGGAAGCCTTTGGAGGAAGGTCCCCAGCAGGGTGGTATCCAACATCATAATCATCCAGATGTGTAGGCAGATTAATCTTGCGTCGAGGTCTGGACGTTGCCTCAGATAGGTCACTTTCTGCTTTGTCCATATTGGTTCGGTTTGCTCTCAATCCGGCTCGAAGGACCACTTATGTAGCTGAGGCGTGCTACTACTATAATAATACGCTGATTGAGGCGGCCAAATATGGACTGGATTCCGGACAGAGAATCAGGGAGCGGAGAGAAGATTCTTCACAGAGATGTTTTATTGTACAGTCTTTGGGTGGTTATCTGGATTAGTTATTCATTGGCAATGATGTCTGTATTAATGGTCTAAAGGAACAATAAAGAAATATAATTAAGATTGTATTCTGAAAATAATTTACACACTGGCATGGTAATAAACAAATACGATAAACATAATACACTGTACCATGGTATGTTACTAATATAAAACACATTGGTTACACAGTTGAGAATACTTCCAATGCTAATACTGATTAGCGGATTTATCTCGGGGCAAATTACGGCCGCTACGGCGCTCCAAACGCGCCGATAACAACCGTAGAACGATCGCGGGACATCAAACACATACATTCAATAAACATACATATGCAGATGTACTTACATCAAGGCATAAACGCATTAAACAAACATAAATTAGCGTGAAGAGGTGAACATTCCCCAAGACAGTCTTCCTGTGTGTTCCACTATAATCGGTCCGTGTGGCAAACAACTCTGATTCCTAGGACAGGCTTTCGTACAACATATAAACAATGAAAAGCATGATTTATAAAGTTTACAGAAGTAATTTGATGAAATTAGTGTTGTAAATATGAAATGATTAATATAGACACATAATCAATTAAATAAATTATAAATCACAAGGCTCAAGGTGGTTCTGATGCTGCATTTTATTTACATACTAAAGCAACACCTGAGCTGACTTAGACAGTGCCATTGTTTCTTTAACACTTTTAATCATTTTGGCATTATAATGGTTTCATTCGGTTATCTTATTATCTTATTATTTAACAGCACAAATGTCACACATACAATGTTCCTGGTGGATCACCCGTTTTTCCGAAAATTATAGAGAAATTCAGATAGGACATTTAACAAAAGCAGAGTAATATGCATTCTTTGTTCAAAATGGTTGTCTCTCTCTCTCTCTCTCTCTCTCTCTCTCTCTCTCTCTCTCTCTCTCTCTCTCTCTCTCTCTCTCTCTCTGTGTGTGTGTGTGTGTGTATGTATGTGTGTGTGTGTGAGAGAGAGAGAGAGAAAGAGAGAGAGAGAGAGAGAGAGAGAGAGAGAGAGAGAGAGAGAGAGAGAGAGGGAGGGAGAGCATTTTTTAAACATAGAGCAGGTACAAGAGATGAAACAATCAATGACTGTGTCCATCAGATTGATCAGAGATGCAGAAGGAAGGAGACAGATGGCATACAATACAGGCATTTTACAAGACAGTATGACACGTGATACTGTAAACAGAGGACTTGCCATGTTAGATACTGAACAAATTACTGTATCCAACCTCGAAAGGTTCAAATACAGAAACAGTCGAGTCATATGAGAAAAGTATTGGCAGCAAACTGTTCTAGCGCAAAACATGGATGTGTCATATCCTTAACACACCGTTTTAAATACACTGGACAGATAGGCTATTTTATGTCAATTAAATACATTAGCACATGAAAGTGCTAGCAGTAAACATTTTAAAGGTAATGATGTTCATGCAATCACATTGTATGAGTTGGCTTAGTCAATATTTCAATTAACATGTTTGTATAGTACAAAATAAAAATTTAAAGTTCTACCTGTCACGGTGTGGGTTTTGTGTTTTGTTCCTTGTTCTTGTCTGTCATGTGATTCCCTGTTTGTCATGTTATCCTGCCATGTGTCTTGTTTCATGTTCTGCTGTTCCCCGTTTTGATTAGTCTCCCCATGTGTTTCTAATTAACCACGCCCCCTTGTTATCTTGTTTAGCTTGTTTGTCTGTGTATTTAAACCCCTGTGTTTCAGTTGTTGGCTGTCGGTTGTTGAAGTTGTTTGCTGTTCTTGTCCCTGTCCCTGTCCTGAGTTCCTTTGGATTACCTGTTTGTTTGATTAAAGTGCTTGCATTTGGATTCTCTCTCCGCTTCTTCCTTGCTGCATCATCACAGAACAACCGACCAAAAGATGAATCCAGCAGCACGGACCTCGTCTGATCTCCCCAGCATGAGCCGGGAATTCGCGGGTCAGATCGCAGCCTTGGCCCTGGATAGCACCGATTTATTTCAGTTTACGTGGGGATTTATTCCTATTGCTTCTTCCTGCTCCCTCGGAGACGAGGCAATTAAATTGTGTTACCGGCTGGGGGCTAAGGAGGTCAACCCGAGGGAGCTTCCCAATATCTCTGGTCTGGACTGGAGAGAGGCACTCTCCCGATGTCTGGAGAGCTTCCTCCCACGGTACGCCAGGTCATCATCTGACCTCCACGCCCAGCTGGATTTTCACGTCCAGCCAGAGCTTCACGTCAGCCACGTCCAGCCAGAGCTTCACGTCAGCCACGTCCAGCCAGAGCTTCACGTCAGCCACGTCCAGCCAGAGCTTCACGTCAGCCACGTCCAGCCAGAGACCGTCCAGCCAGAGACCGTCCAGCCAGAGACCGTCCAGCCAGAGACCGTCCAGCCAGAGACCGTCCAGCCAGAGACCGTCCAGCCAGAGACCGTCCAGCCAGAGACCGTCCAGCCAGAGACCGTCCAGCCAGAGACCGTCCAGCCAGAGACCGTCCAGCCAGAGACCGTCCAGCCAGAGACCGTCCAGCCAGAGACCGTCCAGCCAGAGACCGTCCAGCCAGAGACCGTCCAGCCAGAGACCGTCCACGTCACGTCTGCCCAGCCAGAGACTGATCACGCCACGCATGCGCCGCCTGAGCCCTCAGTGACCGCAACACTGGCCATTATGGCCACAGCCATGTGGTGTGTGTGGGCTACGCACACACTTGAGCCGGTGTCCGCTGATCCTGCGCCAGAGCCCGCTGATCCTGCGCCAGAGCCCGCTGATCCTGCGCCAGAGCCCGCTGATCCTGCGCCAGAGCCCGCTGATCCTGCGCCAGAGCCCGCTGATCCTGCGCCAGAGCCCGCTGATCCTGCGCCAGAGCCCGCTGATCCTGCGCCAGAGCCCGCTGATCCTGCGCCAGAGCCCGCTGATCCTGCGCCAGAGCCCGCTGATCCTGCGCCAGAGCCCGCTGATCCTGCGCCAGAGCCCGCTGATCCTGCGCCAGAGCCCGCTGATCCTGCGCCAGAGCCCGCTGATCCTGCGCCAGAGCCCGCTGATCCTGCGCCAGAGCCCGCTGATCCTGCGCCAGAGCCCGCTGATCCTGCGCCAGAGCCCGCTGATCCTGCGCCAGAACCCGCTGATCCTGCGCCAGAGCCCGCTGATCCTGCTGATGACCCCATGGCTGCCCCCAAGAAAAGTTTGGGGGGGGGCAGTACGATCCTGGACGGGACTGTGAAAGCCGCACCGCCGTGGCCGCCCGAGGGGTCTTCACCGCCGTGGCCGCCCGAAGGGTCTTCACCGCCGTGGCTGCCCGAAGGGTCTTCACCGCCGTGGCCGCCCGAAGGGTCTTCACCACCGTGGCCGCCCGAGGGGTCTTCTCCGCCGTGGCCGCCCGAGGGGTCTTCACCGCCGTGGCCGCCCGAGGGGTCTTCGCCGCCCTGGCCGCCCGAGGAGTCGTCTCCGCCCTGGCCGCCCGATGGACTGTCACCGCCCTGGCCGCCTGAACTGCCTTGCCCCCTGCACAGACTTGACCCTCCTTCCCTCCCCCAAGACCACCTCCGCTTCACCACCCTCCTGAACTATTTTATTTTGGGTTTTTTTTTTTTTTTTTTTGTACTAAGGGGCGTCGGGAGCCGCCCATAGGGGAGGGGCTATGTCACGGTGTGGGTTTTGTGTTTTGTTCCTTGTTCTTGTCTGTCATGTGATTCCCTGTTTGTCATGTTATCCTGCCATGTGTCTTGTTTCATGTTCTGCTGTTCCCCGTTTTGATTAGTCTCCCCATGTGTTTCTAATTAACCACGCCCCCTTGTTATCTTGTTTAGCTTGTTTGTCTGTGTATTTAAACCCCTGTGTTTCAGTTGTTGGCTGTCGGTTGTTGAAGTTGTTTGCTGTTCTTGTCCCTGTCCCTGTCCTGAGTTCCTTTGGATTACCTGTTTGTTTGATTAAAGTGCTTGCATTTGGATTCTCTCTCCGCTTCTTCCTTGCTGCATCATCACACTACCAACTATATATTTTTTGCATTTGTTAACTTACACAAGTTGTGGTGTTACAAGTGTGATCAGTGAGGAATCTTTGGATTCTAAGAGTTTTAAAAATGTACACTTGTGAAAATAGTACCACAGCGAATACATTTCTTTTTAATCCATGCCAGATCATGCCCAAACATGTGTGAAAAGTTGCATTATTGTGTTTGATGCAGAAATATATAGTATGTTTTTGTGTGCAGTGAATAAAGAGCACTGTTGCATAAATTTACACAATTAATGTAAAAACTTCAGAAAACAACCTTACTTAAAATTATTATTTGTTAGTTATTATCTTGTAGTAAAAGTAATTGTGGCGAGGGGGGCGTGGTTCCGCGAGGTCTGTAACGGGAGAGAGAGAAAGGAGACGAGCAGTGCGTAAGTGGGTCAAGTGCAATTGACGAACACCTTTGTCTTGTTGCAGTAATTGGCGTGGAGAGACCGGATATAAGCCGCTGTGGAGTGCGAGACGAGAGAGAGAGGAGGACTGAGGACTCGTATGCCTGTGATCGAAAGAGTGATTGTTCATCGTGAGAGGAATGATCGTTTATCGTGGGAAGAGTGATCGTTGATCGATGAAAGAGAACTTATATAGTGGAAAGAGTTTATTATTTGTTTATTTTGTGCCGTAGTGAGTTACGGTGAACGCGCTGTGTGCGCAACTTTTGTTTATTGAATAAACGTGTACGAGTCCCAGTCACGCCGACCCTGTCTTCTTCCTTCCAACACTTCAACCTCATCACAGTAATGATATACAAACCTTCTATAAAAGGCTTACTACAAAAATGCATATTTGTGTTTAGGTACTCAAAAAGATAAAAATATAGAGATGGCTTAATGACATCATGTCAATGACATCTTCTGTGTCATTGAGTCAGTTCAATGAGTTCAAAGAGCTCATCCTGTTTTAGTAATTGGTGTCACTTTGTCAGCCCTACAAGCTTTCAAACATTCAATGTTTCTGTTTGTTTGGGCATCTAAGGTCATGAGGTCACAGAGACACAGGCAGAACATTCCAAGTTTGAGCAGCAAGAGGTCTTTTTCAGAAAGCCCCTTTGTACACATCATGCTAAAATTCACGCAGTATGCATACATAAACACAGACACACCCACACAAACTGATATCATGGACCTCTTTCTTCTATACTGGAGGATTTGGCTCAAGATTAATATACAGTTTGCTAAATATGATTAAAGCTAAAAACATATCCCACTGTACCCACTGTTATTCAGACATACAAACACACAACAGCCTTGCTGAAGTTTTACCCACCTTCTCTTGAAAGACCTCTGATAACGTCTGTGTGCCGTTAGTTTTCATGTTGTGATCTATCCCTGTCCCACACTGTCCCCACAGAGGGAGAGAGTGAGAAGCTGGAGACAGAGACTAATCTCTACCCATAGGGGATTTACAGTTTAGTGAAGACCCCCACCACAAGAAAACACACACAAACAAACACAAACCCACCCACTCACCAAAAACTCCACCCCCAACCTCTTAGCCTACATTCATAGTAATCACAAAAACACACTCTGCTGTGTACAAGAACACACATACAATCTTGGTGTGATACCTCAATGAACAATTTTTTAGTAAACTGGCTAACAGATGAAAATGAGAGAATTCAGCTCCAACAATGGGGTTTCGATGGCCTAGTTTATTTTGCCACCTTACCTAATTACATTTCACACACATACATACTCTCTCTGCTGAGCGTGCACATGCACAAATATAACAGATGAATCTCACAAAATGACTCAGCTAAATTTAGTGCGCTAAGTGCTTTCCAAAAATATAATTTCATTCCTTAGTGTTGAAGTTTTGTGAAGTTGATAGTGCCCTTTTGTACCCCTGTTGTACAGAAAATGTTTTGTATTACCATGCAAACACAAACGACTGCACCCCTGACAATTAAATACCACATTAATCCTTCTTTAAAGACAGTCCTGGGGCTGATCTTTCATTATAGAGCTGAGAAAAGGGGTTTGTGTGTGTGTGTGTGTGTGTGTGTGTGTGTGTGTGTGTGTGTGTGTGTGTGTGTGTGTGTGTGTGTGTGTGTGTGTGTGTGTGTGTGTGTGTGTGTGTGTGTGTGTGTGTGTGTGTGTGTGTGTGTGTGTGAAACCCCTGGTATTCCAGGCCTCATTTTCATAAAGCCGCATATTAAACAGTCTTCTTTACAGAGGAGAGAATGGAGTTCACCAACTGCCTCAATCTCTGTATGTGTGTGTGTTTGGAAGGGGAGGGATAGAGACATTAAATTAGATAAACTTTAAATTACAAACATGAAAAAATATATATATCCTGCAGTTGCCAGAAATCTATCACATATACAAATATAAAGTTGTAATTACAAGAAATACAGTCTCAATTGCAAAAAATAAAGTTGAAATTAAGAGATATAAAGTAACAGTTGCAACATACAAAGCCATATTGCGAGTTTAAAGTCACATTGTAAGATGTTAAGCCACAGTGGTGGATGTAAAGTCAGACTGCATTATTGTTAGAAAAAAAAAAAAGAAAGAAATAAGTCACACTGTGAGACATAGCCACATTCCGAAATATAAAGTTGCAGTTATGAGAAACAAAGTTATAAATGAACGATACAAAAATGACATTGGGAATTTGAGATTGCAAGAGATGAAATAAGTTTGCAAGATTTAAAACCACATTTGTGAGACATAAAGGCCCGGTTTCACAGACAGGGCTTAGATTAAGCCAGGATTAGGCCTTAGTTCAATTAGAGCATTTAAGTAGCTTTTAAACATGCATTAGAAGAAAAAAAAAAACATTACTGGAGAGACAAAACAATGGCACTGATATATTTTATGATATGTCAGAGCAAGTTGCTTTCAGTTAAAATAGCTCAAACATGCATTTTAGTCTGGAATAGACTTAAGGCTTGTCTGTGAATCTGGGGGTAAGTCACTTCATTCTAATTTTTTAACTCAGATTTATGAATAATACAATTTGACTTAACACTGGTAATATATTTGCACTAATATATGCTGACCATAGACATAATAGAGAGTAGACGCCGCATTGGCTGCAGGGCGCAAGAAATGCGGCCGCCATCTTGGACCGGTCATACTCCTAGTTGCGTAGCAACAGAAGAAACAAGATGCCAGAGCACTGTGCAGCATATTCCTGCTCAAATCGGCGGACCATCGCAAACAGGGCTCAGGGGATTACTTTTCACGAGTACGATTTAACATTACCGTACTATTGGTTGTCTTTTGTGAATAGAATATTACCAGAGAGTTGAGAAGGAGCAAGGATCTTTGATATTACTGTACTGAAATCGTAGCCAGCTAGCTAGGCTATGTTTACTGCACTGGCCGGTGTTCACCCGGCTATGAACTGAGACTTGATAAGTCATATTCCATAACACTGACTTAGATTACAACTGACACAAGAATGCTATTGTAGAAATAAAACAAATATTACTGGTTATAACATTGGCCAGCGAATTTTACACAAGTGGCACAGACTGTATGATCAGTGTTGGGCAGTCGCTACTTGTAGCTTAGCTAGTAACTTAGTATTTTGGTGGTAGCTTCACTATTTCCTGAATCAAGTAACTTTTCAGTAGCTTAACTCCTTTATTTATCAAGTAGCTTGGCCACACAAGCTACACTTTTCTTGTCATGTGAAATTAGTGCAACTTAAAGTAGCTTCCTATGTAGTGAACTAGCCTACTGCTGTGTTTGAGTTACTTAGCTTGCTACATTTGACTGGGTGGTAGCTTTTGTGTAGTGAAGCTTTATTCATGGCAGAGTAACTGATGGCTTAGCTCACTACAACTTCCAAGTAGCTTGCCCAACACTGTGTATTATTCACATGTAATTCACCCAAACAAAAGTAAGATACCTCTCATGTCTCATACCCAGCCCACTAACTTAAAATAAAGGCAACAGAACATCTGACTGTAGAATGGTTTGCAAACAAGCTTATTCACAATTTAAGCAACTTTGGTTCATTATCAACAGATATGCATCAAAATAGGAGTTTTGTTGAAGAAAGGTTCTAAGAAATGTGAAGGAAGAAAATAAGCTTGACCTCCTTTGTGAAATGTTTTTGTGTAGTCTCTCCCAAATCTTCCGTTTTCATTTTGAAGGTTTCCCAAGGACAAAGATGTGAGTAAGAAGTGGGAAGTGGCTTTGAGGAAAGAAGGATTCACTGCAAGTGTTTCATCAGTGCTTTGCTGTCAACATTTTAAGCAGGGCGTTTTTGATAGGACGGGTCAGATTTTCCGACACCGAGATGGTGTTATTCCATCCGTCTTCAGCTTCTCGGTTCACCTCCAAAGAGCAGGTGTATCATCATAAGGCTAAAATATTATAAATATTCTATTATCAATCACAGGGCAGGGTGAGATACTTATCCCTTTATATATATTGTATTATGTATTATGCTTCTTAATTTTAGTTGGAAAAGGGCAGGGCTACGTCTACCTCCAGAAGAGCTGAAGAAAGCCTGTCCGTGGCCGTGATTCCCAAGAAACGGCAACCTCACACCCACGACCTCAGCGTAATGATGTGAATATTTCTACCGTTTTTTCCCTCTTTTTGGGGATTATGTTCCCAGTTTTGATCTCGGACGTCTGGTCACATATCATATATCAGAATATTTTATTACTGTTAAGCCCACTATAAATATTAAAATACGCAGAACCATGTGTCCTGTATCATAGCAACATGTATGACCTTTGCAGCAAAAAAACCCTGCATGAAAATCAATTCGGTATTCAGTGAGGTATGATTAATTAAATGCGCTGACAGCTCATTACACCTGCCAAACAGATTACACTGAGTGGAGCGGGTGACCGATCCAAGATGGCGGCCCCACGGCTCGTCAGCGCCAGTATGCAGTAGCGGTCGATGTGGCGTCTACTTTCTATTATGTCTATGATGCTGACTGGATGTGATCAAATAAATTGTTTTATAACGGGGCTGTTGAATTCTTGAATCTGATTGGTTGACGAACGTTCTTGTCACAGTCACCATCTAGTCTCCTCCTCCTCACTACATTTCCCAGCATCCTCCTTGACCCACACCTGCACACCATCAGCCATCACCCGAATACTAATCACCATCACCTGTCACCACCACCTGCCTGCACTCAGCACAGCTAATCACCAGCACCATATAGTCACCTCATCCACAGCACTGCTTTGTCTAGTCTCGTTTTACCTATGTGTGTGAAACCTCCAAGAACTTTTATCTCCCATATGTCTCCAGCGACCATCTCCTACGTCCTTCTCCAGAGATCCTCTCCAGCGTCTGTGTCCTGTGCTCTCCTCAACCTTGTGTTTACCATTTAACTGTTTGTCTGCTCACTGCTGCTATTAAACACTTTCACCTGACCTTCTGTCTCCGGGTCCCTGTTCCATAACAGTTCTAAGGTGTGCAATTATTTTCAGGGAAACGCACGGCTAAAGTGGTTCCAGACCGCATAACAGTTCCATATTACTTTGCCAAATGATTTCAGTTATTTCAAAGGTCTTTACAGTCCACAGAACTAAAAACCACAACGACACTGATCGAGCAAATAAATATAGTAAACAACAGGATAAAAACAACCAATTATTTCCAAAATTACACTTTATTATGTATTTTGCATTTATTAGTTATTATGGAAAAGCACATATCTCTTCCTCGCACTTTCTCCCACTCAAACTCACATACATACAGTATGGACACTCACTCCCGTGTTGTCAGCGAAGCTCTGATGATTTTATTAGTAAAATAGTTTAGCAACTTAAAAGTTACATGACGTTTCTCAATAGCGAGGTGTACTGCTGATAAACGTAGTTTCGCTAGTAGACGCTGGTGCCAAACACTGTTGAGAGACACACAGACTGAGGTAATTCACACGCTTAATCTCTCTCTCTCTCTCTCTCTCTCTCTCTCTCTCTCTCTCTCTCTCTCTCTCTCTCTCTCTCTCTCTCTCTCTCTCTTCAATAACTGTATTAATAACATCATTAGTCAGCTATCAGTGGCTTAAGTATCCGTTAAAATGACGTTTTGTATTATCCGTTAAAATGACGTTTTGTATTAGGCTTGGGATGAGATGCGTAAGAAACTAGTCCCACACACAAGACTAGACAAAAGCCAAAAGGACAAAAACCTTGGAATACATCATCGGAACAATGTTTTAAGGTGTGGTAACCGTAGTATAAGCGGAATAATTGACTCCGGGCCATTGAATCATTCGAAAAATAATGCACACCCGAGGTTATACGGCCCCCATTACCACTATTTTCTTATAATTCAATGGCCCGTCGTCAATTATTCCTTACATAATTATTTTTAATATCCTCAAATGTAAAATTTAATTGTTCCTTCCTTACACATAAACAGATGTACTGTATACACACCATCACACAGACTGCTGCAAAACTGCAAAAGGTTCTTCTACCATTAACATTTTACCTACACATGTAATTTCAAGCACCACTAAGTTAAGCACTCTGCTTCACTGGACCTCTCCATTTCAGCACGTATACAACGCATACACAACACATAAACAACAAATCTTGTAAAACCTCTTGGTAAAATAGGTGTTTATAAACAGTAAATAATCACAAGATAGTATTATAAAGAGGATAATCAATTAGCAAATAGAAGTTCAGGGCAGAGTAAAAGACCTGGGTCATAACTAATGCACAAACAAATAACAAAGTACTTTTAAAGGGATAGTTCACTTTGAAATTAATTTTTGATATGTTTTAGATTACCTCAAGGGCATCCAAGATGTAGGTGTCTTTGTTTCCGAAGTAGTATCAATTTTGATATTTTTAGGTCAAACCGTTCTTGTCTGTCAGTCATATAATGCAGGTCTATGGTCACCACCTCAAAGAGCATGCACAGAGAAGTCCAAATTAAACATGATTTAATGACTCGTAAATGGAAGTACACATTGATGGCCTAAGACACGAAACGAGCGGTTTGTGTGAGAAAACG
Source organism: Rhinichthys klamathensis goyatoka (assembly GCF_029890125.1). Classification (NCBI taxonomy): domain Eukaryota; kingdom Metazoa; phylum Chordata; class Actinopteri; order Cypriniformes; family Leuciscidae; genus Rhinichthys; species Rhinichthys klamathensis. The sequence continues at coordinate 5,561,931 of NW_026606584.1, forward strand.
AACAGTATTTATATCGTTTTTACCTCTTGTAACCACAGCCACGTCCAAGTGATCTGAGGGTGTGGGCGCTTCGGTCTGTGGTTACAAAACTGTTCGTTTTCTCACACAAACCGCTCGTTTCGTGTCTTAGGCCATCAATCCATTTACGAGTCATTAAATCATGTTTAATTTGGACTTCTCTGTGCATGCTATTTGAGGTGGTGACCATAGACCTGCATTATATGACTGACAGACAAGAACGGTTTGACCTAAAAATATAAAAATTGAAACTACTGCGGAAACAAAGACACCTACATCTTGGATGCCCTTGAGGTAAGCTAAAACATATCAAAAATTAATTTCAAAGTGAACTATCCCTTTAAGCCTCACATGCTCTTTAAATGCAGCCAAGTCTCAGAATAACATTCTGCATATAGGCTACCATATGCTGTGACCAAACTCATGTTCATGTGGGACAAAATGTAATTCACAGAGGATTAGCATGATTATCTCCACATGAATAGGAAACAACAACAGGATTAAAACATACAGACCCTACACACAATCATACAATAAGGAAGAAATCAGCACCATCAATTATATATCATTCTGCTGTAAAAGTCATATCAATAATTACTAGGGCTGTCTATTGTAAAAAATGTACGAATTAATCGCACATAACATTACAATTTGTAATCATTAATATGTTTTCACATTGAATCTCAAAATGAATGTAGAAACATCTTAAAGACAATATTTTAAATATTTGTTTAATGGCATCTTTTCCCTAAGTATTATGAATAAAGACCAGTATCAGCAATACCCATACTAATGCTGATAAAAAACGCTCACTTTAAAGTCCCCGTGGACCGGAAGTTGCAAACGACTTTTCGCCAGTGTTGTGACGTATTTCCGAGAGAAACGGAATACTAAATGAGGCAAAATAGTGGGCGTGGCTTTTTTTCCAACTAACACCTGATTGGATCTAGAAAAGTAGGTGTTTTCATTCAGCCTGTCTACTGTCAGTTGGAGGGGCGTGGTTACAGATGTTAAACAGACACCCAAACCGTCAAACCTACGTCATCAGGGAAGGTCCTCCAATGCAGAGGGGAGGGGAAATTTTAGATTTTGATTAAAGATTACGAAGCCAAAAATTTTTTTTGTGTGGATTGACTTGCATGGATGAATTGTTCACTACAAAACGATCAATTTAGGCAAACAAAGTAAGTATGGTCAATTTTGAATTCATGGGGACTTTAATAAGGAGCCCAACACAGAAACCACCAACCCAAGTTTGCACAAACGTTCCTTTAGTGTATTAAAGTTGCGATGTAATGGAAGAAGTGACAGCTCTTTTTTCCATATTATGACGTCCATCTGAGTAAAATTAATTATCAAAAAAGAAAAGAATATAGGGCGGGAACATCTGACTTCTGATCTGTTGGCATCCATATGACTCATATGACAGTCAGTGTCATTGTCACGGATCCCATCAGCAATGACACATCCCAACCAAACTCAACTCAGCGCACCTGGTCTCGCTCATCATCTCCGGAGTTCTGATCAGTTCCACCTGCATGTCATCATCACTCACCTCTATCGCTCACTGCTTAAAAAGCCCTGTCACTTTCCACTCAGCGTCCGGTCTCGTCTATACGATACCCACGACCCTCTGGTTCCAAACCATCTTTGTCTGGTTCTAGAAAGACTCCTTTTGCAAAGTATTGTCAGTCTCATGCTAACAACCTATCTGTGTCTCCTGAACAGCTTCAACGTGGAGATCGCCCTTGAATCACCCAGCTTCATTCACCAGTGCTTCCTTTGATCTGGAAACTTCGCGAATCATCTGGTGATTGATCTGTACCCAGGACTGTTCCAGTAAAGTATATCCAGTGTGCTGAGTACCTCTGATTGGATCTTATGTCTTCTGTTGTCTTGGAGCTTGCTTTACGTGTCAAATAAACAGTGTATATTCTACTTCCGTATCCTCGTCCTTTAGTAGACTGTGACAGAAGACCGGACCGTCACAATGCAAGCTCCAGCAGCACACAAGATTCCGGCAGTGGGAATAGATGCCGATCTGATTGCCGCCGCACCTCTGCCTCACATCAACGATGCCGCTGCAGTACCCACGCAACCACCATCATGTCAAGAAACTCTGTCTGAACTCAGTCGTACTCTACAAAATCTCAGACCCGCCGCAGTCAGTCCCATGGCCAGACCCTCATCTTATTCAGGCGAAGGTGAATGCAGTGGTTTCCTTTTACAATGTCGCCTGTATATGGAGATCAACGCTAACCAGTTTGTTTCAGAAAGCGCCAAGATATCCTTCATTCTGTCCCTACTCACTGGACACGCGCTGAACTGGGCACAGGCACTATGGAATTCCAATGCACCTGCACTGCAATCATTAAGTAGCTTTGTTGAACATTTTCAAATAGTTTTTTCTCAAACTACTAATGCTATTTCTGTGCACAATCAGTTGTTACGTCTCCGCCAAGGCCGATCGACTGTGTCTGATTATGCTCTGCAGTTCCGAACTATCGCCGCTAGCAGCGGTTGGAACGAGGTTGCTTTGATGTCCGCCTATCGACAAGGATTAAATCCCGACATCTGTCTTCAACTTGCCATCTATGAAGATTCCATAGGGATTGAGAAGCTCCATTCTCATTTCGCAACAGCGCGCTGCATGTCTGTTTAACCACAGCATCCTCTCCACGATTCTCTTCCTTCAGGAACTCAAGTTCAACCACAGCACCAATATCACGACCCCCCGTGTCCATAGACCCTACAACGCCTGAACCGATGGAGATCGACTCAGGACATCTAACTGCCGCAGAACGTAATCGCCGTCGTGACCAAAACCTCTGTATCTACTGTGGAGCTCCGGGTCATTATCGCCTAGACTGTCCCGTCCGTCCCAGACGTTCGGCGGTGAGTACTGTTGATTTACCCTTCCCAGTCTCTAGTTTGAAACTAACCCCAGTAATCTTGAGTTATCACCAACACTCTGTTTCAGCAAAAGCCTTGATAGATTCAGGCGCAGCGGGGAATTTCATTTCCGCATCATTACTCAACCGGCTCCAAGCCCGCCGTCGTACTATAACCCATCCGTTGAGCATTCATTCCATTCTGGGCAAACCACTCGGCAGAGGAAACATCCGTCATTGCATTTCTGTAATAGACCTATCCATGGGTTGTTCGCATCATGAGGAATGTTCGTTTCTAGTGCTAGAGGGTTCCACAGCAGATATCGTCCTAGGACGTCCATGGCTCGCTTTGCATTCGCCTGACATCTGCTGGACCACGGGTGAGGTACGTCAATGGAGCAATCATTGCAAAGAACACTGTCTTCGGTCTATTAAGAACACTATTCCACAGCCCACAGCATCCATGTTCTTGGGGTCCACCTCCGTAGAAAGTCCAACCACAGATTCTATCACCACCATTCCACCTGAATACCTTGCTTTCCAGGACGTGTTCAGCAAACGTTTAGCCACCACATTACCACCTCATCGGCCATGGGATTGCGCTATTGAACTACTGCCTGGGGCCACTCTACCGCGTGGAAAGATCTATCCCTTATCCATACCGGAACAGAAAGCTATGGAGGAGTATGTGGAGGAAGCCTTACGTCAGGGGTATATCAGGCCTTCTACTTCTCCAGCCGCTTCAAGCTTCTTTTTCGTTGGTAAGAAGGATGGTGGCCTACGCCCCTGCATTGACTATCGTGCTCTGAATGCATCCACAGTCAAATACCGATACCCCTTGCCGTTGGTACCTGCGGCACTCGAACAACTTCGGTCAGCAAAGATCTTCACGAAACTCGATCTCATGAGTGCTTACAACCTGGTCCGAGTACGCGAGGGTGATGAGTGGAAAACTGGATTCATCACCCCTGCAGGCCACTATGAATACCGGGTCATGCCTTTCGGCCTGTCAAACTCCCCGTCGGTGTTCCAGGGGTTCATGAATGAGATCTTCCGGGACTTCCTCCACCGTTTTGTAATCATTTACATCGACGACATCCTCATCTACTCCACCAGCCTGGATGAACACGTACGACAGGTACAGCAAGTCCTTAAACGCCTACGGGAGTATCAACTATACCTCAAACTAGAAAAATGTGAGTTCCTTCAGAAAACCATTCATTTCCTAGGATACTTTATTCGTCCTGAGGGCATCTCCATGGATCAACACAAGGTGGAGGCCGTCCGCAACTGGCCGAGGCCTCAGACCTTAAAGGAACTGCAACGTTTCCTTGGCTTCGCCAATTTTTATCGCCGTTTCATCCAGGATTACAGCAAGGTCTGTGCTCCCGTAACGTCGATGATACGGAAGGGGGTCAAGCGGTTAACCTGGTCTACTGAAGCTACTACCGCCTTCGAGAGGTTGAAGAATGCCTTTTGTTCCGCACCCACGCTCTGCCATCCGGATCCGGACAAACCATTTGTGGTCGAGGTCATCGCCTCCACCAATGGGGTGGGAGCCGTGTTGTCTCAACGACAGGGAACCCCTTCTCAGCTCCGGCCATGTGCATTCTTCTCACGGAAAATGTCCCCGGCAGAGCAAAATTACGATGTGGGTAATCGTGAACTTCTGGCCATTAAACTGGCACTGGAAGAGTGGAGACACTGGCTGGAGGGAGCCAATCATCCATTTCAAGTGATCACGGATCATCGCAATTTGGAATATCTGAGAGGTGCCAAGAGGTTGAATCCGCGTCAGGCCCGGTGGGCCCTGTTCTTCACTCGCTTCAATTTCTCCGTAACCTACCGTCCCGGGACAAAGAATTTCAAGGCCGATGCTCTGTCCCGTTTGCATCAACCGGAGAATTCTGCAGAAAGTAACGAAACCATTCTCCCTCCGACCCTAATTGTTAGCCCCATCCAATGGAACCTTGACGAATTGATAGCGGATGCCACCCTGTCCGAACCAGCTCCGCCGGGAGGTCCTGAGGGTAAGATCTACGTTCCAGCCAACCTTCGTATTCCCCTCATGGAATCGGTGCACACTTCTCCAGGCTCAGGACACCCAGGCTATCTTCAGACCCTCGCACTTATCAGACAGCGCTACTGGTGGCCCAGTATGGCTCCGGATACCTCTCGGTATGTGCAGGGATGCACCGCCTGCGCCATGGCCAAAGTACCACGACGACTACCAGAAGGAAAGTTGATGCCCCTACCTATCCCAAACAGACCCTGGTCTCACATAGCAGTTGATTTTATCACTGATCTACCTCCCTCAGACACAAAGACCTGTATACTCGTCGTCGTGGACAGGTTCTATAAGTCCTGCAAGTTACTGGCACTCTCCGGACTCCCCACCGCATTCAAGGCCGCCGAATTACTGTTCTCAGGGATATTCCGCCACTTCGGGATCCCTGAAGACATTGTGTCAGATCGAGGACCTCAATTTATCTCTCACGTCTGGAAGTCCATCTTTAAACTATTGGGAGTGTCGGTCAGTCTGACGTCGGGGTACCATCCCCAATCTAATGGTCAAGCAGAACGAAAGATTCAAGAGATTGGAAGGTATCTGCGTACATACTGCCATGAAGCTCAAGATCACTGGCATCAGTACCTTCCATGGGCAGAGTATGCCCAGAATTCACTTTGTCAGTCCTCGACAGGTTTAACTCCGTTCCAGTGTGTCCTGGGATGCAGATGTTCGTCGCAGAGCCACTCCCCACTACAATCCAGGCCAGCTCTCGACCCGGGACATACGCCTCCGGTTGCCCTCACGGAAACTGAGTCCCCGTTATATCGGGCCCTTCGCAATCGTAAGACAGATCAACGAAGTGTCCTATCGTCTTGCTCTTCCCCGTCACTTCAAGATAGCACCTACCTTCCATGTTTCTTTGTTGAAACCTTACGTTGCACCCCTTTCCTCTCCGTCCTCAGAACCTAATGCCGACGAAGTGCCCCCTCATCTTCCTGTAGACACCGCTGAAGAGACCATCTACCAGGTTCACACCCTTCTAGATTCCCGTCGACGAGTGGGTCAGCTCCAGTATCTCGTGGATTGGGAGGGATTCGGACCAGAGGAACGCTGCTGGGTCCACCGGGCCGACATTCTGGACCCCACACTCCTCCAAGAGTTTCATCAAGCTCATCCGGAGCGTCCGGGCCCTCGTCCACGGGGCCGCCCTCGTCGTCGGAGTCTACGGCCCTCGGGAGCTGGCCGTGGAGGGGGGGGGGGTACTGTCACGGATCCCATCAGCAATGACACATCCCAACCAAACTCAACTCAGCGCACCTGGTCTCGCTCATCATCTCCGGAGTTCTGATCAGTTCCACCTGCATGTCATCATCACTCACCTCTATCGCTCACTGCTTAAAAAGCCCTGTCACTTTCCACTCAGCGTCCGGTCTCGTCTATACGATACCCACGACCCTCTGGTTCCAAACCATCTTTGTCTGGTTCTAGAAAGACTCCTTTTGCAAAGTATTATCAGTCTCATGCTAACAACCTATCTGTGTCTCCTGAACAGCTTCAACATGGAGATCGCCCTTGAATCACCCAGCTTCATTCACCAGTGCTTCCTTTGATCTGGAAACTTCGCGAATCATCTGGTGATTGATCTGTACCCAGGACTGTTCCAGTAAAGTATATCCAGTGTGCTGAGTACCTCTGATTGGATCTTATGTCTTCTGTTGTCTTGGAGCTTGCTTTACGTGTCAAATAAACAGTGTATATTCTACTTCCGTATCCTCGTCCTTTAGTAGACTGTGACAGTCATGCTGTCAGTGCGTTCATAAAAACCCCAAAATGAACCCCAACACCATGATCTGTTCTTTCAGAGCAGATTCACTGTTAAACAGTTGAAACAGTCAGTAATACAATAAAAAATACAATTACAAACAATAGGACAAATACAATAGAAAAAAGATACAAATTAAATCAATTTAGCCAACTAATAATAAAAAGCCTACTATACAGAAATTGAATAAAGTAATCAAATGTGAAAATAAAACACTGCATAGTCTTCACTGTATGAATTAAATATACATATGTTATCAATGTAACTACATTTATTCAGTGAAGAGAAGTGAATCATTCTCTCATTTATTTTCCCAACTGTTTATGTTCACTTAAGAAATCACTGACTGCGTTTAAGTGAAAACTTGGCAAGATAGACATTTTGACTTTTTTTTGTGTGTATTTGTCTGTTTAAGCGCACACCCAATGTAGCCTATACTTGTCAGTGTTTCACTCCATCTCAGATCACGGGCACAGAAAGCTGCCTGGGGAATCAATACGCTTTTAACTCTTTTTTTTTAGTATCATGCACGTCCGTCATATTATTACAGTCACGTTACACGATTTGATTGATTTGGATGTTAGGTAGGAAAGGCGACAGCGCACCGCTTCAAAGGAAAGGTACGGAATGCGGAATCGTGTTTTCATAGTCGTTGGAAGCCAAATCAAAAACGAAACTAAAATTCTATTAATCGCACAGCACTAGTCATTAAATCATTTGAGTTCAAAGGGGCCCCCAGGTGGTTTGGGGGCCCTACGCAACTACTTACAACATAGGGAGGACCAGGGTGTGAGTTACAGCTTCCGTACAGCATTCAGATAAAGAACCCACCTGATTGACATGAATTAAAAGCTGCTAATACTGCTCAGAAGTAACAGCATTCACACAAAAAAGCAGTAACACTTCCCAGATCACTGTATGATGTCATTCACAGCCACTATTAAAAGAAATGTGAAAACAGAACACCATGCAGGGAGTGTGAACACAAGCTCATTTTCTCTGCTTGGGAGCACAGTAATTCCATGGCTGGTGCTTTTAGTACTGAAGACGCTATTCAAAATTACAAACCAACAGTGTGTGGAAACAAATCAAGAATGTAGAGACAACTGTAATTAGTACTTCAATAAAAAAGGGTGTCATAAAACATTATGCATAGGCAAAATTAACTCAATTCCATTGGGTTCTTCATGGCCATTAGGGCTTCACTTATGATAGCTATTGCTCAGTTGCTTTAGAAGGCTGTACTGTAAATATGCTCGGCCCACAGGCTGTGAACCAACAAGGGCTGAACTGCATGGGGATGTACAAAAGTAGAAAAAAGTTAACTTATTACTGTCACTACTGTTCATTTAAGCTGGAAACTGCAGATAATTGCATGTGTATATATTTTAGGAGTTTTGCATAAATGTAGGTAGAGGCTTTTTTTTCAATGAGCCTATGTTGATTGATAAACTCGGTCATACAGACACAATGCTCTCAGTTTACTGTCTCCTAAAGTGTGTGGTCTGATTTTTAATGCTAGCTCTTTTCAATGCTCTTAGTGATGCTAACAACATAAATACAAATACTGTATTTGACTAATCTGTATAGTAAATATATAGCCACAATATGGTTCAGACACTACATGTTATCAGACCTCTAAGATGATGGGTCATATCTATTGAATAGGTCACACGCATGAGGATAAAATGTCTGCTGTCACAAAGGCTGCATTCTTTTTTTTTCAGACAAAATCAACAAAAGGGTCAAATTTGGACTTTATGGCTCTGGTTTACTCACATCAATGCTTTTAAGGTTAAAACATTTGAGCAATGGTATACTGTTTGCGAACATTCAGACGCCGGCTAGATATAGTGTTTTAGAGGAAAATTTAAATAGGTGATGGACCTATTAGTACAGCGTTGAACCATAAAAGGTGTTTCCATCTCAGGTTACACCCATCTAATGAGTCATCATGTAGGGACCATGGAAATGACATCATGAACTCTACTACATCAACATAAGATCTTCTATACTATAATAATAGCATTAGAAATATATATGTTACTTGCAAAAACTTTTGTCAGAAAACGCACACAATTTTGAACAGCTCTCAGTGCAGAATGATTGTTTTAGGAACCAGACGTGGTGTAGTTCTTCCAGTAGGGGCTAACTGGGCCATGTTGTCCCATCTACATGCATCTCCGCAAACAATATGTGGTGGACACACACCTCAGCTAGACCTACTTTCTCCCAAATAATTATTTTTATGCACTACTAAAAACTTTCATTGCCACAGAGGCTTTTGACTTGTTCATTGTGGGTTACAGGCAAATTTATTAAAGCCTAATTTGAATGTAGCTGTAAACTGAATCGCAAAATGGATACAATATAATACAATATAAAACATTATTACCACAATATTTTTTTGATTGTTTTAAAACAATGAGCAATTGTGAATAGTTTCTATAAATAAAACTGATTAACTAGCTAAAACCAATTTGAGCCAAATAGGGGTATTTTATTATGTGTTAAAGGAACAGTATACCTCCAAAAATTTTAATTCTGTCATACAGTAATTTACTCACCCTCATGTTCTGTATGCATTTCTTTCTTTCTGTGGAACACAAAATGATATGTTTTGAAGGATGTTGGTAACCAAACAGTTTTGGAGACCATTGGGTTCTATTGTATGGACAAAAAACATTCTCAGAGATTTTTCAAAATACCTTCTTTTACGGTCAACAAAAAAGACATGAGGGTGATTAATCATGACAGATTTATCCCTTTAAGAATCATCTGTCTTTTTACAATATATTTTATGCAGACAGTAAAACCAACAACAACAACAGAATATCCCACAGAACCTTCAGAAATTGCCATAAACCACTTGAAATATCCATAGGCATGCCCGGTCTAGGCGGAAATGACTCCACTTCAGCTGGAATTTCTTCTCACCAAAACAAAAAGGCAGACAGCTTATCAAGGCTGTTCCGTGCAAATCTACTTCAAAAATATGTAAAACATCCCCAGTGCTTTATTTCTTTCTCCTAACAACGCAAAACCAAATGCCATCCATGACGTTGCAGATGATGCTCTGAGTAAACAACATTATAGCGGTTTGTCATCAATGAAGCCGCACTGGACTGATGGATTAACCGCCAGGGCCACTGGGTGTTTGTGTGCAGGCCATATTTCACACCATTAATTGACCAGACACCATTTCTCACATCTGTTCTAAAGGTCACAACGTCTGGCTCAGATTGACCATAATCATGCAATTAATCTCCCTATAGGACACATTTTTGCACAAATTTAAAACTAAAAAAGCTATAACAATTTATTATCCACAATACATCTTTCATCCACTAGGAGTTGCATGGTTAGTGAATGAAACTTTCTTGGTAAAATTTTTGACCAAACTGTTTTACTGTATTTAAAATGCTGAGTCTTCAATATACTGTAAAATTGGAAATTAATTGTGAAATTATTTGCTTTGTGTAATGCCCATATTCAGGGAAATTTCATGGAATTGTACTCGCTCTCTGTTCTTCCGGCCCCTCTCAGTAAAAATGTTCTTTTGTAACCTAATGTGACATTTTTTCCAAGCCTCTCTCTGTGCTTTATTCACTGCTCCATGTCTAACTGTCTGCACCATAGAAATTGGATAAGATATAATTCTGCTAGTAGCAAAAAATATTTTTCTTACACGAACGCATCGTTCAGAAGGCCTTTATTAACCCCCCAGAGCCGTATGGATTACTTTTATCATGTATGGATGCACTTTGATGGGCGTAAAAACAGAAACGGCCATTCACTGCCATTATAAAGCTTGAAAGAGCCAGGGCAATTTTGAATATAACTCTGATTGTATTCGTCTGAAACAAGAATGTCATATACACCTAGGATGGCTTGAGGTTGAGTAAATCATGGGGTAATTTTCATTTGGGTGAACTAACCCGTTAACTACAAACCTACATGTTTCAAAGACGTCATGGGCATTTTACAGGAAGAAGTTATGACATTTTTGATGAAAGACTACAAAGTCTATAAAATGCACGCATTTGCATCACAATACATTAAGAAACATGCATTAAGAAAATAAAAGGGTCAATTTTGATAAAGGTATAAATATTATTTGTTTTGAACACGTTTTTGGTTTATGCATGTACAGTTCTGCTTTCCTTCAGACTGTGAAGATACAGCACAACCATTTAGCAGAGTTACATTTAGTTAGCGTAAAGAGATATGCCCTCACAAAAAAAATCTAAATGCCTAAGTAATTAATCCTGGTGCCATCATTGATCTCTTACTGTCAAGGCCACAACACTTTTGTTCTTTCTGTATATCTCAGCAACAAACTTCACTCTATTTTCCATCTTCACATGTCAAAGTTAAGCAGTGTTGGGATTTTACCCATTTACAATAGACATTTGATATGCTTAGAAGAAAAGGAACTTCATGAAAAGTTAAGACATATCCAAACTAGCCTTCAGGTGATAGACACAAAAGGATGTATTTTCCGAGATGAAGTCTGACCCTGGCGTTTTTGTGAAATCCTTCTGAAACATTTCTTAAAGAACTACTAGCTCATCAAATGAAACCTGATGTGATAGGCCAATATTTAATTTGCTGTATTTTCTATACAGATTCATTCTGGTCTTTAAGGAATAGTTCAGCCAACAATAAAAATGTTGTAATCATTTTCTCATTACGCTGTTATTGTAATCCTTACCATATCATTCCAAAAAGCTATGACTTTCTTCCGTGGAACACAAAAGGAGATGTTTAGCTGGATGTCCAAAATGCTCTCTTTTCTATATGGAACTGGATGAGGACAACAAGGGTATCAAGTTCCAAAAGGGATACATATATACTATATTCCAAGTCTTCTGAAGTCTGTGATAGCTCTGTGTGAGGCACAGATAAATTCCTTTTTTAAATAATATAATATAAATTAAATAATAGGACACTTAAGTGAACTTAAACTTAGTACACTTTCATCACTATGTTTCTTAACACTTAAGTACAATTTTAAAAAGTGCACTTTATAACAATGTCAAAACTGAAATGAATTATTATCTTTATTTTACGTTCAGCAGTAAACTTTAACCATAATTCAAAGATAAAAAAAGCAATTATGAAATTACATATAAAGATATACTTACTGTAAGTCTTACTTAAGTGGGTCAAAAACACGTGAATTGTGTTTGATATGAATTTAAACTATAATACATATTAAGTGTCTAAGTGTTTGCACTAAAATATATTCTTGTAAAGTTTATTACTTCCATAAAAAGTACTATACGTTGAAGTGCACTTCTTCACAAGGGACGGAAAAGAGAAGCATGGACACTATATGATGTTTTATTAACAAAGTTCGGGAGGAGCACGTTCAAATAATTGATCCAATTATCACATCATTCCAACCAGCTGTCGACCATCAGTAATCAACATGTCTATCCAATCAGCTCGAGTTGGAGACCTATATATACACACATTTGACTCACCAATGTTCTTCGACAGTTTTTCAGCATCTTGGTTTGCCGTTTTGCAACCTTGTCACACCAAAGTTCTTCATCTGACGAGGAAACAAACATCCCCAGGGATCCGCCGTTGCTTTTTCGCCGGTGTTCTGACGATTTGTGCTGCCTTGTCGGAAAATGCTACCCAAGCGCGAATCGATCACAGAGAATGTCGATTCATTCTCTATTGTTTCCATAATGGTGTAAATCTCACAATATTATGACATCGTTATTTCAATTAAAACAGGGTAAGTGTATGGGGAGCATATTTGATATTTTAAATGAACTAGCAATTATCACATTTGACAACAAGTAAAAATGACATTATTGTATATTATATGAAAAACAATTATAGTAAAATTTATAAAGGTATGAGTACTGTATACTGTACTGTTTTTATTTTTTAAACGGTATGAAAAATTATCATAAAATATTCATCTTTGACCTGTCAAAGTACACCTTTTCTACAAGTCTCCACAGCAAGGATGCATAGATTTATGGTCGTGGTAACGCAGAAGAAAACTGAGTCTGCACATGCGCATAACCAGTAAGTAGCACATCTTGATGGGTAGCATGAATCCGAATCATCAGAACACCGGCCCCAGGACTATTCCTCCAATGCCGGACATCGCACCTGAGCCCCAGGCTTCTTCACGCGGCCGCACACCTGCCAGAACAGCCCTGCGCGTGCCAAGATGTCAAGGCCAGTCTTCGTCCATCGAGCCGCAGCAACAGGCCTTCAGCGAGCCTGGGCCGCGCCCCAGATTTTGCCGCGGCAGGTCCACTCCCACCTTTTGACGAGGCCCAGCCCTTCACCGCGGCTTCTGCGGCCACAGCGCCGCTTGCAGCCGGACCCAGCGGCCTCCCCACAGCTCTCAGTTTTATACTCCCGCTGTTCATAACCCTTTTTCTTTTCAGTTCCTTCCAGCTCCCGTTGCAGACACTAGCGCGAGGCTATCGCCGCTAGCAGCACAGGCCCAACCATTTCAACAGTTTTATCCAACAGGTTATAACCCCGCCCACTTCATGTGGCCTGCAGCTCCAGTAGCTCAAATAAGCGCGAGCCCGCTTCGGCTTGCAGCACAAGCCCACACTTCATTCTATCATCCTTCCTTTCCTTTTCTATCCTCCAACTAATTTCCCTTTCCAAGCCACACATGGTAATCTAAGTGTGAGGCCGCCGCCGACATTAACAGCCATGGCTTATACCCTTCCCAGCTCTCTCATTCAAACTAAACCACAACATTCTCTCTTCACAGCAACACCGATGCTTGTTCCGTCCAACGCCGTCTCCATGGAACCACCACCAGCGTCTCAAAGCATCCGCGCTCAGATCCTCTCAGAAATCCAGGACACTGGCTCCAGAGATGGACCAATTCCCAACTCCAATTACCCGCTATTTAGAACTGATATTCCCATAACCCACCCGTTAAAACCCCTCCTCGACGCATCACTCAACACCATCCTCCAAGCAGTTTCTCCCAGGACCCTCCAATCCTACCTGACCGCTTGGAGATGTTTTAAAGCATTCCATCTCTCTTATAACATGCCGTTCCCCGATTTTTCTCTTCTTTCGATCACCTCATTTATTTCCTACCTTAATAGCGTTAAGGGCCTACAAGTCGGGTCCATCAAGGTTACTTGAGCGGCATTCAGTTTTTCCATAAATTGATGTACGGCGCTCCCTCCTCTGAGATAAACAATTCACAAACCTCCCTCCTGATCAAAGGGATTCAAAGATCCCAGCCCACCCGTCCCGACGCCAGACAACCCATAACGCTAGACATTCTCACCAAATGTGTTCATGTCCTCCGCACAGGCTACCAGCCCCTCAATACTGCCCGCACACTCTACGCTATGTTTATCCTAGCCTTTGGTTTTCTTAGATGCTCGGAACTCGCCATCACTTCCAAATTCGACCCAAAAATCCACCCCACCATCTCAGACTTGTCAGTACTAGATGGTGAAACAGTCTCATTTTTGATTAAGCAAAGTAAGACCGACCAAACCAAAAAGGTCATTTCATCTACATTTTTAACCTCTCATCACCAATCCAACCATACCAGTCCATTCTGGCATATCTGCAACGGAGAAGTTCTCTGGCTAAATCTCCTCTGGAACCCCTGTTCATAGACGAATCCAATAAACCCGTGACACGCTTTTGGTTCCAGAAAAACCTCAAATCCGTTCTACATCAGTCAGGAATTCCAGCAAAGAATTTCTCAAGTCACTCCTTCCGTATCAGGGCAGCAACTTCAGCAGCTTCAGCGGACGTAGCGAGAACTTTTCCGGTAGAGCACTTACGTTTCTTTTCCGTCCAGCGAGCATGGATCTCCCAGCGGACGTACTGTGTACTTTTCTCTACTCTCTCCCGTCCAGTGAGCATTGGTCTCCCAGCTGACGTACTGTGTACTTATCTCTACTCTCTCCCGTCCAGTGAGCATGGACGCAACACCGATGCCCATCCCTCCAAACGCTACAGCCTTGGAACCAACCCCAGTAGCCAACAACATCAGAACACAGATCCTCTCAGGTGCAGACATTGATTTATCTTCCCTGCTATCTTTACTTCCTCAATCCGCTTCAGATCGCCAAATAGCAGTAGGCGATTTTTTCAGTTACTTTCCGCAACATCTCTTGTGCAGTATACAGATCACTCGCTCACTCCACCATAAACTGTCCTCCGGTCAATCTTCATCTCCCCATTGCCCAGTTGCATCCCAGGGAAAATCTACCAGTTACATCCCACGACCAGTACTTTTTGACTCACCATCCAAAGATTTTAAATCCACCTCCAAATCTCGTGACCAAGTCTGCCATAATTTTAACTCCCGGGGATGCTCAAGACAACGTTATCGTTACCTGCACATCTACAACTACTGCGGTTAGGGCTGGGTATCGTTCAAAATCTTTCGATCTGTATCGAAAGCCAATTTCGATACCTCAGTTTCGATACCGGTTCCTAACGATACTTTTTTCGATACCAATTTTATGAAATCCTTTTTAACAAGATTACATAACACATTACCTCAGAAAAACTTTGGTTTTATTTTTTTCAGTTTGACTCATGCTCCTTGGCCAGTGCACAAAGGGACAAAAACCGTTTTGTAAAGAGCTCATGCTCACCAAAGCTGATTTAAAAAAAATATAAATACAGTAAAACTTGTAATATTGTGAAATAGTATTACAATTTAAAATCTTATTTGAATATATTTCAAAATGAAATGTATTGAAATGAATTGAATTCAAAGCTGAATTTTCAAAATCATTACTTCAGTGTCACATGACCCTTCAGAAATATGAAAACAGTTTGCTGCTTAATATTTTGGAAAATATGATACATTTTTTCATGATTCTTTGATGAATAAATTCAAAAGAACATAATTTATTTAAAAACGAAATATCTTGTAACATTACACATGTTTTAATGTCACCTTTGATAACTTTAATGCATCCTTGCTGAAAAGAAATTCTGACTAACCAACACATTTTTGGACGGCAGTGTACATTCAGTAGGTTATTATTTATTGCAAATAAACACTGTCAGAGTGGTCAACAAGGTATCTCTTCCTTTACCAATCGAAGAGGAGCAACTTTTATGTTTACTCTGTGCACTGTCAAGGTCTTCATCATATTTGTCGTGGACGTGGTACCGGTCTTTGCAATTATTTTACCGCATAGGCCAGTACCACGCGCTGTTGGCATCGAGCCTGGAGAAATGTAGCTACCTACACTTTTGATCGACTTTTCCACATCTTTAAGGTATTATGTGTGTGTGCTCGCGTTTCATGAATATGTGCGCGGAGAGTTTGTGTGTGTGTGTGCTCGCGTCTCAGTGCTCGCATGAGTCGCGTCTAATAAGAAGTATGCGCGCGGAGAGTTTGTGAGTCCACGCGCGCGTCTCATATGACTATGTGCGCGGAGAGTTCTGCGCGTCTCGTGTGTGTAGAGTTTGCGTGTATGTGCATTTCATATGTATTTGTTTGAACACTGACGTTGACGAGTTAACTCCGTAGGTATCGAAATCTGGAACCGAAAAACATGTCATTTTTCGATACTCGATAGTATCGAGGCAATTCGATCGATACCTAAAAAGTATCGAACTCGGTACCCAGCCCTAACTGCGGTGCTCACTCCCGCACTATACGCCCTGTGAAAGATCACAAAATATTCAAAACGCCTTTCAGATAGCTTGGAAAGCGAGTCAAAGCAAGTTTGGTTCCAACACCGCAGCAGTATCATCTCTTCCTTTCCATCAGGAGCTCTTTCTCCAGCCAAATGGCTCATTGGATAATTTGAAAGAAAGTCAGAACCAAGTCTTTCCACTACAGCATAATCTACTCGGCTCCCGCAGGAGTTCCATTTCTCCATCCAAACTTGATCCTCCGCCGCAGCAGCATTATCTTTTCTGCTCCCGAAGGAGCCCAGTTCCATGTCCAACTTACCTTTTGGACAGTTGAATTCAGAAAACAAGTTTGACCCACTGCCGCAGCAGTGTCGTCATCTCCACTCCCGCAGGAGTTCTGTTTCTTACTCCAACTCGCTCCATTCCCGCGGAACCATTATCTCTTCTGCTCCAGCAGGTGCTCAATTCTCCATTCACCTCACCATAGGATACTTGGAAGCAAGTCGGAAGCAAGTTTTCAACTGTCGCAACAGTGTCATCTACTCCGCTCCCGCAGGAGCTCCGTTACTCCGTCCAAACTTGCACCATTGCCGCAGCAGCGTTATCTTTTCTGCTCCCGCAGGAGCCCAGTTCTTAGTCCAACTTACTTTGGACAGTTGAATTCAGGAAACAAGTTTGGTCCACTGCCGCAGCAGTGTCATCTACTTCGCTCGCGCAGGAGCTCCGTTTCTCCATCCAAACTTGCTCCACCGCCGCAGCAGCATTCTCTTCTGCTCCCGCAGGAGCTCAGATCTCTGTCCAAAGGATAGTCGGAAAGCAAATCGAAAGCAAGTTTGGTCCACTGCTGCAGCAGTATCATCTACTCCGCTCCCGCAGGAGCTCCGTTTCTCCGTCCAAACTTGCTCCACTGCCGCAGCAGCATTCTCTTCCGCTCCCGCAGGAGCTCAGATCTCTGTCCAAAGGATAGTCGGAAAGCTAGTTTGGTCCACTGCCGCAGCAGTGTCATCTACTCCGCTCCCGCAGGAGCTCCGTTTCTCCGTCCAAACTTGTTCCACTGCCGCAGCAGCATTCTCTTCCGCTCCCGCAGGAGCTCAGTTCTCTGTCCAAAGGATAGTTGGAAAGCAAATCGAATGCAAGTTTTGTCCACTGCCGCAGCAGTGTCATCTACTCCGCTCCCTCAGGAGCTCCGTTTCTCCATCCAACTCGCCTTCACTGCCGCAGCAGTGTTTCCTCCTCCGTCCCCACGACTATTCAATTCTCCATCCAATTCGTCATCAGCGAGGCCACCCATCCGATGCCACGACAATCATCTCCCTTCCGACGATGCAAGAAGACCTCCCCATCCAGCGACAAAATTCCCTCCCTACGATTGGCACCATAAGCTTACACTCTGCAAGTTTTTGGGGGGTCATCAACATCATTTCTGGCGGCTGTCCCGCATTTATTGCAACTTTTGGGGGAGTACTTTGGGTTCGGGCCAAATATCCGAGCCCGGAGCCCTCTCCCCGGACAGCACCCCAAATATGCATACCATTTATTCTATCTAACTTATTTGTAAGTGTGAACTAGTGAAATAAAATAACTGGAAGAAAAAAAGTTTTGAGAAAGATGATGATTTTGTTTTTCAGTGAACTACTGGTTGTAATTGTTGGGGTTGAGTGGTGAGGCGAGGACTTAGATGCAGGAAACAATGGGCTTTTTATTTAAAGGTCCCCTGGCATGAAATTTTCACTTTCTTTTTTAACATTAATATGAGTTCCCCTAGCCTGTATGGTCCCCCAGTGGCTAGAAATTTAAATCGGTGTAAACCGAGCTTTGGCTATCTTTCTCTGCCTTTGAGAAAATGAAAGCTCAGACGGGCTGATCTTGAATCTCCTCCGTATGACGTCATACAGAGGAAAGGTAACCTCCCCTGCTTTGCCTGCCCAGAGACTTTGGCTCGCCCATGAGAAAATGAGCTAGGAAGTGATTTGAGTTTTTCCTCGAGAGATTATCATGGCTTGCAAACGAGCGAAGCATGGCAGTTGATCAGTGTTCGGATGTACAAATGAACACAAAAGTATTTTTTAGTTTCTTCATCCGAGCCTCTGAAGAAACAATGGGTTAATTTTATTTTGTCTGGAAATGCGCCGACACAACTTCCCAAAGTTTTGTATGGTCCAAACATTTCACCGACGACTGTTTCCTCAACTTGGGCCAATACAGAGCTGGCCTCGATGAACGTCTGACTCTGAAAATAAATCATCGAGCTACCAAGCAACAATTTCTGATGTGTAGCCTAATTGTTTACCCTCAGTCAGGGAGTAAAACAGCTGGCAGTGGGAGGTCTATGAGGAGCCAAACAGGTCTACCTGAGCCTCCCCGAACTCTCTCCAGATCAGCTGCTCCGCCGGGAGCACAGCTCGTAACAGCTCGTCGGCCACACAGTTGAGCACACCGGGGACATGGCTCGAAGCGGCCTCAGATGTTTCTGACTCCAGAGGAGGAGATGGCGGGTGAGTTGCGACATGCAACGCGAGCGTAGACCACCTTGTCGGTTGATGTACGCAACGGTCGCAGTGTTGTCCGTACGGACCAGCACGTCCCTGCCCTGTAGCGGCCTTTTTAAGCAGCTCAGAGCGAGACGTACTGCTAGCAACTCGAGGCAGTTGATGTGTCAATGCAGTTGGGGGTCCGTCCACACCCCTGACTAGGGATGGGAATTGAAAACCGGTTCCACTCGAGAACCGGTTCTAAGTTTTACGATCCATCGATATTGTATGCCCTCAACGTTAACGAGTCCTCTTATCGATGCTCCTGCTCTGAGTCAGCCATAGTATGTAGGCTACAGACCGTGAACTCACAACTGTCCCTTTTGTCCTTTATCAAGCACCATAGCACGGCGTCCAAAGCGAATTGGTAATGTAGTATGAATATGTAGTAATGTAGATGAACTGCTGCGCTTGTGACAGGGCGCATGTTTAACTGAACGAGCAGAGAGAGAGAGAGCCCCGGTCGCGCGCGCACTCTCTCTCTTCGGAGCAAGGCGGCTTCACCGTCTCAAAACTAAGCGCTGTCTTGCTCTCTCCCTCGCACATATTAATCAAAATAAACGACACGATGGTAAGGGGAGACTAAAGTTTCATGTGGCGCATTCGGAGATTTGTTTTTCCTGAATTGAGCTACCGCTGGGTGTGAATTGTGCTAAAATACGTTGCCTTATCTTCTCTGAAAAGCGTTCCACACATTCAGCTGACATAAACCACACTTTAAATAAACGAAAAAAACTATCCAGTGATGAAATGTTTTCTCTGATGACACATCTTGTGGGATGTCCCAACCGCCGGCACACGTCCGATAATGACACGCCAATTCGCGAACTAATGATGACTCATTTGAACCGATTCGTTTTAATGAATGGTTAAAACAACTGATCTTTCCAACACTGAACTCACGGTACGTTTAATCGGTGTAGGCCTATAACTAATCGGTAACACTTTACAATAAGGTTCCATTTATTACATAAATTACATAAAAAGTACAGTTTGCTTACTCAAGTTTAAGCTTTAAAACAAATAAAACCACTTGTTTTTTTTCCCCCGAAAAAGCATGACTACTTTTTTCACAGTGCTATCAGGAATCGATAAGAGAATCGTTTAAAAATCGGATCAATAAGCAGAATCGTTAGTGGCACTGATATTGATAAAATCTTATCAATTCCCATCCCTACCCCTGACACTGCATGCCAGTTGTACGTGGCACCCCAGCCGTTGCAGAGGCATCTGTGAACACCACAGCATGCCTGGACACCTGTTCCAAGGGCACTCCTGCCCGCAGGAACGAAGGGTCTGACCACGGGCTGAAGGTCTGGCGGCATGCCGGTGTGATTGTCACCCGGTGAGTGCCGTGATGCCACGCCCATCTCGGGACTTGGCCGTGAAGCCAGTGCTGAAGCAGTCTCATGGAGCAGCCCGAGCGGTGTTACCGCTGCTGCCGCTGCCATATGCCCCAGGAGCCTCTGAAAATATTTCAGTGGGACCGCCGTCCTGCCTTGGAACGTGTTCAAGCATTTCAACACCGACTGAGTGCGTTCCTCGGTGAGGCACGCTGTCTGTGCGACTGAATCCAATTCCATGCCGAGAAAAGAGATCCTCTGCACGGGGGAGAATTTGCTCTTTTCCCAGTTGACCTGAAGACCCAACTGGCTGAGGTGCCTGAGCACGAGGTCCCTGTGTTCGCATAACTGATCTCAAGAGTGTGCTAGTATGAGCCAGTCGTCGAGATAGTTGAGGATGCGAACGCCCTGTCCTCTCATGGGAACAAGGGCCCCCTCCGTGACTTTCGTGAAGACACAGGGAGACAGGGACAGCCCGAAGGGCAGGACCTTGTACTGATATGCTCGACCCACGAACGCAAAGCGCAGAAAAGGCCTGTGTCGAGGAAGAATCGAGACATGAAAGTACGCATCCTTCAGGTCGATCGCTGCAAACCAATCTCGGGGATGGATGCATTCGAAACTACGTCTCTGCCTGAGCATTTTGAACGGTAGCGTGGAGACTCCGATTCAAAACTTGCAGGTCCAAGATCGGTCGTAACCCACCGCCTGTTCGGGTACAATGAAGTAGGGACTGTAGTACCCTGACCCCATATCGGCTGGAGGGACCGGCTCTATCACGTCATTCGCCAGTAGGACTGCGATCTCCGCCCGCAAGACAGGGGCATCGGCTGCTCTCACTGTAATGGAGTGGATGGCCCGAAACTTGGGGGGACGCCGGGCGAACTGAATCGTATAGCCGAGCCTGATGGTCTGAATGAGCCAGCAAGACGGACTGGGGAGCGCTAACAAGGCTCGCAGAGACCGTACATGCGGGACCAGAGGGACCGCAGACGTACCCACAGTGGGGTAGCGAGGTGGAACACAGGGATGCGGCTCAGGAGGCTCTCTCTGGAAGGCGACCCGTAGCGGTGTCTGAGTGTGCTGTGCAACACTTACCTGATTCCACAGGGCAGGGGGCGCAGGAGAAGGCTTGGTTGCGTTCTTGAATTGCGCGCTGCAGCCTGCTGGTGACAGAAGAGGCAGATGAATTTTTTTCATTTTTGAATTTTTTTCAATTGAAATTGAATTTTTTTCAATTGAAATTGAATTTTTTTCAAATTTTTTCAGGCTCTCTTTTTTTGAGAGAGAGAGAGAATTTGGGCACCACTGTGACTCTAGTGGCGGAACAGAATTTTGACTCAAAAGATTCGCTGCCCGGCCCTCCAACGGAGCTCCGGGTCACCCGTCTCAGGGGTTTCACCGACCACTTAAACAGCGGTGTCATCCTCCTGTGGCAGACACAGCAGGCTGTGCCGGAGTTTTTTTTTTTGCAGGAGATGACACCCTTGGCGACGAGTAGACTGAGGGGCGGCCCACGAGAAACTCTGGTGGTACGTCGGGGGAAGCGCTTCAGTCTACTACTGACTGCGGAGAACTGCTGGCCCAGTCCTCAACAGTGTCGCCGAAAAGGCCACATTGTGAGATGGGAGCATCGAGAAAGCGTACTTTGACGACCTCTCACATCTCTGCAAGGACAGCCAGGGGCGCTTCTGGACCACCAGGGTGGACATCGTCTAACCGAGGGCCTGCACTGTGACTTGATCGCAGTCAGTCAACCCCGCGCAGCTCAACCCTGGCTCAGAACTACCCTCGTTTAATAAGAGTGCCTTGGCCTCACATGCAGGGTGGAGGTGGCCTGCCAGAGGCACAGCCACCCCACAGTCGAGGGTAGTGAGAGAGGAGAAAACTTATGCAGAATTTGGCACTTTTGGCGTTCCATATTTTGGCACCAATACAGCTCCATACTGCTAAGTTTTCAATGCACATCCGAGAAGACCTGGAAAAGCATGGCTGTCAGCTCTGAATTTGATTCAGCATAAGTACACACACTATTACACTGGGAACTCAGCATCATCCTCATTTCCAGAGCGAAACAGCCCCTCTCTCCGATGCAGTAATCGACATCTGCCCTCAGCTGGAGCCCTGAATGAAATGCTAGGTTCCTCCATTTTTTTTTTTTTTTTTTGAAGGACCAGCAATCCCATCCAGAAGCTGCACAGCTTGTGATGTGCTAGAGAGGGAGGGGCCCTGTGGGGTTGGTTCCCCGAAGGAGAAGCCCTCAGCTCTCAGATCACCCAAGCTATTCGACTGAAGTAGACCTCTCCTGTTGGCCACCAGGGAGGGCGCTATGACGGAGAATAGACAAGGGGACCGCGCACCTAGAGCGCAGAGCGAGCGCTGGGTTTGCCGTGACAACCCGCGCTGCAGCCTGGCAGCTCGACGGCACACGACAAACTGAGGAGCGAGAGACCCGTCGGGTTTTGCCCGGCGGAAGCTCTCGCTGATCTCCACGGTCTTCCAGAGTGTCGAGCAGACCTGCAGCTGTGCTTTTACACACAAGCAGCAGCTGGCCAACAACAGAGGGGACTCAAGCTTGACGTGAAAACATGAACCACCTACAAACACAGTCTCACATGTTTCCCAGGTATGCGAGACAGGCTGAACAGCTAATGCAAATGATTGCATGCCAATGTGCATTGGCACGTTTAGTTTCACTCGAAGTAGATTGGCCTCTCTAGCGAGACTCCTATTTGTCGGTCTCGACGTGGCGTCGACTGACCGACTGAAGAGGAACAAAAATTAACCAGACCGAGAACCCTGAAACTGGCTTAAACAGAGGCTTCTATCCCACTGTAAAGTCAAAACTGCATTAGACTTTGCCTGCATCCCTATGAGTTAGAATAAAACATTTAAATAAACAAAATCTAATTTGTTTAGCAGTAATCAGAATCACAGGGAAATACATTGGAAAGCTTATGAAATTGATTTTCAGATATTGTAGTTGCTTTTACAACTAACCAAAATGTATCAGCAATATTATTGAAGGATCAGTTTTTTCCTTTAGTGTCTGGAAAAGGGCAGTTTGTATAGCAGATTAAGAATGTTGTCACCCAAGCCCTTGTCATCAGCAGCAGTTTTGAGGTGTTATCAGCAAGCTTGCAATGACGAAGACAGAAATAGAGCGAGAGAAAAAGCGCTGGCAGCTTGGCAGTGTAATCAATGCTGCCTTAGAGACCAGCTATCCCACAATTCCCTGTGTGTTGCAAACAAATCACAATGCCTTTCACACTACAAAACAATAATCCCCGAGAATGAAGAACACTTCCTCTGATGTCAGAGACAGAAGAATATCATAATGACATCATTGTTAAACCCATGTAAAAACTCATTTGACTATTCTGTCTGTCTCAAAGGGTATTTGTCACGTAACTACCTAAAGTAGATGGTGAAATTAAATGCACTACAAAATGCAACCGAAAATTACCCTAAAGTCCAGTTGTATTGAATGACTATATTGGAGACCTTTGCATCCTCAGCTTTCATGTCCCAGGACATGCATATTTAAATATAATTAATATAACCAATTATTGAGAAGTAAACCGGTGTAGGAAGAGGTGTGGGACACTGTTGTTATGTGAGCATACACTACATTTTTCATTTTAGAGACAGAGGAAGTTGTTACATCACAATAAAAGATTGTTAAGGCTATTTTTATGGGCAGAATAAGACAGAGTAAAAATGGTTCATTTTGATCATGTAGACTTTTTTTTCCCATGCTAACTTTAAATATGTATGTGCTAACTTTAAATATGTATGTGTGTTCGTGTGAGTGAGAACCTAAAGCTACACATTTAATAAAGCCCTAAGTAAAACATAATTTCATTCAATACTAATGGAGTCCAACCACAAACCTCTCACAGATGCTACACTCAGATAAAAAGTCTTCAGTTCATTATCACAATGCATAATGCTAAATTCAAGCATGAGTCTAAACACGACAATGAACTTGACATTGGAAGGCGGCAGCCTATGACGTCACCACTGGTGCGACCATGAGTATAAAAGGGCACCTGTGAAATACGTCATCCACTTCTTGTCTGAAGGAGACATGCACAGGAAAACCGGAAGCATGGCAAAGGGACGCAGCATCTCGTTCCCCCTCTCAGGAAACCATAAGTAACCTTAGACGTTCCCTTTCGAAAGGGAACTCGTGCTGCATCCCCTAGAGGGCGCTATGGGTAATGGATTACCCACACCACCATGCTGAAGGGACGAGTGCCCTATTGGCTGAGCTAAGTTGAAGGACTCAAAGGAGTCCTCATCCCTAAGGTGCACACCAGCAATGTGATCATAGACCGATCATAGCTTCTCAAGAATGGAGGCCTCAACAGGATGACTCTAAAGCCTAACTACATTCATATTCAGGCCATTGTCCAAGGAGGCTCACAGTGAGCCTAACAATCAGAACTTCTTTTCAGACAGCCCTGAAGACTGGAGGCCTCAATCAAGAGGCCTAGTAACGCTCTAAGCCATGGGCAGTAGCAATAAAGCTCATATTGAACTAAAAACTCAGTTTAACTAGCCCGCGAAGCTCCACAAAGTGGAGGCCTCAATACAACTACTCTCATAATGAGAGGAGGCCTAGCAACACTAAGGTCAGTAGCCAAGGAGGCTCCCAGAGAGCCTGACAACCTAGCATACTGCCCTACTGCCTAGCCGAGCTCTATGAGCGAAGGCCTCAGCATGACGACTCTCTAAATCGAGAGGGGGGCTAACGATGCCCCATGCTCAGGATATCTTGCAAGGAAGCTCATAGAAAGCCTACAACTCACAATTGCTATCGTAGCGGAGCTCTGGGGAGTGGAGGCCTCAATAAGATAACTCTCTCTAGCGAGAAGAGGCCTAACACTGCTTGCAGTAGCAAAGGAGGCTCACAGAGAGCCTAACAACTTAGCAAACTGCCTAGCCGAGTTCTAGCACCAGAGGCCTCAGCATGACGACTCTCTAAATGGAGAGTATACCTAACTACACGCTTAGGACATCTTGCAAGGTGGCTCACAAAGAGCCTACAACTTAATTAGCTCAGCACTACTGCCTGCCGAGCTCTGGGGTAGGCCTGCATATGGCAACTCAATTGAGAGGCGGCCTATCGGCGTCCTATGCTCAGAACAGCTTGCCAAGGAGGCTTCACAAAGCCTAACTCGGACCCGCTATTCAGGCGGAGCTCTAGGGAGCGGAGGCCTGAAAAGAGTGACTCTCTATAACAAGAGGAGCCCTAACAACACTTCACTACTGTAAAGGTAAAAGCCAAGGAGGCTCACTGAGAGCCTAGCAACCTAGCGTACTGCCTAGCTGAGCTCTGAGGACAGAGACCTCAGCATGACGACTCTCTCAAGGGAGAGGCAGCCTAACAACACCCTCAGGAGAGAGTCAAGCACAGGTTTTACTGCAATTACTGCAATTGCATTGCAAAAAAACACGCATTTAACCCTCTTGAGAATCAAGCACACTAGTTCAAACGTCAAATTCTATCACTCTGAAAGGAATCATACAAGTGCCTAACACGCTCATCACACTAACTACTATCCCTCAGGGGAGAGCAAAAAGGAAAAAGCTCCTTACCTATATCTTGTAGTCAGTCTCGCAAATGCATCATACCTAACACATCCAGCTTCTTAAAGGGTCACTTCACCCATTTGCATTAAGGTTTGTATTGTTAGAAACCCAGTCATATATTATAATGATGGTGGAATTTTGCTTGTTTTTTTTCTGAGATGGGAGAAAAAAGGATTTAAGTGTTTTACTTCCGTCCTATCGTGACGTAAATATCGTCATTTTGCGTCACGATAGGACGGAAGATAAATTTCATTGCATATTAAGAAAACTACAGCCTTTAGCTCATTATTATTCAAGGGCGTGGGACCCACTCACCCCACCGGCCTATTACAGATCAGTGGGTGGGACTAAACCTGAAGAAACTAAACTATTAATCCGCCATCTTGCTTGGAAGACAGCAAGCTAAGCTAACAAGCGCTCAAGGAGTTAGATTTACCATAATGCCTGAATTTACGACACACGATATGGAAGACGAGGATTTTGAAAATCTTTTGCTCGAAACTGATGTTCGTGGCTATTTATACGAGCCACAATATAGCGAAGAGCAGCTGAGGCTGATGGAGGAACAAGAGGCGGCGGCGTCGGCTGCGGCAGCGGCCGCCGCAGGAGACCAGCCCGGCGCAGACGAGAAGCCCGGACTGGCTCGAGCTGGGCGGACTGCTGGTGCCTACATGTCGTGCTCTCGGCTCTCGCTGTGCGCTACGGACACAGATAGAGTCCGTCTGCTGCAGAGAATTTCAACGATCGCAATATCACCTGGACGAAACCTCTGAATCAGACGAGCACACGGACGTTTGTGTTGTGATCCATCCAAGTTTCGCACCGCATATGTTCTGACTGAACATCCAGGTAACTTTATCATCATCATGCAATAATTCACCATATAGAAAGAAATACAAACGAGGAGTAATTCACTAATGAGTTTGCCAATGTAACGGGGTTCGTTGTTGTGGGAAGAATGAGGCGGGAACCGGCAAACATTTAAACATTTTAATAGTAAAATAAACAAATACAAAACAAAAATATAAGCGAGCAGCCCCTCACTGCTGGCCACACACAACAGAAACAAAACACAACATAAAATCAGGCCTGTTCCTCTCTCGATCTGCCCTGTCGTCGCTCCTCGTTTTATGCGTCCGCTCCTCGGTGAGAGACGCGAGAGAGACCGGTGCGTCTCACAGCTGTCGTTCATTATCACTCGCGCCACCGGCCTCGCGCTGTCCTATCACATCCCTCGCCCTCGTCCTGCTCGCCACAGCCAACTAACTAGAAATTTTGTGTGAAATGAATTTCTAACTCTGGTGGCAGCTAACGTTAGCCTTGTAGACGGAAAAGTGATTTCTCTGATGTTTGCGCTGTTCTGGATTAGTGGGAGTGGCTTGCGGAGCTGTGCAATGTGGTGCATTGTGGGAGTTGTTGTCTTGCATACAAATGCGCACTAAAGTTATTTTCTGTCTTTTCTCGGTCAAGAGGGCATCAAATTCAAAATTTCTTTTACATTTCGACTACATATATGACCCACTTTCAATAAAGATTAATGTTGAAATGGGTGAAGTGACCCTTTAAGAGAGTTGACAACATTCCACCCAAATGTGGTCCCACATCCCTCGAGAATAGGGACGGCGCGAACCACACATTTGGGTGGAATGCTGTCGACTCTCCTAGGAAGCAGGAGCTAAACACGCGTGCTACTCACTCATGTACAAATAAACAGTCTCCCAAAGACAAGAAAGAGGATGACGTATTTAACAGGTGCCCTTTTAAACTTACGGCTGCATCAGTGGTGGCGTCATATTCAAGTTCATTGTCGTGTTTAGACTCATGATTCAGACACCGGTCACGCCGGAGAGGGGGCACTTATGAATGCTAATTTAGTATTTTGAATACATTTGTTACAACTGCATGTTGCGTTCTACGAATCCCATATTTTTGCTGTGAGAATTCAATATTTTAAAAGAACTATAATCTAACATATTAATGAATTAAATAAATGAAAAAGTTAGCAGAAAAGCTAGTAAAATCCCTTTAAAATGGTGATGTGCCCTTTCTGAACTTTCCCAACCTTTGACTATATGTAGTAATTAAAATCATACAACAATGTCAAACTGATATTCAATTAATTGTACAAACTCTGAGACTCATCTTGTTTTGTCCCTCATTACAAAATGTAGCATTCCTTAAAATTGTAATATTCAAGAAGTAACATCATTTGTACTTTTTCTCAATTTTTACAAATGTTATTCATAAAACTCAACCACTAAACCCTGTTTTTAAATTGCATTGTATGAAAAAATCTGCAGCAATACAGATAATATCCTATCAGAAAATTACCAGTACATTTTCCATTAAGTTAACAGACATTTCCTTAAACCCATAAACACAACACATTGCAATGCGTAAACACCAGTGAAAAATCAATATGGAAAGTTCCTTTATATTAACATGATAAACTACAGGCTGTATATTTACACTTTTCTTAGAGTGTCTATTTACACCAACTTTTGGTCACATAGTTGGACATTTTTTAAATACTTTTTTGACCTCCTGAGGCCATTATACTGTACGATAAAAAGCGCTGCATACAAGGAGAAATGTTCAAAATATGTACAATTATTCTCATTTAAATGCAGCAGCTTTCTGTATTACCACGATCGAGAGAGAAACGCAAATAAAATATCATCACGATGCAGCCTGACACACACTTGCTCAGACAAGTAACCAACAAGAGTGGTGTGGTCTTATTTCCAGTTAAATTATTTTCTAATTTGTAAAAACACTGATGACACATACTGGAAGGGTTGAGAACGAGTCATGTTGTAGCAGACCAGGCCTTCTGCTCTGTTTTTAAAGGTCTTCTGCAAACTGAAGTAAAAATTTAACTGATTGCACCATCCATCCTCAAAACAGCAATCACGTACCATAAAACCTGACAAAAGGCACTCGTCAAAAAGAGCAACAGTTTCTCACTGTCTTGATCTTCATTCACTCTTTCTTCTTCTTCAGCCCGCCCTGAATTGACCTTCAGGCTATAGAAAGTCAGTGTCTTTCAGCGTAGAGATTTATGGTCTCTAATAGAGGGGGACCAGGCCAGCAGTGATCAACGGGGGGTCTGGATTCATCTGTATATCCAGCAAAGGGAGGTGTGTTGTAGAGGGCCAGGGGACCAGGAGGTCACTGTCTGAGACATTATCAAGGTTGCCATCTGGGCCCAAAAGAACCCATCATTGGCCCTCTGTGTTATTGTCATTCCTATAAGGCTCTAGAGAGAGAGTTAAAAAAGCTTTGTAATAAAGAGAAAAAAACCTCTCTTTTAAAGAAATAGTTCAGTTCTGTTAAGGTCAAAGGGCTTTTGTTTGGTGTTGGCTCACTTGTGTTTCTGCTTTCTGCTTTAGCTGCCATGTGGAGGTCGTGGGTGCAGAGATCACTCTCCATTCTCTCTCTGTGCCATAATCCTATTGCTGTAATCCCCAGAGGTCAGACCTTCTCTTTCTGCATTTTCTTCGCTTTTATTTTGCCCATCTTTTTTTCGTGTCTCTGTTTATCATTCTCTCCCTGCCTAATATGGATGTTTCTTTAAAGGGATACTTCACCTCTGGAAAGATGAATGTGTATTTAAAATGGGTCATTTATGTAGAAGAAATGTGAAATTTGGAGCTTTCTAGACTGAGAAAAGCCAGAAAATGTATTTTTGGCTTATGTGGATGAAAGACAACAACTCCCAGAACTCCTTGCTTCGCTGCCCTAGGAGGCCACGCCTACCGGTAACAGAGCGCAGTAGTTAAACAACAAGTCTAGGCTAGTGAGTCTCCGTGATGAGTCTGCCCGAAAATGTGTTTCGAGATCGCCCAAAATGTCCGGGATTCGGCTTTTGCGTTCTACAGTCGCCATTCATCATGTTTACTGTGGCGAGCAGGAGGAGTGATGGCCGCGGGAGAACTGCGCGAGGCCGGTGGCGTGATTACCGATGAGCGACACCTGTGAGACGCACCGGTCTTGTATCTCTCACGGAGGAGCGGGAATTTTCTTAGCAATGTTAAAACGCACATCAACCGATCACTTGTTTAGCGTTCATGTAAACACTACATTCAGATTCACCAATCGGAATGAATTCAGTTAGATTGAAACAAAAGGTGTGCATGTAAACAATGAATGGCGACTGCAGAAAGCAAAAGCTGAATCCCGGACATCGACGGCCGGACATGTCCGGGAAAAAGAGGATGGTAACCCCTACTACTCAGCTTTCTCCACAGAACAAGAGCCTGCTAGCTTAGCTTCCAAAAAAAGATGGCTGACACTATGTGTACATTCTGTGAGTGAGATCCCAACCTCTATGGGCGGGTGAGAACATGCGGAACAGCCCCTACTACTGGCTGTAGTCTTTAGCCTCTGGCCAAAAAATTTTTTCCAGACAAAAAATACATATATCTCTCGTCTCAGGGGGATATGAGGATGGAAAGCACGGTAAAATACTACAGGTTTTCTACTAATACAAAGCTTAATGCTAAATCCTGAAGTATCCCTTTAACTATGGGCACCTTAATGTTTTTTCATTTTATTTTTTATTTTACTAAAACTAACATATTTCAAATTTTTGTTATTTGAAGGTCACATTAAAACACCTTAAAACAGTTTTTTTGAAATTCATTTATGAATAAATTGCATTATTTCTCTTTATACCCTTGTCTGAGACCTAGACTTTCAATCTCTTTGCAAACCATCAAAAAATGGTGTATTTTTTATTATTTTTAAACTATGATAATCTAAATAGAGTGAAACAGACAAACCATTTCAGTAATGTGTCATTTACAATCAAGCTGTAATTTTGTTAAATTATTTAAAGTATATAAGTATTGAAATATGATTTACTTATGCATATTTAATATAATATTCTAGTTATGAAATCAGCCTTGGCAAGACAAAGGAGTCAGCAAAAATGATTAAAATTAAAACAATAAAATAAAATACATCTAATATACATCTATGCATATGTATAGTAATATACATCTAATGTCATCCAAAATTACATAAAACATAATACATAATTCGAGATGTAAAAGTTTCCATGAATTCAAAATGGCTTCTTCACACCATTCCTTTAGTTATCCCACTGCAGTGCAAAAGTCTCTACATGGTCCCTCAAATATATATATATATATATATATATACAGTGCTCATACACACTTAAGATATAAATGATACCTCAAATAAAGGCAGTGGTGGATCTTATAACAACCACTCACTATACACTCACCTAAAGGATTATTAGGAACACCTGTTCAATTTCTCATTAATGCAATTATCTAATCAACCAATCACATGGCAGTTGCTTCAATGCATTTAGGGGTGTGGTCCTGGTCAAGACAATCTCCTGAACTCCAAACTGAATGTCAGAATGGGAAAGAAAGGTGATTTAAGCAATTTTGAGCGTGGCATGATTGTTGGTGCCAGACGGGCCGGTCTGAGTATTTCACAATCTGCTCAGTTACTGGGATTTTCACGCACAACCATTTCTAGGGTTTACAAAGAATGGTGTGAAAAGGGAAAAACATCCAGTATGCGGCAGTCCTGTGGGCGAAAATGCCTTGTTGATGCTAGAGGTCAGAGGAGAATGGACCGACTGATTCAAGCTGATAGAAGAGCAACTTTGACTGAAATAACCACTCGTTACAACCGAGGTATGCAGCAAAGCATTTGTAAAGCCACAACACGCACAACCTTGAGGCGGATGGGCTACAACAGCAGAAGACCCCACCGGATACCACTCATCCCCACTACAAATAGGAAAAAGAGGCTACAATTTTTAAGAACTCACCAAAATTGGACAGTTGAAGACTGGAAAAATGTTGCCTGGTCTGATGAGTCTCGATTTCTGTTGAGACATTCAGATGGTAGAGTCACAATTTGGCGTAAACAGAATGAGAACATGGATCCATCATGCCTTGTTACCACTGTGCAGACTGGTGGTGGTGGTGTAATGGTGTGGGGGATGTTTTCTTGGCACACTTTAGGCCCCTTAGTGCCAATTGGGCATCGTTTAAATGCCACGGCCTACCTGAGCATTGTTTCTGACCATGTCCATCCCTTTATGGCCACCATGTACCCATCCTCTGATGGCTACTTCCAGCAGGATAATGCACCATGTCACAAAGCTTGAATCATTTCAAATTGGTTTCTTGAACATGAAAATGAGTTCACTGTACTAAAAACAGTAATGAAAGTTGAGCCTAGGACGCCAGTAATATACTCTCTGACCACGCCCGTTTCGGCGGGTTCTGACGTAATGAGAGCATGTCAGACTCTCATTGGCCGAGAGTTCATTCGCGTCTCCTCATAGGCTTAAGCAGTTCTCTGTGAGCGAACCAATGAGCTGCTAGCTAGCCCGCTCATGGTCTGCTGCAGCTGAACTGCGTTGACAATGGATACAAAATTATAGGATAATTTTTTGGCTTCAATTTCTCAGAAAAGATGAATCTTTCCCATAGCGTAAGCTAGCTTACGCAATACGAGAGAACCTCTCGTAAGAGAACAGCATTTAAGGGAAATTCTAAGTGTTTATTACATTTCACTTAAAAAAAACGTTAAGTAACACTTAAGGGTATTTTTCTGCAACACCCTTAGGTTTAAGGGAAACATAAGGGCGACTTTAAGGGAAAATTACACTTAAGGTGCTTTATGCAACCGGGCACTGGACTGAAAACCACTGATTTAAACCCCGTTTCCACCGCAGGAACTTTCCCCAGGAACTAGGGACTTTGGGGTGGTACTCGGTGTGTTTCGACCGCAGGGACCAGGGTCTAAATGAAGTTCCGAGTAAAAATTTACCCCTCAGAAAGTCCCTGCTTGCGAGGTAGTACTTTTTCAAAGATTTGGGGGTGGGACTTGGGCACTGATTGGTTGAGTTCACGCAGCATTTTGATTGGTTGACTCCACAACACCATTTTTAAAAGTCTGTTGCGGTGCGTGCAGTAAGAGTTGTTTTGCTATTCGAATCAACAATGGAGCTTGAGCAGTCCTATGTCACCGGACTATTTTGGCCAATCTTCACGGTACTTTATACCGTGTTGGACACTCAGACAGCAACAAGGTCAGGGGGAGAAAAAATTCCTGGGACAAATTGTTCCGGGTAATTCCAGTGGAAATGCGGCTATAGAGAGCACCAACATAAAAATAGATATGAATAGTAGATTTTACTTTTGAAGACATGATCATCCAAAGCCAAGTAACTGCACTTTTCAGGGACAGTGACAATTTCCCTGAAGCATTCGGGGATTTGCTACTCCCTTCAGAGTTAATAAGTGATGCAGACTCAGTTCACATTAGTTCTGCTAAACAACGTTATTTTTCATAAAGTACTATAATTTAAAGTCCTTTGCTAGGAGCCTTGAAGTTCATAGTGATGCTACCACCTTCATCTTTCATTTTCACGAAACACTCAATCAGAAGGAATAAATTCATTTTTATTAAAATCATTATAAATCACGGATTCCTAACAAAAACGTTACATTTTGCTTTAAAGTTACTAACTTTATAATACATGGTTTAATTAGAACTGTATAAGAATATAATCTGATCCTCACTGAGAGATTCAAATTAAATACACGGTCTAATACAGGGTTGTCAAACTCAGTTCCAGGAATGCCACTGTCCTGCAGAGTTTAGCTCCAACTAGCTCCAAAACGCCTGCCTGGTAACATCAAGTAATCCTGAAGACCTTATTTAGCTGGTTCAGGTGTGTTCAATTAGGACTGGAGCTAAATTCTGTAGGACATTGGCCCTCCAGGAACTAAGCGGGTGTTTACACGACACCGTTTCCAAATAAAAACTGAAACCTTTTTATGAGTTTTGGGCATTCATTTACACCGAAACTTTTGAAAACGGGTTTCAAAGTGCAAGTTTTTGAATACGATACTGTCATCATCTCCCTACAAACTAAAAAAACGCGAATTTGTAATAACTGTGACGTGGTGCGTATGCATATTACGTGTTCAGTCTATAGGCACGTCTTTACAAGTTTTGACAACGTTGTCGCATGTACGCAAAAAACGTGTTTAGTACAACGTTGTTGTGTAAATATACCCTGAGTTTGAAATCCCTGGTCTAAACCATCAACTAAATAAAACATGTTATATATATGCCACTATTTATTTATTTATAATGCCTAATTTTTTTCTCCAGAATTTCACGTGTTAATGAATATTCCTCGCATTCAACCATCAAAACAAATGTGTCGTCTTCATGTTTTTATGACAGGTGCTGTTATGGATAAAACTGCGTGAGACACAATGGTTGTACTGGTTGTTCGCTGGTTGTTACAAATATGTGAGGAAATCCTATTAATCCTATTGTTTTTTTTAGAAAAAATAAAATAAAACTATAAGTATATTTTTTGGCAAAAAATGTTGGACCCTGTTTTTGATAGCAACTTAAAGTACACAAAACACCTTTTGAAAAGGTGTGGGACAAAGACAAGTCAAAGAAAACCATCTGTCTCAGGAATGAACCAGTCTGCAAAAGGCCAAATGGAGTTAGATTAAATGATAATAAGCAGGCCTGGTAAGATTTTCTCAATTGAAAATCTGATATGGACTGACTGACTGGACAGAGGAGTAGTAAGCTTTTATCAACCTGTTAGACAAGACGTCACTTGAGAAAAGCTGTATGTTCTGCTAAGCTGGAATGTGTCTGCAGTGCACAAGTTCCCTTTCCACATGTATGCAGACCCATACTCACAGATAATAAATTCAGATACATAAGACTCATAATGAAACTAACAGAAAATCCTGCACCAGTGGCAGTGTTTTCATGGCTGAAACTGTTACCTATGGGAAGGTTTCAAAGATGTGAATGGTTTCTCTAATCGCATAAACCAGAGACACTCTGATATCTGAGTATCACCTGTCAAACACACTGAACCTGCTCCAGTGATCTACATTACCTACAGTCATGACTCACATGTCATACAACACCAAAGACTGTTTCAACAGATTAGGACAGAACAGAAGTCTTTGTGACGGAGGATTTTATGCTTTCCTTTTTCTTTTTGAGATTTACATCCTGTGGCGGGGATGTGGGGAAAAGAGTGCAAACCATGTTCATATTTTTTGGAGTTGTCCCTCGATGGTGAAATATTGGATGGAACTTAAACATTGTATGGACAAGATTTTACAGATTAATCTACCTTTCACTTTTGACACACTTTATTTGGGAAGACTTAATATGCAAGGTAAAAAGAATCTGAATTGCAAAATGTTTAAAATCATGTTACTAGCAGGAAAAAAGGGAATTACTAGGAAATGGCTACAGGTGGAAGCGCCAAGAAAGGAAAATTGGGTTGATGTCATGCATGATATATACGTTATGGAGAAACTGACTTCCACTTGTAGATTTGAAATGGATAAATTCGAGAGAATATGGAATGGATTCTTAAAATTTATTCGGCCAATAAGATCAGATTTTGTGTGAAATATAGTACCTGAGACACTCCCCTGTTTTTGTTCTTGCTACCAGTCTGTTTGTTTTTTTGTTTTATTTTATTTCTTTTCTTTTCTTTTATTTATTTATTTATTTTTTCTCGTAAAAAAAAAAAAAAAAAAAAGCTGATGTGAGACAAGACAAAAATGTTGTTTAATATGACCAAATGTGTATTTATGTCTTGCAACTTCAAGAAAAAAAAAAAAAAAAAAAAAAAAAAAAAAGAGATTTACATCCTGTTTGTTACAGTAGGGTTTCCCAACCCATTTAAAGGGACACTCCACCCATTTGCATTAAGCTTTCCATTGTTAGAAACCCAGTCATACTATTGAATGGTCGTGCAACACTCTCTCATTTTCCCCTGAGACGAGAGAAATCTGCTATTTACCTTTTTCACTTCCTCCTACAATGACACAAAAATCGTCATTTTACGTCATTGTAGGAGGAAGTGTAAGAGGGGGGGATTTCTGTAAAGACTACAAGCACTAGTTCCCACCCTTTCAATCCCGCCCATAGGGGGTTAGACCTAATGCGCTAACAGAGCTATCACAGATCAGTGGGTGGGACTTCACTTGTAGATACTGAAATCAATATCAGCCATCTTGTTTATAAGCTAAGCTAACAAGCGCTGTGGAGATAGGAAGTTACGACAATGACGGAAGAAACTAAACATGATATGGAAGTAGAGGATTTTGAAATTTTGCTGCTCGAATCCGCTGTTCGTGGCTATCTTTACGAGCCGCAATATAGTGAAGAGCAGCTGAGGCTGATGGAGGAACAGGAGGCGGCCGCCTGTCGCGGACGAGGAGCCCGGACTGGGTCGAGCTGGGCGGACTGCTGGTGCCTGTGCTCTCGCTGTGCGCTACGGACACAGATCGAGTCCGTCTGCTGCAGAGAATTTCAACGATAGCAATTTCTCCTGGACGAAATCTCTGAATCAGACGAGCACACGGACGTTTGTGTTGTGATGTGAACCATCCTAGTGTCGCACCGCATATGTTCTGACGGAACATCCAGGTATCATGCAGACTGATCTCATGAAATGGCGTATGTATGACACGCCAATTCGTATTTCCATTTTTGGCGTGCTATCAACACGCATAATCGCTTTTCAGCGTGTTTATCAACGCCTTTGACTTAACGTTACATTACTGTATTATGTATATATAGATATATGACCTACCCCAACCGTGTCCCTAAACCTACCCGTCACTGGGGTTAATACCATTTATGAGTGTTCTCCTACCATCCTAGGAAAAGAAATATCGCTCCACAGATGTAGATATAGATTTTGCTTCGTTTCGGTCGGACATTTAACGGCGTACACATACACGCGGAATCACTCGGACGTTTAATGGCGTAGACATACACGCGGAATCACTCGGACGTTTAATGGCGTAGACATACACGCAAAAGATTTCGGCGTGGACACACACGCGGATAGCTCGAAATGCGTACAGATAACACGCCACTTGAATTGAAAGTGGCGTGTATGTTTACGCAAAGTCATGATGTCATGTTGTATCATGCAATAATTCACCATATAGAAAGAAATACAAACGAGGAGTAATTCGCTAATGAGTTTGCCAATGTAACGGGGTTCGTTGTTGTGGGAAGAAGGAGGCGGGAACCGGCGCACATTTAAACATTTTAATAGTAAAATAAACAAATACAAAACAAAAGTATAAGCCAGCTGGCCACACACAACAGAAACAAAACATAAAATCAGGCCTGTTCCTTTTGTGCTTCCGCTCCTCCGTGAGAGATATGAGACCGCTGCGTCTCACAGGTGTCATTCATTATCACTCGCGCCGTCCTCTCACGTCCCTCGCCCTCGTCCTGCTCGCCACAGCCAACTAACTAGACATTTTGTGTGAAATGAATTTAAAAACTCTTTTGGCAGCTAGCCTTGTAGACGGATTTCTAGTTTCGGATTTTCAAACAGAGAGTGATTTCTCTGTTTGCGCTGTTCTGGATTAGAGGGAGTGGCTTTCGGAGCTGTGCAACGTGGTGCATTGTGGGAGTTGTTGTCTTACATACAAATGCGCCCTAAAGTTATTTTCTGTCTTTTCTCGGTCAAGAGGGCACCAAATTAAAAATTTCTTTTACATTTCGACTACATATATAACCCACTTTCAATAAAGATTAATGTTGAAATGGGTGGAGTGACCCTTTAATCCATTATAGGACTAGAGAGTTATTATCAATCTTAAAGCTGCAGTCCGTAGCTTTTTTGGGGTTAAAAATGATCCAAAATACATATTTGATTAAATACATAACCAGCCAGTGTTCAAAACTATCTGCTTGCCTTAGCTCGATTCAAAACGGTAAGCTTGTAATAATGTTTTTAATTCCAGTGGTACCGGTGGATTTCCGCGGGAGATTCGAGCATGTCTTTGCGTCATTACGTCACATCTGTACACATAAAGAAGGAGTCTCGGCTAGTAGGCTATATTGCATGTGAGGATGCTGGAGGTGGAGATTTATAGCCTTTTCTCACAGCACTTGATATAATTAAACATCAATTTGATGGCGGATCCAGAAAGGTTCAAACGACAATCACCAGTGACAACTAGAGACTCACCCGCTGTAAAATGCAAAAGACTCCGTTCGGACTTCGGAGTGGCTACAGAAAAAAAGAGACTGCAACCGGATCCATGCGAAAACAAGGATAATATCGGAAGGACATTACATGTAGTCACGCAATGCTTGCTGACGTTAATATTAACAATTTGAGACCATAGTATAATTTGCACGGTTTTGCGTGATATGATAACTTATAAGCAATTGTTAGATTTAATCAGCGCGATTTACTGCAATGTCAGAACCAGAACAAAGGTGGATGTTTCTTACTAGTTCAGATGACATTTTCCGGTGAAAATTCTTATGTTGGTCATACTTCCAAAAAGAATAATCTGTGATTCTGAATGACAGTCTCCACATCGGCGCGGTGACTGACAGCTGCACAGCACACTCTCCTCAAACACTGTGTCTGTGTTCATCCGCGCTGTGCCGTGTCGAGGGTGTTGAAGTACAACTCATGTAAAGTTGATAATTCCGCGAATGACTGCAATTGCAGATTTCGAACAGAGATGGCGACAAAGAGGAAAGACGCCGGACTGCAGCTTTAAGCAAATCCCAGCAAAAGATAAAAAAATTAAGTTACACTACAGTTCAAAAGTTGGACTCAGTAAGACATTTAGGCCTGGTTTCACAGACAGGGTTTAGATTAAGCCAGGAATAGGCCTTAGTTTAATTAGGAGATTGAAGTAGCTTTTCTAAACGTGCCTTCGTACTAGTTCTTAAAGGGATACTCCACCGTTTTTTCATATTAAACTATGTTATTCCCTTAACTAAGACGAGTTGATACATACCTCTCTCGTCTCAGTGCGTGCACTCAATCGCTCTGGCGCGCGAGACACTTAATAGCACTTAACTTAGCCCAGTTCATTCATTAGGATCCAAGCAGAGTAGCGACAAAACACCTCCACGTTTTCCCTATTTAAATACAGTTACACGAGTAGTGTAACTCGACCAAGAATGGTGACACAAAATAAAACGTTGCGCTTTTCCAAGCGTGTAAAGTGGATAACTATAATGTATGGCGGAATACCATAGCAAGTGCTTGGGAGCACTTCGACTCGGCGCATATATATCAATGGACTCGGCGCAGTAATATCATCACTCCGGAGAGGGAGAGGGGGGAGATGACTTTTCACGAGTGATGATATTACTGCGCCAAGTCGAAGTGCTCCCAAGCACTTGCTGTGGTATTCCACCATACATTACAGTTATCCACTTTACACGCTTAGAAAAGCGCAACGTTTTATTTTGTGTCACCATTCTTGGTCGAGTTACACTACTCGTGTAACTGTATTTAAATAGGGAAAACATGGAGGTGTTTGGTTGCTTCTCTGTTTGGCTCCTAATAAATGAACTGGGCTAAGTAAAGTGCTATCAAAGTGTCTCGCGCGCGCGAGACGAGAGAGGTATGTATCAACTCGTCTTAGTTAAGGGAATAACATAGTTTAATATAAAAAAACGGTGGAGTATCCCTTTAAGACATAGGGCCCTATCTTGCACTCGGCGCAAATTACTTTGTACACTGACGCATGTATCATTCCTATTTTGCACCCGCGCAAAGCGGGCTTTTCCCTCCACAGACGCACGTCGGTAAACTAGGAAATGAACTTGCGCTCCCTGGGCGAGTCGGCGCAAAAAGGAGGCGTGTTTCGGCGCAAACATTCCCTAGTGCTATTTTGCAGTTCCAGAAAAAAATTGCGCCACTGACCAGAAAAAACCTAGTCTAAAGTCAGTGGCGCGTTGCGCGTTGTTCATAATGCTATTTTAAGCGCGCATGCTTGGCCATAATGTAGCGGGTGCACAACGCGCATACACTTTGATTCTCTAACACAGATGCAGCAGTTTTTATTTTTTGCAAATCATACATTATAACAAGGAAAAATATTAACACATGAGGGAAATCATTGTGGTGTCCATGAAGATGTAAAAATTTTAGTTTTTTTCCTCCCACGCCTGTTTAACCGACGCTGATTTGGGTGGGTTTCTCCCATCCCCATACAACGTCACTTCTCTGTCTTTCACGGTCCTGACAAGAACGTCGGTCTCCTCGGCTGTGAACCGCTCCTGGCGCGCGCCTGGTAAATCCGCAGTTATAATAGCAATCCGCCATGCAACATGCGCACCTGCTCTTAAAGGGAATGTGAGATGACGCTCTGATTGGTTTATTTCACTTTACGCCCAAACCACACCTATGAATAATGAAGCTACTTCAGACCAACCCCTTTTAGATTTGCGCCAGGCGCAAGAGGCATTTATCCCGCCGGGAAAATAGCAACAGCGCCGGGATCCGCCCACAAAGTTACTTGCGCTTTGCGCTTTGACACTTGCGTTTCAGATCGTTAAAATAGGGCCCATAGTCTTAACATAATGGCTATGTTTATGCAACTGGCCCCAGGGGTTCATGTTTTTCAAAGAAGTCTCATTTTCACCAAGGTTGCATTTGTTTATTCCTGTGATGGCAAAGTTGAATATTCAGCAGCCATTACTCCAGTCTTCAGTGTCACATGATCCTTCAAAACCATTCCAATATGATTATTTGATGCTCAAGTAACATTTCTTATTATTATCAATGATGAAAAAGAGTTGCATTTTTTTTTCAGGATGCTT
The DNA here is from genome assembly GCF_029890125.1 of Rhinichthys klamathensis goyatoka. Classification (NCBI taxonomy): domain Eukaryota; kingdom Metazoa; phylum Chordata; class Actinopteri; order Cypriniformes; family Leuciscidae; genus Rhinichthys; species Rhinichthys klamathensis. The sequence goes on from NW_026606584.1 coordinate 5,602,436, forward strand.
TGATGAATAAAAAGTTTATAAGAATAAATGGCGTTTATTTTAATTGCCGTTTATTTTTATTGGCGTTACCCAGCTAGAAATTTTACGTTCCCAGAACGTTCTGAGAACGTCCCCGCTGGTGTCAAGGACGTCGCCTGGTAACGTTCCCACAACGTTCCCAGACAGACACGATGTGGAGTTCTTTAAAGGGTTTGGGGACGTTTTTTGGAGGACCTTCAGGGAACATTCAGGATGTTCTGGGAACATTTAGAGGACAATATTTAATTCAGAAATCCAATGTTCCCAGAACATTCTGAGAACGTCCCCGCTGGTGTCAAGGACGTCGCCTGGTAACGTTCCCACAACGTTCCCAGACAGACACGATGTGGAGTTCTTTAAAGGGTTTGGGGACGTTATTTGGAGGACCTTCAGGGAACATTCAGGATGTTCTGGGAACGTTTAGAGGACAATATTTAATTCAGAAATCCAATGTTCCCAGAACATTCTGAGAACGTCCCCGCTGGTGTCAAGGACGTCGCCTGGTAACGTTCCCACAACGTTCCCAGACAGACACGATGTGGAGTTCTTTAAAGGGTTTGGGGACGTTATTTGGAGGACCTTCAGGGAACATTCAGGATGTTCTGGGAATGTTTAGAGGACAATATTTAATTCAGAAATCCAATGTTCCCAGAACATTCTGAGAACGTACCCGCTGGTGTCAAGGACGTCGCCTGGTAACGTTCCCACAACGTTCCCAGACAGACACGATGTGGAGTTCTTTAAAGGGTTTGGGGACGTTATTTGGATGACCTTCAGGGAACATTCAGGATGTTCTGGGAACGTTTAGAGGACAATATTTAATTCAGAAATCCAATGTTTCCAAAACATTCTGAGAAAGTCCCGCTGGTGTCAGGAACGTCGCTTGGTAATGTTCCCACAACGTTCCCAGACAGTCACAATGTGGAGTTCTTTAAAGGGTTTGGGGACGTTATTTGCAGGACCTTCAGGGAACATTCAGGATGTTCTGGGAACGTTTAGAGGACAATATTTAATTCAGAAATCCAATGTTTCCAAAACATTCTGAGAACGTCCCGCTGGTGTCAGGAACGTCGCTTGGTAATTGTAATGATGCAGCGGACAAGGAGAGATCCATTTGCAGGCTTTATTAAATAACAGGGTCAGACAGGCAAGGGTCGAATACCAGCGATATAAGCAGAGCAGAATACACACAATCAGAGTCCAAGAACAGGCAAAGGGTCGGGGCAGGCGGCGAAACAATCAGAATACAGAGTCCAGGCAGAGAGTAAGGCAGGCAGCAGACAACGAGAGGTAAGGTCCAGATAAAGTCGTAACAGGTAAACAAACACAGGGTACAAACGCTCAGAATAGTTCACTGGGAAAGCAATACTTTGCACCGAGTGAATGTGAAAACCAGGTATTTATGGTGTGAGAGAAACAAGGTGATAAGACACAGGTGAATGAAATGAGTGCTGATGAATCCGGGCAGTGAGTTATGGGAAATGTAGTTTGTGAGGAAGTGATCATAGTCTATTGTGGAGCGCCCTCTGGTGGCTCTCGAGGGCACTCCAACTGGTGATCGTTACAGTAATGTTCCCACAAAGTTCCCAGACAGTCACGATGTGGAGTTCTTTAAAGGGTTTGGGGACGTTATTTGGAGGACCTTCAGGGAACATTCAGGACGTTCTGGGAACGTTTAGAAGACCATATTTAATTCAGAAATCCAATGTTTCCAAAACATTCTGAGAACGTCCTGCAGAACTTTTAGGGACCAACTTAGAATATTATTTTTTTGTCCTATTAAGGTCTTCTGTTATATTTAAAGAATAAGAAGCTGATGCTTCTCCGCTTCAACCTGATCTGCAGGCTCTGTGTGTGTGACAGGAGTTTTTTTTTAATATACTGTGTACATTTTGCTGCCATTGTTGCTGAGCTTAAAACGTCTGCATTCTTGATTTTATAATAACAATTGTAAAAGACTGTTTTACATCAACGAGCCAAATAGCGGGATCACCACAACTTTTTTCCCATGGAAAAGTGGTGTAGCCTTTACCAAATAATAGGAAAAAATGACAATAAAGGAAAAGAGACAAAAATAATACAAACATATTCTAAAGACCCTCGCATTGAACTTTATGCCGCTTAGATTTCGTGAGGAGACCCTGCAGGCTATGTAAACAAGAGTTAAAATAAGCAAATTGGAATAGGCCTAGCGCTTACGTTAGCTTGTTTATCTAAAAAAAAAAAGCCAATATATTATAGCCTACGCGAGAATGGTTCATTAAAATAACTTTACATGATAATCACATTGGCTTTTTCTGGCTCGCTGTCGGTGAAGAAAACAGGAAAAAGACCGCCGTCAGGTGTCCGTCCGAGAAGGGTCCAGCCCGCAGACAAACCAGATAAACGTGACAGAAGTTGACGGAAGTTGAACCTCGGTTCGTCCCACGTCACCGCGCACAAAACGTGATGTATATGAGAATGTTCTCATTAAGTTAGTCACAAAACGTTCTCATATGGTCAACAGAGAACCATATGGGAACGTCCTTATTATGTCCTCTTTGTAATGTTGCTATGTGACCATAAAACAACCAATATGGAACGTTCCCCTAAAGTCACATAAAGAACGTCATTGTATGACCAACTTAGACCCATATGAGAACGTTTTGATTACATCCTCTTTGTAACGTTGTTGTGTGACCATAAGATTACCCTTACGGAACGTCTCCCTAAAGTAATTTAAGGAACGTTATAATAGGACCAACTTAGACCCATATGCGAACGTTTTGATTACGTCCTCTTTGTAACGTTGTTATGTGACCATAAGATTACCATTACGGAACGTCTCCCTAAAGTCCTATAAGGAACGTTATAATAGGACCAACTTAGACCCATATGAGAACGTTTTGATTACGTCCTCTTTGTAACGTTGTTATGTGACCATAAGATTACCATTACGGAACGTCTCCCTAAAGTAATTTAAGGAACGTTATAATAGGACCAACTTAGACCCATATGAGAACGTTTTGATTACGTCCTCTTTGTAACGTTGTTATGTGACCATAAGATTACCATTACGGAACGTCTCCCTAAAGTCCTATAAGGAACGTTATAATAGGACCAACTTAGACCCATATGAGAACGTTTTGATTACATCCTCTTTGTAACGTTGTTATGTGACCATAAGATTACCATTACGGAACGTCCCCCTAAAGTCCTATAAGGAACGTTATAATATGACCAACTTAGACCCATATGAGAACGTTTTGATTACGTCCTCTTTGTAACGTTGTTATGTGACCATAAGATTACCATTACGGAACGTCCCCCTAAAGTCCTATAAGGAACGTTATAATAGGACCAACTTAGACCCATATGAGAACGTTTTGATTACATCCTCTTTGTAACGTTGTTATGTGACCATAAGATTACCATTAAGGAACGTCCCCCTAAAGTCCTATAAGGAACGTTATAATAGGACCAACTTAGACCCATATGAGAACGTTTTGATTACGTCCTCTTTGTAACGTTGTTATGTGACCATAAGATTACCATTACGGAACGTCCCCCTAAAGTCATTTAAGGAACGTTGAACTGCAGCACTTTCATTACCAAAAGAGGACGTTTCAGGAACGTCCCTAATGTTCTGTAAAGTTTCGGAATGTTCGTCACCTTTAGAGAACTTTTAGGAAACGTTACCCATGGTCGCGGGAACGTCACCTTCTACCTGGGTAAATCTTGTCATATTATTAAATTACTTGCCAATTTCAATGCATTACCACAAGGATTATGGTAAGCAATAAAAAATTTGGATAAAGAGAGAATATGTTGCGAATATATTGTTGCGTTCTTGGTGGCACGCAAGGAAGAGCAGCCTAATGGCTATATTGAAGTAAAGGTCCATTGACATGGAACTTGCAGTTCAGTGAGTCATACATTATGTTGATTCAGAAGCCAATGAAAGATATGTCAGAAGGATTTGTGAAGGATTCGTAACTGTTGCGGTTGTGAGTCTTTCTGAATGATTCATTAAAAAGAACCAACGCACAAGTCACGTGTTCATGAATCGGACTACACGGGAGGAGGAAAAACAGCTGTGATCTGCAACAAACTTGTGTGTCATGTCAGCAATATGTAAATACAAGTTATGCCTATCAATTTCAAAAGTAAGAACATTTGCATTGATCTGACAATAAAGGAACAGAAAAACACATTTTGTATGACTGACTCGCTTACTTCCACTGTTATTAATGTTTTTATCCAAAGCACAAATGTAGGCTAGTAACTGTGGGGACAGTTATCCTGGAGCAACCTGGAGTGTTTTATTGAAGGACTAAATGATAACGAGGAATCACAGTTACTCATGGGTTGCCCCTATCTTGAGATTTAACCTACAGTACAACCACCATCTCTGACCACTAGACTGTCTCTACCCCCACTGATGAGCAGATTCTGATCACACACTGTGCATATGTGAATGTGTGTGAGAGATAGCTGTGTGTTGACCAGACAGTATGTGGGCTGTGAGCTCAATTTACAGCCAAAGTGAAGTGCATATGTGAATGTGTGTGAGAGATAGCTGTGTGTTGACCAGACAGTATGTGGGCTGTGAGCTCGATTTACAGCCAAAGTGAAGAGAAGAGTAGAGCATGAAAGCAAGCAAAGTTATTTTATTTTAGACACACGGCTGTCACGCGTGTATGATGGCACAGTACCCTCCTTGCGCCTCAATTAAAAAATCAAAGATTCATTTCCGAATGTATGCAGTTTCCTTGGCCCAGTGATCCCACTCTCAATGCTGATATATCAACACCCATTACACTACATGTCTATCTTAAGGAGTTTCCAGATTTCTGAAATGGAAACCAGGGGCAGTTCAATAGAAAACATATCATTAAAATTTCACTTGTTGTTATCCATGAATTAAAAAATGGGGACAGTATGACCAGGTTTCACAGACATGGCTTAGAATATACCAGGATTAGGCCTAACGCCGCCTTCACACTGGCAGTTGAAATCAACTCCCAGCGGACATCGTACTACACCGTTGAAAAGCGTCGGAAGCGAGTAGAACAAAAATGGCGGAGAGATTAGATCTCTTCTTTTTCTGCTTGCGTCTCTCCAGTACAGGAGAGCAACAGCAAGAGCATTGACCAGCCAACGATTTGCCATTATGGAATTTTCTGGTTGTATGTGAATGAGCGGGGTGAGGGAAAACGGCCACAATATTTAATTATACATTTTATTTTTTTATTTTTTATTTTTATTATACATTTTAATTGTATTAACTGACCTAATAACGTTAGAAAATCATGAAAATAAAAAAATGACATGACAACTTATCATTATAAAATCATTATTTATTTTATTAAAAGTTAAGAATTCAGGTTTGTTTATCAGTACCATAGCAACGCTGACTTCCGCTGGAATTGTCGGATAGGAACCTCTCCGTAGCCTTTTGCAAGAGTGATGAACGCAAGCCTCGTGGTATGTTTTTGCTTTTTAATTGATGTAGGTTCCATAAAGGCCTACTATTAATTATTATTATTATGGTTACTGACCTTTCACCAAAAATCACACTATGAAAAATAGTAAATATTAACCAAGGCAAATAGCAAACAGATCAAAACAGTATTATATTATGACATAATTATCACTACAAAAAAACGTCTCGGTTACGGATGTAACCCTCGTTCCCTGAGTAGGGAACGGAGACGTTACGTCGGATGACGGAGAATGGGGGTTTCGCCAGAAAGCCTATCATCTTCGAGTATTAAAAAACGAGCCTATGGCAATTAAATGCCATGGGTCTGCGGAATTTGCATAGCGTATCTCCGCCCCACCGCGTGGGTATTTAAGGAGAGATACCGGCAAAAGCAGATCATGTTTTCGCTGAGGAGCCGAGACTGAACTCAGGCGTCTACCCAGCGGTACAGCGGAAGTGGCAAGGAGACGTAACGTCTCCGTTCCCTACTCAGGGAACGAGGGTTACATCCGTAACCGAGACGTTCCCTTTCGTAGTCACTCAGAGTTACGTCGGATGACGGAGAATGGGGGTTCCCGTGTAATCACGCCACCTTCACAGCTGTCTTCCAGTGCCCTGCGAAGTCTGACCTCCCTGTCGTGATATAGGCACGGACGAAGGAGTCCTACTTAACACAGGAATACCAAGGTACACTGGGAAGCATATCTCAGGGGAGATATGCCGCGGCATGCCTACCCGTAGGGAGGACTTAAGAATACACATATGGCCCGAGGGGGGCTTCATATGGAGGAACACTGGAGTGACCGGCCCGTGGGGTGGCAACTTTCAACTCCAGGAGTGGCAAGGTGGCTTGCCGAGGGAAAGACACATGCTCAAAGAGGCTTACAGTGGAAATACACATGTGGGGGTTACTCAGAGGAGGAACCATGCACACGGAGGCACCTAGCCGACGCACAGGCAATAGACAGTGGCGCCAGCGTCAACAGTACTGGAGGAACTCAGGGCTTCAGAGAGGAAGGCTCACCTGAGGAAATATCGCACGTATCCAGTCCGTGGAGTGGAATGGCGATCAAGCGAAGACACCTAACGGCTCCCATGTTAGCTTGAAAAAGATAGTACATGGGAGGAGACTGGCTCCACTCGGAGATTGTAGAATCTGGCGAATGTGTTAGGTGTCGCCCAGCCTGCAGCTCTGCAGATGTCTGTTAGCGAGGCGCCATGCGCTAAAGCCCAAGTGTCACGGTGAGACACGGAGATGAACCCAAACGCAGACAGTATAAAATAAGACACGGTTTAATGACAAAAACAGGAAAACAAAACCCATGAGGGGGCAAAACAGATGGAACACAGAATACCAGACTGACTAGACTAAACTGTGGGAAACAAATGAACAAGAAACAAACAAGACTTCAAGAGATGCTAACAATGACTAGATGTACACAGGGTACTCACGATCAACGTATAACAATGAACCGACACAAGACAGCAAACACAAGGGGATTAAATAGGAAGACTAATCAAACATAACAGGTGACACGGGTGAAACACTAATGACAGAATCAGGATAACAAGGGGGCGGGGTAACGAGACGAGACAACACAAGCACATGACCAAAACACAAGGCCATGTGCTTGCACACAGAACATGGGTCTGCCATGATCCTGCCAAAATACTAGAACTCACAGACCTGATGGCAGAATCATGACAGTACCCCCTCCTTAAAGAGCGGCTACCAGACGCTCCCCAAGGAGACATTAAACGCGGGACAAGACTGACAGAGACATAGACCAGACCCAACAAAACATGACAAATAATAACAGGGGCATACAAGCGTGAACAATGACCGGGTTGGGGTGAAACATCAGAAAAAATAAACAAGGAAGGGGAGGCGGAGGGACAACAGAGTCTTTGAGCGAGAATCCAGGGTGGGTGGGCGGGACGGTGATCTTGGAACTACAGGGTGTGGGCTTAGGACGGGGGACCCGGACGGACTTGGGTGGAGTGGTGTGAGTAGACGGAGAAACAGTCCTAGGTTGAACCATGACGGGGGAAACAAACGGGAGTCCGGGGGCAGTAGAGACAGGGACACACGAGGAGACAGTCCGGGGACTTCTGACGGGGAACATGGTTGGTGACGGGACAGGACTGGGTGCCGCGCTCACGGCGACCGACTCTGGAACAGCGCTTGCAGTAGCGGGCTCTGGAACAGCGCTTGCCGTAGCGGGCTCTGGAACAGCGCTTGCCGTAGCGGGCTCTGGAACAGCGCTTGCCGTAGCGGGCTCTGGAACAGCGCTTGCCGTAGCGGGCTCTGGAACAGCGCTTGCCGTAGCGGGCTCTGGAACAGCGCTTGCCGTAGCGGGCTCTGGAACAGCGCTTGCCGTAGCGGGCTCTGGAACAGCGCTTGCCGTAGCGGGCTCTGGAACAGCGCTTGCCGTAGCGGGCTCTGGAACAGCGCTTGCCGTAGCGGGCTCTGGAACAGCGCTTGCCGTAGCGGGCTCTGGAACAGCGCTTGCCGTAGCGGGCTCTGGAACAGCGCTTGCCGTAGCGGGCTCTGGAACAGCGCTTGCCGTAGCGGGCTCTGGAACAGCGCTTGCCGTAGCGGGCTCTGGAACGGGCACTGGGTTCAGCTCCGAAACACCGAACACCGGCCTCTCTAAGATCCGAGCCAGACGCTCCAGATAGTCCCAGCTCAGGAAGGCAGACGGGGCGTGAACAGTCTCTAGCTGGACAGACGGGGCGTGAACAGTCTCTAGCTGGACAGACGGGACGTGAACTGGCTCTGGCTGGGCAGACGCAGGTCTCCTCCTCTTCTTCCTCCTGATTCGCGGAGCTGATGATGCCTCGGGAGTCGAACTGGGACGAGTCTGTTCTCCAAGCCTCACGAAGCCTAACCTCAGATCCTCCGGGATCACCGGCAGACAGGCAGGAGGTGACGACACCATGGGACCCTGTGACTCCCGACGAACCAAGCAGTCCACCATGTCCCGGAACGGGCGGTGGGCCAGCCTCTCCCGTTCCGCCAGAGGTGGAGGAACTTTGAGACCCGCGATGAGGTAACGGTTAACCAGGCTCTCCGGTAAAAAATTTCTCTTTGCCTCCACGGCCTGAGCATATCCTCTCAGGGACCTCTCTCCCTGGGGAGGGAAAGGAAGCTTGCCCAACTTGCTGTCGTTGATAGCTGACTGCCACCATAGTTCCTGGTCAGCTGATTGTTGTCTTAGTGGGGATGACATACTGTCCGCTGGGTTCAGAATGGGTCGGTTCATTCTGTCACGGTGAGACACGGAGATGAACCCAAACGCAGACAGTATAAAATAAGACACGGTTTAATGACAAAAACAGGAAAACAAAACCCATGAGGGGGCAAAACAGATGGAACACAGAATACCAGACTGACTAGACTAAACTGTGGGAAACAAATGAACAAGAAACAAACAAGACTTCAAGAGATGCTAACAATGACTAGATGTACACAGGGTACTCACGATCAACGTATAACAATGAACCGACACAAGACAGCAAACACAAGGGGATTAAATAGGAAGACTAATCAAACATAACAGGTGACACGGGTGAAACACTAATGACAGAATCAGGATAACAAGGGGGCGGGGTAACGAGACGAGACAACACAAGCACATGACCAAAACACAAGGCCATGTGCTTGCACACAGAACATGGGTCTGCCATGATCCTGCCAAAATACTAGAACTCACAGACCTGATGGCAGAATCATGACACCAAGAGGACGCTACACTCCGGGTGGAGTGGGCGGTCACACCAAGGGGGCACGGTCGACCTTGCTGCTGGTATGCCAAAGCAATGGCGTCCACTATCCAGTGAGACAACCTTTGCTTGGAGAGAGCCTTTCCCTTCAGCTTCCCACCATAACAGACAAAGAGCTGGTCTGAGGTCCTGAAACACTGCGTCCTGTCTACGTAAGCACGGAGAGCGCGTACTGGACAGAGCAGTGCCAAGGCTGGGTCTGCCTCCTCCCGGGGCAGCGCTTGCAGGTTCACCACCTGGTCCCGGAAGGGAGTGGTAGGAACCTTGGGCACATATCCAGGCTGGGGTCTCAGGATCACGTGAGAGTGACCCGGCCCAAACTCCAGGCACGCTTCGTCAACGGAGAATGCGTGCAGGTCCCCTACCCTCTTGATGGAGGCCAGTGCAACCAGGAGCGCTATCTTCATTGACAGGAACTTAAGCTCAGCTGATTGCAGAGGCTCAAAGGGAGCCCTCTGCAGGGCATTTAACACCACTGAGAGGTCCCAAGAGGGAACGAGAGGAGGGCGAGGAGGATTCAGTCTCCTCGCTCCTCTCAGGAACCTGATGATCAGGTCGTGCTTCCCAAGAGACTTACCTTCAACTGCTTCGTGATAAGCGGCGATAGCGGCCACATACACCTTCAGGGTGGAGGGAGACAGCCTTCGCTCCAACCCATCTTGCAGGAAGGAAAGCACGACACTGATCGAGCATCTCCTGGGGTCTTCTCAGCTGGACCGACTGGGGATGGAGTCGCCATTCGCCGGAGATGGGGCGAAACCGTGACAGCTTGACGGCTGCAAAGTTCCGATCTCCCGGAATGTAAATAGCACGAAGGGACCTCAGGTGCTTCTGACTCCATAGGAGGAGGTGGCGTGCGAGTTGCGACATACGGCGTGAGCGTAGACCACCTTGACGGTTGATGTACGCTACTGTCGCGGTATTGTCTGAACGGACTAGTACGTGTTGACCCATGAGCAACGTTCGAAAACGGTGCAGGGCAAGGCGTACTGCCAGCAACTCGAGGCAATTGACATGCAGAAGGCGCTGGGGTCCTGTCCAGGAGCCCGCGGCAGCATGTCCGTTGCACATGGCGCCCCAGCCCGTGGACGAGGCATCTGTGGAGACAACAACATGCCTGGAAACTCGTTCTAGGGGAACTCCGGCCCGTAGAAAACTGAGGTTCCTCCACGGGGTGAAGGTCTGACGGCAGGTCGGAGTCACTGGGACTCGGAGCATGCCATGATGCCATACCCACCTCGGGACTCGATCGCGAAGCCACAGCTGAAGCGGTCTCATATGAAGCAATCCGAGTGGCGTTGCCGCGGCTGCAGATGCCATATGCCCCAGGAGCCTCTGAAACAATTTCAGTGGGACCGCACTCTTGCCATCGAACTGTCGAAGACAAGTCAGCAGTGAGTGTGCGTGCTCGCTCGTAAGCTGCGCGGACATGGCGACCGAGTCGATCTCCATACCGAGAAAAGAGATCCTCTGCACGGGGCAGAGTTTGCTCTTCTCCCAGTTGACCCGAAGGCCCAGACAGGCTAGGTGCCGGAGCACAAGGTCTCTGTGTTCGCAAACCTGATCTCGAGAGTGAGCTAATATTAGCCAGTCGTCGAGATAATTCAGGATGTGAACCCCGTTTTCGCGTAGGGGAACAAGGGCTGCCTCGACGACCTTCGTAAAGACGCGAGGAGACAGCCAGAACCTGTGTCGAGGTAAAATGGAGACATGAAGTAGGCGTCCTTCAGGTCTATCGCTGCAAACCAATCCTGTGGCCGCACGCATTCGAAAATGCGTTTGGCCGTGAGCATCTTGAACGGCAGCCTGTGAAGGGAGCGGCTCAAGACGCGCAGATCCAGGATTGGCCGTAACCCACCGGTCTTCTTGGGGACAATGAAGTACGGGCTGTAAAACCCTGACCTCATTTCGGCTGGAGGGACAGTCTCGATTACACCCTTCGCCAGCAGGGTGGCAACCTCCGCTCTCATGATCGGGGCATTGCCACCGACCATAGTAAAACGGACTCCCCTGAAGCGGGGAGGAGACCGTGCGAATTGGATCGCATAGCCGAGCCTGATAGTTCGGCCGACCCAGCGGGACAGGTTGGGAAGCTCTAACCAAGCTCCCAAGAACTGAACCAGCGGAATCATCTGAACTACAGACGTCCCCCCGGAGGGGCAGCGAAGCGGAGTGACCGGCCCAGGCGTGGGTGGCATAGCGGCCCGGTGCGGGGGCACGGTCACGCTCCGCGTCCTGACAGAGGAGACCAGGGAAGGACCAGCGTTCCACGGGGGTCTGCTCTGCCAGGGGTCTGGCGACAGAGGGGGACGAGAGTGGTGTGGTCCGGAGACGGCACACACTGTCATCCGCGCCCTCAGAGACAGAGGGGGACGAGAGCGGCGAGGCCCGGGAGCGTCGCGCACTGTCGTCCGGCCCTCTGAGGGCTCAGAGATGGGATGCAGCTCTTTGGTTTAGAAAAGATTCTCCCCCAGCCCTCCACCGGGGGAAGGAGTGGCCCTGCAACCACTCCCTGAAGAACTGCAACCCACATCTGAGCTGCCCGTAACGGGAGTGCCGCAAGCCTGGCGTTAGCGGGGCTGCAGGGCTGGTACGGGCAGGGGCGCCTTCCTGTGACCACCTCCACGGCGCGGCGCGGTGCTGCTGGGGGCCGGGCGGGAGGGGGGGGAAGTCGCATTCGGCAGCAAGCGGACTGAGGCGTCTGAGCCGGCGGCTGGAGGCAGCAGAGCCGCGGGGTCAGACAAAATAGCCACAGTCCACTTCTGGGCGGCCGAGAACTGTTGGGCACAGTCCTCGACCGCGCCGCCGAAGAGGAGTTGAGGAAACGTATTCACTCAGCCTCGCGCACATCAACCAGGTTAGCCAGAGATGTCTGACCACCTATGTAGACATCACCTGACTCAGGGAGCGTGCGGCCACCTACGTCGCTCGTAGAGCAAGGTTGGTGACGGCAGGCAGCTCAAGGATGAGCCCTGAATCAGCCCTACCCTCGTGCATGTCATTGAACACCCAGAAGGATGGCAATAACACGCAGTGAGGTGGCAGCCTGCCCCGCAGCTCTATAGGTCCCCGCCACCGGAGTAGACAAGAACCTACAGGCATTGGAGGGGTGCTTAGGGTCGCCACGCCAGGTGGAGGCGCTGTGGGGACACATAAGTGTTGCCACAGAACACTCCACAGGGGGAACCCCAGTGTACCCTAGGCCGCGGCCTCTACAAGGGCAGAGAAGGCGGAAGAGGCCACTGAGCAGTCGCGAAAAGTCAAAGGAGACTTCCACGATCTCATGATCTCTTCATGCACGTCCGGGTAGAAAGGATTTGGGTTCGCCACCCCCAAAAGCCAATCATCAGCCTTAAGTGCTCGGGACATGGCAGAAGGTTCCACACAAGCCCGATACTCGCGGCAGCCCGGGAAAGCATAGCTGTGCACTCTGGATCAAACTCGTTATGCTAGCACATCCGAGGACGGCAGCACAGACGAGCCATCATCTCTCAGACTCCAGCTCACCTTGTGATGCGGTGATATACATGATTTCATCAGCCGGGGGACCGAATGAGACCGCGGGCCCGCGGGCGGGCCGGCGAACTCACCCGGGACTACGCGGGTTGCAATGTGAAAGACGGGGTGTGGACCGAGGAATTTTCGTCGGTTTAGTTCCAAACCTGCCGTCTTAGGTCACCCTGGCCACCAGCCGAAGTATTATCTCACGTGGAGAAAAATAGATCGGGGTGTGGATGAGGGGACTCTCACTCTATTGAGCTCATCGAGTCTCGACCGTTACATTGCGATGGTCACGTTCCCAGTGAGAGAACGTGACACACCCACGAGCGCTGTCTGAGCGCGATCAAAGCCCAAACACTCAAAACAGCGCTCGCGCCCATCAGCTGAATCTATCAGAATACCACACTCAGAAATACACGGGCAGATCGTCTTTAGAAAGACGCGTCTTTAAAAAGACGTGCCGCGTGCAGCTCTTTAGTGAGAGGAAAAACTCTGCGGATGTTGAAGCGACCAGGGAGAACACACAGACTGGCAGACCACTGCTCAGATCGCAGGCAATGTGAAACTCGCTGGATACCGCCGTCACACCAACACCGGAGAGTTCGCTCGTCTCGAAGAGATGTAGTCACTGAAGAAAACTCAGGATTTGGCTTGTGGAGTGAAGAGATGCTCTTGGCTCCGAAGCGAAAACATGATCTGCTTTTGCCGGTATCTCTCCTTAAATACCCACGCAGTGGGGCGGAGATACGCTATGCAAATTCCGCAGACCCATGGCATTTCATTGCCATAGGCTCGTTTTTTAATACTCGAAGATGATAGGCTTTCTGGCGAAACCCCCATTCTCCGTCATCCGACGTAACTCGGAGTGACTACGAAAGGGAACTGTATTTATCAAATTTTAATATTTTTATTTAACATCTGTATTAAATATTTTTGCATTTAATAATAATTGTATTTATTAAAAAAAAAAAAAGCATTTAATAATGGTATTTATTTTCATTTTCACAACAGTGAAAACAGTGAGACAAATTTGTGAATGAATGTGGACACGAATCTGCAAACAAGGATTAGCGTGATGCGGTTTTCTGCACGGATTTCAAAGACCGAGTTGAGATCTACTACCGCTAGTGTTGAACTTTATTTTTTTTTTTTTTTTATTTCCATTTCTCTCTTTTTTTTTGTGTGTGTTATTATTATGAACAGTTTATAATTGACGAATAAATATCCCTTGTGAACTGAATTTTTCTGGGATTATTATTAGGATTTTGTTGTGTAACAGTTACTTTTTGCTATCCTGGGTTAATTTAAATTGACAGGTTTTATCCTGTCTGGCGCCCGAAGTTTTCTTTAAAAGAATTTATTTATGTTAGGGCGGCCATCACCGTTACAGAGTGGTGCCCGAACAGGGACATGAACTACCGGTATATAAAACATGAACTGTAGAACATGAACTGTGAAACTTTGAATTGGGGAACTTGAACTTTGAACCGTGAATTGAACGGGAACTTGAAAAAAAAAAATAATTACAGAATATTGTGATTTGTGAAATCGAAACCTGTGAAATTGTGTTTATTGTATAAAAAAACTAAAAAAAACTGAAACTGCTCATTGTAAATTGGGAGATAATTTTGCAGTTAAAATTAATTCTCAACCGTGAGGAAGTTGTGCTGTGGGGACTCAGTATGTGTGCATTTGATGTGACACAGGGGTTGCGACTGCGCAACTGGGCAACTGGGGTATAGGTTGCCAGGTTGAGATGCCAAACGGGTTGAAATTGTATATGATGTGTGGATTGTGTGTAGCGGTGTAACAGTTCAGTACATTTTCGATACAACAAAAAAAATAAATGCCAGAGAAATTTCCTATTTATTAAAAGAAAAAAATATTTTTAAATAAGTTTGAGTTTTCCATCTTGAAACGTTCAGGTTTATAAATGGGGGTAATCTTTGAAGGATGAACAAATAATGTTTTGGTCATCACATTAAAAATAACATTTAAATATAGGCCTATATTTATATATATAATATTTAGATAATATTTGAGTTTTGAAGTGCTGGGCAAAGATGTGTGAAGTACTTGAAAGCATTTCACTATTCCAGCCAAACTTCCATGGTTACAGTTAGTGTTACTATATTAAATCCATGGTGAATGTTGCTGATCTGTGGACTTAAAGCCTATAACTAGATCATTCACGGCACAATGTTTCTCCTGGTTTCCACGTCAGCGCTGTTTGATCTAATTGAGATCTACGGTTAATAATGGAGAAATTTGAATGCTTCTCACTAGATCTCGCAGCAATGTTATTACTTCAGTGGCGAATTCAAATGTTTTCTTCACTGGATCTCTTAGCGCTGTGTAGTGAGTGTGGCTTGATCAAGATCGGCTCGCGCTGCACAGATGTTGCTGGTCCGAACTGATAAACGGTCCATGAAGCACAATATAATAAGTAGCGCAGTTTCGTTCCGCTTTCATTACGTTTGCCATTTGATGTTGCGCAACGTTGTGGTGGTCGCGCCAGCGCGGATTTTGTCGGCAGGAAAAATGGTCCAAGGAATCGTTCGGTTTGTATGCGTACCGAACCGGAAGCCTCGTACCGAAACGGTTCAGTACGATTACATGTACCGTTACACCCCTAATTGTGTGAATATAATGCATTTAATACAAGATCTGGCAACTGGTCAACATTAGACAAACATATTGGTCCGATTATTCATAAAGGAGTTTGGGCCATGCAAATTACGGGAGTTTCCCGGGAGAAATAACAAACCGGGAGGGGTCCGGGAGATAGGGCTAAAAAACGGGAGAAACCCGGGAAAAACGGGAGTGTTGACAGGTATGTTTTACACTCATTTTACACTTGTAACAATGACCACCCCACCCTCTCCATCCACGTTTGTGGAGATTGAAGTTCCTGCAGTGGAAACTCCCATGTAGCCACCAGCAGCCCCTGTCTCTTTATTCCCTTACACCCCCAATATGACCCAAATTGAGCCCCCTGAATGCAGAGTGCGATTTGCCACCTCTGCCCTGACTGGCTAGCCTGGGAAAACCCAGACAACTTCCGGCCAATTTAGATTTGCTCTGAAAGTTAGTCTGGCAAAGAGCTCATTCAAGCCCATTTCCAATCCGTCGAAATCGAGGCACCAATCAGAAACGTTGGGGCGGGCTTTACACGATGATGACAGCGCTGGGATTTTGAAGCAGATTTTAGCCGACATTACAAAGATGGATGCCGCCGTCGAACATCACTCGTTCGAATCAGCTATCGCGTCTGTTTTAAAGGGGTCATATAATGGTACATGCACTTTTACAAGTTGATTGTACTGAAATGTGTGTTGGCAGTGTCTGTACACAGCCATCATATAATGATAAAAATCCATCTAGTGGTTTTGTTTTAATCTCCTTATATGTTTTCCCCTGCCTCAAATCGAGCCGTTCGAGCCTGTGACGTCACAAGCTCGCACGCCCCTCCCACGATTGTTGAATGACAGCCGCGTTTCAACACAGACCCGCCCTCGCTCGTGAGCTAGCTGTCAATCATAGTCCGCGCGGACCGGCGCGGTCATTGTTGATATGCTGGAGCACTGTCTATGAGCAGAATGGCGTCTAAGCGATTGTGGTGTTCTGTTCTTGGGTGTAATAACGAACACAGCAGTCATTTTAATGTTCTTAAATCCGAACCGCCGAAGACGCAGTGGCTGAGTTTGTTTTCGAAGGGAATATTCCCCACGAGCAACGTCAATGCTCTCATGTTTGCGCGAATCATTTCACACACCAGACTGCTTTATAAACGAGGAGGTATAAAGCTGGTTTTGCTAAGAAGCTGCTCCTGAAAGGATCGGTACCATCTATTCGTGTTCCTGCAGCTGCTCCAGAAGAACTGAAGTGAGTGTAACGTTTTATTAAACTTTATATTAATATTTATATTAATCCTTGTAAATCGCTAGCTGCACGCTTCACAATGAATGCGTCTAAGGTTTACACTCAGGGTACATTACGGCATGTTTTCTATGTATGACGTTCTCAATATAATGCATAATCCCACGTTTATACTGCACAACGTGTTATGGTTATTGTGTTATTGTGTTACAAACGGCGTACGCCAGAGCCGGCTCTGGTGTACACACAGAACAGAGAGGCGGGGTGAGCAAAGCTCATGATCATTTAAAGGCATATACACTGAAACGGCGTGCTGAAAACAGAGCTGTTTTTTACCAGGTAAAATAAGTGTTTTCTTACAATACTAATGAGAATTTTTAATTAAAGTATATTACAAACTTTTAATTTAGACCCTAAAGAATCATATTAGCTTGTACAAAAATGGCATTATATGACCCCTTTAAGCGATTTGAACGTTTCCTTTTTGTTAAAAACCGAGTAAAGAACAACACTCAGAGATGTTTCTCCGCCGCTCTGCATACGTCATCTCCTTCATCGCTCTGATTGGTTTTAGGTCTATCCGCGACGTCCGTTGGTGACGCCCCTCTGGAAATGATTTGTCTATGACGCTTTGCCAGACCATAACTCAGTTACAACTGAGAATGGTCTGGTTTTAACCAGGCTACTGACTGGCAGCACGCCTGTACAAACCCTCACCTGGGAACCACCAAATTCAGACAGCATGCAGCTTTGCACAACACCTGAAACTTCCCCTCCATCTTCTGTGGGACCGCAGGACTTGCCCTTTCAACTTCCCACACCTGGCAGAGGAATTCAACATCTAACTCAGCAAGTGCAAGGAGATTTGGACTCCTTAACCCTTTAGAACCTGAAGCTAAAATAGGTGTTTTTCACACATTTTGATTTTTTGACTGTAAAAATTCTAAAATAATGTGCTATCTTCATGTGCATGGTGTCATCTTTTTCAGAAAAAGATTAGCTTTCAACAAATTACAGTTATTGACCATTATTGTGTGTGGTGAGTTTGTAAATAGAATTTAAATAGACAAAAAATTTTAAAAACGAGAATACTTTTTCTGATTTTTATTTAGAAAAAAAACTGAAAAATCACAAACGAAAGGAACTAACACTTTAAAGTTGAAAAATGAAGTATAATACATCAGATACAAGTCTTTTTTGTGACATTGGGTTGCACAGTTTTCATTTAGGACACTTTTTTTCATACACGCACACATACAAATGCGTCCATTCATAGGCACGCACACATGCACATGCATACACCACATGTAAAGATACGTGAAAGAGTAACGGCCATCCGCCTCCCAAGTTTCATTAAAAATCATCCCAATCCCCTCTTCTGCTGTCTACCACTTCTTTCGCGATGTATTTGTTAGTTTCTTTTACTATTTTATGCAATCCAAAACACTCTAACCTGCTTCGCTTCGTATCTCTCTGTTCAAATCCTTCCTTCCCGCTCTGCCAGAAAGCTGCTGTCATTTGCTGACGGAATTACCGTAATAAGCCGTATATTGCCGAAAAGCGCATGTTGTCTACTGTCAGGGGCAATTTGAATGGTTTTGATAGTGCGAACGGTTGAAGAGTTACGGTACAATGAATACAGCTTGCTGGTCTGTGTCGGCGACGACACAGCCGGTTCTAAAGGGTTAAAGGAGTCAAGCCAGAAACAAGAGAGGGCAATTATTCAACTTTCCCAGGAGGTAAAGGCCAAGTCTTCTCAACAATCAACACATAATTCCAACATGGTAACCAAGATGGAGGACAACCAACAACAGCTACTAAAGTGTATCTTCGATAACAAACAACAGGTGGAAAGTAAGATGGACCAATGGACCAAAGCTACCAAACGTATGATTGCAGAGGAATTGACAAATATGAAGACTACTCTTGTATCTGAGGTGCGTTTCTTGGTTGAACAGCTTCAGGTTGAAATCCAAAAAGAACTAAAAGACATACGCAAGAATTTGCAAATTAGTCAAGATCAACTTAACAAAGAGTTTTAACAAGGGAAAAACCAAATCGAGGAGCTTTGCACTGACTTTCAAAAATTTCAGTCAGAAATGACCAAAAAAATCGAAATGCAGATAACTGACCAACAAAAAGAGGCATCCCTATCAATACCTGCAACCGATAGTTATTTTTTCTCACCACCCAGCCCAGACGCAGCCGCCACCATCTCTTCCACTCCTACGACAGCTAAAAGTGACCATCTTCGACTAACATTCCCCACATTTGGAAGGCCATCCGACGATGCAGACCCTTTGAGTTATTTGACTGGATGTCAAGACTTTTTGGCATAGCACCCCTTGTCGGATGTGGATCTTCTGGCTACTTTTCGCACAGTCTTACATGGAACCACCTGTGATTGATGGGAAGTTGCCCGCTCTTCCATTGTCTTTTGGACTGAATTTGAGGCAGCTTTCCTCTCTGCTTTTCTTTCAGAGGACTATGAGGACGAGTTAGCCGAGCGAGTCAGGACAAGGACTCAAGGAGAGCGAGAATCTATTAGGGCTTTGCTTTTTCATACCGGGCATTGTGCAAGAGATGGAGGAGCACATTAACAGAGTGGGAAATTGTGAAAATGATTCTAAAAAATATTAAACCCCACTTCGCCAGTCAGCTCCGCAGTCGAGTGTCTACAGTGAAGTTAGGCCATCAATTAGAAAAGGACTATGAGCAACCACGACTGCATCACCCATCACTGCCAACCTAAAAACGAACCAGGTTACTGACAACAAACAGTTAACAGTACCCCAACAGCTTGTTGTCCCGGTCACCATTGGCAGATGGAAGGTGTTACGTGCTAGCGTTTTCTTCCCTCCCCTTTTTGTTTATTGGTTGCTGCGTTTCTTTCCTCTGTTGTTGGTTTCTTCCGTTTTCCCGCTCTCTGCTATCCTTGAGTTTTTAGGTGGTGCTATTGGTCGGAGACAACCAATCATCGGCTGTGGTTCTGATATAAGGCACTCTGGAGAACGGAAGAGGAGGAGCTTGGAGTGTTTGTTGGCTTGTGCTATTGTTGTTGATGAGAAGTACTGACTTTGTGGTGGTTCGCTTGCTTGTTTTCCTAGTGGGATTGTGTTTGCTCACTGAGGACTGTCTTACCTGATCTCAAACTGGCACCAGCCCGGAGAGAAGAGAAAAGGGAAGTACGTCACGTGACCTACATTGTACATACATGTAGAAGTACCATTGTTAGACACACTAGGTAAGGAGCGTGTGCAACTATATGTAACTTTTGTTTGGTTAGTTAGTGAAGTTTTAGTTATGGCGTTTTGGCGCTGAAGAATTCTTTATTTTCTGTTTAGTTTTCAGTGAGAGTGGGGATTAGTTAGTGAGTGTTTTGGTTTTGTTATTTTTGTTTGTTTAGCACAGCTCGTTTTCTTTCTCTCTGTGGCTTATTCTTAATATCATTTTTTTCAATTATTTTTCTTAAGTTGTATATAGCTGTAAATAAGTTGATTTGTTTTTTTCCATTTATCCTTTGTCTGTATTGAAAATAAAGCGAACCACCTGTTTGCAGTAACTTGCTGTCATTGATTAATTCGCCCACAATACTCCCCAGAGATCAAAACTGTAGGAAAGTGTTTAAATTTTATTATGCACGTCTTCCTCATACCTCTATACCACCAGGAGACGTAACAGAAGGGTAAAGGTATCGTGGACACTGGAGCTAGCTATATTCTTATACATGAGAGTTTATGGAAGGAACCCAGGAGAGTCTCCATCCCTGGACCTTAGGGCCTCTCTACTTAGCAAATGGCGAGGCCGAAGTTCCGCTGGGGTGGATAAATGTGCAGATTACCCTTCATAACACCAATATTTCGATGCGGGCTGTAGTTCTTACCTCTACATCGCTGACATACACTCACCTAAAGGATTATTAGGAACACCTGTTCAATTTCTCATTAATGCAATTATCTAATCAACCAATCACATGGCAGTTGCTTCAATGCATTTAGGGGTGTGGTCCTGATCAAGACAATCTCCTGAACTCCAAACTGAATGTCAGAATGGGAAAGAAAGGTGATTTAAGCAATTTTGAGCGTGGCATGGTTGTTGGTGCCAGACGGGCCGGTCTGAGTATTTCACAATCTGCTCAGTTACTGGGATTTTCACGCACAACCATTTCTAGGGTTTACAAAGAAAGGTGTGAAAAGGGAAAAACATCCAGTATGCGGCAGTCCTGTGGGCGAAAATGCCTTGTTGATGCTAGAGGTCAGAGGAGAATGGGCCGACTGATTCAAGCTGATAGAAGAGCAACTTTGACTGAAATAACCACTCGTTACAACCGAGGTATGCAGCAAAGCATTTGTGAAGCCACAACACGCACAACCTTGAGGCGGATGGGCTACAACAGCAGAAGACCCCACCGGGTACCACTCATCTCCACTACAAATAGGAAGAGGCTACAATTTGCAAGAGCTCACCAAAATTGGACAGTTGAAGACTGGAAAAATGTTGCCTGGTCTGATGAGTCTCGATTTCTGTTGAGACATTCAGATGGTATTCAGAGTCAGAATTTGGCGTAAACAGAATGAGAACATGGATCCATCATGCCTTGTTACCACTGTGCAGGCTGGTGGTGGTGGTGTAATGGTGTGGGGGATGTTTTCTTGGCACACTTTAGGCCATCGGTTCCCAACAGGGGGGTCACGGCCCACAAGGGGGCCTCAGCGAGCTCTGTGGGGGGTCGCGTCATATTTTGAAAGGTTTGAGCAATGAGCATTAAATAAAAGTCCTTAACTTTTTTCTGTTCAAAATTTACAAAATGTATATAATGAGCGAGTTCATCATGAATCCATTTTCCAATCCGTGTTTTTGTCTTATCCTGAACCACTATGGTACACCTATAATAAGTGTTTACATTGGGACTATTTTACACTGGTTCGGATCGCTGCCGCTGCGGAGTAGCCCAGTACCTGCGTGACTCGTCATAGACGTACACAGAGAGCTGTAGTTCCGGCTACAATATTCTTCCGAAAGACGCATTATTCTGTTAATAAAT
The DNA here is from genome assembly GCF_029890125.1 of Rhinichthys klamathensis goyatoka. Taxonomy (NCBI): domain Eukaryota; kingdom Metazoa; phylum Chordata; class Actinopteri; order Cypriniformes; family Leuciscidae; genus Rhinichthys; species Rhinichthys klamathensis. Next base: position 5,624,128 of record NW_026606584.1, read on the forward strand.
GGAAGTTTATTATCGCTCGCTATAGCGCCAAAAGCGTAAAAATCAAGCCTCACATTGATAAAGCCTCACAAATAACATGCAAGTATTGAGGCCCCAGACAACAGTCATTTAGTAATAGCCTATATTCTTCTTTTTTTTTACCTACACACCAGTGTGAATATTTTTGTTTTTGCATTTCAAATAGGGCCAATTTATAGGCTTCTCCTAGGCTTACGTTTTTAAATTACAAAGGGCCTACTGATGTTTTTGTTATTGTATTTTCAATATTATAGGCTATTATTTGTGCATAAACATACCGTTTGTTTGAAAAAAAAAACATTTTGTCATCCTTGCTGCAAGCTTACAAGAGCGATAATATCATTAAAAGTGAAGGGGGGCCCTAAAATATTTTCTTGGGAAAAAGGGGGTCTCAGACAAAAAAAGGTTGGGAACCACTGCTTTAGGCCCCTTAGTGCCAATTGGGCATCGTTTAAATGCCACGGCCTACCTGAGCATTGTTTCTGACCATGTCCATCCCTTTATGGCCACCATGTACCCATCCTCTGATGGCTACTTCCAGCAGGATAATGCACCATGTCACAAAGCTCGAATCATTTCAAATTGGTTTCTTGAACATGACAATGAGTTCACTGTACTAAAATGGCCTCCTCAGTCACCAGATCTCAACCTAATAGAGCATCTTTGGGATGTGGTGGAACAGGAGCTTCGTGCCCTGGATGTGCATCCCACAAATCTCCATCAACTGCAAGATGCTATCCTATCAATGTGGGCCAACATTTCTAAAGAATGCTTTCAGCACCTTGTTGAATCAATGCCACGTAGAATTAAGGCAGTTCTGAAGGTGAAAGGGGGTCAAACACAGTATTAGTATGGTGTTCCTAATAATCCTTTAGGTGAGTGTATGTAGCAGTGTTGGGATTAGACTTCATCTTCCTGAGCGGCCTCCAACTTAATGTCTCGGAAAGGAAATACACTTTCAAGTGTTCTCCTGAGGAGGAATACTACTTCCAACTAGGGCACGCAAAGTATACCTGCAAGCAGAGTTCCTTTGAATGTTGTCATTCAAATGTTGTCATTTAAATGTTGTCAATACGACCGTATCGTACTTTCAACGAAAACCAAAGAAATCTAAAAGTTCCCAGCAAAATCTTTCCTTACTAAGTTCTGTTCCTCCCCCACAACCTCTATTGGCTTCATGAGATGCAGACCCTAGCCATACAGAGGATCAAGTCTTAATTGACCGTGCACTAAAAGAAGCGACTTTACCTCACAATGAAGAAGTCCAATTATGTCACATCTTGCAGACACATCAGGTTGTGTGTACTCGCCGACCAGGATGTACAAATGTTCTTCAGCACTGCCTGTACACTCGTCATCAGGTACCTGTTAAACAACGCCCTTATCGGCTCACACCCGCAAAGCAAACTATAGTAAGAGAACAGATAGAAGACATGTTAAAGGCTGGCATCATAGAACCATCTTCAGCATGGGCATCACCAGTTGTTTTGGTTCCCAAAAAAGATGGTAGTCTCAGGTTCTGTGTTGACTATAGAAAGGTCAATGCCCTCACTGAAAGTGATGCATATCCAATTCCCAACATCACAGAGATCCTGGAGTCACTCTCTGGTGCAGCCATTTTTACAACTTTGGATCTTAATAGCGGTTATTGGCAGGTACCCATGGAACCTCAGGAGCAAGTCAAAGACCGCCTTCATCACGTCTGGGGGGGGGCTGTACCATTTCAATGTCATGCCTTTTGGTCTAAAAAATGCAGCAGCAACCTTTCAAAGGCTGATGGAGATCGTTCAGAGAGGATTGGTTGGAACCATTTGTTTCGTTTATATCGACGACATCATTGTTTAATTCAGTAAATATGTTTAAAAAATATTGCATTAAGCATATTTAAATCAACTTTGACTGCCCTAAAAACCCATTTATTACAATTCTAAAATTTACCACAGACCCCCAATTACCATCTTGCAGACCCCAGCTTGAAAACCATTGTTTTAATTATCAACCCTATCTATATCCAGTACTAACAGGTGCATCAAATCAAACATACAACAAAGCAATCTCCCTAGAAAAACATTTTATTAGGCATACATTTCTTTCCCAGCATGAATATGCCCATGTATCCAAAAAGTAAAGGTTTATCTGGTCAAAATTGATTGGCCTGCACAAAGACCAGACCAGAACCCCTCTGAACACCTTTTAAGATGGAATGCTGACATTGACCCAGGCCCCACTGCCAGCATGCCTTACATTACTAGCATAGCAGTTCTGTGAATCCATGTTCTAGAAGAAAGCCCTCCCAGAAAAGTAGAATTGGTTATAAAGAGAGAACCAACTTCCTTCTCCTCAGGAGACAAAGCATGCCCTTGCATCTTGACAATCGCTTTACACAGGCATCTGAACTGGATGTTACCACATTCTACACTTTCACGCTTCAGAGAGTACTACTGAACTGATATTTCTAGCAACTGTCTATTTTTTTGGTTCAAACACTCCAGGATTTTTTTTTTTCACACTTTGCAAGTGGGAGATTCCACTTATTATCACATCTTTTTTAAAGAAGCAAAGTGTCAGAGAAAGAGTGGGCTGTGAAGAAAGACTAGAGCGAGGGAGAGACGCGGAAAGTACACTGAAAATAGAATGTGAAAGAGATATTGGACAATCACTCGCTGCATGTGTCTGAAAACAGAAACAAGGCCACATGTAGAGATATTTGGCAAACTTTTATCACTGAATGTCGCAGAAACACAAAGAGCTCAGGGACGCACACAATGTTTGATTGTTATGTGTTAATTGCCCACTGGGACACATAGGGTTGCGTATATGCAAATGGTCCCCTTCACTGTCAGACTCTCTTCTCAGCTGGTAGAATGAGAGATAAGGAGCAGGTGGTGAGCAACAGAACAATAATGGGCCGCCTCTTCAAAACAATACCAGAGAAAGAAGACAGACTATACATTTGATGTTAGATTTTAGATGTCCCTAGTGAAAAAGAAGTACCCTTTAGCATACCTTTAAAAATGGTACTTATTACAGAAATAAAAGATGTTAAAACATTTAAAACCTTAAAAGAATATACTTAAGTGCGAAATGAATGTAATGTTTTTGGACTCTTAACTGAATGTTAACAGCATTTCAATTATGTATTATATTTTAAATGTATATTAAATTCAGTTAGTTCAATGTGACTAAGTAAAAGTAAGACTTAAGTGCATATTTATGTAAAAATTACATCTTTTGTTTTTGAAATATGGTTAAAGTGTACTGACGAATGTACTGAGAAGTACTTATGGTAAACTAAAATATACTTTAATACAATTTCTATTGAAACTTGATGAAACTTCATGTTTAAAATATTTTTGTAATTACACATTTGTAATGATTCAGTTGCAATTTAGTACATTTAAAATATATAAACTTTAAATGTAATATTAAATAAAGTCCAATATTACATTTCAAATACAATCAGGCACTAAATATGTGCTTTAGTATGTTAGTCAAGACAAAAATACAAGGTGATCTGATGAGTATTTGTTTGTATTTTTATTTAAAGTGTGGTTCTACCACACGTACATTTACTTAAGTTTTCATACACATTGAAACGTACAATATTGACATATTGAAAGCACTAAAACGTAAATTATTTACGTATGAAAAACTTTTAGACGTACAAATGTGTACGAATCCTTATTTATCAACATTAATTGTAGCATTCATATTTTGATTCTATTGTTCATTTGTCATGTCAATGACATTATGACATTTATTAAACAGAGTTTACTCATCTACTTTATATGAAAGGATAACATTTCGCTCTGTTCTGTGACTTCTGCTGCTCTTCGAAAGATTACATAATGTTAAACAAGACTACAGTTCAAACCCTTAAAATGAATAATTTTCTTAGTATAGTCCTATGCTGTGACTGACAATAGAAATGAAGCTTAGCACAAGTTCTGCCAGGAAGACTCAATTGTTCACGTCATGTATTACCTTCTTATTTATCCAATCATATCCTAATAGCCAGTATAAAAGGGTGGTACTTACTCATGTCTGAGTTCTCAGATGCTGTCGCTTCAACCACCTCCATCCTCCCCATCCACCACCAGACGGGACTTTCCTTCATCTCCCTAACATTTCTATGCTGGATCCTCCCCTCCATCCTTCCCATCACCTCCAGACGGGCTCTCCCCTCTACCCTGAAGACGCCAGGATGTCCTCTCCCCCTTCCACCCCACCACCACCAGATAGCACCCTTCCTTACTTCGCGGGGTGGGCTGCGCCCCTGCCTTCGTCTTCAGGCAGGATATGCAGATTCCGTACCCTCGGAATGCGAGTTACGGACGGGGCCTACGCCAAAGAATTTGATTGCTTGCTGAGCTCGTAAATAAATGTTTATTGTCTCAGTATTAATTCTCCCGAGTCTTTCTGGTAGAACTAAAAAATACGCAAAAAACGGAACATAAATTCACAAAAGTAATCAATTTTATTTGTGCGCTGTAATCCATATATTTAGAATCCATACGTTTGTAAGGAACAGACCCAAATTCAAGACTTTATTTTGCGATCTTCATTAAACGTCAAATCCTGTGCTCATAACAAAATGATGTTTTATTAACAAAGTTCGGGAGGAGCACGTTCAGATAATTAAACCTAATTAAACAAACGTGGAGCACATTCAGATAATCAAACCTAATTAGACACGAGTGGTGCTTAATCAACGAGTTAAGCGCTGTGTATATATACAGCAAACTTAAACTTAACTTACAGACAGTTTAACAGCATCCCTCCACCACCCCATCTCCTCACTTATAGTCCTAATACTCTTACAACAACGGGGGGAGTACTCTGGGTTCGGGCAAAATTCCGAGCTCGGAGCCCTCCCCCCGGACAGCACGCCAAATACGCATAATCTTTACTCTGTTTAATTGATGTAAGTGTGAACTCGTGAATCGTAATTTAAACCACTTTTGGTATCGCTTTTGACATTTTTGCAGTAAATACATTATTGTGATTCCACTTGTCTGTCTATTATGTTTTTCTTTTTAAATACATATTTTAAATAAATACTTATCATTAGGTTTAGAGGTAGAAGTGAGATTAGCGGCTCAAAAATTGGTCCATTATGTTTTATGTTCTTTTTATATTCTCTATAAAATGGAAAAAGAGCAATTATACAAATATCTTTATGATATAAAGGATTCATAAATATGTTACGTTTTTTTTTTAGCTGTAAATATGTAATAATGTTTACGTTTAAATGTTGTCAATACGTCCGTATTGTACTTTCAACATCTATCCAAACATACAAAAATGTAAGTTTTACACCTGAAAATGTTACATATTGATACCTATATATTAACAATGAGACCAGGCTGAAAAATAAGTTTACTTCTTTAAAGCATAACAAAATTGGTATTTAATTTGAAATTATTACAGTACACTTTTTAAAAGTGTATTAAAGTGTTTTAGTCAAGTCAAGTCATCTTCATTTATATAGCACTTTTAACAATGTAGATCGTTCCAAAGCGGCTTCACAGTGATAATAGGTAAATAATAAATTAAAGTAACAGATTGTTTTGGCTTTATGGCAGCTCTAGAATAAAGTTATTTTCCAGGTAAAGTTAGTTTTGATTAATTCTCTTCCGTCGCAACGATCATTAGTTATTAACTTAGGGGCCGCTAACACGACACCATTTTAACAGAAAACTCTTAAGTTCTCTCTACGCAAACTTTAAAAACTCGAACTTGTGAGAACGCTGATAGCGTGCACATGCGCATTAAGAGTTTAAGAGCACATTTTAGTAACAATCAAGTGTACTCTCTTTAAGTACATTTAAGTGGCCTTTTATTTTATCAATATTATATTATCTGCAACTTTCTTCAAGAAGTTTTTTAAAGTACACTGCAAGTACACACTCAATACAATTAAATGCACTTCCTTTTAACAGTGGGTTATAAGGATTCTGTACCCCAAATTCAACATAATCAGCAGGAATGAAGTGAATTTGTTTTTGATTTATAGGGCTCATTTGGACATTGTAAAGCTAAATATCTGTAGAATGTAGCTATGTGTTGGGTTTATGTTTGGGGAATTACAGGCAAGACCCCACTGAAACTAGTAGTATGAATTATATCCCCAGTATTAATTCTAAAGCTAAATATCTGTAGAATGTAGCTATGTGTTGGGTTTATATTTGGGGTATTAGAGGCAAAACCCCACTGAAACTAGTAGTATAAATTCTATCCCCAGTATTAATTCTAAGACCCTCATGAGCAGCAACAAATCCAACCAATGAAATAAATTATAGCACAAAGGTCATGTCTGAAACCAGGTTTATGTTGAATAGTAACAGAACTGCAACACACTGTTAAACCGCAACGGCATCTCAATTCAAATACATTCCACAACAAATAACAACCTCTAGTAATCAATTGAGGATTCTGTTGTTATTTACTGTTCAGTTAGTTACAGTTCTTGAATTTTACTGGCTGGGCGGCACTCCAAGATCACTGACGCACAAGGACTTTCAATGTTTATATCCCACTGCTTGTCTTTGCAATGTTCCAAACAGGCTGTCAGTCAGGTTAGTGGTGGGGATTTTCAGTGACTTATTCAGCAGGCGCTTCCTTTTACAGTACAGTACTTACGTGTACTTACAGTGTACTTACCTAGAAAGTACTGGCTAATATAAGGTATGTACATGGGTTAGGGGTAGGTTTAGGGGTAAGTTCAGGGTTAGTACCTAGTTATTACCCAGTAATTGTAATTACTATAATAAGTGCATAGTATGTACATGGGTAACAGGACTGTAAAAGGAAGCGTTACCAACATTTTTTACACCAATAGGTTACAAGTCTGTCTTTTGTGCATTATGAGTTAGTCATTGAATCCTTTACTCAACTGATTTGTTCAAAAACACAAACTCTTCCAGGAACAAAACACCACCTACTGTGTGTTGTTGTTCAGAGACACACTATAGTTGATCCTGCTTTGGGCTTGTATGTAACCATTTTCGTTGGCAGAGTGAAAAGAGACAAAGCACCTGGCAAAATTTAAGTCAATATTAATCGTGTCTCATTCAATTACATGGAGAGGTCAGGGTTTTAGACCTATACTGCTGCCAGCCATGAGGGAGGGAGATTGAAACGCTTTGGCTTCACTTTTCAGGAACTTTGCAGCACACTTGATTGAGCCAGGCAAAATTACAAAAGAACTCCTGCTGATAACTGGAGTAGCAAGGTGAGTAAGGTGGGTGGTGCTCGCTTTAGACACGACCAACCCAAACTCGAATCCGCCTTTTTCCTAACTCATTCTTCTCCCTTTTCCCATAGCATTTCATCTTGGAGAGGCATTTATTTGTAAAAAAAAATTGAGGAAAATATTTGAAAAGTGTAAATAAATTGCCCAAAGATTATTTAATTATGGGAATAAAGTGTAAAAATGGGCAGTGTTAGGAATAGGTGGATGGCTTTAGGGATAGGGACAAAAGAGATAGCATCCATTTATGATTTTATTAAATATAAGTAAATGCACTCAATGGGCCCTATCTTGCACCCGGCGCAAATGACTTTGTACACTGAGGCATGTATCATTCCTATTTTGCACCCGCGCAAAGCGGACTTTTCCCTCCACAGACACACGTCGGTTAACTAAGAAATACACTTGCGCTCCCCGGGGCGGTTCAGTGCAAAGAGGAGGCATGTTCCGGCGCAAACTTTCCCTCATGCTATTTTGCTGTTCTATAAAACAATTGCGCCACTGACCAGAAAAAACCTAGTCTAAAGTCAGTGGCGCGTTGCGCGTTGTTCATTATGCTATTTTAAGGGCGCATTCTTGGCCATAATCAATGTAGCGTGTGCACAACGCGCATACACTTTGATTCTCTCATCTAAGCAGCAGTTTTCATTTTTGCAAATCATACATTATTACTATAGATAGATAGAAAGATTGCCGTCGACTAATTTGCATGGTCGATTACGTCGACTAAGTCGACTAATCGCGGCAGCACTAAGATAGATAGACAATTTATTATAAAAGCATACATGTACCTTACACATTTACCCAAATTATCATACGCCTGTTTAACAGAAGTTAATTTGGGTGGGTTTCTCCATCCCCAATGTCACTTCTCTGTGTTTTACGGCCCTTACGAGAACGTTGCTCTCCTCGGCTGTGAACAACGGCCGAGGAGCTCTCCTCTCCTGGCGCGTGCCTGGCAAATCCGCCGTTATAATAGCAATCAGCTTTAGAACAAGCGCGCCTGCTCTTAAAGGGAATGTGAGATGACGCTCTGATTGGTTTATTTCACGTTACGCCCAAACCATACCTACACTGTTAAAAATTGCTGTAAAAATACAGCCAATTTCCAACAGTAAAATACTGTTATTTCAATAAACTGTTTTATCCTGTAAATTTACAGTCTATGTTCCATAAATTAATTGCTTGCTGTAAATTTACAGCATTTATGTGTAAACCAATTTGTTCCTGGAAAAAACAGTCTTGGACTGTAAAAAATAGCACGTGTGGGCGGGACATCTTCAACGCGGTCTCTTTTCGAACAGAAAGCAGTCAAAGAACAAAATGGTTTCGCAACACTCCTGCTGTCTTAAAGAAGGCCACTGTTCAAGGTAAGTTTATTTCTTTGCTGTTATTCTATTATGTTGCTCCAGAGTACCTGTAAAATCGCCTTTTTCATGAGGTATTTTTTTTAACTGCTTACTGAGCGCGAATCGCGTTTTGAAGACAGAGCTCGACGGTTGAGACATTTCGCCTATCTGCTAATGAATGCTCTCTGAGCTCCGATTAACGTAAATCTATGCGATTATTACTGCGAATTCTTTGCTTGGCTAAAGTTGTTACCATTTAGAAATTAGTTGGGCTTTCTTTTGTAGTAGCCTAACCCTTAACTCGATTTATATGAATTTGTGATTCAGTAACGTTACACGGTGCGAATCTTACCAGATGCATCAATTCGCATAATATCATGCACATAAGATGGAGAATAATTACAAAACAACTCGAAATATCCAGATCCAATGTTGTAATTAAAATGTAGTGGTCAATTTGTTTAGTTTCCATCCAAATAATATTAAAATTCCCAAAGCAAATTAAATATGTTTTTTTTTTTTTTTTGATTTAGTGATGCAAGTACCTGCGTTTTTGTGAGATTCACATGTAAGTTAGGCCTAACGTTATAGTATTAAGTCAAAGAGGTTGTGTTTGAAAGACGAGGCAGAGACGGATATTCTTTGCGGCGCGAAACACGTTTTTGCAGACAGACAGTTATCAACAGCTGAGGCATTTCACTATTCAATGTTCTCCGCACTCTGACGTCGATTTTCTTTGCTTGGTTAAAGATTTCGAAATAATTATTTTCTTTTTTTTTCCTAGGAATCCTTCACTTGATGTAAATGTTTTACTGAGACAGTTTGCCCTAATCTTTGGTGAGTTTCACGCCATGTATAACTTACTTGCAAACTTTGTGCACAATCATGCAGTAACGTTACCATTTTTGCATTTGATATTCCAGAAGTAGCCTAACACAGAAGCAAGGATGACCGACACATGAGCTTCACAATTCTGTCACGTCACCATGTCCCTGGTGAACACTCTTATGGCAGTAGGTAATGATTTATAGTTCATTTAGTATTTATTTTATTTTTGTTTTTCTTACACAGTTAAAACGATTAATATTTTTATTACACACATCTATCGTTTGGCTTCAGATTTAGAAGACATTGATTCATCCACAGTGGTCTTGTGAATTAATGTTACGATCGTGGTGTTGTTTTTTAAGTGACAAAAGAATTAAGATTAGTTAAGTACATTAACATGATCATTTTATGTTTCTTTTAAAAGTGTTTGCAGAGTATGTGATCACTTTTTGCAGAGTATGTGATCACTTTTTGCAATGTGCTTTATTTTAGCACTAAGATTTTCTTGATTTTCTTTACTCTCAGACCTGGATTTCCTCTCAGACCAGATCTGTCAAAAGCTGATGTGGGACGTATTGGCTGTTTTTTGCCTCTTCCTACATTTCTTCACCCATTGGTTCTCGTGATTATCTCCTCTCAGATCTGGACTTCCTCTCAGGCCAGATCATTCAAAAGCAGGTTTGGGATATTTTGGCAGTTTTTTTTTTTTTTTTTTTTTTTACCAATTTTTCATCCATTGGTTCTCAATGTTTTCCTCTCAGACCCAGACTTAATCTCTGGCCTGGTTGCTGATGTGACATTTTGGCTGGTTTTAGTGTTTTGTTTGTTCGGGTTTTTTGGGGTTTTTTTTGCCTCTTTGTAATGTTTCTGTGTTTGCCTACTGGTTCCTCTCATTGAATTTTAAAATGTATTTTCTGTGACTTTTTTTTCCTTAAATACTGTTAATGTATTGTTAAAACCTGTTACTTATTTTAAATAAATGGCAAACAATGTACTAATACATAATCTATTTTGTCTTTATTTTTTCCATTGAGTAAAAAGTCTGTTTGGAATGTCTGTATACATTATGCTACATATAGGGATGTTAATAGATATCAGACAATAGAGTAAATAAAAAACAGTATTTATATTCTAACTTTATGCTGCCAGTACTTTGTGAAATTACAGCACAGCCTTAAAATTAAAAACTGTAAAATTACGGTAAAGGGCTGGAACCACAGCTGCCAGTACTTTACTGTGAAATTACAGCATTGTTGAAACCGTAAAATTACGGTAAAGGGCTGGAACCACAGCTGCCAGTACTTTACTGTAAAATTACAGCATTGTTGAAACCGTAAAATTACGGTAAAGGGCTGGAACCACAGCTGCCAGTACTTTACTGTAAAATTACAGCATTGTTGACACCGTAAAATTACGGTAAAGGGCTGGAACCACAGCTGCCAGTTCTTTACTGTAAATATACGGGTGAATTTTTTACAGTGTATGAATAATGAAGCTACTTCAGACCAACCCCTTTTAGATTTGTGCCAGGCGCAAGAGGCATTTATCCCGCCGGGAAAATAGCAACAGCGCCGGGATCCGCCCACAAAGTTACTTGCGCTTTGACACTTGCGTTTCAGATCGTTAAAATAGGGCCCAATATGTTATTACCGCATACTGTTTTATAATATACTACAATACACTTTGGTGCAAATAGTATCTGCTACTATTTAGTATAAATAGCATCTAACAACTATTTACACTTAGTGCAAATAGCTAAAAATAGTGCAAAGAAAATACTGCTATTTTCACTTAAGTGTTTCACTTTTAGTGCAAATAGCCACTGCCTTCTTTTATATATTAAAAAATTATATATATTTATTTATGCAGTGTGTGAAATTTAATCAACCAACTCAGAGCCTAATTTATGGAAAACAAAGATAAAATAATTAGTATTGTAACTAAGTTGATAAACTAAATATGTCAGTGAACTGAAATGTTTACTGCTTTGCAGTCATGAAACTTAATTAATCTGGGGACATAAACTAACATTCTGTGTTATTAAAAGAGAGTTCTAATTGATCCGCAATGAGTCTTTTAACATCTTTCCATGTTTATGGATTAGTTTTTTGGATGCAGTGAGTTAATAAGTTGTCAGAAATAAACAAGACATTTGCTGTCACTGGTAGCCTTTCTAAGAATGCAATCATCTGATGCTGACAGCTTTTCATCATCCGTCAGGTTTGAGCATATGAATATGTATGTGTGAATTATAAATTGTTTGTTCTCTAACATTGTGTCATATAACAGCCCAGCTCCTCCTCCTCTTTTTCATTAGTTTGTTACATCTGCGATCAGTGAAGTGTGTTCTTGTCCTTTAGATCCCACAATGCCTCCAATCTACAGCCTTGCAGGGCAGTGACCCCAAAACTGGACGAAACCCCAGAAGGCAGGCCACTTAAGGGACTCAGAGTGTTGTCGGCTAAATAAAAGGAGCGGAGTGAGAGGCCCACTTGTAAGGGAGCCGCCTCCCTCCCCTATCCAGCAGAGATGGAGAGGGTCAGCCACGAGCCTTCTGCACCCTTACAGCTCTCATTCTCTGTTCACGTCTGCCACCCTCTTAACCCTAAAATCTCCCTTTCCCTTCATATTGATATCTGTCTCTCTCTTCTCCTGAATTTGGGCCCCCTTCATCCTTCATGTCGCTGTCTTTATCCCAGGGGAGTATGTGTGGGGGGTCAGGGTTAGGCAGGTGCAGAGCCAGTGAGAGAGACTGAAAGCAAGAGAAAGAAGGGGCAGACGGTGGCCGCGCACTCCGTCTGTCACCCAGCTCTGTTTCACTAACTACCCCCCCCCCCCCCCCCCCCCCTCCCCTTCCCCCTCCCCCTCCCAATGCAAGATTCAGAGTGGACTAGACTACATAACTCTAACCAGGATACTGAATATGTACCCTGGAAATGATCGCAGATATTTTGAGATTATCCACATCAACCAATATCCGTGTTATCAAAAAGTTATGTTCTATTTAGTTTCACTTTCATAGTTTGTTTCTCTTCAGTTACTAGTTTCCTTTGTTCTAGTTTCCTGACAGTCATTAGTTGTCATTGACATTCATTAATGAGCACACCTGTCTGTATTTAGTTCATCACCTTGTCTATTCAAGTTCCTCTTTTTTTTTCTTACCGTGTCCGGTAGGCTATTGTTTGTGTCATTGCAATATGACTTGTGTTTGCTCTTTCTACAATTACCTTGTTGTTATTTTGAACCACTTAATCGACCTTTCTCATCATTGGACTTGATTCATGACACATGTCCACTTGGTCAATTAACAGAAATTATTATTTCCACACTTTGTCAGATCCAAATTAACATTTTCTGGGGTTTTTTTTTTTGCTTGTTTTTGTTTTGTTTTTAGCAACTTAATGTACCAGGGGTTGTAAACCTTTTAAATTCTGTTTCAATTAAATTCTTCAGTTGAATTGAGATAAAAAGAAAAAGAAATAGGATACAGATCTGTGTTAGCACGATAAAGCCTTATTTAAAAGTTTAAAATATGTTGATGATTCACATTCTAGGCCTTACACAGACATAAGTTATAACTCATGGAATTGAAAGAGAACCAATACTTACATTGAATTTCATCCAATCATGCTATACATTTAATTTACTATCACTGAATTGTATTACAGTAGCACTGTATGCATTGGCGCTTTATTGGCAATTTATTGCAAATATTGGCCAGCCATTACCAGATATATCACCCCCTCCCCCCTTCTGCTTCTACTACTTTACTTTTTCTCATTTTATTAAACAATGTTATCAATTATTGTCATATTAGTAAACAGGACAAGGCCTGCGCTGCACATAAACAGAGTTACACCTAACCAAACTGACAAATGCAGACAAGAAACTGTCAGGCAACAAGAGCAGAAATCCTACCTTGTCAAAAAGAGACTTCCATTGCTGAGAGAAGCATTTGAAGACAGAGAAAGAGGGAGGAGAAAGGAATGAACACAGAGATATAACTGAGAAAAAGATGACTCAACCTAAAATTAATCGATTTTCTTTGCTGTTTTTCAACAATATACATACATCTGCACATTGTCACTTACGTCCTCTGGAGCTACAGGAAGGACATCAGTGCTCTCCAGCACCTCGATCTCTTCTCCCTCTGCGTGAGCAGCGACGGCTGGGGATGAGTTCACCATAGCCCCTCTGCTCCTCTCAATCCACTCAAAAAACGATTATCTCCTCTCATAAAGTTCTGTCATGATGTCTTCCACATATATATCCATATGGTTTTGACAACTCAGAACTTCCAGCAGAGCTAAATTGGCACTATTCCAGATCTGTCATACTAATATCCTATGGCAAGTGAGTTTATCCCAAACTAAGTGGGTACGTAGAGTTCCTCCTCGCTTCCATATTTCATTACAGGATGTTTTAGACACTTTAAATCCACAGCACGTCACACATAAGTTCGCGTTAGATTTTTAAACACGTCTGTCTTTCCCAGTAGCGTCGGGCTTCATCCTTAAACAGTCACCTGCAAGAGAAACAGCAATTCGTTCTCAAATACCTTCATGGCACCTTGTGTGTTAGATTATTACCATCCAGTGTCGTGCCTGGCGTGATTTTGCTCAAGCAGAATGTATTGACACCAAACAGAATGCGATAAACGAAACGTTCAGGTCAGTAGCGGCTTGTGTTTATCGTACCAACGTTAAACCACGCAAGACTAAAAACAAGACAGTGTGAAATGCGTAAGTGTTAATTTGTGGTGCGTCATTGTACCTTGGTGTTCTTTCGCATCCTCAACGCGTGCCAACAGTGCCCGAGAGGAGCGTCTCCTGCCAGCATCCACAGAGCGCTTTGCCAAAGTTCACTGTGACCGAGATGAGCACAGACAGCATGGGGAGGTAAGTGAAAGGCACCCGCCTCCTTTTAATGATCCTCGTCATGTGGGCGATTTTACAAGTGCTTGTCTCAAATGATGAACATGAATGCGCGGGAATGATATGTTCGTTTTTGCAGTTTGTCTTTTGCGGTTATTGGACTTGGATTTGTTTACTGCATGAATAAATTACATCTATTTTATAGTGACCAGGTTATTTAAAACAAACGGACTATGTGGTTCTGATTATAAGCAGGCTCACGCAAAGTCAATTTCAAACCAAGCAGCTTTCTGTTGGCCAACGTGGCGAATTTGCGTGACTAGATTGAACCCGTTGCGAAATCTGCGTGTGAAATGTCACCACATCTTTATTAAACAGTAAATTAAAGATAAACGTGCTGTCACACTTACCTTTGTTTGGTAAATTTTGCAGTAAAAATTTAGTCATTAGGAATCCGCGAACATGAACATGTTAATTAAGAGGATTTTCACGCAGATTTAGCATTGGGTTGCCCAAAAGAAAGCTTGTTTGAAAGTGAATTATGTGTGAAATATATTTATTGCTACACTATTAATAATGGACCTTTTGATAATTGCCATAGGCCTACTGTTTTAATAAGTGAACCTGCAAAAAATGTCACGTAAAAAATACCCACCAATACACAGACTGACAACAACTTGGAACTTCATAAACTTAAGACTAGCAGAGTGATAGTGAATGTCCTAGTGCTTCTCAGTAGGCTACTAGAATTTAAGGAGAAGTGTTGGATTTTTTTACCACACTAACCATCATAATGTTGTTCTGACTATCTGCAGGGCTGGGATTAGGCCTTCCTGTGGCCTTGTGCCTGTCATCTTATATCTTATCTAGGATAATATAATTTTCTCTAATTAACCACTTTTAAAATGCATATGGAAAACATTTCCTCGTCCAACACGTTTTTTTTTCTGTCAGAAAACTTAGCATGCTCTTTCCCACAGTATCTCTTGGCACTGGTCCTGAGGATGTATTTCCATGGTAACGTATAGACTGTAGTTATTTATAGCATAACACCTACACACACATGTTTAGACTTGTGACTTACTCTATACAATTGCCAAGCATATTCCAAAAAAAGAAAAAAAAAAGTTATAGCTGATAGAAGAGAGTGAAAATTGCACCCTTACATTATTAGACCAACATAATTATTCACACTCATGTATGTGCCTATGATTTATGTCTGTTGCTGAAAGGAAGTATAAAGATTATTGACAATCACCTGAATGTTTATGCAATAAAGATTATACAAATGAGTCTCAAGGGCCTGATGGGTACTTGTAAATACTTGATGCTGTCTGTGGTGAGGAGAGAGTATAGAAATTCATGTAGCTCAATACTGCCTTCTTGTGTACGATTTGTATAAGTGCAACAGAAGAACCAGAAAATCTCTCCTACTGTAGGCCTATAGGATTTTGTCATTTGGGAAATGCTTTATTTAAAGCTGCAGTCCGTAGTTTTTCCTCTTTGTCACCATCTCTGTTCAAAATCTGCAATTGCAGTTATTTGCGGAATTATCAACTTTACGTGGGTTGTGCCTCGGCACGGCACAGCGCGGATTAATCCAATGTTTCGAGGAGAATGTGCGGCTGTCAGTCACCGCGCCGGTGTGGATACTGTCATTCGGAATCATAGATTCTACTTTTTGGAAGTATGACCAACATAAGAATTTTCACCGGAAAATGTCATCTGAACAAGTAAGTAACATCCACTTTTGTTCTGACCAACTAAGGGAAAAAAAGCATTGCAGTAAATCACGCTGATTAAATCTAACGATCACTTATCATATCACGTCAAACCGTGCAAATTATACTTTGTTCTCAAATTGTTAATGTTAACAACATCAGCATTGCGTGACTAACATTTAATGTGTATTAGGCAGAGCCAGACAGTAACGGAGTACATTTACTTGAGTACAGTACTTGAGTACAATTTTGAGGGATCTGTACTTTACTCGAGTATCATTTTTGGGGATTACTCATGACTTTACTCAAGTACATTTGAGAGGCAAATATTGTACTCTTTACTCCACTACATTTCTATCCATAACCGTTAGTACCCGTTACTTCTAAAAAAAAAAAAGGAAAAGAGAAAAATCTCGGAAACCCTCAATTTGTTGTTTCCCTCTCAAACGTGATTGGATTGTGCAGGCGCCACTAATTGGGACAGCCTATCAGCAAATCACCTTCACCTTCAGCTCTGAACTGACGCCAAAGTAAACTCCATGGTCAGATTTAGATAAGAGACGAAACCATGGACGAAACAGGTTCAAATGTGGGTGCAAAAAAAACATTAAAACTCTAGCAGAGGTTTGTCAGAGCGTTGCCATTGTGCATTGCCTTGTGGGCAAGTGAGAAATGTTAAATAAAGCAACATGGTAAAAAGATGAAAATGACTTGAATTAACTTTCAATTCCTTTTAGATGATCAAAGGTATTAACATTAACATTTTTCATAACTCCATGTAGGACGTTTCTGTACATAAATGTAAGCACGGTTCGCGTACCTACCCCGAAGTGATAAAATAAAATTCTGTATCAAATTTATAGGCAAAGACAAGTAGTTTGTTTAGCCATGGTTTGTAGGGAATTACAAACCTGCACACATATATTCGAACACACATAACTATAGAATCAATTCTTAATGCGCATGTGAACGCTATCAGCGTTAATCACAGGTTCAGTTTAAAGTCTGTTTAGAGAACGGCGTCGTCTAAGCGGCCCCTAATTTAATAACAAATGATCATTTCGCCGGAAGTGAATCATTCAAAACTAACTTTAGCTGGAAATAACATTATTCAAGAATCACTATAAAGCCAAAACAATCTCTGTTACCTTAAATTATGTTTATCTCTGTAAAGCCGCTTTGAAACAATCTACATTGTTAAAAGCGCTTTATAAATGAAGATGACTTGACTTGACACTGTGGCAGTAGTAATGCAATATTTAGAAAATTTATTCTTGTACTCTTGATACTCAAGTACTTTTAAAAACAAGTACTTCAGTACTTTTACTTAAGTAGACATCTGACTGTAGTACTTTTACTTGAGTAAAATTTAGCAAGGGGTATCTGTACTTTTACTCAAGTAACGAAGCTGTGTACTCTGTCCGCCTCTGGTGTTAGGGCTACCTGTAGTTCAGTACTCCGTAACTGTATGAGGGTGATTCTTCAATTACGGGAACTTTTATGTCCCCAGGTTATACATTCATGTTAAAAATACTATTTTATAAAATAAATAGTTTAGTTATTTCAAATAATATTTATTGCACCACCAAAAAATGTTATACACTAAAATCAGTATGATTTCCATTTTTAAAAATGCTTTCATCACTAATATTTGGCTACTTAGGCCTTGTCCCCAACCCAGACTTTAAAACTTATCTGCTCTGAAAATGTGATCAAATGTTATCAGTTAATTAAAAAATCACAATATATGTTTAAACAGTAACTTAAAAAGGCACTTGATGCATAATTTGGGTTCATATCTGTGCAATTTGTGAATATTTTTAACAATTTAGTATTGTCCACAACAATACTGTCATTACCGCGACAGTCTATGATTACAACAAGGATATTTTTGAGGGTAAGACTTGTTTATGCCATAACCATGGAAATAAAGACTAGCAGGGGAGCACATGTCAGCCATGAAAGAACAGTGAAATTTGATGTCTGAAAAAGTAAGTAATTTAATCATGAATTCCTTCTGATCATGGAGTAGACTTATTCAGCGTCATTACCATAAATGCTGTAGCAGCAATATTTTGATAAATATATATATATATTCACAATGATTTATGTGTATTTAAAGGTCTTTTTGTACTAGCTGTTGAGTAATGTTAGCAAAACCATGACCTAGCATCTTTTTTCCTGAAAAAAATGAAAAATGTCATTACCGCAACACGTCATTACCAACACACAACTTGTTGTGATGGTAATGACAAGTGATGGTGGTAATGACATGTTCTGTGTCACTATCTATATCATATTATGTGTTTATAAATTAAGTTAAAGAAGCATAATAGTGTGATTTTACAATGAAACTTAAGTGAGATGCCTTACTTCCTAAAACTATTTTTTGTCTTATTTTTTAACCAGAATGGCTCCCAAGAAATCAACTGAAAGGTCTAGAGATTATAGAAAAAAATTGAAGGAAGATCCTGTAAAATATCAGCAGTACATTGACAGAGAAAAGGAAAGATACAAAAGAAGAAAAGAAACAGGAAAGCTAATCTCACAACTTTCAAAACGGGAGCAAAGGCAGAAACTAGAGATGGGCCGATTACAATTTTCTAGGCCGATTCCGATTTTTCAGAGTTTGACCTGCCGATACCAATTTTTAGCCGATTACGATTTCATTTTTTCTAATCACTTTACAGCACACACAAATATTTATTTTCTCTCTTTTCTTTAGTAGAACATTTTACATTTTGCATAGAATATTTTTGAACAGTAATCACTATAAAATAGGACTATATAAATTACTCCTCTAAAAATGTGCAGTGAATCTAAAGTGCAGTGTTATGGAAGAACCATTTCCTTCTTTTCACATCCAATTTCCAACAAAAAAAGTGTTAATTTCAAAAAGAAAATTCATTTTCTTTTCTGACAAATACTCCAGTTCTTGTTAAAACACACCAGACGTGCAAATTCTGTGCATTTTGGGCACTTTTGTGTGAAATCATATTTATTTTGTCCATCAAAAGTGTGCTTTCACTTTAATTGAGCGTGAGCAGTGCAGCAAAAATAGACTCTGCACCGAAACCCGTGCTTCACCGCTGCTCACGCGCGGCTCCCACTCCCGGTGTGAATGCACTCATTGATTAACATGCACGCTTGAAATAATACGCGCTGCTCACGTTTGCGGTGTGAAACGGCCGTAATTCACGAGGTTTCCAACATGTGCGTTCCGTGTGCACGTGTGATGCTGATGTTGCTCGATATTAATCATGCGGCGCCCGAGTGTATTTGACCGGCATAAAATGTCATCGCCGATCATGGCCAATCGAAAATCGGCCAATTCCAGTCACCAGCCGATCAATCGGTGCATCTCTAACAGAAACGCAAACAATGGAGAGTTAACCAAAACAATCAAAGAGCCAATGACAAAATTCGACAGGAAGTACAACACTATGTAGCTTCAAACACCCCCCAACATCTCCAGTGCAACAGGGTCAGAACAGTGAAAATGAAAATCGTGAAACTCCTTGCAGAAGAGGTCGTAAGAAAGTTAAAGGACAAGTTCGGTATTTTACACAAGCCCCGTTTCAAGATCATTTCTAATGAAATAGAACAAGATTACAATTTGGACACATGCTGCTGTCCCGAGAATTTTCGGTTTCTGTGGTTGCACAACCCTGTCAATCTCCTTACATCTGTCCATTTCTTTCAACAACACTCACCAGAAGTCATTATTTAAGCCTTTAAATTTGATTTATGTATCAGTACACTTTTCATTTGTCATTACCAAAACACTATGTCATTACCAGAACAGTATGTCATTACCACCACGTTGCTTAATTTACAGCAAACATACCTTTAAATCTGTTTTATGTTCAATCTTGAGGTGCTACATGAAAAGCCTAATGAAATACTCATCCACCTATTCAAAGAAAAAACATCTAAAATTAATTTTACAGAAATTAAACAAAAGTGTGCTTTGATGAATACAGGAAAACACATTTTGATGGTAAGAACAAGAAAATATATGGAATTCGCAGAATGGAAACATTTTGTTTTTTATATGTATTGTTGAAGGTTAACAATGTTTGCAAGATGAATGAGTTTAAATGATCTCCTTGATACATTCTTTGCATTATGAGACTTTTTGATGTTGTGATGGGAATGACGTTTTTCAGTGCCAGTTGGCAAATAGATATAAAATACTCAAATTATATTTAAGCTCAGTCGTGGCCATTATTATATCTTTACATCAAAGCATGTAAACATTGCCTTGACATAATTCCAACAAAATTCAACCAGATTTCATTCATCAAAATGTAAGATGGCAAAATAGCCCCCAATTGAAGAATCACCCATGAATTAAGCAAACAAGTGTGCTACTGTTACATAATTGAACCATTGAAATGTCTTACCTGTCCAGCAGAAAAAAAAGCCGTCTCCGTTTTGAACCCCTTCAAAACACGGAGTTCACGCCACCTTTCAAAAGCCCTTCCGATATTTATCCTTGTTTTCGCATGGGCCCGGTTGCAGTCTCTTTTTTTCTCTAGCTACTCTGAAGACTTTTGCATTTTACAACGGGTGAATCTCCAGTTGTCACTGGTGATTGTCATTTGAACCTTTCTGGATCCGCCATCAAATTGATAAGTTTAATTATATCAAGTGCTGTGAGAAAAGGATATAAATCTCCACCTCCAACATCCTCACACGCAATATAGCCTACTAACCGAGACACCTTCTTTATGTGTTCAGATGTGACGTAATGACGCAAAGCCATGCTCAAATTTCCCACAGAAATCCACCAGTACCATTGGAATGAAAAACATTATTACATGTTTTTGCATATTACATGTGCTTACCTTTTTGAATCGAGCTAAGGCAAGCAGATAGTTTTTAACACTGGCTGGTTATGTACTTGCTCAAAAAATTATTTTGGATAATTTTTAACCCAAAAAAGTTATGGACTGCAGCTTTAAAGCAATTTACACCAATATATTTTCAATTGTTATTAAGAGATTGTAGAAAGACAATACTAGAGTTTCATTATGTAGTCTGTATTCCTGTCCCTTAGCAGTAGGTTCAGGTAGAGTTAACATGATACTAATTTTGCAAAAGTTCTACGCCTAAGGCAATGCAAAACCGAACCACAATAATCAAAGGCTGAAGCACATGTTAGCTTTTGCATGTGCCTTTCAGCTACATAATTTATCCTCAGTATTTACCCTTAGTAATATTTTGCCCATTACATTTTTTTTACACAAAAACATCTTAAAAACGGCATGCTTTATCTCAGTACCCTTTTCCCACAGAATAGATTAATCATATCTGACTGCTAACAAAGTCCCAGTCAAGGCAAGTCAAAAAGGCATCTATTTTTTGGTCATTCAAGTACAGCATCTAATTTAAATAATAAAATATATAAAAACCTGCTTGCCAATCTCACATTTCAAACCAGCAATAAAATTGGACATATACCGCTAGATGTCAGTATAAGTTTGACTGAGTTTGAGTCAGCATAACTGCCATATCGACCAGCATATAAACCTCTTACAGGTTTATATGCTGGTCGAAAATTCTACTCAAATGTTAACTAAATGGAGTGTACATGAAATAGTAGCCCACAGCATAAATAAAACATGAACACAGTTTAAGAGAAAAAAATGCTGTTTATTAATATAGGCTGAAATAATCTCCATACCACATGGAAAGACTTTTTCGGTGCAAGTCCTCAACGATCACATTCTATTAAGGGTAAGGAAAACACATTTAAAAGCCAGCAACATTGTTAAATCTCAGTACAGTCATGTTCTTAATATCTGAACAATAAAGAGAAACAATTAAATTCCCTCTCACAAAACCCTGCACAACCCATCATTCCTTTTAAACACTAGAATGTCCAAGATTGGCATAAACCCACAGTGCTTGGTTGATGATGCTCCTTGGTTGAGAGACACAGAGCATGGTGATGACACAATAAAATCTGCTCATTCAAATCAGAACTCGTACAAAGAAAACTTGTAACAAGCGTATGAACCCCCCACCCCACCAAAAAGATCCTTGTGAGAATAGCATGACCGGACATACTATCCCCTCAAACCTCTGTGCATAGATTCTTAATCCTTTCACAACATTTTAATTCCTCATCATTTAGCCTTAAACCTAGATGGAGTATTTTCAACCCACACTCTAAAAACTAGTAAGAAAATGGTAGGAGTTCAAGTTCTATGTGTTGATCTACAATTATCAGGCCTTTGGATACAGGCCTCTACTTAATTTCTAAAACAAGAAAAGACAAGAGGATGGAATATCAATATCTTTTACTGGACCTCGTTGAGAAACATCAAGCAAGGTCAAATCAAACAGTGCTAGGTCTTTCCACAACCTAACCAATAAACAAAACTGTATTGGTACGTATTACGTAAAGCGATAGATACAAACATTTTAAATGGAAAGCACTCCACTTCAAGAAATATAACGCATAGGTTCATTACAAATCTAATATTTGGTAAATGTGTGTCTGCTACGAATTAAAATTCAAAAAGACATTTTTTTAAATCCATAACCTTCAGTGCTTCGAGCTGGATTTCTATCAACATCTTTTGTCCTCTTTTCATAAAATGATTTGTTAATTTCTCATGATAATCAACATCATAACAGTGAAACTGGAACTCTGGACCTCTAATCTTCCTGAGAAAATATCCAAGTCCATTGTCAGTGTGCAAGACAATGACATAATTATGTTGCTTTTACAGAAACGAAAATGTAAAGACATTTTGGCGTAAGTTCAACCAACAAGAACAATAATGTAATTCATAAAAAATTCAACGCAACACTGAAACAATCCCAGAGTTCAGCAAGTAGCATACGTCTTCATTTAAAAAGTTTTTTTTTCTTATTTTTCTATTTTATTTATTTGATGAAAGATGTGATTGTAATCGTAGTCTGTTTTCTTGCATTCTTGTAGTAAATTCCTTTACTTTTTTTTTTTGTTTGTTTTTGAAATTTCTGAAAATTCTATCATTTGTAAACGGCAGGTAGATTTGAAAAGAATGGAAGAGATATAGGCACCTTTTGAAATGAGTCAGAATGTCACTAACTCGCATCTGTTTATCTTTACTGTTCATGAATGTTACTGCTTCTCTACTAACTTTCTCATTATGGCCAAAGTTTAGTTTTATTATCTTCTTTTTTTCATTATTATAGTATTCTTTTCAAATAACGCAACTGAAATGATGCAAACCTCTTAACTCCAAAATCATAACTCTTGTGGGAAATATTCCACAATAAAAGCCACTATGAGGATACAATTTTACAGGTTTTTAATATTTTAAGATGAAAATAAATCCATTAAGTCCTTGAGTAAACATTAACACATGAATTGTCGTCATCTCCCCTGTGGTGTTTTCTTTTCTTTTTTTTGTATAGTTGAGCAAGGAAAAAAAAGACAATCAGTGCAACGCTAGATAGTAACCATGTTGGAACATTTTTTTTAAACACGCACACACAAATAACGGAGACGGTACAACACTAAATGGATCATAATTGCAGGCAGTCGCTACGTGACGAGAAGCAGTGATTAGAGATTTCACATACAGAACCATTCAAACACACTCCTTCATACTAAAATCAACATTTTTCAACAGCTTTTTTTCTCTCATGAAGAATGTTCAACCTTTTGAGCATGTTATCAAATACCTTAAAAGTGTCAGTCCCAAACAAAGATTTAAGAAAAAATAAATTCACATTTTGCAATTGGCGCGCTTTAATTCAAGTATTAGTGAAGATATTTCTTTTGATATGTTTATGATTTTTCATTCTTTGCCTAGAGACATAAACATTGTTTAGAATCATGGGTTTCAACACAACGATTGAAGGTATACACAAATACTGCATGTACGTCCTGTGTCATTTCATTTAAACCAACATGCAACTTCAATAAGACTGTTTGGTTCAGATCATTGATCACCCTTTTTTTTCTTTCTCTCAGATGACTCACCGTAAGGATCAAGGTCTATTGCTTATTTCAAATTGTATTTTACCCAGTAGTTTTAAAAGAGAAGGATTCAGAGATCTGATAGCATTTTTTCTTCATAATGAACATGATAATGTTTAACTGTAGTCATAGTCTACCTATGCTGGTGTCACCAGAGACTTCCTGTGATTTTTGACTGTTTGGAATTACAGCCACATTGTGGTTCACTGTCAGTCAGCTGCGACTGAGTTTGGAACAAGGCAGTTACACACAGGCAACAGTGATCCCCCCCACCCTCCATCTCCCAGCTCCCAGAAATAGAAAAAAAAGTCAATGATCAACTTTAGCATCTTAAGACATCTGTTGAAATGTCCCCCCCCCCCCCCCCCCCAAAAAAAAAGAAGATAAAAGGTTTATACAGCATAAAGGCCCGAAATGAACTGAGACTGAGATGGAAATGTACAGTCCAGGCAGGGCACAATTTTACAAACAAACAGTTAATACAGCATACACAAAAGGCACTCCAGCTTGCCGCCAACCTTCAGAACCTGACCAGCAAACAGGAGATAATATCAGCAAGAAGTGCATTTTTAAATGTTATAGATCTTTTTTTTTCATCATTGTTTACGTGTTTCTGTCAAACTTTTTTTTTTTTTTTTTTTTTTTAGATACTAAAATGCTATTTCATTTTTGGTATTCAAAAAAAGTACCAGGGATTACTCATTATCTGTACGCCATTGGCACACCATAATCCCCAATGCTGTTAAAGTTCTTGCTTGTTATAAAGGATTCTTCCAATGACAGCAACAAGATTATCACCAATAATCAGCATGAGGTGACAAATATATATGACGCATACCCTCAACCCCTTTTAAACCCAATCCCACCTCAAACACACAAGAATCGTCAAAGTGCCTCCAAACAGAAGTGCTTTACAACAAAACAACATTGGAATTTCAAATGTGAAGTCAGAGATGCCACAGTGTACTGTACATATTTATGTATACATTGGCACATGAGACCATGAGGGGAATTCAACAACGAGCAGCAGAGAGGTAAGATACACAGGTCCCATTTACTGTATAAACGAACTGATGGCTCTGCAGCAGTCCCTGTTCAGAAGGATTGAGAAGACCCAAACTAGCCAGCCTCCTAATTTTATTGCCCCACTGATAAATATCCTCTTGCGTTTCTTTTAATGTACACTTCGTAAGCTTTTACACATCATTTAGTGTGTAAAACCCCTTACAGACGATAAATCTTCAAAACTATCAACTTTCACTAAACATAAATTTAGTTCTTCTTGTCATGCCCTGAGATTGTACTTAAATGAGATTGATCAAATTCAGCAGAATTAGGCTTAGTGTCAGACAACATCCTAAATTTACTAGGATTACAATGGCCTCGAGTGTGTAAGAAAGTATTACGGGAGGACTGCAAGATATTTTCAACTTCCTTTCAAAGCCACAGATTGGCACAGGGCGGACATTACGTGCCCATCTTCTCTAACTTTGCATAGTGACAGCATCCCATGTGCTGTAGTTATAGAGCCAGTGGCAGAAAGAGTCTGTCCATAGAAACACTGCTCGGACAGGGCTTTTCAAGTACGGGCGGCTTGTCTCGATAACATGGTTGGCTTAACCGAGGCCACACAGGAGAGAGAGGATGTTAGCAGCTGAGTTAGAGGTGGGACACCCAGGGTGAGGTCAAGCACACACACATACACAATTCTAAATGACCTAAGAACACTGTTAACAACAAAACCAAATGACTTTTGACATGAAATAAACAAATATGGCCCACATCATCGATCTTTTTTTTGCATTCATTACACAGGACAGGTATCTGCATATGAGCACTGCAGGCAGTTAAAGATCACTGCATGAAAGTGAAAAAACATATTACACAGCACTGGCAATTCCATTCAGTCTCAAATTCCAGCGAAAAAAAAAAAAGATCATGCAAGACTACGTGAGGGACGGTGTGGGGAAGAATGCATGAGAGGTGTGATGTCATCCAGAGTGGGAACGGGAGGACATTTGAAGATCCGTACCTAAGTACTACTACAAGTACGCCAATGATGAATGATGCCGCCAACATCCATATCATGACATCATTACTATCCTGCATTCCATTGTACGGAGTGCACAAAGAGAGTTGCTAAGGAGAATTGAACGTCCTCTGATCAGTTTCCACGTCGAGGCACTAGCACACCACCTCCTTTTCAAATCCAATCGAGGTACCTTCTCCAGACAGGGTAAAGACTTTTGACTATTTCAGAGTAACAATGACATTCACTTTGATAGAGAGGAGGAAAAAAAAGTAAAGACAAAAAAACATACATTGCAAGTTTCGTTTGATTGTAGTTTGTTCTTCCCTTCATTCTGAAATGTTTTTTTCTGGACTCAAGCTTCTAGGCCAGAGATGGATGACAAACAAGCTTTTTTGAATACCATTGGTACCAAAAAAAAGAAAGAAAGAAAAAAAAAAGCCAAAAGTTGCCATAAGAAGTTTTTTTAAAAAAAAATGTTTTTTACTATATGCTCCATTATCTGATTTATTGGCTTCACAGAAGGAGCATCACTCTTGTAATAAGTGCTATGATAATACCCCTTTGAGAAGAGACTTAGAAAACGTAGATGTCTTTTTATGTTTGTACCAAATGCAAGGATCTCTTATTCTGTACTGCATTAAGAGAAACACATTGTATTTGGTATTGTGCCTGACTCCTGTGCCATGTGTCTCCGCTCTGGATTCCGTTTCTGTTTGGTGAAGAAGTGGCCGGGAGACTGTAAGATCCCACACATGCAGTTTTAAACCGCATGGAGTGACGTCAAACACAATTAACAGTTTCTCCTTTCCACACAAATACCAAACAGCCAGCAAGCCAGACAAACAGACAGAGGCTGTGGGAAAATTAGTCCAAAGGTTAAATTCTTCAGAAGTCTTCAAGAAGAAAAAAAAAAAGCAGTCTTAAGTTTCAGTAAGCTTCAGTGTGGACGGAAGAAAGGGTCTCTGGCTTCTATTGCACAATGCATCAGAATTGAGTTTCTTCTCTCTGTTGTATCTCAATAAAAATGATGACCACACAGTAACTGAATACCTTTTGATTGATTCAGCACTGATGTCCATTAGGTATAATTAAAAAGCCTCCACTGAGAGTGTTTTTAACAGTGGTTATGTACTCGCACACAGATGCTTGGTCAAGTTCCAGCAGACACTCTGACATTCATTGATCTAAATCAAAGCTTAAAATTCCGCAAATTTTTTTTTTAACCATACAAAAAAAACTGGCATGAGTAAATAGAAATCATAGAGCAGTGCAGCTCCCTTTTGTAAAACTAAAAGAATTAAAGAAAAAATATCATTGGCGATTAGTCATGATGACAGGCCACTGCTAAGAGTGTTCTTCTCATTTGCTCTGGCCTATTCGCTGGCTCAGAAACAGAACTGTGCAAGTTACAAAGTATTTATTTTTTGTTGGTTTTACAAAATAAAAGTTTTTAAGGAGGACCTGGAGAGAGAGCACTTACGGCTAATATAAGAAGATCTGAAGAAAAGATGCAAAGTTTAAAACCAAAAAAGTACCAGGATCATTCCAATCATCAGAACAGTGCTGTTATAGGGAAAGGTATCATGAGGTCTCACTGTGCCTGGGTCACTTTCAGATGGCTGCCTCGTTGATGGCTTCTCCTGAACAACACTTTTGAGCAAAAACAACCTTTGGAAATAAAAAAAGCATCAAAAGGCTTCTTGCTTCTATTGATTCTGGCTTCTCAAGGTCTTTGCACACCAAGAACAAGATGCACGAATACAACAAACAGTATGACGTAAAAATCAGAGGACAAATAAACAGCAGTTGGAGGTTTGCAGCTTCGTCTCACACTAAACCTCCATTACAGCTCCACAAAAAGTGATTATCGCCACATTGATTTGCTTGGGTTTTGATCCAGTACTTCTTTTGACTGTCGGTTTATGATGTCCGATACATCCTACATGCTCTCTCCACTCAGCAGGTCTCCCGGGAGCAAGGTGTTAATTGGGATGGGGCTGCCGATTACCCTGGCATCGTCTCCGTTTGGGGGAGCCCATAAACTGGAGTACTGCGGCACACCGCCCCAAAGCATGTCGCCACCGTTTCTGCTGCTACTGTTCCCGGTACTGCAGACTGTCTTGGTACCTCCTCCACCCCCGCTCCAGAGGCCTGTGGGGTGGCTGGCTGCAGTGTTGCCCAGCCGGGATTGATTGGAGCCTGGTGCTTTGCTGGCCTGCCAGCTAGTGGTGGGGGTAAGGGACTGGCCCTGTGCAAAGAAGCGGTTCACATCGTCCTCACCGGCAAACTCTGCCAGGATGGTAGTGTTACCCAGCACACACCTTGGCAGAAAAATAGTTGGAATGGATTCAAGTATTAAATAGATTTCTTGATGGATAAAACATAAAATCAGTTTGAAGAGAGAAAGACGTAGTTATACACACTTATCTAGAGGGTAGATGTAGGAAAACTGTTGTATTTGAATTTAGGAAAAAAATGAAGAAATGTACGGCTAACACTGTTAATCCTAAATGAAAGCTGTTCTGGAGCATTCTATGGAGTATGAAGTAGTAGAGCCTTAAGTCTTACATGTGCAGGGATTTCTGGGCTTTGGCGGTCTCCTCCTTGGAGTTGTAACGAACGACAGCATTGCCCTGCGTCAGGTTCAGATGGAAGGTAATGAGAGGGCCGTGCTGCATGCACAGAGTCCGTAGGGTGGAGCCGTCAATCTGATGCACACACATAGATATGTTATTACATTTGGTGTTATTCATATGCAAGTGCAATTTAAATGGCCTGTCAGACAGAATGTGTTCTTGCATTTAAAAACATAAATGAAATGTGCAGCACAGAATGCATTTTTTTTAAATGTGCTTTTATAAAGAATTTCTTTGCAAACGCCTGGAATACGCAACACAACTTTTAAAATATGATCAGGTCATACACTAAGCAATTGAGGATTACACACTACCACAACAAACCGAACACAACAAACTCGCGGAGAAACCATGAGCCTTGTTGCAAGGAGGTGAATGACAAATAAAAACAATATGTGTTCTAAAATCAGCTCAAAATATGTTTGATATTCTCAGGCTGGATGGATTCATAGTCGAAGCTGTTTTCATAGTCTCTGTCCATCATACATAATGCGATTTTACAGAGTTGAAATTTCTCAACTCTGACTTCCCAATATCAGCAGACTGGTTCTGACCTCCAGACTGCAAATCGGGCCAAAAATCCTGACAAAACTCATGTAGTGTATTACAGCCTTTAATAACAGAAATAGCCAAAGAGCAGATTTGGAAAAGTGTCCTGACTAGAGCTAAGCAACTCTTTTTTTACATATTGCAGACAAATGAGAACTGTAAACACAAGCTCATGATATGCCTGCCCACAGCTACTTCTAATTGGCTCAATGTTTCGATACTCGCATTGATGAGGTGCACTGCAAGTCAAAGCTTCTGTTAACTTAAAACATTATCTTAAAATGTGGTACATATGTGAGAGATGATAAAAAGTCCAGCAAGACATATTGCGGTAGTCAAAAATATCTGTCTAGTGCACCTTTACATAGAAGTATTATAAACTAGTGCAGTGCAACATGAAGCTTAAAATAAACATAAAATAGTATAAATAATACATTTAGATATGTATAATGGGAGTGGTTTTTAAATGTTAAAGGAGAACTCCGGCGCAAAATGAACCTTTGGTCTAATTACACATTGTTACCTAGTCAACCGTTATCTGAGATTTGTTTTCATGATTATCGAATGTAAATAGTTTTATCTCTAAAAACAGTTTAGCCTATAAAGCTAGTATAACGCTAGTATATTGGGCATAGTGTAATGACAAATAAAAATAGCTTGTTAATACCACTAACAAGGCTCAAAATAGCCCCACACTAACACGGTAGCATAATGAGGGTCCCTACCTTCAAACCGAAGCATTGAGAACTTTGTCAGTGTCCAGACAGTTTAATAAGAAGATATTTTAAACATACAGTCAACTTCGCGTATACAGACAGGAGCCATCTTTGAAATACAGTCTTTACCAGTCGATCTACGAACGCCGATCCAAGTGCGCTGGTGAGAATGTGAACAAGCTATAAGTTGTGATAAGGTGAGCGCGAACAGCAGGCTTGGATCGGCGTTCGTAGATCGACTGGTAAAGACTGTATTTCAAAGATGCAAAAAAAAAAAAAAAAAAAAACCCAGAAAATAAATCAGAAAATGTGTTACATAAAAAGTTGCAGTTCTGAAATTTCATGTAATATGATAAAAAACGAGTATGATGTACTGTAAAAACTAGTATGATATCTGAATGAATCTACTAGTTTTTACAGTATTAAAAAGTGTGTGGTTTATGCACCTGAGGAGTGAGGTTTCTGAGCACCAACCAGCTGCTTCCTCTGTTGGGACTGTCAGTGCTCCAAGTTCCCCCTTCTATAAAAAAAAGAAAAGATTAGTCTGGAAAACACATTGCAGCTGATCATATTTTCCACTAAATTCTTGATTTCTGCCTATTTGCAACTCTAAACACACTACTTCATACAGTTGGGGGGTGACTGTTCAGACCACACTACAGAGGCACCTCATAAGTAACTGATTTTTCTATTTTGTCCCACACTGGTGGACTGAGGATTTACCTGAGGAGTAAGAGCTGGTCCAACCCTGGCTGAGGCCAAGGGAGTTTCCTCCCCAGGTGGAGGAGTTTCTGGTGTTCTGGGATTCAGGCCTGGTGTTCGTAAGGCCTGGAGGGGGGCGAGAGGGAGCACTGGTGTTACGTGTCCCTGGGGAAACCTTCCATAACTCATGAGATAAAGACGCCTGTGTGTGGGAGATGGGTCCAGGGGACCAGGTAGACTTCATTTCCAAGAGTTTACCTGGAAAACGGAGAAGAGGAAGAAAGAGAGAGACAAATTAATAAAAGCAGCAGCTATAGTCACCATCCATCACTGCCTTTACCTCTCCCCACCAGCGTTTTGTTTTTGCAAAACCTTCATGGCCCCCAGAATATTTTGTTGTATGAATATCTGAACAATATACACTCACCTGAAGGATTATTAGGAACACCATACTAATACTGTGTTTGACCCCCTTTCGCCTTCAGAACTGCCTTAATTCTACGTAACATTGATTCAACAAGGTGCTGAAAGCATTCTTTAGAAATGTTGGCCCATATTGATAGGATAGCATCTTGCAGTTGATGGAGATTTGTGGGATGCACATCCAGGGCACGAAGCTCCCGTTCCACCACATCCCAAAGATGCTCTATTGGTTTGAGATCTGGTGACTGTGGGGGCCAGTTTAGTACAGTGAACTCATTGTCATGTTCAAGGAACCAATTTGAAATGATTCGAGCTTTGTGATATGGTGCATTATCCTGCTGGAAGTAGCCATCAGAGGATGGGTACATGGTGGCCATAAAGGGATGGACATGGTCAAAAATAATGCTCAGGTAGGCCGTGGCATTTAAACGATGCCCAATTGGCACTAAGGGGCCTAAAGTGTGCCAAGAAAACATCCCCCACACCATTACACCACCACCACCAGCCTGCACAGTGGTAACAAGGCATGATGGATCCATGTTCTCATTCTGTTTACGCCAAATTCTGACTCTACCATCTGAAAGTCTCAACAGAAATCGAGACTCATCAGACCAGGCAACATTTTTCCAGTCTTCAACTGTCCAATTTTGGTGAGCTCTTGCAAATTGTAGCCTCTTTTTCCTATTTGTAGTGGAGATGAGTGGTACCCGGTGGGGTCTTCTGCTGTTGTAGCCCATCCGCCTCAAGGTTGTGCGTGTTGTGGCTTCACAAATGCTTTGTTGCATACCTCGGTTGTAATGAGTGGTTATTTCAGTCAAAGTTGCTCTTCTATCAGCTTGAATCAGTCGGCCCATTCTCCTCTGACGTCTAGCATCAACAAGGCATTTTCGCCCACAGGACTGCCGCATACTGGATGTTTTTCCCTTTTCACACCATTCTTTGTAAACCCTAGAAATGGTTGTGTGTGAAAATCCCAGTAACTGAGCAGATTGTGAAATACTCAGACCGGCCCGTCTGGCACCAACAACCATACCACGCTCAAAATTGCTTAAATCACCTTTCTTTCCCATTCTGACATTCAGTTTGGAGTTCAGGAGATTGTCTTGACCAGGACCACACCCCTAAATGCATTGAAGCATCTGCCATGTGATTGGTTGATTAGATAATTGCATTAATGAGAAATTGAACAGGTGTTCCTAATAATCCTTTAGGTGAGTGTATACTGTATGCAATATATCAAAAGAAAGAACAGAGCCTCTGCTTAAAAAAAAAAGTTATTCTAGCTTCAAAGTGTATCCATGTTGTTCGTCGTTCTCTATTTACCCCTAGAATAGGGGAGGATATAACAATTAAATATATTTTAACATGTAATTTATTACTTTGATCACAAAGCTAAATTTTTAGCAGTCATGATTCTTTGATCCTTCAGAAGTCAGCACAACTGTTTTCAACATTGATAATTGAGAGTTGTTTCTTGAACACCAAATATCATCACATATTAGAAAGATATTCAAAGGATCATGTGACACTGAATACTGAGTAATGGTTGCTGAAAATTCAGCTTTGCCATCACAGGAATAAATAACATTTTAAATATTTTAATTTTTATTTGCACTACTATTTTACAATAGTACAGTTTGCTATATTTTTGATTACATAAAAATGCAGTCCTGGTGAGCAGAAGACACTTCTTTAGTGTCTCTGGCCATTAACAACATTTAAAACAGTAAAAGTATAATAGAACAAGGGAGAATGTGGGTTTTAGGAGAACACTTTGTGAGGGACCTCTCCAGGTGTAAGACGGGGTTCAAAAAAATGTAAGCAGGTCTAGGATTTGAGGGGTGTGCCGTTTAGGGTTTAGGGCTGTACCTGAGTTGTCAGCATCCCTCTCGTTCTGAGAGGACGGACCAAATGAATTATAGGGGCTGACCGACCACTCACTCGAGGATGACAGAGTCCCACTCTGAGATGGGGACAAGGCTATTATGGGCGTTTGTCCCAAGTGGACA
The DNA here is from genome assembly GCF_029890125.1 of Rhinichthys klamathensis goyatoka. Taxonomy (NCBI): domain Eukaryota; kingdom Metazoa; phylum Chordata; class Actinopteri; order Cypriniformes; family Leuciscidae; genus Rhinichthys; species Rhinichthys klamathensis. The sequence goes on from NW_026606584.1 coordinate 5,657,221, forward strand.
GCAAAAGGGGGCAGAAACAGTGAAATTCATTTACTATGTAATGCTCCTTAATATACTGAATTTTGTTATAACTTTAATTAAAAAGCAAAAGAGTTCAACATTGATTTACCATTTAACATTCTCTGTCATATCTTATGTCATATGCTATCAATCATCCCTCACCTCCAGTCCTGTCACGTAACAGGTAGCGATTCACATCTTGTATGTTGGTGTTGATGGTGGGGCCATTTGGAACACTTCCTGGGGTCATGTTGGGGTCATTCTCAGGGTCAATGTTCTGCAGACCTTTCCATGGCACTCCAGGGCAGAATTCTGAGAGAAAGCAAGGACAAATTGGGTTTCACTGAATCTGGTAAATACAGTCCGGCTGCATATTGATGATAATTACAATATTCTATAACAATTTACTCAAGACTCAGTGCCTATAATCTCTGTGATCAATAACAATAACATTGTTTTTAAATTATAATATGCCACTGAAGCTCACCTGGAGGCCAGTTGATATTGGAGCCACTAGAGATTTTCTCATTGGGACTTTTGCCCTGTGTCCAGCTATCAGGAGACACCAAGGTGCTGGTGGGGGATTCAGATCTTGACATCAGATTGTATGGGCTGAAAGAATCTTCCATGGCGCTCTTTCCGACAGGCATATGGGACTGAGCAGCAGAGATTGGACCTGAAATAAAAGAACAGTCTCTTTAATCACAAAAAGTTCTAACCAAAAACCTCAAGTAATAAAATATTCAGAGACTAAGCAACCCATACTCAGAAATATACTTTGATGCCCAATATTTGAACTGCTATTTTGCCTCTCTAAACATTTTCCATTTTCAAAAGACACGATCTGAATAATAAGATTCAAGATTACAGGCTTGAGCTTTTGTCCTCGGCTGAACTCACTCCAGTAAACTCCTGCGGTTTGGCTGGACTTACAGTTCAGGCAAGTTTTACTGAGAATCAATGCCAAGGAAGGATAATATTTTAAAAAGGCCCTGCTGACTCAGAGCAAAAATAACTCTGGAATGTCTGCAAGCACTTAACTTGACAGGCAGTTTGGTCTGTCCTTTTGAAATGCACAAATCTCAGGGACAGAAGTGTGACTCAGTGTCTGGAGTTTGATGTTTGATTAAAGATATTGCTGTGCTTTCATTGGGTGGAATGTTGTTTGTGGAAGTAAATGTCTTTAAAAGGATGTTAGACCTAGAGGTTAGCAAATGATTGTCTTGACATTTTAGATTAGATTAAAAAACTAACAAAATCAAGCCCATAATATGTTTGGAGTAGTGAAACAACTAATACCATGTTTATTGAGGTTTGCCTCCATGTGCTGAGCGCTAACCGTCATGGAATCTATGGAGTTTGAATGAGTCCATTGTGAGAGTCGGGATTGAGGCTGAGGAGGGTCTTTCAGAGATAGACCTCCCCCCTCCATACAGTTTACATTCATGTTCGGGGTCAAACCAGCTACAGGGGGTGACAGAGAGACAACAGATTAATGCACTTTTTTTCACACACAAGCACACACGCACATTCACACACAAACACACACAAAGAAAAAAAAGAATAAAAACAATTACAAACAATGCTGTTATTACGACAAAGAACTATCAACTATCAGAATCTACTATTCAAAAAGAGTTTACAATTTAAATTTTAGGAGTCCTTGTTACAGTGTAATTATACAATAATTTACTAAGAAATATTAATTAACAACATATCCTTACTATAGGGAAGTGGTTTGGTTCAGTGTTAGTTGTTTGTAATTATGCATAATTTATTGTTATTACTTTACTAAGTATATGTAACATGTATAACATGGACACTGTAAAATAGTGTTAAAAACACACAGCAAGCATAACCATGCAGGCATTTGTCCATATGTGGCTTGTTCTCTTACAGAGTGTATAAGGGCTGAAGGAGTTTGGAGAAGACTGCTGATCTTTGGTCTGCAGGTCAGACACGGAGAGGCCTGAATTCTGAGGGTGACCCATGAAGGTGTCCAGGCTTGCCTTGCCAAGGTTTGGGTGCAGGCCGATGTGAGAGGAAGGAGGAGGCTGCTGCTGTTTCATAAGCAGAGTCTGGGCCAGCTGACGCTGGTGCTGCTGGATCTGCTGCTGCATGTTTGTGATTGTACGTGCAACCTGCGTGAGAGAACGACAGAGATAATCATTTCCACTGTATATGGAAATTAATAATTACTTGTCATAGTCATCAAAAGATAAGCACTTACTAATATTTCAGGACTATAATCATGGTAACTAAAAAATATCCCCCATTTTTTTATTTTTTTATTTGTGTGATTGTGTCATACTTGCTGCTCTTGTTGTTTGATGGGACCAGAGACATTACGCTGAGCCTGCATCATTTGCTGCTGAATCTGCAAACGCTGATATGCCTGACAGAGAGAGAAAAAGACAAAAGGTGAGAAAGAGGAACATACAGAGAAATAGAGAAAAAGAAAGAAAAAGAAAGAGAAATAGTGTACAGAAGGCAGATGTGGTTATTATTTACTCAGAAAGCAGTATAATCTCACTCCCTGCAGACAGGCCAGTGGGTAGAAACAGCAGAGCAAGAGAGTGAATTGTGTGACTCACCACCTGCAGTTGTTGTAGTTGGTACAGCAGGGTCATTTGTTGAGGATTTATTGGTGAGGTTAAAAGTGCAGGATTCAGTCCAATGTTTTTTGCCGCAAACTGTAAGAGCTGTGCTTGAACCTATTGAAAAAAATAAAAAATAAACAAAACCCACATTTGAAATTAAACTAAAATATATAATAATAATAATAATAATAACATAACAATAATAATAATGGAAGAAACACAGGTGTGTGCACAACCTGACGATCTATGTTATCCAGCATGTTTTGAGAATGTAACAGTACAATCTTGTATGTTTCAATGGAAGGAAATCTGACCTTTTGGTCAATGTCACAAAATTTGCTTTTATTAGAGACCTCCAAAATCTTAAATATTGCTAATTCACTTTACATCAATGATATACCTCCAAGAGTAACCAATAGAGTGACATTCAATTTAAAAATTGCCTTGTACCATGAACATTCATAATGCATAATATACATTTTAAATATCTTTTTTTGTATTTTGCATAATAATAATATTAATAATAATAAATAGACATGTAGGCCAGGGTCGGAAATTAACGGGGTTTGGGCAAAAATGCTAATCCCAACTCTAACCCTAAAATCCAAAATTAATAAAAATGCCCCCAAAATTCAAGACATGGAGACCAAAAATTCCCCTGTATGAGCTCTTGTTATATTTATAACATTTATAACTTAAGAAACCGTGATATCAAACATGCTAAAGAGTAGGGGTGGGAATCACCAGAGGCACCACGATACGATATTATCCCGATACTTAGGTCACGATACGATATTATTGCGATTTTAAACATATTGCGATATTCTGCAATATATTGCAATTTATTACCTTTTTCCAACTTCAAATTATGTCCGCAAAGGAAAACTTTGTCAACATCTGTTTGTTCATGTCACATCAATTTTATTGCCACAAAATGTGATTATCAAGCCAACTAACTAACAAACACATGAAACTGTGATAAATGTTGCATACACCTGGCAAACTGAACTGTTTGCATTTAAGGTGGACTAGACTGTAATACAAACAGGTATGCACTGCTGTGTTACTACAGGTATTTTTAACAATGCAACTTGTACAAGAAAAAGGTGTGCAGACCCTTCAGCCACTAGGGAATTAGTAAAGCAATAACTGTTGAATTTAAATAAAAAAAAAAACATGTAGTCTTACATTAAAATAAAATGTTACATTTAAATTAAATAAATAAAACATGTACTCTTTAAGTAAACAAAATGTGCTACAGTTTGCTGCCAACCTTGGTCCTAAAAAGAGTTCAAAAACATTTGGACAGTGAAGAAATGTCAGCATTTTTGCTCAGAAAGAGGAGCTGATCCACATGCTCTGAGCTTAGAGTGCTCCTTTGTGCTGTGACGATGTCTCCGGCCGTCGAGAAGACTCTTTCAGCTGAGACGCTAGTCCCTGGGATACAAAGGTATCTTTTTGCCAGCTTGGCCAGGAAAGGATAGACTCGCTCATGTGATTTCCACCAGCTTAGTGGATCTTCTGTGAGGGCCAGTGGTGTGACCTCCTGGTATCTTTTCACTTCCTCCTCGGCTATGGCAGATAATGATTTTTGTGGGGCTCCAACATCACCATAAGTCTGACCAAGTAAGTCTGTTAGCCCACATGACTTCCTCATCTTGGCTGGAATGACAGGGGGTCCGGTATCCTCTTTAGTGTAGCCAGGTTCCTCCTGATGCTCCTGGACTTCTGGCTCAGAGATAGTCTGCTGCCTAATTTCTTCCTGTAGAATACACACACACACACACAATGAGTGTGAATAAATATGTATTGCATGTTTAGATAAATATGCAGTAAATGTTATTTCTCTTTAGTAATTTAGAGTTAATTTGTCTTTATTTTTTATCTTTACTAATATGACTACAATATAAGCAGAGCAATGACACGTGGGTTAAAATGTATGTAATGCTTCTATTATTTAAATGTTTGATTACCTGAAGTGTTACAGCCTCTGGAACCACTCTGGCAAAGGTTTCCTGTCTCTCCTCCAAGGACAGGAATGGCAGGGTTTTAAACCGGGGGTCCAGGGATGATGCTGTGTAGAGGGTGTTCTTCTCTGCTGCACTGGCATATCTCTTTTTAAGATCTTGACTGATGCTTTGTTTGACGTCTCTGATCAGCGCTGTGTCACCAATGGTGTCCTGTGTGTCATGCAACAACTGTGCGAGCAGCGGTGCTACGAGTGAGAGAGTAGGATTCTTTTCCTCAGACATCAAAGTGGTCGCCACTTGCATCGACTTCAATGCACGCACAATTTCTTCAGCATTCCCAATTTCAGCCTCATTCAATGTGAAGACATCTGTGCTACTCTTTCTTACTTCAGGAGACAACAGCGCGGCACAAATAGCAGGTTGCTGTTCAAGAAACCGCAGTAGCATTTCATAAGCACTGTTCCATCTCGTGCTGACATTAGTCTTCAGTTTATGGGTTGGGAGCTGTAACATTTTCTGTTTTTTCTCCAAAGCGTGGTTTGCCACTGTGCTTCTGTTGAAAAAGCCGGTTATTCGCCGTACTCTCCCCCATGAGCCTGGCCACTGTTGGCAGATTTAACGCCCCATGCGACGCCAGATTTAGTGTGTGCGCGAAACACTTCACGTGGAGGTGTCCCGCTAACTGAACGGCGACGGTCATATTAGAAGCATTGTTGGTGACAACCACCAGGTTTTTGTCTGAAATCCCCCATTCCCGTCCTGCATTTTGCAGGAGGTGAACCATGTTAGCCCCTGCTCTAGTTTGGAGAACGTAAGACCGCAGTTGCCAGTCTTCTGTGAGATAATGGTCACATCGGAATCCACTGCCCGTGAGGTCCATGCATCACAAGTCATTGCAACACGTTCTGCCGTTTTTAAACTTTCCTGAACTTGAAGTTTTCCTTCTTTGTAGAGCTTGGGTACTGCTGTATCCGTGTCTGTACCAGTGTCTTAAGCAAGTGACAAAAGCCTTCATTTTCCACAACGTTGTATGGGCACAGGTCTTTGAACATGAAGTAGGCGATGGCTTGAGTTATTTTCTTTGCTCACTCTGAATTGGGAGGTAGCTTTGTCAAGCTAAGTGTGTCCAGTGTTGGTTGATTTTTCGGCTGAGCTGGTTTAGCATTAGCGTCCTCGGCTAACGCTAACTCTGGATGGTGGCGTGTGAGATGAGCCCTGAGATGAGCCCAGAGTATTTTATTTTCATTCGACACTCCTTGCAAATCCCATGTTTCATATCCATCTCAGTTGTCCCCTCTTTGTTAAAAAATCAGAAGAAAGTCTATACACTTGATTTAAACGCAGACGGTGCATTTCTGATTTCTTTCTCTGATGCTACCATGTTTATTTTATCTACGTCCTCCTGCAACCCGACAGTCACCCCGCTGACCTCACAAGAAAACAAACAGCACCATCTAGTGGACTGAATGAGCAATTGATTTTTAGCATTCTACTACCAAAGTTAAATTCTCATGTGTAATTTAAATAATAAATTACCCGCCCGTGCATCGATACAGTATTGCCACAGAAAATATCGCGATACTATGCTGTATAGATTTTTTCCCCCACCCCTACTAAAGAGTGCTGTTCTCCTTCATAGGTTCACTCAACGCTGCATAGCGATGACGCAATGGAAAATGCCCTTGGGCGGTGCTGATTGTTTGAACCCATATAGAATCATGCCAATTTATTGGCTGATGGCGCGGTTGCGTCCTCAGCGGCGCTACAGTACGTCATTCACTCTTAATACAGTGAACGCGCCATCTGGTCCTCAGATTTTCTTCTTCAGAAGAAGCGGTTTATCTGGCCATTGCTAGTTAGGCATTGTTTGATTGGATATTCTCTTTATGTGCTTCAGTGACAGCATATAGTGGAACTTGCTTCGTTCTCCTCTCTGTGCAGCACAATGGATCTGCATCGTTGCAAGCCACCGTGCTCTCGCTTCATTGCAAGTGACGACCCGCACGGTAAGTGTGTGAAATGCCTCGGCCTGTCAAATGCACGCAAGGCTATTTATGGTGCTTCAAGTTTTGAGAGAATTTTAAGCTTAAAACTCTGCGCAGGAGGCTTGCTTGCTTTGAAAAGGATTCATCTGCTCTCCCCCGTCGCTCTGTGACCAATGAAGCGGCTATGGCTCGTCATGAATCCGTGGCCTGGGGATCGGATGTTGAGCTTGAGGCTATGAAGAGTGAGCAAGTCGGTTTCTCCCTCTCTCGCCCCAGCGCTCCTGTCCTCTGTGGTTCTCCCTGTCTTATCCGATACCTCTGGGGATAGATGGCTTTGCTCATCCATGGCCGGATTTGAGACTATATGCATCCCCTCCGGTCAAGTTGATCCCTGCAGTCCTTTGCAGGGTGAGGGAGTGCAGAATTTGTCTCCTATTGGTAGCCCCATTCTGGCCATCTCAGACGAGGTTTTCGGAGCTGAGCTCCCTGGTGGAGGGGTCCCTGTGGGAAATTCCAAACAGGAAAGATGTTGTCTCAGGTACAGAGCAGGATTTGGCATCCTCGACCCGAGATATGGAGGCTGTGGGTGTGGCCAATAAGGGGTGGTCGCTAATGGCTTCTGGTCTTCCTGCTAATGTTCAGGAGACCATTGATAAAGCTTGTGCTCCTTCTACTAGACAGCTGTATTTGGAAGGTCTTTGAGTCGACTCGTGCAGTGAATCTAGTCAGCTGCCTGGTTGGTTCAGTGCTGTAATTAAGGATTAGTTAATTACAGGATAAGTTTGTGGCCGGAGAAGCTACAACTACTTTGAGGGTTTACGTCGTGGCTATCACCGCCCGTCGAGTCAGACAAGATCCCCCTTAGGTTGACACCATCTGGTGTCTTCGTTTTTGTGTGGAGTTAGACACTTGAGGCCTGCACATCCTGTTAGTGTCCCCACCTGGGATTTATCGGTTGTTTTGGAGGGGTTATTGGAACACCCTTTCGAACCTTTAGAGTCAGCTCCTGACCGGATTCTGATGCTCAAGGTGGCACTCTTGTTAGCATTAGCCTCTCTCAAGTGTGTGTGGGATCTGCAGGCTCTTTCTGGAGCCTTGCATGGAGTTTGCTCCAGCCTTGCATGGAGTTTGCTCCGAGTTTCTGTGACCCAGGCCTGTTTGTGTCCCCGAAGTTTTGTCCACGTCCTTTCGCTCTCAAATGGTTGCGTTTCATTCTTTCTGTCCTCTCCAGGCTTTAAAAGTGTATGTGGACCACTCTGGCCAGTGGCGCAAGTCGTCTCAGTTGTTTGCATGCTTTGGGGCCAGCCGCAGAGGGCTCGCCGCATCTAAGCACAGAATCTCTCATTGGGTGAGAGGCACAATTTCTTTGGCTTATGAGGTGCGGAAGCTCCCTTCACCTCTGGGTGTTAGGGCTCACTCTACTAGGAGTATCGTGTCTTCCCAGGCTCTTTTTGGAGTTCCTTTGGAGGATATTTGTGTGGCGGCAGGTTGGTCCTCTCCGTACACTTTTATCAAGTTTTAAAACCTAGATTTGGATGCGGCCCCTGGTTCTTTCCGAATGAACTGGTCGCTTTTGTCCTGGTTGAGTTTGGCGTGTTCACTGTATTAAGAGTGAAAGACGTAGCTCCGCTGAGGAGGTGCCCGCGCCATCAGCCAATGAATTGGCGTGATTCTATATGGGTTCAGACAATCAGCACTGCCCTAGGGCACTTCCCATTGCGCCATCGCTACACAGCGTCTCGTTCCCTATTCAGAGTTACACAGGTAGCCAGAGACGTTTTCCTAGAACATCAGTAAGATAGCAAGTAGGGATGGGACGATTACCGGTTTCACGATAAACCACGATAAAATGTACTGACGGTTAGTATTATCGTTTAAAATTTAATTATCATTAAAACCGTGTTTGATTATCGCAATTTTAGTAACTCACTGTAAATCCAGTCCAGCCAGCAACAGTCTGACGCAGGCGCAGCGCGCAATGTTTTTTTTGTTTTTTTTTTCGAGAAGGAATGGCGGAAGGCAGTGACCGTGCTCGGGAGATTTTTCTAGCCTTTTAAGAGGAACAAATCTGAGGTGTGGTCATATTTTGGCTTTTACAAAAGTCCTGAGGGAAACTTGATCGAGGATGGTCACCCTGTCTGCACAAAAAGTCGCTGCAATAGAAACACTTCAAATCTGCCGAGTCGTCTTGTGTGGCCATCACCCAGTGTTGTAACTTATAGCGAACGCAAGGCAAGTTAACTTGGACCTCAATACCAAAACTACGTCTGGGAAATAATTGGGCACGAAATATTGTTTTGAGTTGAAATATTTTATGTCACCCACTTGAAATAAACGTGAAGCTTACGCGAAGAAAGGTTCGCAGCAAGTGGCTTTGAGCCAAAGACGAACGAACAACTTCAAACAATACTATTATTAAGAGTGACATTTTAAGGGATAGTATAATGTATAGTTTCATTGTACACTTGTTACACCGATTTTATTTTTACCACATAATTACGGGGACATATTGAATTGAGATTAATGTTTTAAATCTTACCTGTTTATAAATCTATTTTGTACAGCGTACAAAACAATCATCCAGACAAGATGATCACAACAATATTATCAAACTCTGTAAACAATAAATCAACTCTGATTTCATTTTCAATACAATCAAAAACGGTAACTTAGACGCAAGACGGCAAGTTGTATTTGAATGAAACAAGAGAGCGCGCGTCCGTTGTGATACATGGATGTGCGCGCTGTGTAAGAATGCGTTGCTATTGACGACGGTCATTATAAAGAAGAAAATGCCACAGACTAGAATCTTGCTTAAAAAACTGCATAGAGCTGCTTGTTTTATTTGTTGTTTGTTGATTTTCAAGTATAAAACTTGTTGAAATGTTTTCAGTGTGAGCATCAGTTCTTTTTGAACATTTTCATCTCATTTTAACAAAACCGTGATAATATTGATAATCACGATAATTTTGGACACTATAATCGTGATATGAAATTTTCATACCGTCCCATCCCTAATAGCAAGTGTGATTTAGATTTTACACAACAGTTCAATAAACATGAAGTTAATATTAAGTGACTTTTTAGACTTAATATTATGAACATTTTGTCATGAAAGTAAATCCAAACAAAGTCATAGCAGGACAGTAGTACATCTCAGAGCCAGATGGAATTTCGAAAGAATCTGTAGAGTGAATGAAATAATGACCTGCTCACTGATCCTGAAGGAATTAGCCGTTTTGAACAAATTGCTTGAATTAATGATTCAATGACTCACTCAATAAGCAGCAATCAATTCAAATTTGTATATTCTATATATATATTTTTTTTATATTTGAATATTTTTATTTATATTAAATGGAGTTCACTGGATTTTGAAATGACAAGTGTAATTTGTACCACCTGAGGGGAGAGAAGCTGAGGCACTTGAGCACGTAGAGTAGGCTGGGCGGAGCTAAGAGGTGGCACTGGTGGCTGAGGGGGCGGGGCCTGCTGCTGCATGACCCGAGTTTGTGCTGCTCCGTTAGTGCCGAACATTCCATTCTGCATCTAGGAAACAGAGTAAAGGGAGGGTTGGGTAGCTCAACATTTTTTTGACTTGATTTTTATACAAAAAATAATGTGCTTTTAACATAGACCTGAACACAATGTCATATTGTCCTACCGCTTTCAGATTCAAAGTAAATAATTACAAATAAATAAATAAATAAATACATTTTCAAAAAATAAAAAATAAGTAAATATCATGCAAACATCACACCAAACGGTAGGGCATGATATCAGACAATGCAGATGTATAGACTAGGTTAAATGCATGCATCTAAACTTAAAACTACTGTGTGCGATGCCCTATGCAGATATTTCAAAACACTCACCTGTCTGTTGTTCAAGTTTTGCATGGACAGGCCAGAAGAGACGCCACCCAATCCGTGGCTAGGGAGGCTGCTATTGGCCAATGGGTGCTTGAGGCCAGGAGAAGGCATAAATGGTGAGGTTGAAGCATCATCTGACAGCCTGCCATCCTGAGAGACCAGAAAATATGTTGAAAAATGTACCCAGCAAAAATTTCTCACCACTTCAGTCCAGAAAAATGTATTGGAATTTTTTCTCCAATTTATTCAATCAAATAAAATCTCAAAAAAGTTTAAGACAAGGCTATACCTTGTCCAGGAAGGGGGCACGATCCAGTGAGGGGTCTTTTGAGAGGTTTGTGGGTCGGCACACCATGGGCCTATTCATTCCATTACTGTAGTCTGACATGCACATCCCCCGTTTGTCCAGTTCAGTTTTTTTCTCCAACAAAGCGCCTAGGGAAAGGCAAGTACAAAATTAGTGTTCCAGACCAAGATCATGACTCACTGCATGTCTGTCTGCTGTTATGGGTTAACTTCAAAAGGAACTACATACTCATGGCCTGATCTAGATTCATATTGTTGCTCTTTAGGGCTTCTTCTGCAGGATCCTTCTGTACCAGGTAAAAGAAAACAAACTGTTATGCTAAAAAAAATATATTTGACATGTCTTGTTAATTATGGAATCAACATATCTTTCCAGAATAAATAGGTTTTAACATACTGGAAAACCCATGTCTGTAAGCTGCTTGATAAGTCTGGTCATGATCCAAACGTCATCATGCTGGTTGGAAACCTTGCCCTATAATGAACAAACAGCACTCCATAAGGCAAAAACATACCACATAAAGCAAATAATATATACATACAGTATGGGTCAAAGACGAAAAAAAAGGTGTTTTCAAGCATCAAACCGTACGGAACACAACGGAACACTGGCACAGAGGAACTTTCAGAAAGTTTTTTTTCCAGCTGATGACTGATAAAAACATTGACAGCCAATCAGAGTCCATTCCACTTCAAAGAGCTAGAGCATTTAAAGCAGCAGAGACAACAAAACTGCAGTGCATGCTTAGAATAAACAGAGCATTATTGTTCACTGGTGTGGACGCTAATCTAGTCATCGTTTATATTTATCATTCTTGGTGTAAACAGGCCTTAAGAGTGTCACCCAAGCTACGGGGTCTGCATTTACTTTTTACAGTGCCTAGCAACTCTCTCTGTTCATGGGCATCTAAAATAAATCAACGACACAAATAAAACTACAGTATACCAAAATGCATTAAAATAGTAATATTTATTAAGTTTAACACATTTGTCAGTGCTAAACATTCCTCATTTATTCTGTAATATAAATAAGATGCTAAAATTGTTATCTATACTGTGATACTGTCATTCGTGGTGTAACAGAGAATTTGCATTACACTGAATGACAAAAACATTACTCTTTCTGAATGACGAAACTTCTACTTCAGCTTATTGCAGGCTATCAACTGGACACCTATATCTAACGGTAAGCTTGACCAGTAAAGTTAATCACAATTATTCACAACATTTACTTATTTTTCAAATTTCAATGACGTGTGTTTTTGTAACTTAGGTTACTACACCATTAAAAGGTTAAATTATATTAAATATTTAAGAGCAATAAACTCACTTTGCTGCAGCACCACATGGTCTTCAGGATGCCTTTTGATAATGTCAGACTGTCGAATGACTATCAGTTTTTTATATGATTTCAGACTGGCTTCTTTTCCTTTTACACTAAATGACCTCTAACAAACTGCATATTTGAGACAAAAAAGTCCCCTGGTTATTTCAATACTTGGACCATTAGGGTGAATAACAATTTTACACTTTGGAACATTATTTCACCCATATTTTGACATTTAATTTTCAAAAAAGTTATCTGAAACATGAAAAGTAGACACTTTACTTGCATTTAATGTTTTGTTTTTTTTAAAATCACTTTAGTAAATGTAATTTTATGTGGACATCAAAATGGTGAAGTGTCGTCTTTGACCCATAGTAATTATTAATAAAAACTTTTTTTCGGACTAATAATTTTACATAAACCATTTCTTAACCACAAAATGAATATGTGACACTGAGTATGCATTACAGGACAGTGTACTGGTGGCTTTGAATGGCCTCAATTACCCTTTGTGGGCCCTTCTTGGATTGACCCCATGAGTTGCAAGAGGAGTCTTGGGATGTGGGACTGTTCCACATGTCACCATCATCAGCATCCCACTGGCTGGTGTTCATGCCAGTCTCTTCCCCTCCAGATCCCCAGCCATCTTGCATAGGTTTGGGACCTGGAAAAACACAATTGGTCAAGAATGCTCATAATCAGGGCCATATAACACTATATATTTTTATCTATTCTTAGATATGTGGATGGTTGACTAAATTATTAAATTTCATCTGCCCAATACTAAAAATATGGTTACATGTTGCCCATATACCAGGATCCACAGAAAAACCTTTAAGGTGAAGTGTGTAATATCTGCTGCACCAGGGTCACTAAACGGAATTGCAAACATAATTGCTGCATCCCGACTATATAACATGGAAAAAACAGTACGCAAACAGAGTAGTATGTCCGAATACATAGTATTCGAAAAACAGTAGGTGAAAAGCATCCAGATGACCTACTACGTCCACCAAAATTCTGAAGGGCGCATTCAACGGACACTTTACTATATCCCATGAGGCCACGGGAGAGGAGTTGTGAATGGCAGTGAAACGACACAACTGATCAACACTGGCCGCCACATATTGCGTTTTGTTATTCATTTATTTTTTTAACGCTATTTAAAACACGCAGCGTATTTGTTCAGCTGCATTTCCTTTCCCTGCTCTCTCTCCGTCTCTCTCGGCCGCCAAAGCAAATTTTTGTCCAGCCAAAGCCTTATTTGATCGGTGAGTGATGTAGATGATTGCTGCGCTTGTGACATGTTACTGAAAGAACGAGCAGAGAGAGAGCCCCGGCCGCGCACGCGCACTCTCACCGTCTTCAAACTGTCTTGCTCTCTCTCGCTCCCTCGCGCATATTAATCAAAATCAATTGAGAACTGACACGATGGTAAAAGATAGGAAGACCGAAGTTCACGTGGAGCATTCGGATATTTTTTCCCTGAATTACCGCTGGGTGTGAATTGTGCTAAAAAAACGTTGCCTTATCTTCTCTGAAAAGTATATTTACTTGTCTCAGCATGTTAAGCTGGGATAGTATAAACTATTTAACACCAAAACAAAAATCAAAAAACAAGCTTCAAGTATAGTAATGCAATCAGTACAGGAGTTTTATTCAACCACCAGAGGTCAGTGTAGTTTAACTTTATCATCATATTTATAAAAAAAAACAAAAAAAAAACAACAACAACATTTAAGAATCAGCAATGACTTGAGATTTCCCACTTTTGTTATAGCAAGTGCTTTAATGTAAAGAGTTTTATTTTGTTTAATTACCTTCCTGACAGGGGCCTGATCCAGCAGGTGCATTTCCTCTGCCATAAGGTCCACTGGAGTCATAAGCACTTTCACCCCATCCTCCACAGCTCTTAGTGGGTTGGCCTTGACCCCAAGCTGAAGTGCCATTGTCCACAGAAGGGTTGGAATTGGCTGGCTCGCCCCATGTAGAGGGTTCTGTATTTGACTGGACATTAGGGAGCTCTCCCCAACCTGAATCAAACATTATCAGTATAACTTAAGATGAAGTATTTAAAATACAGAAAATAATATTTTCCAATTGATTAATCAACTAAATAATCAATAGATCGATTATGAAAATAACTGTTAGCTGTTGTCTTATTAACTTGTACATATAATACAAAAAAATAAGTGCACTGCATCAGATAAAGTCAAATTATTGACTAAAAAATGAAATTTAATAAAAACAGACAGTCTAAACTGGCCTGGGAAAACCCAGACAACTTCAGGCAAATTTAGATTTGCTCTGAAAGTTAGTCTGGCAAAGAGCTCATTCAAGCTCATTTCCAATCCGCCGAAATCGAGGCACCAATCAGAAATGTTGGGGCGGGCTTTACACGATGACGACAGCGCTGGGATTTTGAAGCAGATTTTGTAGCCTAGATTACAAAGATGGATGCCGCCGTCGAACATCACTCGTTCGAATCAGCTATCGCGTCTGTTTTAAGCGATTTGAACGTTTCCTTTTTGTTAAAAACCGAGCAAAGAACAACACTCGGAGATGTTTCTGCCGCTCTGCATACGTCATCTCCTTCATCGCTCTGATTGGTTTTAGGTCTATCCGCGACGTCCGTTGGTGACGCCCCTCTGGAAATGATTTGTCTATGACGCTTTGCCAGACCATAACTCAGTTACAACTGAGAATGGTCTGGTTTTAACCAGGCTAAGTCTGAACCAATATATAGAGAAAATACAGAAAAAGCTCTCAGAAATATGGAAAAGGCAGATTACATATATATATATATATATATATATATATATATATATATATATATATATATATATATATATATATATATATATACATATATATATATATACATATATATATATATATATATATCCTAAATTATCCCTCAGCACTAACACTGAAAAAAACAAAAAACATTTGTGAGGATAACAGCACATCTAAGCCAAGTACGCAACAGTCATGGGCATGTCATTCCTGGTTCAAATCTAAACCATTTGGGGCAGCAGAATGCACACTGAGGAATCTTAACTGGAGTATGTTATTTTTTTCGACAGTAGTCAACAGATGGAGCCAACCACGACTTTAATAATTTAAGCAATTATATTAATGTTTGTCAGATGTACAGAGGACTAGAATAGGCATTAGAAAGGGAGAAATATATGCATTCTCTCACCTGGATTTCCCATGGGCATCCTGTTAATAGGAGATTCACCTTGACTGGGTGAGCCATTGTTGATGTTGCCATTGACATGGTTCTGAGTGGGACCTTGGCTGTGGTGTTGGTGATGGTTGCTGT
Organism: Rhinichthys klamathensis goyatoka; assembly: GCF_029890125.1. Classification (NCBI taxonomy): domain Eukaryota; kingdom Metazoa; phylum Chordata; class Actinopteri; order Cypriniformes; family Leuciscidae; genus Rhinichthys; species Rhinichthys klamathensis. Next base: position 5,672,609 of record NW_026606584.1, read on the forward strand.
TATTGTTGTTGTTTGGCCCAGTGATGCTATGACTGCTGCCATTCTTGTTGGTTCCTGTATGATTTTGGGAGTTATTTCTGTCCCACATGTTCACACTCTTGCAGTAAGCACTGGGGTCACCCCAGGAGGAGGTCCCATCATCAATTTCCATTTTGCGACGAATAGAAGATGGAGATGGTTCATCCCAGCCTGTGGCCTCATCTCCTGGATCCTGGTGGCCTCCTGATGCCCAGCCAGAGTTGCTCTGTTTCACAGAATTTGGGCCACACCATGATCCTATGCCTCCAGCTCCACTGTTGCCACATGTGGATTCCTGAAGTTTTCCACCCCAACCTTGGGCTGAATCATTGGAATGTTGAGAATCACCCCAACCACCACCCTGTGTTGGTGCTGATTTACCCCAGCCTCTCTGGGTTTCCTTCCAGTTTCTGTTTTCAGAGTCCCTAGAGGAACTTCCAGAGCCACTTTTCCGTATTTCTGAAGAGTCAGCCCACTCTCCACTATTACCACTGCCACTACTTCCCCAGCCTGAGGATGTTTTGGGTCCATCACCCCAACCTTGTGTTTTCTTCTGAGAAGTACCATCATCCCAGCTAGGAGACTTTTCTTCAGAAGCCCAAGATTGGCCATTACAGCCATTGGTGTTGAGACCCTCGGCAATGGGATCGCGCCAGCCACATACGGATCCATTGGGAACCTTTTTATTTGCAGGAGGTTCGCCCCATCCACCATTAGGTTGAGTAGAGGCTGGGGCTGATCCTCCCCAGCCTGTGTTTGGCGTGGCTCTGCGAGGTTCCTCGCTCTTGCTTGTGTCCATTCTAGGAGGTCCATTGTGGTTGGGATTGGCACATCCAGGAGGAGATGGTGCAGGTCCAGTTAAAGGTGTGTTGGACGAAGACCCCCAGACCTCGCCGCCTGCATCATTCTTTTTGTCTGGACTTTGCTCCATTTGCCAAACAGTGTGTTGACGAACTGGAGTCTGTCCCCAGCCTGAGTTACATAGGACACGTGGGTCCAAGTCCTGCCTTGGCAGCAAAGGGGCCAAATCATCACTTGAGGACCTCTCTCTTCTTCCTGGGTGGCCCTCACTACTATCCCTGCTGCCCTCACTTGCTGGAGTATCAGGGCCCCAGGAACTCATATGTTCTTGGGATGGACCATCATTAGCATCCCATCCTGTACCGTCAGTGCTTGGCTGTTTGCCCCATCCTGTACCGTCAGTGCTTGGCTGTTTGCCCCAGCCGCCACCACTGCTAGCTCCTCCATGCCCCCAAGAGGAGACGCTTGCAGAATCACAGCCTGAGTCCTTTGATTCTCCATTTTTGGCATCTCTGTTGCCCCAGAAAGCAGTTCCATCTTCGCTGGCAGGCTCAGTAGGTGACTGACCGAGGTTTCCTCTCCAGCTGTTCACTGGACTCATTGGCTCTGGTTTAGTATTATTTGGTCCATCAGTTTTAAGGTTAGGAGGTTTCATGTTGAAAGATACATTTGTGGGTGACTGGTGTTGTTCTGGGATATCCGGGTTGCCCCATGCACAGTCCCCTACAAGGTTTCCATTGACACAACCAATGCTACCATTTCCAATGGTGCTGTGAGGGTGTGCCACTCCTCCTTGGCCACACCTACTAAGTGAAAGTGAATTTGAGTAAACTATGCTACTAGGGCCTGACCCTACCCCAGGCCCCTCATGTCCAAGAGCTGGCCAAGCAGCAGGGTTGGCACTGGGGTTGAGGTTCAGATTAGAAGCACCCCAGCTGGACTGCCCTCTACTGCCCATGGGCAAGTCAACCTTTCCTTCTGAGACCCACCCCCTGTTAGGGCCACCTTGACTAGAGACCATACTAGAAGTGAGATTAACGCTGGCTTTGCTGATTGGGTAATGACCCTGCTGGCTAGCTCCTGTAGCCATAATAGTGCTACTACTGTTGCTGATGACCTCTGATGTGCGTTCAGCGTCCAAGGTGCATTCTGGTGTCTGCTGGCTCTTGCCGTATGTAATTGAAGGCCAAGTGTCTGTGTCGTTAATAATCACTTTATCCTGGTTGCCGCTGCTGCTTTTGGTAACTGGGATATTCCAATGACAATTCTCATGCTGGGGTCCCAGGACACTTTGATGGGGAAGTCCTGTAAAACAAATACACAGGGCAGATTTTTTTTATAGCAAAAATTGATAAAAAAAAAAGTGCAAGACATCATGAATCTTAAAATAAAACTATTACCAAGGGATATTTATTTTAGATTTTATTTTCATTTTAGTGTGGTCTGCAAGGTCCCCACAAAAATCAAGCTTCATCAACATGCTCCACAGATACTCAGAAGATACATACTAAACCTAGATGTATTCTCTCTCTCTATCACACACGCACGCACCCACATGTATTATCCATACCCTTAAAGGGTCATGTGGCAACTATATGATTCACTGAATAAATCAAACATAGTACCCATGACTAACCTAAGGTTTAGTTAAAGGGGTCATGACATGAGAAATACAATTTTCCTTGATCTTTTGACATATAAGAGGTCTTTGTACCACTAAAACATACTGTAAGTTTCAAAGTTTGAAACGCCGTCCTCATTATAAAAAAAGTATTAAATCAACCATGCTCTAAAAACGTCTTGTTTTAATATTGTGGGATCTGTGACGCAACACAGGTAAATACATTTAGATATGACTGCCTCAAGAGCAAAACATAGACAAAAAAAGTTATACACTGACAAAAAGTTATACATCATCGCATCACGGACCCCGCCCACTGGCGTTCAGTTGCTCAATAGTTGATGTGAGTACCACATCAAAAGCAAATAGAACCCATTATAATCATTGTCTACCATGGATACAGTGCACATATACCCGTGACGCGTCCCGTTTAAACACCTCACTTGCGTCTCTGTACAGACTTCAGAAGGACCCCATACAGTGTCAGGAACTAGTAGATCAGGGTTTCTCAAATCCAGCCCTGGAGGCCACTCTCCTGCAGAGTTTAGCTCAAACCATGTGTAGGAGCCAAATGTAATTTTTCCACCACCAGATGGCGGTGTGCATCAGTGGTGCAGGTGAAATCCACACCTGTTCTATCACATGGTATTTAAACTGAGTTGGGTTGAATCAGAAGGGAACAGGTGGCGGGAATATATGGTTCTTACCATAGAACCAGTGCAATGTAAAATCTCTAAGATCTCATTAAATGGACAAAAACAACTGTTCAAATGGATATCGCTGTGTGCAGTGTTTCATGTGTGAAGAACACCTTACCACCTGTCCAGGGCTTATAGGAAAGCCACTACACCATGATTGAACTCCCTTACCTGCAATTTTCTAGTAACTTTGAAGACATTGACTGACTAGCTTGTTCAGGTGTGTTTGATTAGAGTTGGAACTAAACTCTGCAGAGCAGTGGCCCTCCAGGACCAGATTTGAGGAACCCTGAAGTATAAGGTTTATTAAGTTTATTTTTAATGGTGCCCCTGATCGCGTCGGAGGATTATGTTTGTTTTGGAGCATTTGACTGCAGATTGTTTTGTAAACAAAGCACAGTGTAATGGAGATTTTGCAAAAATAAATGTGGTTGAAAAATAAAGCAACCAACTATATTGTATCTGACGACAGCTACATCGCAAACCACAAGTAAACAATTTCATAACACTTTGTCTGTAAATGACTGTTTTATGTAAATAGAGAAGGGGCGTTAATATTTTTCCTATGGAATGACGTTAGCTAGGGGTGGGCGATATGGCAAAAATATCATATCACAATTTTTTTCAGGAAAATCACGAATCACAATTCTTTTTCGAGTTGGTTTTACTATTTTGCAAGTGACTGAGCATTACAGCCAAACTAATGTCCCTATTTTAAAAACAAAGCCTTACAAGGAAACAAAATATAAAATACAAAAGAATGGCATACATTTAGGCCAAAGTGGCCAAACCTTTGTCATTAATTTCCTTGTTATTAAAAAATAAGAACAAAGATACATATTACATATACATAACATAATATACAAATATAATAAACAGTGCTTTTGAGCTACAGTAGGTGTATTTAATAGTAGTATTCAAGAAAGAAATTAAATGAACAAATATAAAAATGAAACACTACATAGACTTCACTGTATATTATAGATTGATTCTTATTAAAGCTACTATTAAAGTTCTCAGAACAGGGAGCGATTTTCTCTTTGTTTTTTTTTTGTTTTATTAACATTAAACGGATAGTTTACCATTTACTCTCTCAAGTTGTTTTAAACCTGAATAAGTTTCTTTCTTCTGTTGAAAATAAAAATTATTTTGAAGAATGTGGCTAACCGAACGAACAGTTGCTGGTCCCCAGTGACTTCCATAGTATATTTTTTCCTACTATGTAAGTCAATGGGGACCAGCTGATTGGTTACCCACATCCTTCAAAATATATTATTTTGTGCTCAGCACAAGAAAGAAATGAATACAGGTTTGAAACAACATGAGAGCGAGTAAATAATGACAGATTTTTTATTTTTGGGTGAGCTATCCCTTTAAGGACAAGCGGCAGTATGTTTATTACAGGTTACTGTCACTTTAAGACCGGCATGCATCTAATAAACAACACACATATGACACACACTCGATTTTCTCTCAAATGTTGCTTTCACTTTAGACAAAACCAACTGTGTTTATGTAAACCTTGTGTGTATTTGACAGTATTAGCGCAATAAGACTCGAAAGATAACTTAGTAACCAGGAGCTGTTTGACAGGCTTTTAGTGCCTGTGCGCTTAGGGTGTATGGGCTCAGAAAAGTGCATGTTAGAACAGCACATCAGTACCTGAATGAAATGTTAAAACGACAAGGCTTTTTAAATCACATGCAAATAATGAACTTTTGTGAATTGTCCCATGAGTGTAACTCTACTCTACGTTAACATAACATGTGATGTGAATGTACGTCGGGTTGCTGAGACGGAGGCGCCAGAACTGCAACTGATAGAATGGATTGTAGCGCGATACTACGATATTTCTTCAAAAGCAGTATCTCTGTATCCCTGACTCATGACTAAGACTACTCACCAAAATTACATTTAAAGGTTTTTTACAAGAAAAAAAATTCTTCATGCCTAAAAATAGCTTAAATGTAACTCTACAACCGTGCCTCATTTAGTATGCGGTTCTATGAATATGCAAATTAGACATGCCTCCGCTCACTCACGCCAGCTCAGAGATCCACTCGTTGATGATCACATATTGAACTGATTGGTTACAAGGTAGTTTGTGACGTCAGAAACACCAGCGATTTCAAACCGCGTTTTTGAGACTGTATTTGGTTCACTGCAGTTTTCAGGAGAAAATACTTGACTTATAATTTGACTTAAAGCATATTAAAAACACCACATAAACACCATTAAAAGCTTGATTTTCACCACAGGGGGACTTATAATATTATAAGTGAACCTCAAGGAAAATATTAAAATAATAAAAAAGCATCTAGTGTATTCTTTTGCAAATTTAGCATCATTGTACAAGTCTTTTCACTTTCCTTTAGTGTTTGACTGCACTGGGTCACTTAATTTAGACAATGAACTAATCAGTTGCTGATTCAATGTGAAGAAGATTGTCAGTCAAACAGAAGGAATCAATTTGTGTCAGCTCAAATTAATGTGCGGCTTATGATACCGCCTGGCCACAAAAGTGCCCAGTCCCTCAGAACACGGTTCTTCCATCTATACACTTATCTCCTCTTTCCAGGCAGCCTTATCACACAGGGCTATCAGACTACAGTGAATTTCTGCACCATGCATCAAAGTCCCTTTCAAGGAAAGTCTGTTCAATCTGAGGCTATATTGGACATTCAAGACTAAGTCTTATTTACTATAATGGGGAAATCCTAAAATCTCAAAAACTTCTTAAAGCCTTAAAAAGCTTATATTTCAGGCTGGACCAGCTAATGTGCATGTGCAGTTCTTGTGTCTCAGGACATTGAATGTTTCTATGGCAACTGGAGTTTCTAACAGCAGCTGCAGTGACACGATGACTTTACCAATTGGCGATTGGCTCTTTTATTTAGAAGGCGTGACTTATTCCGCCATATTACTTGTTGCTCCAATTCATATTAATATGAGTGCACAGTCATGGTACATATACATTATCTCACAAAAGTGAGTACACCCCTTACATTTCAGCAAACATTTATCTTCTCAAGGGACAATACTATAGAAATGAAACTTGGATAGATTAGAGTAGTCAATGTGTATATATTTACTGTCCTCTGAAAATAACTCAACATACAGCCATTATTGTCAAAATAGCTGGCAACAAAAGTGAGTACACCCTAAATGAACATGTCAAAACTGTGTCCAAAGTGTCAATATTTTGTGTGAGCACCAGTGTTATCTAGCACTGCCTTAATCCTCCTGGCCATGGAGTTCACCAGAGCTGCACAGGTTGTTGCTGGGTTCCTCTTCCACTCCTCCATAACGACATCACGGAGCTGCTGGATGTTAGACACATGGCGCTTCTCCACCTTCCGCTTGAGGATGCCCCACAGGTGCTCAATAGGGTTCAGGTCTGGAGACATACTTGGCCACTCCATCACCTTCACCTTCAGCTTCCTCAGCAAGGCAGTTGTCATCTTGGCGGTGTGTTTGGGGTCGTTATCATGCCGTACGGCGCAGTTTCTGAAGGGAGGGCATCATGTTCTGCTTCAGAATTTCACAGTACATGTTGGAATCCATGTTTCCCTCAATGAAGCGCAGCTCCCCAGTACCAGCAGCACTCATGCAGTCCCAGACCATGATGCTACCACCAACTTGCTCGACTGTAGGCAAGACACAATTTTCTTGGTACTCCTTACCAGGGCTTCGCCAAACATGCTGGACACCATCTGAGCCACACAAGTTTATCTTAGTCTCATCAGACCAGAGGACATGGTTCCAGTAATTCATGCTCTTGAACAGGTTGCTTTCAGCAAACTGTTTGCAGGCTTTCTTGTGAGTCAGCTTCAGAAGAGGCTTCCTTCTGGGACGACGGCCATGCAAACCGACTTGTTGCAGTGTGTGGCGTATGGTCTGAGCACTGACAAGCTGACCCTCCGCTTATGCAACCTCTAAAGAAATGCTGGCAGCACTCATGCGTCTGTTTTTTGAAGCCAGCTTCTGCACCTGACACACAGCACGAGGACTCGACTTGATTGACCCTTGCGAGGCCTGTTCCAAGTGGAACCCGTCTTTGAAAACCTCTGTATGACCCTGGCCTGTACTGTAACTCAGTTTCAGGGTGTTACCAATCTTCTTATAGTCTAGGTCATCTTTGTGGAGAGCAACAATTCTAATTCTCAAATCCTTAAAGAGTTATTTGCCATGAGGTGCCATGTTGAACATCCAGTGTACTCAAAGCACAAATTTTAACTGCTCTAATACAAGATACACACATTTGTATTGTCCTGTCAAGCAGATAAAAACATGAAAATGATGAATAGGACATGTGGCTTTGCATGGTTAAACAACGTACAGCTATTATCACTTAGGGTGTACTCACTTTTGTTGCCAGCTATTTTGACAATAATGGCTGTATGTTGAGTTATTTTCAGAGGACAGTAAATATATACTGCTATACAAGCAGCACATTGACTACTCTAAAATATAATATAATAAAATTAAGATGTGCTTGTTACATTACATGCAAACAAATGTGCTGTTATCTGTATCATAAATTAACAAGGCATACCATCACTGAGTTTAAAAGATTGCTTGATTTAGTATTATCAAAGAAGAAATTTATGAAATGTATGAATAACCTGATATCTTAGATAGTTGTCAAATACAGATTTACAAGGGACTTTTAACTCACATATAAATAAACAAACGTTAGACCATAACAGATTTAATAAGAAATTATAACACAAATTCTGTAATGATACCAGTAAGTTCCTCCTGTTACTACTGCACAACTGCTAATGTTTGCTGCACAAAATGTAAAAAATAGAGAAAAAAGAAAAACCGTGTCAAAGAAAAAAAAAAGACATGCTAAAAAAGAAGTTCAGGCAATCCAGCAACCCATTCGCCTGCAGACAGGCACTCTCAGGGACGCCATTTTATCAGAGCTGAAATGCAGCCAAGAGAACAAGGCTGCTGTCTACAATTCTGTCTCTCTTGCTTTTATTCCCTTTTTCACTTTCTTCTCACACACCCTCCTCTGCTTGCTCTCACTATTAATCACATTCACTCTCCCCACGGAGAGAAAAGAGAGAGAGAGAAAAAAGACTGCATGATAAATTCATAACACATAAGGCGGTGGCTTTTTCCCTTTACCTTGTTACTCAAACATCCTGGACTAAACAAAACAAAACAGAAAAGGCAGGAAATGGGAGTTTGTACACCTAAAGAGTGGCTCCACATAACTAGTCTCAAAAAGCCAGCGAGATAAATGCTGCAGCTGTGACCATTCGTTTTTCAGTATTATTTGGCTCTGATGGCAACAAATGTCTGCAACTGCTGTGTCTAAGAGTCTTTCATTCTGGTGAATACCCAGAAAGGAGAATTTCAAGTCTTTGGAAAATTACACCAGTCCAAGGAAAAAAAACGTTTACCTACAAACTTGGATTTTCTTACATTTGCTTTAATACAGTCAACAATTACAGCTTTCCAGTGTCAGACTTTCTCTAGGCAAAGTCTCAGTGACGTATAAGACTGTGCTTTTGTCTGAAAATAACTTTCATACTAATTCTGTTCTCCGGATCAAAGGCCTCACTTCTTCCCAAGAGTAAAATGGCAAACATGTTTAAAATGCTCATCAGTCATGTTTTCCACTTGATCAGATCAAAGTGTTCTCTTAGAAGAGTGCTGAGAGAAAGGAGAAAGAAATAGACAGTGAAAGAAAAAAAATAGAGAGAGAGAGAGAGAGAGAGAGAGAGAGAGAGAGAGAGAGAGAGAGAGAGAGAGAGAGAGAGAGAGAGAGAGAGAGAGAGAGAGAGAGAGAGAGAGAGAGAGAGAGAGAGAGAGAGAGAGAGAGAGCGAGAGCGAGAGCGAGAGCGAGAGCGAGAGAGAGAGAGAGAGAGAGACCCAGACGGGTATCAGCTGGGAAGACACTGTGCTAATGAAGCAAAAGAGGGGGCTGGCATGTGAGACGAGACCACCTCTAGTTTTGACATGGATGAGATCATATCTGTAACATAACTTAAGCATCAATTTCAGCATGTCCTTGCCTTTATACCTGCCTCGCTAGGCCTGATGCATATATATATATATATATATATATATATATATATATATATATATATATATATATCTTTTGGGTTCTCTTTATTTGTAATAGTGTGTCAGTATTTCCAAGTATACAATATTGTATTTTATTCTGAAACTTAAGCTAGCTCAAGAAGTTAATCTAGATTTTTTTTCATTTTTTTTTTTTTTTTTGTGATGGTGGTGGTGCTTTAATTAAGGTGCTGTTTCAGTTGTTAGTATGTTTGCACAGTAAAAACCTCTCTGTAAGATTTTAAATCCATCCCTTTTAAAACACTATTATAACTAATGACATTCAGCGGGACATCTTTGACAGTTGACATCCTTAAGTGTCCAGTTATGACATTTACATTTCTGAATTTGTCAGATGCTTTTATCCAAAGCAACTTACATTGCATTCAAGATACACATTTTATCAGTTCTTGCTTTCCCAAGGAATCTAACCCAAAATCTTTGCATTGCTAGCACTATGCTCCACTGTTTAAGCTACAGGAAGGTGGCATTGCTCAATTAAGATGACGTGAAAAATAAAAAAATAACTTCTAAGAACCTGTTGCAAGATATTTTCTTGTAAATGCTCCAAAGCAATGTGTCCGATCAGAGTAAGGTAAAGCCAAAACCATACAGGGCAATTTCTAGTTGTTCAAGTAAAACCATTCAAGACGTAAATTATGAAAATAAGCAGTTTTGCACAACCCAATATTAAATCAGTTTTTTTCTGCTCAAACAAATAAACCTTGTTCTCAGCTTAAACTAGATTTTTAATGGCATTTGAATCCCAGAAACACATATTTAAAATATTTATAAGCAAAAAATCTAATGTATATGAAACAGTGAAGACAATAAAGATCCACGAATTGACAAAGCCATTAGGAGCCATGAAACAGCTGGTGAGCCCATGTTCCCAGGGATGTCCCTTCTGCTCAAGCACTGCTCTTCCACCTGCCGTTAAACCAGATTGGAGTGAATCGCAAACACTCTCAGGCATCAACCAGAGGGGAGTAGAGGAGGGGGTCAGTAAACAATAATTGGAAAAAAACACTAGAGACAGAGTCCCACAACCTTGCCGCTCCCATGACCTCAGGCTTAGAATGACACTTAAGAGGTCAATGCCAGGCTTTGTTAAGGCATAGCAGGGTGGGAGACACAATCCTCTGCCATTTAAATCATTGTCCCTGTGGACTTCTACGTTCCAGCTGGGCCATGAGGAGGAAGAAAATTTCTATCTAGTAAGACAACCAAGGACAAAAAAACACCACAATGTATATCTAATCATACCTGATATTGGTCAAGTGAAAAGCCTGTCAAAATAAATATCTTAGTCTCTCCATCAAAAACAAAACATGATTCTCACCCGTGTGCCGTTTGCTGGTAGGCGTCCCAGGAGGGGAGATGACCCCGGTCTGAGTGCAAGCAGAGGTCGGGTTCAGAGCGGCTGTAGGTAAAGGTTGACCCCTCTTCAATAGCTGCCTCTGCTCCTGCTGTCGGAAGCGTGGAGGAACCTCTTTGTGCACATATCGGGGACTGGACTGCTGCAATGGAGGTAACTGCTGTTGTAGGGCATTACTAGGGTTACGCTTGCCATTGCTGGTGGTGGAGGCAGAGGGTACAGGCAGGTTCAGGGTCAGAATGGGACTTGAAGGGATGCTGGGATTGGGTTTAACGGAGTCTGGCACTGCAAGAGATGGGGAAATATAAAGACGAAGTTTAATTGAGATAAATGAAGTGATAAAATAAGTAGTAATGTATTAACCTGTTAACGGTCTCCCCCTTTTTGAGCATAGATCAATGGTTGTAATTAAATGGTTGTAATTCATGAACGCTTTGGAATATAGGCCTGAGGTTGGTCTTTTTTAAAGAAGACACTCAGGAGATTATTGCAGAAAAAGCACTTCAAAAATGAAACAAAACAAAAGTTAAAGTTTAAGTTTACTGTAAAGCAATTGTAAAGAACTTAACATTTTTGTTTTATACAAAAAAAATATTTTACAAAATAATTCAGACTCTAAAATTGCTATAAAATCATATACGTGTGTGTGTGTGTGTGTGTGTGTGCGTGCATGTTTTTTTTTTAGTTGATTTTGACCATATAGTAAATCAATGTGGTTTTGTGAGATAATTTAAATTTTTGGGTGAAATATGAATGTACTGGAAGGGTGAATAATTGCTTAAATTTCTGTTTGTTTGTCACACAGATCTATCAATGGCTTCTGAAGTCTTGAGATCTACTGCTGACTGTAAAGCAATTGTAAAGAACTTAAAGGTACAATATGTAAGAATTTTGTAATAAAATATCCAAAAATCACTTGCACAGTGTGACGTATTTCCTGCAGTTGTGTACTTACAATATCCCAAAAGTCTCCAAAGATTTTTTATTTCTGAGAAATTCCAATTTTAAATAAGTGGCCGTCCCGGAAAACAATTTCGCCTGTCAATGACGCAATATCCGCGCTATCCTCGGTTTCCGTTAATATTGCCATAGCATGACATAACCATGGCGACAGACGTGGACAACTGCGTAGTGCATAACGTTTAGCGGTAGGGCTGGATGATTAATAAAAAAAATAATCGAAACCGAAATTCAGAGCTTATAACCGACGTAATTTTACCATGTCGGTTATTTCGGTTTTTCCTATTAATATTTCCGCCCACTGTGTGTTAATGTACTTTCCCCTTAAAATATATTACTGCATGTGTAGTCACGTAACCCCGCCCCGTCCAGTCTGCGACATTGAAGCAACATGAGCCCCTTTCACACAGCGCGTTGATCCCGGGAAAGTGCCAGAACAAACACCTTCTGTGTGAACGCAAACACGACCCGGGATTGATGCCAGGTTGGAGACATAGTAACATTGCCGTGTTCAGTCCCGGAACGCGCGCTGTGTGAACAAAAGCAGTAATCAATGCCGTGTCGTAATGATGGCGCTTAAGCCGGGATCGTTCGCCAGCGTGAAACGGTAATGCGCTAGTTTATGATCGAATCAGAGAAAAAAAATGCACAAGCGTGGTCTTTGCGGGTTGTGTGTGAACGCACTCTCTGATTACGGAAAATCACTGGCAGTGTGAATGAACCAAAGTCAAACGAACCCGGGTAAAATCCCGGGTCACTTTATCCGTGTATTTTCCGGAATCTCTGTGTGAAAGGGAACTCAAACACTGAGTCAACTCAGCAACAGGAGCCGCTTGTACCAAAGAAACACTAGAAAACAGAGAGAGACTGACAAACGCCCAGCAACAAGTGCCTCCACTCCACAAAGCAGGTTTCGATAACACAAGCATTTACAAATGCTACACAATATGAAAAGGATTAGTTTTTTAGTTTTATACAAGTTATATTTTACTTTTAAGATGGCAATATTTACAATAATTTATTTTGTTTACAAAAAGAACTATTTTCTACATTTTTAGGAAACTTTCTTTTTACATTAAAACTTAATGACTTTTTTATAAGACGTTTTTATTTCAAGCATTGTATGCTTTGTTTGATTCAATTGTTTGAAATATTTAATAAATAAGCATTAAAAGCTATCTGTGTGTTTCCTTATTTTAGAATCACAAAGATAGGATTATGCATGAACATGAACATATTTACAGTAAAAGCCTTGCCAGTGACATATGAGAAAGAATTTTTTTTAAATAATCGTTCAATAATCGTAATCGAGCTTGTTCGATTAATCGCGATTATGATTTTAGCCAAAATCGTCCAGCCCTATTTAGCGGCCTGCAGTTCTTGTTTCTTTCAAACATAGACCATGGCAAGCAGACTTTGGGACAAACAAGGAGAACTAAAATGAGGATCAATATCAGCGTGGCGTTTTTGAGATGCCGAGAGCTCCACGTCCGCGACTAACTTGGACTTGACAGAGCTTCACGAGTCACGACTTGACAGCTTTATTAGACAGGTGAGCAAATGTACATAAAACAAATCAATGTTATATAACGTTAGCTCAACATGATGAAATGATAGAATATGGTCAGTATGTTATTCTAATGTTGATCTAGCTTACTGGTAGTTTCGTATAGCAAACAAACTACCACGTAGTATAACATTATAACTTTCAACACACATTTAAATGCCGTTTAGTGTGATAGTGTAACGTTAGACCAAGTGAAGCAGCGCTGCGTTACCTCACAGGTTTAATTCGTCTAATAAACTGACCTGTGTGAGTAATCCAGCACTTGCGGGTAGTTCGGTAGAATTAAATGTCCTTATTCCTTTATATCCGCGGGACTCGCGTGTGATATCTGTCTCTTTAGCAATCGCGACCTGCTTCATACCACTGTAATGTTAAAAAACATGAATGTTTGCACTCATCCATAAACATTATTAGATCCATCAGCTTGACAGCAAGTCCCATCATTCAGCTCATCACTGCGTCATCAACCTACGCACTTTGTTATTGTTGGAAACTGCGCCCTCTTGTGGCGGAAAAATCTTACATATTGTGCCTTTAACATCTTTATTTTATACAAAAAAAATATTTTACAAAATAATTCGGACTTTAAAATTGCTATAAAATCATATACGTGTGTGTGTGTGTGTGTGTGTGTGCGTGCGTGCATGTTTTTTTAGTTGATTTTGACAATATAGTAAATCAATGTGGTTTTGTGAGATAATTAAAAATTTTGGGTGAAATATTAATGTACTGGAAGGGTGAATAATTGCTTAAATTTCTGTTTGTTTGTCACACAGATCTATCAATGGCTTCTGAAGTCTTGAGATCTACTGCTGAAATCACATGAACATTTATTGCACTTTTGTTTCCTTTTGAAGCTTGAAAACTTAGTACATGAGTACTTTTTCTTTTACTGCTCCACAGAAGAAAGAAAGTCATACAGGTTTGTAGTGCCATGAGGGAGAGTGAATTATGGTACGTTTTATTTTAGGATGAGACACTGATCTATATAAATGACTGGGTTTCTCATGACATCAAAAAAAGTGAAGCCATTGTGCCACTATATTGGTATTCCCTATAATTCCCTCACATTCTATTGAATTAATAGGAGATCATCTGATTTTAACGAGACAACATTACCTAACAAGTCTCTCTGTACATTCTTAAAACACAAACGTCCTAAACATTGACTGGTTATTTGTTTAAAGACGGAAATTTCCCCTGCTTATTAAAAGTTACGTTCATCTTTATTACAATATCAAATATCAGATCAGCTGATGGACGAGAGACACCTCAGCATTACAAATGTCACAATGATTCTTATGAAATTTTACTGATTTATGCTTTGTAAGGCATGTGCATAACTTAATACGCCATGTACAGTTATTCACTGGTTATGTAAATTATGTAAACAGTATAATACTGCTTTATTCGTACAGTCAGTGTGAATGATTTAACAGTGTTTTCGTTAACTGCATGCATTTCGAAGCAGTAAAAATAAGGACTTAAATGTTGGTCAAATGAATACTTAGTTCAACAATATATACAAATATCACTCGGTTCATGCAGTCTGAAGTGGATTTTATTCAACAAAAAGACATCAGGAAATATACACGCTTCACAACTTATTCATAAAAATTACGCTGACTGTGTATGGATTTAAAGACATGGAGCTTTATTTCCAAGCATTTTTTCGCTCTTAGCAAGATGATGAATGGTTAACCTTTTTAATATAATATTACAAATAATTCCCAATAACTAAATTGCACTATGTTATATTTAATGTATATTCAAATCAACTTCTGCTAATAATCCTAGATATATGTTCATTCTTAATATTTCCTGCATATTTATGTACAAGAAGAAATCTATTTAAAAAGATTCTATGAAATCTATGAAAATATCATAAACATTACAGATAACGTTACAAATATCAATTAATCTACATACATACATAAAAACTATCCATGTGCGACTGATACGCTGCAAATCGGGTGATTTGAGGTCAATGTTTTGGCTGTAAGTCAATGATGTCCTCTGTTGGTAGGAAACTGTAAGAACTTGAACACTTCCGGTGGCTTCACCGCCTACTGGCAGTTTAGAACGCAATGAGCAATCCAGTCATTTATGTAGATCAGTGGGGTGAGACCAAATCCATGAAGATGTTGAATATATATTTTTAAGACTAAATAACAAAAATCTACACAATCTATAAAATATACACATAAAAAACACTAAATAAATAAATAAACAAACATCTGCCACCGGATTGCACACATTCAGACAGATAATCTCCTCAATACTGTTTGCAATGAATGCTGACGAGGAAGCAGGGAAGTGTAATTCTTGACCACAAATCACTAAAGGCCATTGAACCTTAAAGATGTGGCAAAATTATAGACTGTAAAAAAAAATGGTAGGTTTCTGAAGAGCATTTTTGAAGCCCAAAGTGGGCGGAGCCGGCCGTCGCCATCTTGGTAGCCCGTCACTCCCAGATAAACGAAAATGGGCAAAGAGGGGATTAGCTGAGGTGACGTGACGGCTAACAGACAGCAGACAAATGGCTAGTGTTGACAGCAGCAGCAATTCACCACTCGAGTGGCCACACCCTTAATTATGCAGAACTTTAAGGCCCAATATAATTTAAACGGTTGAGTCATAAAAAAATTCGACCCCCTCACAGTTGTCATGAAGGGCAAAATTAGCTATATAGACTAAATCCACGGTTTGCACCAGGCTGTAAAAAACATTTTTTTGCTGTAAAGTTGGGCAATTTAACATAGTATATGGGACTGACTCTCTTTTACATCCAGTCTCTAGTGGCCAGTAAATGAATTGCAGTAAGTCATTTCCGTGTTGATTTCAAGAGAGAGAGAGGAAGGTTGCTGCTTGGGCAAAATGCAAAAAAAGGAATGTCTAAGACTGTAAAAGACATCCAGAGTAGCTCTGTGGTGCTGTGCATCATATCACTGCACAAAAACATTTGGAAAAGCTATATGCTGCAGTGACTAAAGACTATCAACAATATCAAGTCCTTTTAGTCAGCCTAAGCCTCAGAACGATTTCCTGGGTAAACTCTTCACAGGAGGGCCATCTGGGGCAGGCTCTTTGAGAAGTTCACACACAATGCTCAGGAGAAAAGAACAGGATTAACATCAGGCTCAAACACTGAGCAGCTCTAGGCAGAGTTACTGTAACTCACCCAAGGATTTGGGTTAAAGATAGACACAGTTCGAAGAAAAGCTTCATGCTGAGATGAGCCATTTATAACAGCCTGAACGGCAGATTTTCCTTAAGAAATTAAATGGACTGGAATTTCACACAATGGCAAAAATGAAACCTGATCAAATTGCCTTGTGCAGATCTCTGCACATTTATAAAACAAAATCCTCGAGCATAATTCGCAGTTATCGTGTGGGTACAAGAGAGGCGCACTAATTGAGCAAAGAACTCAATGTTTTCCTGTTGTAAATTGAATACAGAGATCCCCTGGAGTAATTTGAAAACAGAGCTGCTGGCTGCTGCCTGCTGCCTGAAGCTGGTGACGCACATCTATGATTACATTCTGGTCAGCGTGCCTATCCATCGACCACGCTTCCAGCCAATCAGGATGCAGTCTCTGCCTGCCTCTTTCTCTCCTGTGCCCTTCTCCTTCGCACATTTCCCCTCCTCCTCTACCCTTTTCCTCTCTCCATTCTCTCCTCCATCCCCCACAGCCCGTTCGGCTCGTTTATTGTCCCTATTGTTCGAAGTGCTTGTGAATTCATTACAGGAAGCAGATGGACACTGGGACCACAAGCTTTTCACACTGGCAATCTCAGACAGGCAATTTGCTATGGGTCCTCTTTCATTCCATCTCTTCGTGCCTGTGTCAATCTTCGGTTCTTCGTGATTCTATATCTACTTGTACAACACCATCTCTCTCACTTAAAAATGTACATACGTATGCACACATGTACTACTACGGTTCTTAATCCCAGAACAGCCATGCAAGCCGCCATCCAGCTCGTCGGGAGCAGCTGGGGTTAGGTGTCTTGCTCATGGACACCTCGACACTTGGTCAGGTGGAACCGGGGATTGAACCACCAACCTTCTGGTTTGTAGACAACCTACATGAACCACTGATCCACTGCCACCCCCAATAACTCTTCCCCTATATGTACGTTATATACCCCCCATCTAAATACAAATTTAATTTGCATTTGTCTTGGGATGATACTCGTTTATTGATGCAAAGAGAAAATGAGAAATTCTCGAAGACGCACAGGCATGAACTGCTGACAAAGCACATTATAGTCTGTCTGTGCAGAGGATAAGAGGTTCTGTATAATGAAACATTTATCAAAAATACACTTTGGGCAACATTTGAGTTGTTCTGCTTAGTTAAGCTTAGTCAAGCCTGAAATTAGAAGATCTGTAAACTGCAAGTTTTGAAAAGCAAGATAATGTCAAAAAATTAATTTGTACCTGAAGACCAGGATTCAAACACGGATACAACTTACTTTTCCACCGAAATTGTGCTGTATGCAATATTGGACGTTCCCAGTGCAGTGCAGAAAGATTTGTCGATAACAATTAAAACTACCTTTCTTTTTTTTTCATATTATCTAGTGGTTTCTAGTTCTGGGCCAAATCATCTTGTATAAACTAAGATAAGATCGGATGAAGAACAGAACCAAACTCAGGACTTAAAGTCTGTGTAAAGCGATATTAAATATGTGTTCTGAGTTTGTCACACCACAGAAAAATGTGTTAACCAACCACCCAGCCAAATTTGAATGATAAATAAAAAACTGGCAAGTAAATAAAATAAGCTATCAAAATCTTTGAAAAAAAAACAAAAAAAACAGTATTCTTCTCCCAAACACTGGGCGCTGAAACCACGCCCACTCGCAACCAGGTAATATGCACTTATGTGACGAAGGCTTAGCTAGCTAACAAACTGTAGGCTGTAGTAACTAACGGAGCAGGCAAACCACTGATGCTAATGCGCTCTAGTTATTATAGTGTTAGGGGAGGGGCCATGCTCAATAGCTTCAGTGCGTCATCGAGCCATGATTTCAGGCCCGCCCAAAACATCCTGAACGCAAAACTGAAAAAAAAGGGAAAAAAACGGTTTAACTCCACAATTCAGTATTTCAGAGTCTTTGTACAGAAACACTGAAATCAAAAGTTTTAATTTTGCCAGTCACTGAAATCAAAAATAAAGTTTGTGCAATTAAATTTGGGTAATTGAACTTGGTATGCAGGTGATAAATTAAACCAGTCGTAGTTAAGTTCTTCAGTACCAAGCTGCCTCTTGACATTTCAGATGAATAAAGCAGTTCACACAGTTGAAACGTGTCATCTAATTAAGCGTTAATTTAACATTACTGTTTCTGTAAATGGTTTCGGCTCTTCAAAATAATTTCATCCGAAACGAAAATCTTTTTTTTCTGTTTCTTCCAATTATTTTTGGTTGAAATTTCAGTGCGTCACTACTTGAGACCACTGACAAGATCTACCGTATCACATCTTAAATATCGCAAAAGCTTTAATTTCACTCATCCAGGGCAAGATAGCTACCATTTATATTCTTTGAACCATGATCACAATTTATATGGTCAATTCCACTTGCAAAGGCTTCAACAATAAGACAATGGAGGAAGTTCCTTTCTTTTACTATTTTCTGAAAGTAGGGATGCACCAAAATAAATTCTGGGCTGAAATTCTGGATGCATTTGGCCGCAAACCAAAACCGAAAATTACTTCTTTATTTTTTATTATTACACTTTTTAATTAAATTCAATAATTTAATGAATCTGAATAAAAATAAAAATAAAAAAATCAAGCCAATGAAATAAAATAACCACACTTTTCTTTAAAGTAACACAAAAATTGGATAGAAAATAGGCCTATATTAAAATAATATTAAATATCAATATATTATGCTTCATTCAGTTCTATGCAACAGAATCAGATTTAACAGATTTATTTTTTGACCTATTATCAAAATAAAGTAGTCCTACAAAACTATTATTTTCAGAGCATCTGTGAGCAGATAGCAGGGAGTGGATCAGTGAACGAGAGGGTTACGTAATTTTTCATATCGGCTCGTTTTTTAGCGGACTTTGCCTTTCCGATGAGCGTGAACTGTAAATGCGTTTGGGCCGTGAGCGACTGAGCAGAGCACGCAACACACACGGAGAGGAACATTGAGCAGAACGCGCTGCGCACACACGGAGCGGAAGGCACAGCGCGCACACACAGAGGAACACTGAGCAGTCGCTTCGAAGTTGTGCATCTTCAGAAGCAGAGCAACTCGCAGTCACAAAACATGCTGAGCCAGAGTGAAACCTGATCGCTGCACACGGAGGGGCAGGGCAGCATATTTTCGGCTTATATTTTCAGCCTTTTTTGTCTTTATATTCGGCAGCCGAAATTTCGGTGCATCCCTAACTGTTCTATGGCAAGTCAATCAGGTCTGTTGAACCTCTGCCCCGTTAAGTAGAAGAAAGGAATGTATTAGACATTTCTGCCTTTTAGGGCCAGATTACTAACAGCTTGCGTCAGTGCAAACCCTCTTATCAAAAAAACAACAAAAAAAACCTACTGTCAGGATTTACTAAAGACACGCAGTTAAAAAGTTAGAGCTGAGAAGGCGTGGACATTTTTTGCGGCTGACTTTATTGGATATGCATTTGTAGGAGTTTCCCTTCAGATGCAAAACTTATGGGAGGAGAGTATTTAAATGAATCATACAAGGAGATTTACTAAGGTTTGCGCTAGTCGATTTACTGATATTTGCCAAGCGGCAACCTTCCAGTCTCTCTATTGAATCCAACACGGTAGTGACTTAAACTGCAATTCATCGACTGGCCGCTAGAGACAGGCTCCAAAAGAGAGTCAATCCCATACAGCAGGAAAAAAATATGTTTACAGCCTGGTACAGAAAGTGGATTTGGTCTATATAGCTAATTTTGCCCTTCATGACAACTGTGAGGGGGGTGAATTTTTTTATAACTCATCCGTTTGAATTATATTAAGCCTAAAAGTTCTGCATAATTAAGGGCATGGCCACTTGAGTGACATGTGGATTGCCGCTGCTGTCAACACTGTAGTCGCTTGTCTGCTGTCTGTTAGCCGTCACGTCACCTCAGCTAATCCCGCCTCTTTGCCCATTTCGGTTATCCGGGAGTGACGGGCTGTCAAGATGGCGATGGCCAGCTCCGTTCACTTTGGGCTTCAAAAAGGCTCTTCACAAACCTAGGGGTGACTCACGGACACTACGTCCATTTTTTTTTTTTACAGTCTATGATATTTGCGCCATTATTTACCGTCCAAAAAAACGTCTTAAACCAGATAATTGGCTAATTGGTAGTTTGCGTTTTTTGGAATTGGGCTCTTATTGCTATATATTACTAATTTGCAATATTAAGAGAACCAGGGGAAGGTTTACAGTTAAAAAAAAAAAAAAACTTCCAAAATCCTTTCACCACACTGCACAGTGAAACCCAACACCTCAGAGCATTAAAAGATATGAAGGCGGGTAATATGAAGAAGCCTCGTTCTCCTCTAGAGATATTTCCCTATTTTACTGGGGTTGAAAAAGATGTTGAGTGGTAGTGTTGTGGGACTGCCACTAGCCCACCCGTAAAAGGGTATGTGGGGGGTTGGGCAGGCCCTGTTCTACTGGGGAAGCACCCTCAAAAGCGAGAGTGCACCCTCAAGAGCACTCTCCATTTATACTGTAATAATATATTGTCAAAACAGATTTGGCAAATGCTCCAGTGCATATTTGTGATTGCACTCTGGAGAATGTCAAATGTATCGATTTACAATGCGTTTTTATATATACCTCGAGACAGGGTTTACCTCTTAAAAGTATGGACCATACTTATATTTTGCACAAAGTAATAAACTACTAAAAACAAAAAAATTACATAATCTAATAATCAAAACTCTCATCATGAGCACAAAACAAAGTTAACTAGTAATTTCAAAGTTTTTTTTCTTCACTTGACATCTCTAAATAATTTTCCAAATTATCATATAATAACATTGTTTATTATGAAATGCTCTTAATATGCTGATTAATAATGCTAAATGTATGAAAAAAAAAACGTCTAAAGGGGCAATGCGTTAACTTGTCACAAACCTGGTTTAGATAAACGGATAGATCGGAGTCATCTGTATGACAGATAAGAATAATTGAAGGCCTATTGGCTGCACTGTCATTTTCTGCAGTGTTTAGCAAAAGTATCTGTTTTTCTGCTTACCGTGTTCCTGCTAGGCTGCTACTGTTATTAAAATAACTGCGTCATCTGCAGATCTTAATGTGGCGCTTTATGTATTTAGCAGGAAAGAGAAGCATCGTGCATGGAGCGAAAAGAGCTTGAATGAAGCACTTTTGGCTCTAGATAAAAATAGTAGAGAATGTAGCGTGAAATATCATTACCATGATGGCCCTGAGCACCTTTGGTATGAACCGCTCCATTGTTTTGACTTGCTACTCACTTTATACTGTAGAAACAGTAAAATGGTGCAATTATGTCCCGCAGTCCGGATGGAACCAAACCGTGGTCCGCCATTTGAATGCCACTGCTCTAAATCTAAAAGAGCATTTCTGACACTTTCCTTTTAAATGTACATTTTTCACATATTTATATTACATATTTATTATATATTACTATACATTTTAATCTTCTAAATATATAATAATTAAGCTGACATGGACTCTTGAGGGAGATTGCAAATGAGCATGGCCTTTGTTAATTTGCATAATCATATAGTCATTTCTGGATCAGGAGTTTGAATTCATTCATTACCAGTTGCAATGTTGATATGCATGACAGTACAATTAAATTTGATAAATAAAGTCCTCTAAACTGATTAATGTGCAGCAGAATAAATCAACATTATAGTCTAAACTTTCATGATTAATGAGTATTTATGAATGTCACATTTGAAGACCGTCCTTCCTTTCTGCTTAGGCAAATTAGCCGCTAATTACTGTAGATCACAATTCATAAAAATCAGCCTTATGGTTGAGTGTTGATGCAATTAATTGGATGTGAAATTGTTAATTAATTGCAACAAGAATTACAGTTTATCAGGCACAGAATTGATGCTGCTATCATTTGTGACACTGTGATATTCACTGTTTTGCTACTAAGAGAAATCACTATGAACTTCAGGGGGGGGAAAAAGACGGTCATGCATTTAATTTTGCCATTACCCATTAAAAAGTCAACTGGCTGCAGGAAATTTCCACCCCAGCTGGGCATAATTGGGGCAGAAAATGCCTCAGTCTGAACTCTGTATTATTTTGGCCTTGCTGTGCTGCACTAAGAAATTGGTGACCTTTGCAAAAAGCCACTTTTAATTACACAGTAAATTAATTTCCATGTTATGATGAGATGCGACTTTTTAAATCGGTCTGAATGTTTAAAAGCACAGGCATAGCTCAAACATGACAACTGGTGCCAACAGATGTCATTGAGGTGAGTTAAAGGTGGCTTCTGTTTCTCATCTCAATATCCTGATCTCAGGCGAATCTTCCTTTACCTCCTCAACATGTAAAACAATAGCAACCCCTGATGACAATTTATTGTTAGTCTGTTAACCCATCTCTAACAGAGTTAATCAAGCATCCTCAACATCCTCAACATCCTCAACAAACAGATCAATGTTTCAAGATAGAGGAGAACAATGCAGACAAGGCTGAATTTTCATACCAGCACTGTGAAAGGCACACCAAATATCCAAAATCTGTAAATGCGAACACACGAAACATTCAAACACTACAAAGGGATGATGTTTATCCATCCCTAGACACAATGAGTAACACTTCATGAATGCCCATCATCGGTTACATCTGGAGTGCACCTATATTTACAACAGCAATAGTCACAAAACAGTTTTATGTGGTTAATATACTTCTAATGTTGTCAAGACAGCATTACCATCCAATGCCATAGATTATCATCCAATATTACCATCCAATAGAACTTTGGGACTATCAAAGTAAAGATGCGGTCAAGTGGAGACAATGGACCATTTTGCCTGCAAAAATATTACTAATGCAAACACACCTGAAGTTGGCACTAAGCAAGAAACAATTACAAAAGCAAGAAACAATTAATAAAGCAAGAAAGACTGCACAGAAAAACAAACTAATAACCAGTCCAAAAATTTAATTCTGCACGCCATTGATGCTGAGGAATATCTCCCATCCCGGTATTACCCGTCTGAGTTTCCTCACACCCCAGTGAACATATGCTAATGAAATAATGCATGTGTCACCAAGCATTAGCCCGCACAGGCATGAAATCAGAGCGACAAAAGCTATCTTCAGACTAATGAGGAAGATCTCCATATTTGCTGACCTTACTACACACGAGCCGCATTAAATATTAGCTGAATTACATTACTATTCTGTTGAATTATTACATTTTGTTTTCAAAGACTAAAATGACTTAAAATATGTTCTTACCTTTGGTTTTCTGTTCAGTAACCTGTAAATGAAAGCAAGAGAAGCATTTTCAGCAAAAGCCATGATATATTTCTCTGCAAATACAACTACTACACTGAACAAGTACATAGTATAATGAATATTCATACCATAATATTGTAGCATGCTGACCTGACATTTGCAGTAGTAATACATTATATATTCCAATAGTGCAATTAATTTAAGTCTTGTACATATTTTCTTTGCCGTCAAAAAATGTGTTTATGCATGAAAGCATACATAAATATCAGCAAAGTATCACTACAGTTATAATGATTAAAAGGATGGACTAAAATGGATGCATTATTTTAAAGCACCTCATTATTGTCAAGCTCAAAAATATGGACATGATCACTATGCAAATCTGGAGTGTTTTCCTGTTTTGTTGTTTGAGTGTTTGTTATTACCATACTACAAACATCCTTTACTTAACACACTTAGTACGGTACTATAAAGTGTGTATGGGACATCAAATGTACAAATGACACTAAATTAAAACAAAATTAGCACTACCAGACATTCTGGTGTATCCGTAGTACTGTATCCAGACTCGATTTGCTTTCTATGCTGTCTAGCTGACAGGTCATGTTAAAAATTGGAATCAGTTCTGAATAAGAACTGGCTTTCGATTCCCAAACCTAGTCAAAAATAATAGAAAAAATACTTGAAGGCTACATGCAACATTTAAATTGAATATGTATATTTTTATGTAGCTTTTTAAATAACCCATTCAACAGCATATTTGTGGTATCAAAATTGGTAGAGATATAACACCTCATACCTTGCTAAAATACATAAGTAATCAAATGTTTTGAGACTTCATCTCTTTGAGTAGAGTGATCTCTAATTCAGTCTTGAGGGAGGTTCAAAATTATGCCTAGCCCAGAATAACAGAATGACTTAACAAGCACAAACCAAAAACAAAACTAAACTTCCAGTCTTAAAACCCACCTCATACTGCCTCATAATCTTGACAAGAGGCCCAGAAGGCGCCTGGAGCGAATCATATTGGCACAAACAGTGGCCTGCTAATCGAGTGGAAACAGACTACAAACAGCCCTCTGTCAGAGAGGAGGCCGAGGGGAAGAGGAGTAAGAGAAGGAACCAAGGCCAGAGTGCTAGTTTACATTCCCTGGTGCCATTCCAGAACTGTTATAAAGACTGTTCTTTTCTTTCTGCCCTTTTAAGTACAGAACACCAACTCCAGAACACTCATCTGAAAGGTTCTGAATGAAGATGCTGAAGTATTTAATGTGCATTTGCTGAATCCCAGAGCATCTAACTGAAAAAAAAAAAACATTGAGAGATGAAAAACCCTTAAACCAAAAATGTAATCTGCTGTAACTGATATTAAAATCTGTAGGAATGCACAAAATATCTGTAGTATATCGGTTAACAGATTGTCAGGTTTTTGAATCAGAAGTCGGTATTTGATAATTGTGTACTCATTCATGCCGCCATCTAACATTAATCTCATTGCAAATAATTAACTGTTGTATGTTAAATGCAATTGTAACGCGCATGTTGTGTTTTGGTTTAGGGTATGTTTACACAACACCGTTTCCAACTGAAAACTTTGGTTACACTTTAGATTAGGGTCCAATTACGATTAACTAACTATTAACAATAAACTCCTAATTACTGCTTATTAATAGTTTGTAAGGTCGTTGTTTAGTTATTGGGTTGGATTAAGGGATGTAGAATATGCTGTAGGGGTGTAACGGTACACAAAAATCACGGTTCGGTACGTACCTCGGTTTTAAAGTCACGGTTCGGTACGTTTTCGATACAGCAAAAAGTAAGAAATGCCAGAGAATTTCCTATTTGTTAAAAGAAAAAATATTTTTTAAATAAGTGTGAGTTTTCCTACATCTTGAAACTTTCAGGTCTATAAATGGGTGTCATCTTTGAAGGATGAACAAATAATGTTTTGGTCATCCTCACATTAAAAATAACATTTAAATAAATGAATAGTTCAGATGCAAAAGCCATTTGAAATTTTCTTCTAGAATGATCATTTTTATCAAGCTTGTATATTTAAGTTCAGTAATTTCACTTAAATGGCAATGAAGATTACCTATTAATTGTCATTTGAGTGAAATTACTGAACTTAAATATACAAGCTTCATAAAAATGATCATTCTAGAAGAAAATTTCAAATGGCATTTAGAGGCTTTTGCATCTGAACTCTTCATATATTTATTTATATAATATTTGAGTTTTGAAGTGCTGGAAAAAGATGTGTGAAGTACTTCACTATTCCAGCCAAACTGGTTACAGTTAGTGTTACTATATTAAATCCATGGTGAATGTTGCTGGTCTGTGGACGTAAAGTATTACTAGTTCATTCACGGCACAATGTTTCTCCTGGTGTCCACGTCAGCGCTGTTTGATCTAATAGAGATCTATGGTTAATAACGGAGAAATGTGAATGCTTCTCACTAGATCTCGCAGCGATGTTATTACTTCAGTGGCGAATTCAAATGTTTTCTTCACTGGATCTCTTAGCGCTGTGTAGTTACAGTGTCGCTTGATCGAGATCGGCTCGCGCTGCACAGATGTTGCTGGTCAGAACTTATAAACGGTCCGTGAAGCACAATAATGAGTAGCGCAGTTTCGTTCCGCTATCATTATGCTTGCCATTTGATGTTGCGCAACGTTGTGGTGATCGCGCCAGCGCGGATTTTGTCGGCAGGAAAAATGGTCCAAGGAATCGTTCGGTTTGTATGCGCACCGAACCGGAAGCCTCGAACCGAAACGGTTCAATACGAATACATGTACCGTTACACCCCTAGAATATGGTCATGCAGCATAAGACATTAATATGTGCTTTAGAAGTACTAATAAACAGCCAATATACAAGAAATATGCATGCTATGATGCTAATATGCAACTAGTCAATAGTAAGAATTGGACCCTAAACGAAAGTGTTACCAAAACTTTTTATGCATTTTGGCCGTTCATTTACACAACAACGCAGTTCTGGGGGCCTGAAAATGCAAGCTTTTGAAAACAGGTTTTAAAGTGAAAGGTTTTATAAATGGGTTTTAAAGTGCAAGGTTTTGAAAATGATGCCTTTACCGTTTCTGTGTAAACTACAAAAACATGAATTTGTGAAAATTAGTGACATCATGCACATGCGTGTTACATGTTTACGCATGCGTATTACGTTTTTGCGGGGTGTTTCTTGACAAAGTGACATCTACTGGCCTGGCATGCATAATACAGCCTTTTTAGTCATTTTCGCAGATCAGTGTTAACGGGGATCGTTTTGACAACGTTGTTGTCTGTTTTTAATATATCGTTGTCGAGTAAACAAACCCTAAGTTTTCAATCTCTTCCCTGTTCTGCTTTGCCTGAGTTCTGTTCTCTCGTTAAATCTCCTTGGTTGTTAATTAATCCGGCACCCGTTTCTGTTGTAGTTAATTATCTCTCCCCGTGTATTTAAGCCCTTAGTACCCTCGGTTCTTTGTTCGATCTCGTTTATGTGTAGTGGTTGTTTTCTCCAATGTTTCTCTGCGATCTCCTGAGTAGTCTTAGTTTAAGTGTTAAAACAAGATCTCTCTGATATTCCCCTGCGTCGTGCGTTCTCTGCAACCACACGTGACAGTCATATTTCATTTTGTACATTGTTTAATATAATATCATTGCTAAATTCACTTGTAGCATTTAAAAATGACTGGTGATTTATGTTTAATTTAAGCAAAATAATAGACAATGTTTATGTCAGACATCCATCAGATATTGTCCTTATAAAAAGAATAATCTGCATTTTTGGCTAGACAGTGAGAAGGTTGTTTTTCCTCAATTTTTTTTCTTTCTTTTCTTGTAACAGAATTAAAATAAAACTGACCGTTTTTCCTGCAGTGTTCTTCTTTGTCTCTACTTCTTGCCTTTTCTTTTTCTTTTCTTCCATCAAATGGTTCTCTCCTTGTGATGTTCAGCTTCTCTCGGCTAGAAGAAACACAGATGAATGGTTACTAATTGACAGGATGGAAGAATCAAACTACCACCCAAGCCAGGAAGACCATGCAAGAGTTTAAAATGAAATCAAAATGAAAGCAAAGACTTATGGAGTATAGCACCTGCAATAAAAGGACAGTGAAAGAACTATGATTCCCAAATCCAGCTTTATTACTCATTCACCCAGAGAAAAATCATCTAAAGTAGGAAGTGGAGGTAGGACTTATTATTAATCAAGCCTTAATTTACTGTATCTGAAAGCTGGTAATGGTTTCTGAGACTGAGACCAATCAAAGCAATGATAACATCCAAGCCCAACCTGAGGACACCAGTCTCTACGGTGAGTCTAGTTCAGTGCCATACTACAGATACAAATCCAATACAAAATAACCTCAAACTCTGACTGTGCATTGATTTGGCAAATTGATTGTGCTAAAGGGGACCATCTACATTTTGTCAGTTCCAGTATTTTGACCTAACTACTGCACTGTATCATTCATGACTAATGGACAGATGATTCTTATCTTTCCAAATGTAAGATTGCACAATCTATCACACCCCAAATCTAAACACATTTTCCACCCAACAACACACAAGATCTCATCCCATTGACAATGCAAACATAAAGGTCCCAAGTGAGGTATTAATCCATGAACAGCAAAATAATATACCAAAATAATGGAAAGCGTGTCCTGTTGTGTTGCCAGTTTGTAATGGAAAATCTGTCAATCAGTGAGACAGGAAGACTGCAAGTGACAACAGTGCATTATACGAGAACAACGCACTGGCAGAGAGCCTTGATGGTATGGCCGGACTAATGCTTAGTTGCTAGTCAGCTGTCCTGATTTACCCTCAGGCCCAAACACCTCCCATTGGCTGGTAATCTCTTCCCTACATTTGCTGGCCAATCAGAACACAGGAGTTTGAGGGATTGCCATTCACATTACCTCTTGGCAGAGGTCCAGAGTTAGAAGATAGGAAATCGCAGTGGCCCATGTTGAAATTACCCCGGTGCATTTTGTGGAGGGGGACACTGTACGGCTTTATAAATATCCCACACCCTTTGTGTGCCGGAATTTTCCAAAGCCGATTCATCCAGCTGTTCATAAAACATAACCATCTGCTCCAGAAATGTGTGCTAATACAGTCCCAGCTAGGAATTATGCAAAGATACAGTGATCTTTATTTCTGATCAATTTATTATTAATGGCAAGAACAATTAATATTCTATTCTTTGGCACAGATAATTTATTTCAGGTTTTATTTACTCAACCTTACAATAAATGTAAAAATGTATTGTCTGTAATGTGGTTGGACAAATTTGAAGTAGGGCTAAACGATGTACTGTATATTCAATAACATTAGATATTTGTAATTTTAAACGTTTGCTCATAAATGGTTTTGATTTTTTTTTTTTTTTACCCAAACAGAGAAACCATCATTACAAGTTTTTCACTAAATGGATACAAAGACAAATCATGATTATATGCCCATAATAGCGGCAAGTAGCCTATATATTTGTAAACGCTTTGAAAATATCTGGATTTCTGCTTTGATTACTTAATCTTAATTTAACCCACAATTACAGACAAATACAATCAGACATCACTGGTGAACCTAGACTACCTGTGGTCAGGCTATGTGATTTACTGTGACAATTTCTACACAAGCCCTCTCCACTTTCAACACCTGCACCAAATGGGACTTATCGAGAAGGAAGAGCTGGTGCTCCCTCCACCAAACAAAACAGAAGTGGTACACGACCATTTTCCAGCACTACAGTGACCAACAGCTTCATTTTACACAAAGGGCTGCTATGTGCCATCCACCATGACAAGCCCATGGACAAGACACAACTTTCAGGAGCTGCTGGCTGCTCAGCTCACAGGCGTTCCCCTGGATGGCAGCCCCAAAGAGAAGATGCGATCATCTGCCTGTTCCTTTATGACATTCAGGACATATTGTAGAGGGCAAGTATGGGTTGGCGTCGTTGTAGGCCTATATGGTGCAAAATAAGCATCCCATGGAGGTGGCAGGAGTGTGATGTGGGCCTATGCTTGCAATTAGATAGGAACTGCTTCAGAGAGCACATTCGAGTGACTGGATTTTAAAAAAAGGCTCCTGAGTGAAAACTGTGCAACCAAGTGTCACAAAAAAAAATGACTTGTATGTATTAAAGTACATTTTTCAAGATTGAAGTGTAAGATCGATTTATTCATGAGTTTTCTTATTTTTTCTAAACAAAATCAAGTAGAATTTATTCCCACTTATTCCCGTCTGTTTAGAACTTCAATTTACAAACTCACTACACAAAAAATGACACATTGTACTTCAAATAGGCACACTGGGTTATACTTGTCACTTGTTTCATTCACTCAGGTTGAATTGTGTTGGTGTTACAGGGCCTGCATTTCAGCACAGGATTGTGGGTATTGCACATTATTTTACTCATTCCTGTAGGTGAGTGCACATACATAAAGCTGCCTGAAAAGTCCAAAGTTGCATGACCAAGCTTAGGTCAAGCAACACTTAAGATGAAGAGTTGCGAGGGATGTGGTTACCATACAACACGCCGGGCAGAACAGGGGAGGTATACAGAAAAACACACTGAAAGGTGGTGTGTTTCAGAGTGTGCTGTCCTGGCTCATATCCAGACCCATGGAGGCTGTGAGCATTACACTTGTGCTTACAAGGGCTTCTGGCAGGCCACAGAGGAGGGGAGGGGAAAAACTTAACCTTTGACCTTCCTGCAACCTGCAGCTCCCCTTGCCAGTGCACTGCACTGACCAGGTCAGGTCATCAAGAGGCCTTCTCAAACTACAACTAAAGAGCAGCTTAGCACTGCTAAGGATATGCGCGACTGGGGGGGTGTGCACTATCTGCTAAATTTAGAAAGCTGGACTGTCACGTACAACATGACTCCCTAAGTGGCCGATCTATAGGCTATAAAAAGGAATATTTCTCAAAAAAAATCATTGAGTATTGCACCCTTATGTCATTCCAAACATCTACAAGTTTTTTCTTCATCTACGGAAAACATAAGATACATTTTTAAAGAATATTCCAAAAAGTGCATTAGGACTAGATTGGTCAAGCTCCATATAGAAAAAAGCACAATTAAAGTGACCTAAAAGTAGTCCATACAACTTTACAGTATAAGTTGTCTAAAGCCACACAATAGTTCTGCATAAGAAATCAGGGCTTGAAAATAAGGACGCTCTGAACAGTTGAAGGATATGTCGGGCCAGTGCTGCATCACCACGAAAGTTTGTCATTTGCACGTGTTTTTAAACCTTGCCACTGTAAATATTCAAGTGCAAGAAGACGTAAAAGAGAACTCAATTTGGTACTCGCGCACTGTGAGAAGTTTTGTGTGCGCACATCCAAAGCGCACGCCCAGATAGCTGCGCCTCAAGAAGCATGCAAATACTGAATTGAGTTCTCTTTCACGTCTTCTTGCACTTTAACAAACAAATTCACACAAAACTGTCAAAACACCAGTCTTGAGAGAAATAAAATGCATTTGTAACAGTATACTGGATCTACGCATTCGGTTTTGAAGTGACAGCAGCCTAATAGGCTGCTGTCTGTGTTTTTAATGTTAATCAAACAACAAATGACACAGAAAAAACTCACTGTTCTTGACTGAAAAACATTTGTAACTTGAATAAGGGTTAATCCATATTTAATTTATGAAGAACAGGCCTATGCAGTGTTATTTTACATTTGATTAGGCCTACTTTAAAGGGGTCATATGATGCTATTTTCAAAGATCATTATTTTGTGTATTGGGTGTAATAGAATGTCAACATACTTTAATGTTCAAAAAAATACATTTTTATTTTTACATACTGTACATTAATGTAGCTCCTCTACGCCCAGTCTCTCTAAAACTCATTAATTTCTACAAAGCCCCTCCTTCCAAAAAGCGTAGTGTACTCTGATTGGCCAGCTGACCCAGTGCATTTAGCAATGATTGGCCAAACACCTCAAGCGTGTTTCTGAAATGTAATTCCCCTTACCATAATGGTGAGCTTCAGCTTCCAAAGCAATTATAAAGACGGTTATAAAATGTCGTCAGTTTTAAAGACCCACTCCGATGAAAATAATGTTTTTCTAGGTGTTAACATGTTCTTGTGGCATTTTTCAGATGTTAGAGGACATATCTTGAGAAAAATAAGCTCAAAGTTGTATTTCTGAGTATTTCTACATTCAAATGGCTGTGAATCAGTAGCAGACGCTAAAATGCCGGCTAAAATAGACTGGAGTTGTGATGTAGTAACTCCACTGGGCGTCTCCACACGCGACGTCTTGGAGTGAAATAATGATCGGTGATAACTTTGATTAACTTCGGATAATAATAATTAACGTGTATATAATACCGTTGCCCCACCAGTATTGGGGGTGTAAGCTAGCGGGAGAGACAGAGCTCTCAGCAACGGGCAGGGGGAGGGTCGTCTCCGTGCCAACGGCTCCGCCCACAACGCAGAGGCGAATTGCTAATGAGCTACTGCCGCTCTGCTGAAGCGAAGTCCCAGAAAACGGCACAGGTTTTGTGATTTTGGCTAAAAATGGCATAATCATAATTTAAAGACCACTGGGAATGTTTAAAAATAGCCAAAGTCCTTTTAGGCAAGTCATGCCACTCGGCCGCCATCTTGGTAACGCCTCCGGGCAGCTATTTCCGACTAACAAGACCAGGCTCCTATCTAAATGAATGGGCAGAGACTCAGAACTGCACTTTCACTGGTCATCGGGACATAAAAACTGCATGTATAGAAACAGCAGTAAAATATGATAAAAATCGCTGAAAAAGTTTGATGACTTTGCCCCAAAAGAAGGTTTAAAACACCTTTTCCCCCACAGGTTATACTTTTACTACGCATGCGCAAGGGTTCACGACACCAACTTCATTTACGTCTCTATCCAGAATGCCGGTGTCGTGCTCTACTACAGCACATACTTAGAATGTAAGGTAACATATTAGTGGTCGATATAAAATGCTTTAACTACTGTAACAAGGTTCAGATGTTATGGGAAGAAGGAGGCAGGAACCGGCGAACATTCAACCATTTTAATAAATAAACAAATCCAAAAATGGAAGTATGCCTGCAGCCCCGGACGAGCTGCTGGCCACACAAAACAGAAACAAAACACAACATAAAATCAGGCCTGTTCCTCTCTCGATCTCCATGTCGTCGCTCCACCTTTTATGCCTCCGCTCCTCCGTGAGAGATACGAGACGATGCGTCGCGCAGGTGCCGCTCATCAGTAATCACGCCACCGGCCTCACGCAGCTCTCTCACGTCCCTCGTCCTCGGCCTGCTCGCCACAACTACCTTGGTAGTCCGGTGTTTTTCGCGTTGTTATTATCACCCTCTTCCATGTGGATTCCATCTGATCTTGCACACAACACTATGGCACAAAACAACTCGCTGTCGCCAAATCGTCTCCGCTGTCGCAAACCTCAACTGTGCGCATGCGTCAGTGGAACCAGACGATAGGCTTAAATGTTTCCCGGCTTGACTGTTAAAAGCAGACGATTGGCTTTCCAGCGGGAGGGGCGGGACATATGCATACAACCGCCATCTTTGACGTTACGGGTTTTCCCTATATAGTTGTATTGAGGATTGAGGAAGTGGCATGTCTCTATATAAATAGTCTCTGAAATAGCTCAAAATATGATCGGAGTGGGACTTTAACATAGTTCAAGCCTGCATTCTGAAAATGCAGATGACCAAGCCCGATCCTGATACTTGTCTGTATTTGCCGTACACAATCTGCGATTCAGCAGACAAACGCTGCCAGTTTGAAAGCATAATGCGCATGTGCTGCTTCAGCTCTGCTTGAGCGGCCAGTGTGAAACAGAATACGTAGTGCATCTATGTTTTCATTTTTCCACCACACGTTATAAGCGGAGAACAGAGGATACTATGTTTGTAAACATAAATTCATCTCTGCACTTCATTCGATCTTTGATCGCAAGAACGACAAACAATATGCATCACTCTACACTGCACAAAACTCTGCATTTGAACAGTCTATAGCAAATACTTATTAAAATAATAAAACATACTTACAGGCTCTGATTCAGAAGCTCCAGATTGCCCTAGCAAAGTTGGAATTGCCCCATATTTTAGAAATAGCCTTTGTGCACAACTAGTCTTGTACTCTACCAGGTTCAGGAAACTGTCCTGTGTAAAATGCACGGCACACACAAACATTTGGGTTGTACTCTTCTGGAACAGTGTTGTAAATAAATCTTAACCACTGATTCTAATTGCGTCCACTTTCGGAAGGCCAAATAAAATGCTTTAGCTTTTCGCATAGAAACACACAGCGTCTCGACAGAGAGATGACGACAACAACACTACTACGACAACAACTGAAGCCACGCCTTCTTTCTTTATGTGTGGATTTGGGCGTCATTATGCAAATATTTCCACCTAGTGACGTAGGTCGTGAGGGAGAATTCGTTCGAGGGATTTTAGCTAGGCCAGGATCTACCTTCTCTTTTAGATAGAATAGACCTTAGAATAAACCTTTTTGAGCTTTGTAACTTTGCAGATCTTATACATGCACAAACAGCTACATAACACACAAGAAAAAGGAAAACATGAAAACGCATCATATGACCCCTTCAGTTTCTGTACCTGAAAAATATTGCTATTTGAAAAAAACTGACAAGCACTGTTTTTGACATAATTATGTTTCTACTCGTTTTTATGTTAACATTTAAATGGTGGCTGTCCACATTGAAGAACAGGTTAAGTAAAATTACATTAAACATGCAATATAGTGCATATTTGACTAAATTATGTTATTTATTTGTTATTTTTTTCTAGCCGACTAATGAGTTTTCAGACATTGAATGGCTTTTTGAGGTAAATGTGAGATTTTTTACAAGCAGTTTTATTGACACTTTTCTGCAGTTGAAACACAGATTGAGCAATTACATGTGACAATACAGATTTCAGTAAGATGTTCTGTATCTTTCAACATACCTTCTCATGTTCATTCGTGTTAATTTCGTGTTGTAACTAGTAAAGTGGAAGAGATGATCAGTTCACATGCACTCCACTTGATCTGAGCACCAAAGAAGATTGTGACAGTTCGAGAGACGTCTATGGTCTCACTCCAGTCTAAGGGAAAGTAGCCTATTTTCCGATTCTTGTCAGGTTTATTGTGCTTGCAATTCACTTTAATTGTGGTAAAGGGCAGTATCAACATTCTGCTAAACTTCTCGTGCTGTGTTTCACAAATGAACAAAATTGTTTAGAATAACATGATGGTGAATAAATTATGACAGAAGATACTACTTTGGGTAAACAATTCTCTTACTGCAACCAAATGGATACCAAACCCAAATCACTGAATACTGTACCTTTAAAGTTGGTAAAGAGCCCTATGTTGTGTTCAGGCCTTACCATGTGATGTTTAAGAAGTTGGGCAGATAGCAGAATTGAGGTTAAATAAGCCAGTATTATCGTAAAGAGGAACAAAAGCTCTGTCTAAGCTGTCAAATCATCAATGTCAGCTCTTTTCTGATTAAATTTGTCAAAGTGAAATCGGGTAAGACACTATCACACAGGTCCAGGAGATGGAGTCAGTATCATTCCCAAATGATTCTCCCTTTCATGCTGAAGGTTATACTGACAGCTACCGCAGAGGCCACACACAGAAGAACAGACAATTGCCTCTGACATCCTGTCAGGGGTACAAAGCACAAAGGCAAACAAGTTTTTATAAACAGAGAAAGGAAAACCAAACGCTAATTTTTAATAGTATGTCTGAGAGCTTAAGCACTACTGAATCAATTCACAGGACAATACAACTAACGTATCCAGAAATCAGGTTAAATTCTTGAAACCAAAATCTAGGAAAACAGAAAAGAACTAAAAACAGACAGCATAAGATTTCTGCTCCATCTTAAACTACAGCTTTCTTGAAGTTTCTTTTCCTCTCAATTTCACATTTAAAGATGCACTGAACAGGGCTCGACAAAGGATAGGACAAAGGCCCGATGGTCTGTGGCAAATGTGAAAGATGCTCAGGCGTGGATTTCCTGAAACCTTCTTAACGCAACGTCATTCTTAAATTATACCTTAAGCTGTACCTTAACGTTAATACGCGTTTCCTGAAAATTTCTTAGTAAAGTATACCTTCTGTAAGTCCTACGTTCGTAAGGTTGGTCTGGACCATTCTTAGCTATACCTTATCACTGTTGACAGTCTATACAGATATAATTATGAAGTTTTAATACACCCAGTGTTCAATTAGGCTAATATAAGTTTTTTCATGCAAAAAATAAAATTATCATTACACTAACGGTTGTTAGCTTTTTAATTATATTATCCAAAGGTACATCAGCTGGCAAACCAGGCAGTAAGGCTTAGGAGTCTATTTAAAGGGAATGATTATGGTGGGGAGTTTGGTCAAACTATGGCAGCGATACAACGAATAGTTGTGCTAAAAGACGGCGCCGTCCGCAGACCCATTAACTGTATCTGCATTATTTAATCCGGGAAAACTTTAGTCCCCTGGTTACCATGTCAGAAGCTGCAATACAAAAAAAAATTATATTTGCCTGCCACGGCAGCAAATTCAGCAGACAAACTCGACGGAGCTGGTTCTCCGCCTTTTTTCTCCGCCATAGAAGCTGTTGATTATATGTTTAGCTTATTAAGCTTTTATTGAGTAGGTCATCCAATAACAGAAATTAGTGATTCACACCAATAATGTGATGCGGCTGCTGGGCAATCTGGTTGTGGAGTAAATGAAGACACTAGCAAATATAAATTCTGATAATATAAATGACCCTTTCAAAGGCGAGTGAAGGCGGCATACTTCAGTTGGATTTAGTTTGCAATTTGGATTATTTCTATAGGATCCCATAAGTCCTGATAAATGCACTTTCAAGTATTTCTGAAGTGCTTCTTTTATAAAGAACACCGCTTTCTTACATAACGGAGTGAAGCAGCCCCTGCAAAGAGTGAATTATCGATTCTCGAGCCATCGATATCAAACAATTCAGCACCAAGTCTTGTCGATTTAAACATTCAAGTGTTTTTTTTACCATTCAGTCTGCGTTTACACTGTTACAAAAAAAATCAGATTTTTTTAAACACAGATCGGAAATTGTTGCACATGTGTAACAGTCCTTCCAGAAAAACGCTGAGTTTTTTGTGATTGTTGCGGGCAAAAATCCTTGATTATGTGGCCCGTTTTCTTAAATGCGATGGAATATGCGGGATATTTTTTGCAATTTTATGCGATGAAATTGCGGGAACTTGCAAAAACTCCCCCCCAACACCCTGTTCTCACTAGGCTACTACCTTAATGTAAAGAGTCATTTCTTATTACTTCCTATGATAAGCAAGCATACTACATCACAGAAAGTGCTGGGAATATTTAAGTTCTTGTTTTATTTCAGACCTTAATAAACACATCAAACTTACAAAACATTGATGAGTCAAACAAGTTCTGTAGCTTTACAAAAAGAATATGCTACAACTTCTGTAAAAATTAATAAATAAAATATAAAAAAAATAAAGTGTGCTCCTTTTCGATGATGTTCACGTCGCGTAATTACGTCACTTCATAACGTTCCCATGGCAACAGGGGGAAATGGCTGCTCTTTTGTGAAGCAACATTTTTCAACTTTCTGCTAAGATATGTGTGACTTTTTTGCAACAAAAATGCGAGGATTATGAAATCATGCAAGCCCCGCATATTTTGCACGGAAATCGCAATTTATGCTGCGAAAGTGAGGCGTATTTGAAAAAATGCGGCCCCCACATAAATATGCGGACTGTGGATGATTATGCACTAAATCATGCGATCGCATAATCGCGTTTTTCTGGAGGGACTGGTGTAAACAAAAATTCGCATCAGATCCGTTTTTTTTTCACCTCCGTTCTGAGCCACTTCCAAATGTGTTTTTTAATCAGATACATATCCGATATCTGGACGTCTGACCTACGTCTAAACATGCCAATTCTCCTGGCAATTCCACCAACAAAGATAGCTTTTTAATGTTGTATTATAAAGCAAACATGCTTGTATGTGCTTGCACTATTGAGGTGGAAAAATTAATTGTAAGAGAGTAAGAGATTGCGCACAGAGAAACATTCAGGAGCATAGAAACTTATTTTCAACATCTGCCCCATGAGTTGTAAAAATAAAACCGCTTCGCTACATACAGTAAAGCAACATTGTAAGCATATTTGCAACAATGAGGTGATGATTTAGCTGTTTTTGTAATAAACTCGCAGCTTCACTATTACATAGAGACGCTTAACAGACAGGTAACTCTCTCTCTCTCTCAGGTTACTTTATTCGAATTAATTCAAATAAATGTAATATTACCGTGCTACTTTATTAAACTGTCCATCTGATTCTGCAAATCCATTAAAATTTACAACAACTGCAAACAACTATTGAATTGATTTTTTTTACATCGCAACATGTTGTTTATTATGATGCAATAAACCTTCATTTTAACAATGAAAAGTAATATACAGTGATGCATTTGCAACAACAATAATGTGCATAGTTCTGATCTACTGTCTTATAATATAACTTATCCTTAATTATAATAGTTAGTGTCTACTTAAGGCTATATGCTTAATATGTGCTCTACATGATGTCTCTATCACCTAGTCCATGCCCTGAAAAATATTGAAGACCCTTGGTATATTGCATTAGGTCTTAAAGTGACAGCAGCCTTCTGCCATCTGTGCCATTCAAGTTAAACAAACAACATAAGACAAAGAGAAAATCATTCACTGCTCATGACTGATCAACTTTTGTAGCTTTAACAAGGATTAATCTATATTTAATTTATACAGTGAATATGACGCAGACTCTGTTATTTTATTAGTGAAGATTCACTTGTTTTCAATAATGTTTGATCTTTATATTAGTGAGGCTAGTAGTTTTGCTGTGATATTGAAATTGGAATCAAGAAAGAATTGTGAAATTTCACCCGTATCTAAAAATATGGTGCTGTCAGTAATGTCGTTTTGGTGCCATTTAATGCGGCGTGACAGATCACTAGCCGCCTCCGTTCTAGCGGAAGCACAGATCAAACGCATGTGAACCGATCATCTCACCTCCTCTTTACTACTAGTTACAGCACGAAATACACATGGGTGAACAGTGAACACCAGAAGGTATTTTGAAAGATGCATTACAACTTATCAAAATAAATCCCATCTCATGTAATCGCTCAATTAGTGTTTCAACCAGAGAAAGACATAAATAAACCAGCTTGTAGGTCATACGTTACATTTACCTCAAGAAAGCTATTCAATGTCCATAAACTCATCAGACAGCTGGAAAAAAAGAGATTTTGTTATTTTGTTAAATATAGGCTATGCGCTGTATTACATATTCATTATATTTTTTACTTAACCTGCTAGTGATGTCTTTATTATATGTTTGAATAAATCTGTAATGAAAACAAGCTATTACAGCTTATTGTCATTTAAATTTAAACTATTGTCAACAAACTGGAGTAAACAATTCTGTTATTAAAAAGTTGATATAAAAACTGCTTTAAAGGCACACTGTGGAACTTTTCAACCTTTATAATATATTACCAAAACCCATTGAGATGGTACATCGACTTACAATAGGTTGAATGACACGTCTGCCAAAGCCTGAAGGTGTCTGTATCGCTTTTCCTAGCACTATGTAACTTCGGGGTTCGGGTAGGAACCCGAGCACAAAAATAACTACAAAATTCGACCGCTTTACGGCATACGTCACTTCCCCCACCACCCACAACTTCCTCAGATTCTGACTAGGGGTGTAACGATACACAAACCTGACGGTTCGGTTCATCCCACGGTTTTGAGGTCTCGGTTCGGTTCGGTTCGGTTCATTTCGGTGGGGTGGGGGGGTTTAGAAAGCTAAAATTGCTTTTATATTTTATTAAACAGTGCTTTAATGAACAAATTGTGTCCTTGTCTTTAAATTAATTCCATTACAAGTAAACGTTTCTCAAGGATAACAAAATTATCTGCTAATGCTGTAAACTACAGCCCTTAGGCCTACTTGCACATTACTATAACATTAAAGCTTAACAACAGAGCCTAGACTTTTAGCCTAAATGATATAATAATAATCAACACTCAAATAACAAATTGTATGAAAACATGTAAACTGCACATAAGGCAATTTTTGCATTAACATGTTTTACTCTAATTTGTTAATGTTATATAATAATTTACACAGTTGCTGTTATTTTCATGACAACTATTTTAAACATACATTAAATAATCAAGATATCATAAACAGGTTAAGTAAAATATAATATATAGGCTAATATATAGCATTTATTTAGTGAAAGAGTTAGCAAACCAGCAAGCTGTGGACACTGAATGACTTGCCTGAGGTAAATATAAAGCTATGTGAAAAACTAAGCGTTTTATTGACGTATTTCCGCTGTTGAAACACTGATTGAGTGTTTACACGAGTTATGATGCCTTTCAGTATACTGTATCTTTCAACATACCTTCGGGTGTCCATTCATGTTTATTCTGTAACTGAGGAAGAGATGATCGCGCTCCGCGTTGCCGCATGCATACAGTGATATCTGTCACGCCACATCTAAGAGCGCCAAAACGGCATTTTTTTGTTTGCATTTCGTGATCAAATAGACATAATTTGAAAGATTACACCTTGCTTATTATCAAAAGTAACAAAACACTGAGCTTATTGCGATTATATGTGGTTAATGGTGGTTAGGCAACAGCCCTGTATTCGTTGTGTACACATAACACATGAGGTGCAATAAGCCGGGGCTGGAGCGGGGCAGCAGGGGGCGGGGCGTGTTCGGTTCGGCGTGAGAGTATCGCGATACGAATCGTGGGTGGTGTATCGCGGTTTTTCGGTTCGGTTCAAATATCGTTACACCCCTAATTCTGACGTGAGTGCTCAACTCGCGTTTGATTGCCGTCTGTATGTTTTCGTCATGGCCGAACCAACAGCTACAAGGAAGAAGGCAAAGGTTTTGTCAGAGGACACTAAAAAAAAGTAAAAGGCATAGTGACAAATGAAAAGCCAGGACGAGGATCACCATTGGTCTAGCGTTCGCTCGCTGGCGTGAGCTACAGGAGGAGGAGGGGTGCCCGACCGATGCTAACGCTTGCCTGCACACAAATGCCGTTTCCAAGGTGACACAGATAAATCATATAAGCAGTGTAGTATTTTCTGGTATTCCGGCCACAGCCGATGGTGTTATGAGTGTAATAAAATGCCCACAGCCCATTGTTCATTTCTACACACAAACACAGCCCGCCACAGT
Source organism: Rhinichthys klamathensis goyatoka (assembly GCF_029890125.1). Classification (NCBI taxonomy): domain Eukaryota; kingdom Metazoa; phylum Chordata; class Actinopteri; order Cypriniformes; family Leuciscidae; genus Rhinichthys; species Rhinichthys klamathensis. Next base: position 5,713,479 of record NW_026606584.1, read on the forward strand.
GCAGGGCTCGAACAAATAAAATCGACTCATGTCAAATGTACATTAAATGTAGTGAACGTTCCCACGACTCAGTGCCCACAAACACTACACACAACATGTCCCACGGTTTCTGTAAAACGAAACCAACACACATAAGTTACAGTCAGCTCAGGCCGACGGTGTTTTTAGTGCAGTAAATGTGCCCGGCCCGCCGTCCCGCGCCCACATTCACTCACAGACATGTTAGCACTAAGCCGCTCGCTCTCTCTCAGCAGACTGCTATAAGGGAATCGAGCGCGGCCAGGCTGCCCGCCTCAAACACTGCAAGCACACACAATCTAAAGACACGGGAAGCTGACTCACTGTCTATGGGCGGACCGGTTGACTGTTTGTTGACTTTTGCGACAGTGCTGCGGAGCTTGTGGCCTCTAGGGACGCTAGACGTGAAAGTTACAGGTCGAGCGCCACTAGTGGCCAAAAGTTCCGCAGTGTGCCTTTAAGTGCAATTTAAATGTTAAATGTTTAAATGTGCAATCAGTTTTTGCTATTTGACTGTTGATTATTAAATAAGTTTCAAAAATTAATTGATTATTAATTGATTATTTATTTTCGGTTTCGGTTTTTGGCCGAGTGCATCCTGAATTTTCTTTTTCGGCCCAGAATTTTAAAATGTATGATGGTGCTTTCAGAGGAACACTCTCATTTCTGTTCCTCACAACAGCACATTTCCATTATTTACAACACATTAGGGCTCAATAATAGGAATGGCTTGATGGCAGTTGACAAAACTGTCACATGCCCTAATTCAGTTTGAATAGGTTGAAAACAAACCAATCATGTCTTGCATCGTATACCATTATTTTACAACAACTGTTTTTTTTTTTAAATAACATAATATCAGGGGTTACATTATAATTGTGAAAAATATATAATAATTATTATAAATAAGCTTATTGTAATTAAAACTATATTTAAAAAAAAAAACTTCAAAATGTTAGCAAGGCAAGTGAAAATCTGTTCTACTGGCCAAACTGAATAGAAAATATTGAAAATATTGATATAGAAAAATTCTTATAGGTTGAGCCATGTATAAAAACTATCCCTTCACTATACTTACAAACCACAAAAAAATGTAAAACATCAATCTTTGTGTTCCTCTTGAAGAATTTGACACATTTGCAGTGCACTGTACATTTATTCATGTTATACACATACAAATGTTTTTCTAAATGGTCATTTAAAGTATGTTGTGAAACTGAAATTTTCTTAATAATCATTTCTCAAAATATAAGTCATTAAACCTCAACCTGATCATCTAAAATCATGTATGTTTTCTGACCTATTAACAGGGCCCTGGGGTCTCAGATTCCAAACAGAACACAAGGATTAAAACAAAATTAGTTAGGAATCTGAAATGCAAATCATCCACAAACAAGCACCATACACAAAAACAAAATATCAGAGACATGAAGCTTTACAGCAAAATACCCTGGAACCTGCATCACAGAAGGGACATTTTCTGGGACACTAGCCAACACTCACAAATCCTTTCTTCTCCAACTCTTTCCCTTACCCGTACCCCATCCTGTCCTGCTGCGTGGCACACCATTCTCACACGGACAAGAGGATTTCAGCCTCTTACATCAGAGGGTTCAATGTTCAACTGAATTGTACTGTGTGATGAAGTAATGAGAGAAATATGGGTGGAAAGACCTTGTAATGATCACCTATAAATTTTACATCAGGGAGGAATTTCCTACTAACTATCTACTTAAAGAAAATATATTTCCGTTAAATGCTAAATCACTAATAACCAGGGGTTTTTATGCCAGAGCAGCTCTATTTTACCTCTTGAGATATTTAATTTAAATGTAATATGTGGTTTGTAGTACACAACTGGATGAGGAAAAATACATCCTTTAAAAAAAAAAAAAAAAATCTGAGCACAGGCAAGAATGAAAATCAAGCAATGATGCTATTGTTACAGAAATGCAAACTGAACTCCAGCAAAGAAGAGTTCACCACAGCCAGCCTTTGAAATCTGAGCAGACAAGAACAATGTGCTCTAATTTTATCGGAGCAAGACAGAGGCAGCGCTCAGCCACAGAGACCAAGATTAAATTATGTCCAGCTATAAAGTGGGGCTAGACACCAAATAGAAAGCCACAATGTACACAGAGAATCCCATGAAAGACAAGGAATTCCCTGTCTCCAAACATTAACCACTCATCTGCTTTTACAAGCTCTGCAGTTCAGGGGGTTGTGTGTACCCTTGCAGTCCAGAGTGAGACCGTTCATCCATATGGCTTGCCCTTTTTGCCTTTCGAACACAAGCTGAACACTGGTGTCTCACGCCTCCAAACTTTGACCCCAATCCTCTGCAGCGGCAGGAGGGGCAGTGGTTCCTTAGACCCAGACGATGGGGGAGCTGAATCTCGGTGTATTGGAGCAAAGGAGCTTTGGTGTGATATATAATTAAGGCTGAGTAACAAACACTCAAAGGGTAGATAGGTTATGAATTACAAGTGAATTGCCCAATTCATTTTATCACTAGCATCAGCCAAGTGTGACATGATTTTCAAGAGAGAAAAATAGATCAAAAAATTAAATTATGGTTCTCAATTATGCACACAAGCTACAAAAGAATATGAAGACTATATGGACAAAAAAAGTACTAGAATATCAGGAGAGTAGGATGATAAAGGATGATAAATCTAAATACATAGAGCAAAGATTTCCAAAAATGATTTCAGTTTAATTTTTTGAAAAGCAAAAATATCCAACTTCTCTTAACTAATTGGCAAATAATAGTGACATTTATTTATTTTCACAAGGTGATCCAAATGACCCTGGGTATAAACAGCTGAACTGAGCTAGGACTTTTTGAGTCAACAAAGCCAAGACTTTACAGTCTATTATTGATTTCTCTTTACTGTAAAACATATGCCACTGAACTTAAAGGTTGTCCTCTTTGTGTCATTCTGCTGGAAACTATAATCAACAGAAATGTAACATCCTGGTGAATTCATACATCTCCTTAGTATGAAGGAAGGAATATGGCAGCAGTGATGAACCTGTTAATTGGAGGGTTTTGTTGTTTCCTGTTAACTGTACTGTTTAATAGGACCAGATGCATGTGATATTAGCTGTTCACAGATTCTATTATTTTAAGTAACAGGCGTCCATCAAGACCTTCATTTTCTAACACTTCAACACAGGAAAACACCCACAATTGCTGTTGCATTTTACAGTATTTTTTCGATGTTGACAGTGTATGACTCCCCTTAAAGAGAAATTATCATAATAAACTTTGCAACAAAATACAGGAATCAATTCATTACTATGCAATTGTGGTAGCTTGGTAGGCTAATTAACGTATATTAGCACAGTGTCTAGATAAATAAATAAATAAAAAAGCAAACAAACAGAACGATTTGCAAAAATAATTAAAAATAAACCCTAGGATTCTTTCAGTCTAAATAAGGAATAGAAGATTACACGACTAAGCAGCAGTTGGAAAAATCTAAACTAGCCATTTACCAGACGCGTTAAGTAAGTAAATAACAGTAAACACATTACAGGCTCAGTATGTCTGCTGCAGTAACTTGGTTAAGCTTCTTTATGGTCACTCTAGCGCTGAGTTGGAACCTTTTAAGTAATTTACCAGCCCAGATATTTAACGGCTACCGTTACAACACACAAATGTATCTAAAGGGTTAGACTCACAGTCCGTTTTAGATACAGTGTGATTAAATATTAAATCAAATATTAAATAATAGTGAGCTGCCTACCTAGATGTTTGTCGCCATAGATAGATGTTAGGAGTCAGCAGCCTAATAGGTTGAGACAGAGACAATATTTCAACTTACCTTTTTATTCACAAGTCGACCTTTGGCAGCTTTCAGTAAAAAAGTGTTGCATGTCGTACAGCGGTACGAAAAGGCCTTTTTTCCGAAAAAGAAATACCCGTAAAAACAGACAGACCCAACTAACACTGTACTGAATGAGCAGCTGAACTTCCGAACGTGTCCCAAAAAGGCAGCAGAATAAAAATAAACACAAAATTGAATATGCAAATGAAAATCTCTATGCAGACTTAGAGCTTTGGGCTCTGATGGAGATTATAGATGCATGCATGCTGAAAAAACATCAGACGACATTTACATGACGCTACTAAATCCCTTCGAAAAGAGAAAAAATACATTAAAACGGCGAGGCAGTTTGTTAAGTACAGTGGCATAAATTGGTCATCAGTAATAGCATCTGATCTATGGTGCAAAATGAAGAGGGCAGTTTGAAGCTGCTACTGTCTGGTAGACTGACAGATACGATGCGAGGGAGCTGCTTCAGTAAAGTGCAAAAATAAAGACAGCGAGCGATGAGGCAAGCAGTCTGCCTGCAGTCGTGTGAAGAAATCCAGCGACGTTTTTCAAATGACAGCGGAAATATCCAAGGATAAGTGCGGAGTGTCCGGAGAAAGCGCTGAGAGTGTCGGGTTAGGATCAAGCCTCTGCAGCCATTTTGTTCGGTATCAACACAGCAGACGTGCAGCTCAACTACGGTGGGAGGAGTTTCGCCACTGAAGTCATTTCCATATGACGTTTGACCAACCAATAAGCAAGCGCACTGGTTTTAGTGCGGAGCACCGCCCATAAAAGGTTTCAAAGCGTCCAGTTGAATTCACAAGGGCTGGAATGGGCGTTCAGCTGAGACCACTGCACGTTCTGTACACAAACAAACACAGTCTGTCTGTCTGTCTGTCTGTCTGTCTGTCTGTCTGTCTGTCTGTCTATCTATCTATCTATCTATCTATCTATCTATCTATCTATCTATCTATCTATCTATCTATCTATCTATCTATCTATCTATCTGTCTGTCTGTCTGTCTAAGAAGTTGGTTTGCAATTTAATCTGCATTAAAAAGGATATAACGTAGCCTACATCCAGGGTTGATCCCATGTTGTATGGACCCTGGCCACTGTTTAGTGTGGTTCCTACTGTGGGATTTTGAAATAGGCTACAAAAGAGAAAGAGAGAAGATTCATGCAGCAGGATCCAGGTTAGCTCGTGTTGTTGTAATTTCCAATGGGACAAAAAGGGCTAGTGAAAGAAAACAAGACAGTGTCTCATTTTGTTTATGTAGCTATTTAGATTTTGATTTGAAATTAAAATAAATCAGCACAACATATTGAATTACATAAAAAAAAAAAAAATCATTACTTTTAATAACAAAATGGCCACTGTCGTGGCTCAGCCTCTCTCATCAAACTAATTATGGAAAATCAGTCCAGTGCTGGTTTTATGGTGTTTTGGGACTCGACTGGTTAATCTGATTTATTGCACACTTAAGTTTAATTGATTGCTTTCATGGATTTAAATGAATAATGAGGAGCTAATAAGGACTGTCTTTGTTTCAAGAACCTGGAAGTGAACAGGGAAAAGAGGATAATGACCATTGGACAGAGAGAGTGAGAGAGAGAGAGAGAGAGAGAGAGAGAGAGAGGGAGAGAGGGAGAGAGAGGAGAGGGAGAGGGAGAGAGGGGGGGGGGGGTTGGTCTATCACTTATGAAGGTGTCATTATACCTGTTTGTGTTACCTGTGTTTAATCTATCACCAGACGCATGTAAGGTTTTTTTTTTTTAATGGTCATAATTCAGTTTAAATAAAAAAAATTATATGCAATTGAATCCTAAATTCTGAGATCACAATGAAAATCTATAAATAAAGTTTAAAGGATGTATATATTAGACTATTCTGTATCTGCACTATTTCTAGGTCACTAATCAAATGTATGCAAAATTGTGTTATTGGCCATGTCAGATTTCCTTCCTTACAGGATGCTCTTTGGATCATCAGGTTTAGCACAAAAAAACATGCAGTGTCAACAGTCAGCTTGAGCACAAGTGGATATACCAAATATAAGAAATTTGGTAACACTGTATTTTAAGGTGACGTAGTTACACGTTACTACATGTCCACTTTATAATAATAGTAAATTATGCATAATTACAAGTAAACCAAACCCTAACCGTAACTCTAGCCTAGTACCGGTTAATTAATATTACTCAGTACTTATTTGAGTAAGTACAATGTAACTACGTCACCTTAAAATAAAGTGTAACCAGAAATGTAAAGAAGAAATCAAAGAAACACAACAATTCATCAACATTTCATTGTGGAATTTTACATACTATAGTTCTTCCTTATATATAAACACGTTACATTTCTGATACAAGACACAAAGAATAATTTTAACAACAAAAACCCTGCTTATAAATCACTGTAAATATATCGGTCATTACAGTATATAACTTAGCACCTATCCTCGTCAGATCAATAATTATATTTGGTTGGTTTCCTCGGGTTCAGCCTACTGTCAAGCAGCTAACCAACATAGGCCTATACAGGGGATATACTCATCTTGACTGGATTTTACAAAAATTAGTCAGAGCAATATTCTAGAGATCACTGGTTCTGGCTCTAAGATCAGTTTGCCATTGGATATTGTTAAAAACGACTCGGTTACTAACGTAACCTCGTTTCCCTGAGAAGAGGGAACGAGTATTGCGTAAGAAGCTTACGCTATGGGAAAACTCCTTTTCTCGAGAAATATTGAAGTCTTTATGTAAAACGCATTGCAGCTGCACAGCATACAGCAATGAGCGAGGGAGCTCGGTCATTGGCTGTGCTGCGGCAACTGCACGAACCAATGACGGGGCGACTCTGAACCCGCTTCCAATGAGCGTGCTTCGCGCCCGCGCGCGTCAGAGCCCGCCAAGATGGGCGTGGCCAAGGGCTATATATTGAGCGCCCCGTCGTCTGAGTTCTTTAGGTTCAATCGACTGAAGCGAACTGACCAAGCACAAGCACGGCAGCTTACGCAATACTCGTTCCCTCTTCTCAGGGAACCGAGGTTACGTTAGTAACCGAGTCGTTCCCTTTCGAGAGGTTCCTCTTATTGCGTAAGAAGCTTACGCTATGGGAACGCCATGTAAAACGCTGTGCGTGCTGACTTCGCTCTATTAAGCCGGAGGCAGATGCCTGAGCCTTTAAGCAAAGTAATTATCCACGAGCCGGCCGAAGGCGGGTTTTATAAGGGACAATGTGGAACGGCCCAATGGGCGCCCAGAGAAACACACATAAGCACATTCTCATGTACTGATATGCATGAAAAATCCTCTAAGTCAGTCAGAGACGGACCCTATAAGGGAGGAGATAATGTTCAGCATGTACACACTCCAGCCTATGCGCAGCTAGACCGACAGTATGTTGGAGTGCAATGAGGGGACCTGTAGGTTATAAAACCTGATAAATGTTGACGGCGAGGCCCAGCCTGCCGCTGCACAAATATCTTGAATGGGTATCCCACTCGACCACGCCCACGAGGAGGCCATGCCTCTCGTAGAGTGAGCTCTGATGCCCAAGGGGCACTGAAGGCCCTTGGCTTCATAAGCCAGCGCTATAGCATCAACTATCCAGCGCGATATTCTTTGCTTTGAGACAGCCAGACCTTTAGTGCGGCCGCCAAAGCATACGAACAACTGCTCTGTCTGTCTGAACAGGGCAGATCGTTCCAAATATACTTTGAGTGCCCTGACCGGGCAGAGTAAATTAGCGTCGCTTTCGTCTGCTGGAGACGATAGCGCGGCCAAAGATATCACCTGTGCTCTGAAAGGAGTAGAGAGCACCTTAGGAATATACCCGTGTTTTGGCCTGAGGACAACCCTGCTGTCGTTAGGTCCAAACTCCAGGCAGGTAGCGCTTGATGACAGCGCGTGCAGGTCGCCCACTCTCTTGACCGAGGCGAGAGCCAGCAAGAGAGCAGTTTTGAGCGAGAGCTGTTTAAGGTGCACAGTTCGGAGGGGTTCGAACGGGGCACGTTTAAGTGCGTCCAGGACCGTGGCCAGGTCCCAAATCGGCACCGAGGGGGGGCGTGGGGGATTTATCCTCCTGGCGCCCCTCAGGAAACGAACAACTAGGTAGTTTTTCCCTAGTGTGCGGCCTTCCACAGGGTCATGTGATGCCGCTATGGCAGCCACATATACTTTGAGCGTGGAGGGGGTGCGGCCTGCCTCCAACAGCTCTTGTAAGAAAACGAGCACACTCGGTACTTCGCATATCTCAGGATTCAGGTTCCTGGATTTACACCAGTCACTGAACACCTTCCATTTCTGGGCATATAAGCGCCTCGTAGAGGGCGCTCGCGCCTCAGTGATGGTTCTCAACACTCCACTGGGGAGGTGCCCGGGAATCCGTTGAGGGGCCACGCATGGAGGGCCCACAGATCGGGGCGGGGATGGAGGATCATCCCGTTGGCCTGCCTGAGGAGATCTAGCCTCAGTGGAATCGGCCATGGGGCAGATTGCATCATCTGCATCAGTTCTGGAAACCACGTCTGGTTCTTCCAGAGTGGGGCTACCAGGAGCACTGCACATTTCTCCTCCCTGATCCGACTGATGACCTGAGGTAGCATCGCGACCGGAGGGAAGGCATACAGCGGGCGGCTCGGCCAGACTTGGGCGAGCGCGTCTGTGCTCTTTGAAAAGAAGAGAGGGCAGTGCGCATTTTCCTTGGAGGCAAAGAGGTCGACCTCTGCTCTGCCAAAGGGTTGCCATAACCACTGAATCGTCAGGGGGTGGAGAGACCATTCTCCTGGGAGAACTTTGTCTCTGGACAGCATGTCCGCTCCCTGGTTCAGAACACCTGGCACATGCGCTGCTCTCAGCGAGCGCAGGTTGCGCTGGGACCATAGGAGGAGCTCCCTGGCCATCGAGTGCAGGGAGCTCGATCTGAGTCCACCCTGACGATTTATATGCGAGACTACCGTCATGTTGTCCGTTCGGACTAGGACGTGCTCGTCCTTCAGGTACGGGAGCAGGGCTCTGAGAGCCAAAGCGACCGCTTTCAATTCCAGACAGTTTATATGTAGGCACTTCTCCGGGTTTGACCACAAGCCGGAGACAGGCCTGCCCTCGTAAAGGGCCCCCCAGCCTATTTTGGAGGCATCTGTCGTGATCATTTTTCTCCTTGTGTTCACGCCCAAACTCACGCCGGACTGATACCAGTCGACAGCCTTCCAGGGCGTCAGGGCTTTTATGCAGCCGTAATTCGCTCTGATTAAAAAGTGGCCCGAGCGCCACGCGTGAGTGGGGACACGGCTTTTGAGCCAGCGTTGGAGAGGACGCATGTGCAACAATCCTAGCTGGAGTACAGCTGATGCTGAGGCCATGAGACCGAGCATCCTTTGAAATCGTTTGACGGGGGCGCGCGCACCCGCTCTGAACGATGTTGCAAGGCGCCGGATAGTGAGCGCGCGCTCTGACGAGAGGCGCGCCGTCATCTGCACTGAGTCTAGCACTATTCCCAGAAAAGAAATATTCTGGCTGGGAGATACCATGCTCTTTGCAAAATTGATTCTTAGACCCAGGCAATCTAGATGACTGATAATCCAAGATCTGTTTGTCACTAACTGGCTCTCTGATTGTGCTAGGATTAGCCAATCGTCGAGATAATTCAGTATTCGCACTCCCCGCTGCCTCAGGGGGGAAAGTGCTGCATCCATACATTTCGTAAATGTACGGGGTGCCAGTGACAGGCCGAATGGTAGTACTGTGTACTGGTATGACTGTCCCTCGAAAGCGAATCTCACTTTCGTCTCGACCACTGCTGTGAAGCGGGGCGGTCTGCGAGCGAATTGAAGCGAGTAACCGTGTTTTATTATGTTCAAAACCCATTTCGGCATGTCGGGGATATTTTCCCAAGCTTTCGCTCGCACAGATATGGGCTGAATGCTGGCTGGGGGCGTGTCGCAGTGACGTATGGCTCCCGCCAGCGAATCTCTCTGTGCTAATACCGAGCTTACAGCTCTCAGCGGCGCGGGCGCGCGCTGAGCAGCTTTGTTGAATGCCGAGTGCAGGGGTGCGTGTGAGATTACAGGCACGCTCGCCGTAATGCTCACAGAGTGAGATGGGGAAATGTTTAACACTGTATGGGCAGTGCTTATGGGTGGGGGTGCATAGACTGTGGTAGGCACGCGTGCCACTTTCATAAAACTTCCCGCTCATGGTGGGAGGTTTTTGGTCATATAAACAGTGTTTGTGAGTTGGGGTGCGTGCATAACAGCGGGCACACGCGCTACTCTTATACAGCTTCCCGCTTTTACTGGGGAAGTGTTTATAACTGTGGGAACAGTGCTTGTGTGTAGTGGTGCATACGTGACAGTTGGCACACAATCTACATTTATGGGGCGTCCAGCTTGAGCTGGGAAAACATTTGGCACTGCGTTGACAGTTTTGATATGTGGGAATGCGCACTTTGGTGTGGACACGTGACCCTTTAATGACACAGGCAGAAAATGGCTCTTTATGTGATTTCTGTGTGTCGCCGTAAAAACGGCGTTTGTTTGCAGGTGGGCGAGCTGTGTGGCTGGCACATTGGCTGCTGTATAGACATTTCCAGCCGCCTGTAAGGGGACTGGGTAATGTTTTAAACGTTTTGGAGAGAACGGTCCGGCTCTTGCGAGACACGCGCTCTCCCTTTTTCTCCCTGTAGCTAGGAGGACTTACAAGGCTCTGGGTTCAGCACAATCTTGGGCCGAGGTCCCCGTCGCTCGGGCGGTTGCTTCCTGTTGGCAGAGCGCGAGCGGCGTCGAAAATCCGTTTCAGGTCTGGGCTGAGAGACGGGAGGCGCCGTCTTAGCTCGCTGCTGCTGAGGCGGTCTTTGGCGGCTCTGCGATGAGCTAGACCGCTTGGGCAGGAAGTGACGCATAGCCTGTGAATCCTTACGGGCTTCGGTGAAGCGCTCGGCGAACTCCTTCACCGCTGGTCCAAACAGGCCGCTTTGGGAGATAGGCGCGTCGAGAAATGACGCCTTATCTGCATCCTTCATCTCTGTTAGCGTTAGCCACAGATGGCGCTCAAGGACAGTCAGGTTAGCCATAGCACGGCCGATGGATTGGGCGGTGGCTTTTGTAGCTCGCAGTGCTATGTCAGTGGCGCTGCGCAGGTCCTTGAATGCTTTAGGATCGGGTCCAGACTCGTCCATACTGCGGAGAAGTTTAGCTTGGAACACCTGGAGGACAGCCATAGAGTGAAGCGATGATGCAGCTTGGCCGGCGGCGGCGTATGCGCGACCGGCGAGAGCTGAAGTAGACCGGCAAGGCTTCAAGGGATGAGAAGCTTTAGCTTTCCATCCAGCGTTGGAGGGTGGACACAGATGATTGGCCACAGCCTCCTCGAGGGGCAGAGGCCCCTCATAGCCTCTTTCTTTCGCGCCGTCCACAGAGGAGAGCGACAAAGAAAAAGAAGGCTTTAGGCGAGCGGAGTGCGGGGCTTTCCACGACTTCGTGAGTTCGTCGTGAACTTCCGGGAAGAAGGAGGCCCCTTTGTCGAGGGGCCTGCCGGCGCCCCTGCAGGAACCACTCGTCCAGTCGGCTGCGGGCGGGTTCTTCCGGGGAAGACCAATCGAGCCCGAGGTCTTCCACGGCCTTAGAAAGGATGCGGACGATCTCCGAGTCCATGCTGGAGCCCGCGCTCGTGCCCGCTAATGTCGATGGCGCGGGGTCGAAGGACGAACCCGGCCAGTCGTCTGATGCAGCATCACAGGAAAAGCTGTCATCCTTGTCATCGTCATCCCCTGACGCGCCAAACGAGACGAGCCCCATCGCTCCGCTGGAGGGGTGCTGGTCCGCCTGTGTGAACTGGACTGGCGGCGGGGAGTCTTCGGGTGGTGGTGAAGCACGCGGGGATTGGCCCGGCGTGACATCACTGCAAACCGCGTGCTCTGGCGGCCTCTGTGAGCGGCGCTTTTTCTTTCGCGGCTCGACCAGAGGAGATGGCAGCACGGAAGAGGTGGGCTCTTTCGCGGTGAAAACGGCGAAGCGAGCGCGCAGCTCGGTGAGGCCCAGGGCGTCACACTCGGGACATCCGCCTCGAGTAAGGGCAGCCTCTGCGTGGTCCGGTCCCAGGCAGCGGGCACAAATGATGTGACGATCCCCGTCCTGAAGAGGGCCTCGACACAAGGCGCAGGAGGGCATTTGAAACAACGCCTTGACAATTTGCTCTTTTAGAAAATTGTCGCGGGGGCGAACACTGAAAGCTTTGAAAAGGATATAGGATGATGCGCGCCGGATGGCTTAGCAGAAGGCGATCGAAGGCAGCTGAAGGCGCCGGCGTCCTCGAAGCAGTCCTGCTGTAGGCTTGTCGACGGCGGCGGCGAAAAGACTCCAAGAAATCCGGAAGATCCAGCGAAGAGAAGGTTCTTTGCTGAAGGAGATTAAATCTAAAGAACTCAGACGACGGGGCGCTCAATATATAGCCCTTGGCCACGCCCATCTTGGCGGGCTCTGACGCGCGCGGGCGCGAAGCACGCTCATTGGAAGCGGGTTCAGAGTCGCCCCGTCATTGGTTCGTGCAGTTGCCGCAGCACAGCCAATGACCGAGCTCCCTCGCTCATTGCTGTATGCTGTGCAGCTGCAATGCGTTTTACATAAAGACTTCAATATTTCTCGAGAAAAGGAGTTTTCCCATAGCGTAAGCTTCTTACGCAATAAGAGGAACCTCTCGAAAGGGAACCAGAAGGTGTTTAAAAATATTTTAAAGGGTCATAAAAGCCCCAAAACACATCTTTTGAGATGTGAACAGATATGTACAGACTACACATCATTGAAAACACCAAAGGTACTCATTAAGTTTATTCATAAGTGGAAATTAGTTATTTTTTCTTTTTTTAGAGCAATTTCTGTCTTCGGGTTTGAAAAGCAAAGTCGGAGCAATAATACCGTAATACCGGCAAGATCTGGAGTGGTGATTGGCTGCCGGGGCTCCAGTAGGGGCTGGACGAACGAGCTGACATCAGCCGGTTCTGTGTGCTTTCTGCATTTATTCCTGAGAAAGAGCTTGTTCAATCCAATCCATGTGCCGTAGTATGCATGAGAATGAGATTGCATTGAACTGAGAATTCAAATGTCACAAAAGACCGCTGCTCATTTTACTCTCTGTCTGTTCTGCTGTGTTGTTGTCCTTCAGCCACATGTGTCGTAAGTGTATATTTCCTTAGTAACACAAGAGTGTTGTTTGCATTTTTCCCGCAATGCGTTTAGAGCTGAAGTTTGACTGCAAATACATGGGAAATATGACTAACAACAACATGTGGAGCATGCATGAGAGCGGTTTCTGCACAGAATGCCATGATGAGGATAACAACACTCGCAATGCGGATCATAGATCTACTGACTGCAGCGAGCCTGTTTAAATTTTTTACGGACATATTTCTTCACACATCTTCTTCAAATGAAATATATATTGTACAAGTATATATATTTGACAATGATACAGCCGTACATCTGATCAAGAACGGGATAATATGATGAATTATTCTGATACTCAGAAGACAATTATTTATACAGAGAATTCAAAGAAGAATAAAAAAAAGTTACTATGCCTTTATTCTTTCCGTGTTAAACTGACGTGTTTTTTTTTTCAGAGACTGTAGTGCTTGTAAATGTATGAACATATTACAGTTTTTTCTCAATTGCTTTGGCTCAATTCTTGAAACAGAAATTACATTCTCAAAACAACATGGACAAACCTCCAAACCCCTTGGCAATTGTTCACAACAGAATTGAATTTCTCATTCATTTCATCAAATTGCAAATGTCTAAGTACATGTCTCAATGTCTCAGTACATCTTTGCAAATGATTAAGTACAGGTAGCCTACATTTAGCACAATTTCCAAGTGAATAGAACTTGATCTACTGATTGTTGATTCTCAGTCTATTCACTTCATGACACTTTAATGATTCAACATTTGGGCACAGGCTGCATGAGCATGAGCACCATCTCAGTCTGGTTCTGGTTCCTAGGTTCGAGTTCTTACCAGAACCAGGAAATATGACCATATTAGCCCGGTTCTGTCAACACTGCATTGGCTGCCTATTAAACATCGTATAAATTTAAAAATATTGATGATTACTTACAAAGCACTAAATGGTTTAGCTCTGCAGTACTTGAGCGAGTTCTTAGCGCATTATAGTCCTTCACGCCTATTGCGTTCTCGAAATTCCGGCCAGTTGATAATACCTAGAATATCAAAATCGACTGCTGGCGGTAGATCCTTTTCCTATTTAGCACCAAAACTCTGGAAAAATCTTCCTAACATTGTCCGGGAAGCAGACACACTCTGTCAGTTCAAATCTAGACTAAAAACACATCTCTTTGGCCTAGCATACACATAACACACTATAGACTTCCTTAATTCAAAATTAGGCTACATAGTTTAGATCAGCCGGAATCGGGAACACTTCCCGTAAATCCTGATGTACTTGGTACATCATAAGAAGGATGGCGTCTTCGCTAATATTTGTCTCTCTGTTTACTGTCTCTGTTGGCCAGAGGAGAACTGGCCCCCGACTGAGTCTGGGTTCTCCCAAGGTTTTTTTCTCCATTCTGTCACCTGATGGAGTTTTGTTTCCTTGCCACTGTTGCCTTGGCTTTTGGCTTGCTTAGTTGGGGACATTTAATATTCAACAATATTATTGATCTGCCTTACTGAGGTGGACGTTGATGCAATTTTCTTCTAGAAACAAACTTTGTTGTATTATTTTCATGTTATCACTGTGAAGCTGCTTTGATACAATCTGTATTGTAAAAAGCGCTATATAAATAAAGGTGACTTGACTATTGTTGCCCATTCTCAAACCATTCTGCAAGTTTGCACCAAGCAATTTCCATGCAGTACTAATCTATAAAATGGCCTTATACAAGAACCGTTGATACCTCTTACAGTTTTTCTCCATTGGTTTGGCTCATTTCTTGAAACAGAAATTACATTCTCAAAACTCTAAGATCATTTGGCAAAACAGTCTTACAGTTCAGCACAACACCATGGTTCACCTGCAAAAGCTCATACCTCTCCCAAAACAGTTCACTCATGTGTCAAAACTAAATTTCTTTCTCATTTAAACAGTCAGTGCCCCCAAAATGCTTCGTCCCTTTGGCATTGTGTAAGCCCTGCAAGTCAAAATGTTTAGATGTTTTGTCACTATGCAGAGGACCATTGAAATATCCCCCATGTCCACCTTTCAGCCTTAGCCTAGTCCTTTATTGACAATGGTTACTATACTGTTTTTAGTCTAGCTAACAGAATACAATTGTGTATAAAACTGAAAAAAAAAAAAAAATAGGATTTTAGGGTAAGAGTTTGACATCCAAGGTTTGACATCACACACTCATACTGCCAAGGAAATTGTAACCATTATCATTCACACACATAAAGTAACTTCCATACATCAGAGTAAAAAGAAAATGTATACAGCATAATATACTGTAATATAGACACACAAACAAAAAACAATGAAAATGATATGTAGCCTACAGTGCTGTAAATAAAGCTGGGGTTTCACAACTAACAGTTCTTCACTGGTCGCTGTCCTCACCCTCCCTCTCCTGGCCACCGTACTCTATCGTCCATGGTGTCTTCGTGCTCCTCGGCCTCTTCCCCCTATTCCACCACCACGCACCCTTACTCCTCCTCCTCCTCTTCCTCGAGCAGACAGTTGCCCTTGTTCATTTACTTGGCCAGGTGCCTCCATGTTCATAAACTGTACTGGTCCTGCGTGGTCAAGCTCTTTACATACATGTTTGGCAGCATTCACAGTCATGGACAGCACCTGTCAGGTAACTAAACATACTGTTTGATTGGTCATCTGAGATGTGTGAAACTCCTTTGTTAGTGTAACGTAAGGATAACGGGGACAATAGCAAGTAAAACAGCTCTTTATTGGAAAGAATAGCAACAGTCTCAGAGTGAAGTGAAGCAGACCACGTTCTCAGAGGAATAGGAGAAATCAGATGCAGTTCATAAGTGAGGTAGGTAGATCACAAGATCCTTCTCCGTGCGGTGGTGGTGTCCGATGAAAGCAATGATGACAATGGCAGCGCAGGCTTGCGTGGACAACTCGATCCGATGGTCAAGACGTGAAGTGACGAACCCAGTGTTGGTGAAGAGTGAAGACACAGAACTGCAACGGCGAACTTCCAGACGAGGACCAAGGCAAGAAACACAGGGAGCCGAAGAGACAGGAACACAACAGAAACATCCACAAAACAACAATCTGACAAACACAAGACGCACGAGGTGAGTATAAGTAGACAGCGGTAATGCACAACACCTGTTGCTGATAACCCCGGCGAATAATCAGCGACCACGCCCACACACACACATCCATACATACACAAATACACACACACACAGCGCAAGGAGGCGTCAATGAATTCCCCAACCGTGACAGTTAGTCAAGTTAGTTTCACCTGACTGTCAATTGCTGCAATAAATTTATCAAATGTTCCAAGGGATTCATATATGGTATTCATGGCATTATTCTTGACTAATTTTGACAATTGAACAGACTATTGTGCATGTGATGACTTATACAATGAAATGACGCTGACACGTTTTGGAGTGAACAACCATTAGACTGAGAATCAACAATCAGTTTAGATCAACAAGATCTATTCACTTGGAAATTGTGCTAAATGTAGGCTACCTGTACTTAATCATTTGCAAAGATGTACTGAGACATTGAGACATGTACTTAGACATTTGCAATTTGATGAAATGAATGAGAAATTCAATTCTGTTGTGAACAATTGCCAAGTGGTTTGGAGGTTTGTCCATGTTGTTTTGAGAATGTAATTTCTGTTTCAAGAAATGAGCCAAACCAATGGAGAAAAACTGTAACATGTAAAAGCTTGGCTAGACTTCATTTCTGTCATGATTCTGCCCTCGTGTCCTTGGTTTTCTCTAGTCTTGAGGCAGGATCATGACAGAATCATGTTTTGTGTGCAAGCACATGGTCTTGTGTTTTGAGCCATGTGCTTGTGTTGTCTCGTTACGTTACCCCGCCCCCTTGTTATCCTCGTCTCGTCATTATTGTCTAGTCAGTTTCACCTGTCCTTGTCTTGTCAGCTTCACCTGTCTTTGTCATTAGTGTTCCCTTTATAATCCCCTTGTGTTTGCTGTCCTGTGTCGGTTCATTGTTGTATCTTGTTATACATCGTGTGTGTTATACTTTGTGTTACCTTGTGATTCATGTCTGAGTGCTTTGCTAATCTTTGTCATCCTCGTGAGTACCCTGTCAAGTGTATTGTCTTCAGAGAAGTTCTGTCTCTTCGTTTGCTGATTTGTTTTACCGTCGAGTCATTACCAAGTTTTGTCAACCCTGTTCCAGTCCTGTTTTGCCCCCTCGTGGGTTTTGTTTTCCTGTTTTGTCTGTAAATAAACTTTGTGTAATCGCATACTGTCTGCGCTTGGGTTCGTTCCTGATCAGCCGTAACAATTTTAGTCATAGGGAGACACCTGGTTCATTACAGTCCCCAAAGTCCAAAATGAGTGTTGAGGCTAACAGCCTTTGAGTTTTGATCAGTTTTGATTTGCGTTAACAGTATGAATCTCGTCCTTTAAAAGGGTCCTATTTTTTATTTTGTTTTACTTTTTGACTTTAGTTAGTCTGTAATGTTGCTGTTTGAGCATAAAAAAGGTCTGCAAGGTTACAAAGGTCAAAGTCCACTCCAAAGGGAGATATTTTATTTAACAGAATCCACTTTGACATTTCCCGAAGACGCGCTAAGCGCTGCCAATCCCAACACACTGGGCCAGCTAACCAATCACAGCACCTTTTGTATTTTGGAAGGAGGGGCTTCATCGAAAACAACACGTTCAACCAGACTGGATAGAGGGGAGCTGTAATAATTTAAAATATGTGAAAAATAATGGATTTTTTGAACAATCAAGCATGAAAACATATTCTAGTACACCCCAAAAACAAAATCAAGACTTCATAAAAGGGCATAATAGGACCCCTTTAATATGCGAGGAGCTAAAGCCATAGGCTCACACTATGAACTCTATTTGCCAAAAGAGCACAGATAAATTCCACGGCTGTTGTGAATGTTAGAGGCATTTATCCCCTCAGGCGCGGGGTGATATTCAGGAGTACACAGCTGTAATAGGGGTTGGAAATGGGTTAATTTAGTTTTTGGGAAGCAGAGAAACAGAGGTCTTTTGCCACAGGCTGACACAGAATGGAGAAAAAAGAGATAAAAAAGGGAGAGTGCAGGAGAAAAATAAAGATATTGGAGGTGTAACTGTCTGTGGTATACAACCCCTCATCTCTCTCTCTCTCTTTCTATCTATCTATCTATCTATCTATCTATCTATCTATCTATCTATCTATCTATCTATCTATCTATCTATCTATCTATCTATCTATCTATCTCTCTCTCTTTTGACAAGTTGTCGTTGAGATTAATGCAGCTTTCTTTTGTATAACCCCCAAGGTCAGAGGAACAGAGGGAGTGAGGGGTGACACTGAGGGGGTAAAGCAGTGCATAATTCACTCCTGCAGTAAACGCCTCTCTGCTGCTCTAATCTGAAATGTAATCAAATTTGCTTCAATACAACTGCCTTAGACAAGCCAAGAATTGGTGAATGGGGGTGATGATGGTAGACAGTATGCATGAATATAAACGTACAAACTGACTCACAGATCCACACATTTATGCATACAAACACACCTGATCAAGAGTCACACCACAGTGTGTATGTGGTGAGTATATTTGCATGTTTATAGGATGTGCAGTCCTGGTGGAATGGAACACTTTGCGGATAACCAATGGAGCAGGATACCTTGAAGAGTTAGGCTGATGTAAGGAATTACAGTTTAAAATATATGTTTATATATATAATTAATTTTAACGAATTATAATTAATTATAAATATTTTAATGTTTTAGAATTGATTGTAGCAGAATCAATAGTACAATTATTTAATCAGTTCATCCAATGAACAGAAAGCATAATCAATTATTAATTCTAGGAAATATAGTATCTTCCTGGCCAAGAAAGAATAACCTTTTCCAGCTAAAGTAAATCAAGTACTAGCAGGGTAATAGCATAGGTAGCTAGATCAATATGTTTAAGTGACTTTGATATTTTTGTGAGTGGCAAACACAGAGACAGTGATGTGTGAATATAATGGTTTAATAAACGAATCTACGGTAGTCTACACACACAACTAAACTAAGCAAAGATTGTATACAGAATCAAGAAAGAAAAGAAAAGTGAAGAAAGAGAGAGAAGAAAAGAGAATGGCAAGATTACAATCAGTTAACCACAACCTGTAAAAAACATCAGAGAATCAGGATCACCTTAAAGGGATACTCCACTTTTTTTGGAAATAGGCTCATTTTACAACTCCCCCAGAGTTAAACTGTTGAGTTTTACCGTTTTTGAATCCATTCAGCCGATCTCCGGTTCTGGCGGTACCACTTTTAGCATAGCTTAGCATACATCATTGGAGTGGACAAGACTATTAGCATTTCTAAAAAAAAAATGACCAAAGAGTTTCGATATTTTTCCTATTTAAAATTTGACTCTTCTGTAGTTACATCGTGCACTAAGACCGACGGAAAATGTAAAGTTGCGATTTTCTAGGCTGATATGGCTAGGAACTATACTCTCATTCCTGCGTAATAATCAAGAAACGTCACTGCCGTACCATGAGAGCAGCAGGCGTAATGATATGACGCAGCGCCTGAAAATAGTTCCGTTGTGTTGACGGAAGGTGGCCTATTTTCAGGCGCAGGCGCTGCGCCAGATGCAGTGGATTCTTGATGATTTTTCCAGGAGTGCGCTGAAGCGTTCGTTTGGGTTCTTGGGGTGGTCCAAATTGGTTCTTGGGGTGGTCCAAATTGAATCCAAAGAAGTTAACTTGAAGAGGAAGTTGCCGGAAGAAGAAGGATGGTGTCTCAAAGAGGTTGAGCCCAGTTCTGACCTAATCAGATACTTTTAAGGATCCTATCCGTTCACACCCATCTGGTAAGGTGACCAATCTAAGATGACCTGGAGAAGGTCTTTGTTCATCTTATCTCCATTTGCATGTTCATGGTGGCATGAATTTGTGCAGTCTTTACACAAAATTATGGTAACAAATATCCTGATGCAATTTATCATAACATATTGTACAATATTGATTATAAAATCAAAAGAGGATTCTTTTGATACCAAGAAAGAGGGGATTCAAAGACATTAAAGCAGTGATACATACATCATCTTTGGATATGAACATTGGAAATTACTCTAACATAACCAAAGAATCATAACTAGTCATAACTAATAAAACATAGGTGCATGTATAACACGCAGGAGAAATACTATAAACATTTGGGAAAGTTTGTGTGTTTGAATGAAGTGTATTGGACAAGTGTCCTTGTGTATTGGAAGTTAATCTCTATAGTCTGACCAAAAGGCTGGTGCCGTCTGGTCTCCTGTGCGGTCTTTGAGGGTTGCAGACACACATCTCTTGCTGAGATCGTTCAGGGGAGCAGAGGTGATAACGGCCTTTGAAGTGAACTGGTTTTAGGGCCGCTGACAACAGGGGAGATGGAATGTTTCTGGGGACTAGGGCATTTGATTAAGGCCATTCGCTACACTGAGCAGAAGAGCACAACAGCAAAGCTGTCAAAGCAGGGGACCATCATAGCCGAGCATGAGACCACCACAGGGGAGCTGGGGGAATGGGTGACCACCAAAGCAGAAGAGGACCAGACTCTGGCACAATCTCTGTGACTGTGACATAAAGAGTTGACAGCTCTGGCAGCTCATGAGAAAAAGGACTTCCTGGGGAATCAGGAGAAACAGAGGAATTATGGGAGTCCAACAGATGAGGGAAAAGGAGTCAGGGCAGAACCAGTCTTCACTTCAGGGCCGTTTATGCCCAGTGGCATGTATGGCAGCAACAAAGGTTTACCACTCCTGTCTGTTTTGTGCCAGCTTCTGAATGGTACCCCAGGTGTGGCTCAGGGCCTTCAGTTCTGCTTCCACTGTTTGACGCCATGTGTTATTGGGTCTTCCTCTCTTTCGTTTAGCCTCTGGTGTCCAGAAGAGGGCAATCCAGGCGATGTCATCTTGTTCCCTCCGGATGATGTGTCCGGATGACGTGTCCAATCCATCTCCATTGCCATCTCATAATGATGGTGTCAATACCTTCTTGCTTGCACCGGGCAAGAAGTTGTTGGTTAGAGATGGTTTTGGGCCAAAATATTTGGAGAATTCTCCGGAAGTTCTTCGTGTGGAAGGTTGACAATTTGGTAAGGTCGTTCTCTGTCATTCTCCAACATTCAAAGCCGTAAAGCAGGGTGGACAGGACACAGCTCTGGTACAGTCTCAGTTTTGTGTGGGTGCTATATTGTGAGGATCTCCACACATTGTTCTTAATGTCGCTGCCTGCTCCTCCATCATGTAGAACGGTGCTGCCCAGGTAAATAAACTCCTCAGTTGTGGGTAGATATGTTCCTTCTACTTGGACTGGTCAGGGGTTGGAGGTGTTCAGTGTAATCACCTCTGTTTTCTTCTTACTGATCTTCAAGCCTACATGCTGTGCTAAGACGAGATGTTTTCTCCTGCATGTGCTGGTGGGTATGTGAAAGCAGCGCCAGGTCATCAGCAAAGTCAAGATTTTCCAGTGTTGAGAAGAAAGTCCATATGATGCATCTTGGTTGGTCTTTGTTTGTCTGTCTAATCACCCAGTCGATGGTCATGTTGAAGAGCATTGCTGACATTACGCATCCTTGTCTGTGTCTTGTCTTCACTTCGAAACTGTGATTGCTGTTTCCTACTTTACATGTTAAGTTAGTGTGAAAACTCTTGATAAGAAGGATGATCTGTTGAGGAATCCCGTATGCGTGGAGTATACATCATAGACTGTCCCTGTGGATGCTGTCAAAAGCTTTCTCGAAGTCCACAAAGTTGAAGTAAAGTTGTCTCTGCCACTCTGTGCACTGTTCAATGATGGTTGTGCAGGGTGAATATCTGGTCTGCATATCCTCTTCCTTTCCTAAATCTTGCCTGTTCTTTCCTGAGTTGTTTTTCTACTGCATCTGAGATTCGCTGAGCGATGATCTTCGCAAAAATATTACTTGGAATTGACAAAAGGGTGAGGCCATGCCAGTTGTTGCAATTACTCAGGGTACCCTTTTTAGGAATCTTCACAATATCCCATCTGTCCAGTCATCTGGTATCTTCTCCTCCCAAAAAGTATCTGCTTTTTGCTGTAAGTTCAGGGTCCACTTGTAACAACTCTGCGTTGAAGTTGTCTTGTCCGGGTGCGTTTCTGTTCTTGAGGGATCTGATAGCTGAGATGATTTCTTCTTTCTCTGGTGGTGCAATATTGACATCTAAGTCAATTTCTGCTTCTTGCATGTCAGCCTCTGCTGTTGGTGGTGGCCTATTCAAGATTTCACTAAAATGTTCTGCCCATCGAGCTTCCTGTTCTGCTTCTGATGAAAAGAGTTGTCCCTATTTGCCTTACATCAGTAGCTCCACTATACCTACTACAGGCTATCTTGATGATCTTGTACATCTTGCCTTGTTCGCCTCTGTTGGCTGCTTCTTCTGTTTGGTTTGAAGGATCCATTTAGGTTCGCTTGTCTGCTCTTGCCATTTTCTTTTCTGTTTGATCTGTTTGCTTATACTGCAATTTGTTTTTGGGCAGAACTAGTGGATGGAGGTAACTAGTTGAAGCTAGAGAACGGAGGAACCCAGAGGGAGTTGTTGGTAAGCGAGACCTGGATAGGACCAGTGGAAGGAGATACTCGGGAAGAGCTGATGGAAGGAGATATCTAAAGATACCCGATGGAGAAGGAGTTGGACAAGATTGAACTGTGTCAGGGAGAATGGCAAAATAATTAAGTTTAATAAAATAACAAAATTTATGTTACTGAGGAGAAGAATTCAGGAACAACCTTTTTGGTCAAGAAAAGAAGGGTGATTGGTCCTCAATAGACGAGACAAAGAAATCCAGGTGGGCATTCATGGCTGGGGTGAAGATCTGGTTATTCTCTGTAGTTGAAATGAAGGACTTCTGCCATCCTACACTCCAGCTCTTAAACTACACTGATAACCCCTATTCAGGTCGTGTTAGACTTTCTCATTGTCCTTCATTAATATGTTATTCATATTAATATTATATCATAATCTGTTCTTACCCATCATTTTAATTTTCATATTTTAATGATAATAAGACTTTTAATGCCGTTTGTTTTCGTTCACATTTTCATTTTTAATTATGATTAGTGAAATATTATGAAAGTGAAAGTGACATGTGAAGGCCAAGCATGGTAACCCATACTCGGAATTTGTCCTCTGCATTTAACCCATCCAAGCTAATGCACACACATTAGGAGTAGTGAGTAGTGAACACACACAAACAGCAAACCGTGGACACACACCCGGAGCACGCCTGGGGAACGATTGTTGGTTAAGTGCCTTGCACAAGGGTCCCAGTCGTGCATTTATTTATGCATTTGTTTATTTAGGAAGAGAACAGATGAACAGAGACTGTGCGTCAAAGTTAGTTTTTTTGTGCAATGACAGCAAAGGCCACTAAACACAAGCTTTTTTGCCTGAACAATTCAAAAATACAATTCTGATTATAATATGAACAAAACGTAGAAAATTATCTTAACCAAGCTCAATCGACGCCTATCTGCCTGAGCTCAAATCTTCCTCCTGGTCCGCATCAACTTAAACTGGATGCTCACCTGTGCGTAATCAAACACATGCAAAGGAGACTGATGTAGAGGTAATTGTCATAAGAATAGCATCTTAGCCTTGGACAGACTTCTTGTGGCAGTTTTAATTTTGTTCTGGAGGCTGAAATGGAAGTTATTTCACAAGTGATAATAGTATCATTATTCTGCTCTTTGAATAATTATTTAGTATACAAATTTGATTTACAGGCCTACAAGTCGACTGATGTCATGCATGATTATTTCCCTCACCCCATAGAATCTTATCCTCTTCAACCTCAAAGTGATTTAATTAAAGGGTTAGTTCATCCAAAAATGAAAATTCTGTCAGTAATTACTCACCCTCATGTTGTTCCAACCCCGTAAGACTTTCGTTCATCTTCGGAACACAAATTAAGATATTTTGGTAACACTTTATTTTAAGGTGCTTGTAATAATCAGTAATTAACAGTTAATAAGACACTTATAAGACCTTATAAGATGCATATAAGATGCATATAAGCATTAACTACTTCATATAAGGGTTAATTAAAGGTCCAGGCCCTGAAGAGATCAGGGAAACTACTCCCTCTTGGGAAGGTAAATTTTTAAGGGACTGGGAGTTTGTGTTACCATTTATGTTTGTTCGGCTGTTCTAAAAGTGCAATGTATTGATACTTGAGAAATGTATTATTTAATTTAATTTATTTATTATAATTAGTTGATGCTTATATGCATCTTATATGCATCTTATAAGGTCTTATAAGTGTCTTATTAACTGTTAATTACTGCTTATTACAAGCACCTTAAAATAAAGTGTTACCGATATTTTTGATTAAATCTGAGAGCTGAATCACTCCTCCACAGGCTTCTTAAGGGATCGAAACTGGCCGGCCCAAAAGTTATGAAAGACATCGTTAAAATAGTCCGAGTGACTACAGTGGCTCAATCTTAAGTTTATCAAGCGACGAGAATACTTTTTGTGCGCAAAAAAACAAACAAAAATAGCGACTTTATTCAACTATTCATTTCCTTCTCTGTGGGCCGTGATATTTCACGTAGTGATATTGCGCAAAGCTCCTAGGTTGCACGTCACACGTAGGCTCACTATTGGCCGACGCTGGTCATGTGTGTGATGCGTGACGTACAAGCTAGAAGCTTTGCGTAGTTTCACTACGTGAAATATCACGGCCGTACAGAGAAGGAAATGAATAGTTGAATAAAGTCGTTATTTTTGTTTGTTTTTTTGCACACAAAAAGTATTCTCGTCGCTTGATAAACTTAAGATTGAGCCACTGTAGTCACTCAGACTATTTTAACAATGTCTTTCATAACTTTTGGGCAGGTCAGTTTCGATCCCTTAAGAAGCCTAAGGAGGAGTGATCCAGCTCTCAGATTTAATCAAAAATATCTTAATTTGTGTTCCGAAGATGAACGAAAGTCTTACGGGGTTGGAACAACATGAGGGTGAGTAATTACTGACAGAATTTTCATTTTTGGGTGAACTAACCCTTTAACTGAATGAACTTCTGGTTGCACTTTATTTTACTGTATATGCACTTTTTTTTACTGTAGATTCATTCCTGTCGTTTCTGTATTAGTTCTCGTTAGTATCTATGGTTACTAATCAGTTAATTCTCGTCCAGCTGTTCCCATTTAGTCCCCTCATGTTCCTTGTGTATAAATACTTAAATGTACATACATTTAACATACAGTGAACTCCTGTGTTTCTGTCAGTGGATTGAATAAAGAATATTCTGTTTATTCTCCTTCATCGTGCGATGTATTTATACAGCCATATTGTGACACTTAATGTGTACTTACAGTTTGCTTACTCCAGAAAGTACTGAGTAATATATTGGTTATATTTTGGTTAATAATATTTTGGTTCAGGGTTAGTTCCTACTGTAGGCTAGATAGTATAGTAAGTCCATAGTACATACATGTAGAACAGGACTAAAATAAAGTTAATGTCTTTTCAAAACAATTTTGTCATTGTTTTCAAACTGTACAACTTTGCTCCAAAATGACTTTCCCTAGCATCATGCGTGGGGTATTGGATAATGTTTGGATAATGAAGGGAACGAGATGCTGCATCGTATGATGACACTTTGGGGAACGCCCTCAGCGTGTAAGCATATGAAGAACCAGACTGATCTCATGAAATGGCGTATGTATGACACGCCAATTCGTATTTCCATTTTTGGCGTGCTATCAACACGCATAATCGCTTTTCAGCGTGTTTATCAACGCCTTGACTTAACGTTACATTACTGTATATATGACCTACCCCAACCCCGTCCCTAAACCTACCCGTCACTGGGGTTAATACCATTTATGAGTCTTCCCCTACCATCCTAGGGAAAAAAAATATTGCTCCACAGATGTAAATATACATTTTTCTTCGTTTCGCTCGTACATTTAACGGCATACACATACACGCGGAATCACTCGGACATTTAATGGCATAGACATACACGCAAAAGATGACGGTTCATTTCGGCGTGGACATACACGCGGATAGCTGAAAATGCGTATAGATAACACGCCACTTGACTTGAAAGTGGCGTGTATGTTTACGCAAAGTCATGATGTCATGTTGGAAGAACGTGTAACAGTAGTCATGCATCATAACGTAGCATGTGACGTAGCACACGCCGGCGGAATGCGGAAGTTGTAAAAGGACGCCAACACACAAATAGAGTAGTTTCTAAAAGATCGAAGGAGGCGTGGCAAGGAGCCCCAGTGTTTCCATCCCCTTCTCAAGGAACAAGGGTTACAGAAGTAACCTGAGACGTTCCCTCGAATGTATGACGACACTTTGGAGAACGAAAACCCACTAGGCCACAACAACTAATGCCTGTCCCAGTGTGAACTGTCTAGACACAACTAGGACGAGAGCACCTGCGTACCCAGAGAAGAAGGAAGATGCAGACTGTAGAATCTCATAAATGTATGTGGGGTAGTCCAGCCAGCAGCATCACATATCTCCTGCAGGGAAACCCCAGAAAGAAAGGCTTTAGAAGACGCTATGCTTCAAGTGGAATGAGCCCCTATGGCCAGAGGTGAAGGCAAATCAAGAACCTGGTAGGCCAGAGAGATTGCCTGAACAATCCATTTACTAATTGTTTGCTTGGAGGCCCTTCCTGGGTGACCCAAAGCACACTAACAGTGGGTCTGACTTCCTCCAACGAGACGACTTTTGAACAGTTTTAAACCAGTCTTTACTCAGAGTAAATGAAGTCTTCCTTGTTCAGCCAACACATGCGGATAGAAGGCCTGTAAAATAATAGACCGCGCCACATTAGAAGGCAGTTTAGGCACGGAAGATAGCTTTCACACTCACAGGAGCAAATTCTAAGCAGGGAGGAGAAATAGACAGAGCTAGAAGGTCCCCAACTCTCTTAAGAGATGTAATAGCTAAAGGGAAAGCTACCTTGAAGGTGAGAAATTTCTCAGAAGCTGACTCCAGTGGCTCGAAGGGGGCCAGACACATCCCTTCGAGAAACAACGCCAGATCCCAGGTTGGAACTCTGGCATGAGTCTCAGGCCTCATCCTCCATGCTCCACTGAGGAACCTTACGGCCAGCTGGTGCCTGCAGCCCCTTTAGACCGCGAGTGGCAAGGCAGATATTGTTTGAAAGCGGCTGACTTCTTCGTCTCCTGGAACCTCTCAACGACTGAATTAAAAAAGCCCAGAAGGCGAGAGCGGGGCATTCAAGAGGAACGTTTTATCCTTCTCCCGGATGCCCGATAAGTTTAGCCACAGGTGTCTCTCTGTCACTACTAATGCTGTCATTGAGTCGCCGATGGCACGGGGCATCTCCTTAGTAACACGGAGAGACAGGTCCGCGGCCCGACGAAGCTCTGAAACATTGTCGGGCCCGACCCCCATGACATCATCGAGGTCTCTTAAAAGGTCTGCCTGGTACGCCTGCATGATGGCCATGCTGCATAGTATGGCGACACTTTGGGGACCGACATCAGCCCGACCCGCTGCCATATATGCTCTGCCCACTAAATCAGATGTAGTTTGGCACGGTTTTGTGGGCAGCGCCGAGGCTTTCGATTGTGGATCGATTGCTCCGGTCTGCCTAGCTGTCGTGCTGCCGTGTGGTTTGCCTCTGTAAGCTCCGTATAGCTTTCCGTTTTGAATCGCTATTTACTATCATTCCTTGTTGTTTATATCACTAAATATATCGTACTCATCAACCAGATATCTGATATTATCTAATTTTGTCTGTCACATTGATAGCATTAATCTAAATCACTATAGCTTGCAAAACGCGCTAGCCTGTTAATCTGCCATCCGTGTTTTCCGTCTTTTTTTTTCTCTTGCGTGCTCGCGCCTTTTTGAGTCCATCAAACAACTGTGGTGAGTAGGATCAGTCAACAAACACAGTGAGTCATGTCTTCTCCTATTATTGTCACTTGCACTTCATGTCACATGTATAGTATAGCTTTCTCTTTCAGCGCCGAGGGCTTTACATGTGATAAATGCAGGGTGATAGTCAGGCTGACGGAGAAGATTTCAGAACTAGACACACGCATCCAAACTTTAATCGTAAGAATACAAGGGATTTAGATACTGCTTTGGATGCGACTAGCTTAGTGAACTCTGTACATTGTTCGGTTCCGGCTGTAGAGCCCGTGCAGCAGGGCAAATGGGTAACCGTGAGATGCTGTAGTCGCGGGACAAAACAACGCTCTTCCATTGTGATAACAACGTTAAACAGGTTCTCTCCACTCAATGAAGTACCCACTGAGAATCCTGTTAAAAGTGCCCTAGTTATTGGCGATTCTATTACACGGAACGTGAAAATAGAGACACCAGCCACCATAGTCACATGTTTGCCAGGAGCCAGAGTGCCTGACATCAAAGCAAATTCAAAAGTGCTGGCTAATGTTAATAGTAAATTCTCTAAGATTATTATTCACGTTGGCACTAATGATGTTCGACTTCGCCAGTCGGAGATCACTCACATTAAAGAGGTGTGTGAACTTGCAAGTACGATGCCAGGCACTGTAATTTGCTCTGGCCCCCTTCCAGTTCGAAGGAGTGATGAGATACTTAGTAGACTGTCCTCACTCAATGGCTGGCTGTCTAAGTGGTGTCTGCAGAATAATATAGGGTTCATAGACAATTGGAAAAGTTTTTGGGGCAGACCTGACCTGTTGAATTCATCCCTCCTGGGATGGTGCTGCTCTTCTCTCTAGTAATATGACACATATAGGCCGCTGTCGGTAGCCTAAAAGAGGCCTAGAAATAGGGTTTCGTTCCACCATGTGGGGCACTACCCAATTTTTTTATATTTAACATCAGAAATATATAGAGATTCCTTAGGAAAAAGTTCTCCGCACACAACCTTGCAGTTTTTGAGAAAAATGATGCTAAAGGTTCCCATTTTGAAAAAAAGGGAAAACATAGGGAATTTTGCACTTTCAAACCTGTTTATCATATAAACCCAAAAATGCTGAATTACCACTTGAGGTACAAAATAAACCAGTTTGAAATGTGTGATATACCTGAAGTTGCTATCTAGGCACAGTAAACATGATAAGATTATCAAGAAAACTTGAGCATTAACATCCCAATTACTTCTCATTATGTTGTTCCAATTCAAAGGTAATATTTGAGGTAAAATCTGAATAACAAATAGAATTCAGCCAAAATATAATATATAAAAAAAAACACTTTTCAAAAGAACACATTTAATGGTGAATTGTCAATTCACATACACGAGCAGTAACTGCACTGCATGTACACTGTAAAAAATATTACATGCTATCTACTTAAAAAAAAATATGGTAACAATATTACACGTATTATATTTGAGTAGATTAAGTTTTTTTTTGTGTGTGTGAAATCTACCCAAATAAATTAAGTAAAATTTCCTAAATTAGTCTATGGCACATGATTAATTTAATATTATTAGTGGAATGTGCTTTTTTAATTTAAGTTGTCTCACAAATAAATCAAGCAGAATTTACTTGTTTGTATTAATGAAATTTACTTAATTATAACATTTACTGCCTTTTTCAGGTTAAGATAATAATGAATACATAATGCACTTTTTGTTATCAAACATGCTTTTATTCTGTATTTTTTGCACAAATAAAACAAATCTATAGAGGGAATGCATTAACGTCACTTCCCCACCGGAACACGCCCCCCTCAGCGGGACTGAGTGGCAGAAGAGCTGCTGCGTGACTGGAGTTAATAGGGGAAACTGCGTTAACGCGAGTAAAACAAACTATTATCAGTTTAAACTAAAAGTTGGACTCGATATAGTGTTCCTTACAACTTATCAAAGATCCAGTGATCCATGGATATTGACATGCAGCCAGGAATCGTGTTTCCTGACATTTATATGTGCCTGATTTCGACGCCGGGGAAATAAATGAAGACAATTTGCCTGTAAACGTTTTATATAAATACAATATAGATAGGTCTAAATCCGAGTGATCACTTACATTAATGTTATACTGTATATCATCATATCGTCCAGCCCTAAAACTTGTATAGTTTTTTGTCAGTGTTTATTTAAAAACATCCAATTATGCAGAATATAGTCTGTTCTGTAGCTTTTTGCAGTCTGTAAAAATATACAGTACCTCAGATTTCTGGTCAAATCTAGTTGTACAGTCAATCGCAAAGCTCTTTCCCGTTTTAGATGTGTTTTGTGTGATTTTCACGGCATTCACGCTGAAAACAAATGCTGCCGCTCAGTCTTTTTGCCACTTGTGGGCGTGACCGCATTAACTCCGGCCGACGGTGACGTCATGCGCATACCCTCTATATAAAATGTAAGACAGCAGTTTTAAGATATGAAAAATAAAAGCAAAAAAATGCTAACATTTTCCATGTCATTGAGAAAGATCATTTTGTTACACAAAAACATGTGCATACAAATTTCTGTTGGAAAAGTCACATTCTTGACTAAAACTTGTGAATAACTTGTAGCAAAACATATCAAATAATTTGTACGTGCTGAAAGCTTGTATGTAGAACAATATTAAACGTTCATCAATCAATGCAGTTTTTTTTTCACCAGAACTTGGTCATAATGCATTGTCTCAATCTAAGTCATGTGTTTGTTTTTAAGTGTTAGTAATTTCGGGGAAAACTTGCAAACATCCAGTTCCAAGAAGAGCTTCTGAAAGGCCTCAAAAGTGTGCCTCAGATCTTTCGGGTAGGTGAGGTTTAGTGCATACGTGAGTCCAAGAAGAACAGCACAGGCTCTTGCCAGATTTTCCAAGCCAGCCATGACTTGCATCCCCTCCAAGATGATGCTGAAATACTCCTGAGAATCCCTCTTGGAGATGGCAATTTTCATTATGTGCTGCAGGATATCTCCATTGTCACACTGTAAAACAAACATTAAAAAAGTATTTTTATCTCTTCTGTCTCATTATAAGTCTGTCCATAATTATAAACTTGATTTGTGTACGGTTGTAAAAATTTCTTATAACAGCTTAAAATGCTAAGACAACTACAAGTAAACCATTATAGTTTATTTTCTTTGTAATCACTGAAACATAAAAATATTATGTTTCAGTGGACCACAAAGACAAAGACTGTCACAATAACATAAGTACAGTTTCACCAATGACAGAGGGTGTATTAAGGAAGAAAAAATACAATAAATTTAAAATTACATTTGGTGACACTATTGACATTCTACTAACTGTATAGTAACTACATGTCAACTAACTCAGAGTATTAGTAGACTGCTAGGTTAGGGTTAATAGAGTAAGTTAACATGTAGTTGCAGTTAAGTTACTTATAGTCAGTAGAATGTCTAAAGTGGACCATCAAAATAAAGTGTTACCTTTTTTCATATAGTGGCTGCCAAAAATCTATTTTGTGTTAAATTCACATTAGCTTTATATAATTTAATTAGAAAAAAAGATTATTGTTTAAGTTGCATTTCTATTTTTATAAATAAAAACAATGTACAAATACATTTCTCAAAACACCAAACTCTTGGATGAGGTCATCCTCTTTTTCACCCAGATAACAGATCAAACAACGGAGGACAACGTCTCTCATCATGTCGATGTTTTTATCGGGATTCTGATCGGGAAGTTTGTAAATTAGCATCACCCAAAAATAATGAACAAATATTGATATGTTATGAAAGTAACTTACCTGCAGTATGGGATCAATAGCTAGCTCCGTAGTGTCCGACGTTTTGAGCCATTCCTTCGCACATTGCTTGATTTGTTCCCATCGAACTTCAGTAAAGGGCTGCGGACTTTTCCCAGCATCTTTTCCGACATGAAGAATACACTTTACGGGTGTTAATTGAGCTTAATCCCCGTTGTCAGATGAAGATGCGCTGCTTACGTCCTCACGTCCTCCTCCATGTTTACATGTGCGTAGTGATATTAACTTGATTTTGGCTGTGACCTACCTACATTTTCGATGCTGATTGGTTGAAAATCTAGCTAAACAGTTTTATATGTCTCAATACGCAGTCAATATAGTGCGCCAATAAATTACACTTTTCTCATTAACTGCAGGATAATGCGTGGAGAACTTTTTCCTTGGATACCTTTTATTAACGTTGAACATATTGAGCAAAAGAAAATGTAGTGCCCCGTTCGACGGAACGAAACTGAACGATACAGCTCACGTACAGCGGCCTAATAGTCTTAGAGCTCAAACATGAAAATCTGGGGCTCAGGTCACGTCACTGAGGTCAGATAAATCCCATCACACAGAGACTCTTTCACCTAGATATCATCACATGGAGACTGTGTCTGTTCCACAAACTAGGAAATACAAAAAACTCCCAAACCCATTTAAGAGTAAAAATTTGATTGATGTTAAACAAATAAAAAAACAAATATAATGCAGATGAACAAATTATAAAGCTTGGGTTGCTGAATATTCTATAGCTTTCTTCAAAAGCACTTATTGTTAATGATATGATTACAGACCATAACCTAGATGTGATGTGTTTGACAGAAACTTGGGTAAAACCAGACAATAACATTACTTTATATAAAATCCACCCCATAAGTTTTAAATACAATTATTTTGAAGTGATGGTGCTTTCTGTAACGTTATCTAGCGTGAGTGATAAATCCTGTTTGATATTTGTGCTGGCTACTGTATACAGGCCACCATAAAGATTTTATCAAAGAATTTGCTGTTAAAACGGTGTCGTGTTAGCGTCCCCTAAGTTAATAACTAATGATCGTTGTGACGGAAGTGAATCAATCAAAACTAACTTTAATTGGAAAATAACTTTATTCTAGAGCTGCCATAAAGCCAAAACAATCTGTTACTTTAATTTCCTATTATCACTGTGAAGGCGCTTTGTAACAATCTACATTGTTAAAAGCACTATATATATGAAGATGACTTGACTTGACTTATAAATATGGTAGAATTATCACTTAAAGGCCATGGTGCAGGTTTTTTTTTTTTTTTTGCCAGTTTTCTAGTTGGTAATGAACATTTAAACAGTTATCCATTGTATTAATGTTGTAGGGGATTACAAAAAAGAAATATAATACGGAAAAGTAGGTGATATGTTAGCATTTAGCAATAGCTTAGCGAGGATTCTAATTTCTCCCACAATGCATTGCATGACGTCACATGAGGTACTCGCTGTTGGACAACAGACGAAAGCCCGGGCGCAAGATGGCGGAGTGAATAGCCGCAACGTTACGAGCTCTCGGCATCTAACCGGGTTTAAAGCACATATTGGCCGCCAGCCTCTGCAAATGCAGCTGAAATAATTTACAAGAAAAGATTAACACAAACTCTCAGCGAAAGACTAAACGAACACGACTATAATGCCTAGAAAGTCCGGACAGAAGCGTCCTAACGATTCCTTGTCCAACGAGGAGGGGGCTAGCTGCTCAGCTAACGTTAGCGACCACGACTATACCAACGACGGAATGGAGTGCAACCAGCAAACAAGCCTCGTAGAAGAATTCCCGCCCTTGCCCATAACGCCAAGTAAGCCTCCACTCCATAAGAAACCAACTTTTCCTAGAGAAGCCGGGCTCGGCTCAGACGATGCAGTGCGCTCCTTGGCTGATCTTATTAACAACAGGAGCGACACCATCGAAAAAATGGTGGAATCTGTTCGCGGCGACATTAAAGTCTTAAATGCAAAGGTGGTTTACATTGAGAAGAGGGTGCAAAGGAACGAGGATTCTGCTTTGAAAACCATGAACCGGGTTAGTGAGCTGGAACGATACAGCCGCCGGTGGAATCTGCGGCTCCAAGGGCTGACAGAGGACAGGGAGGAGGATGTGCAGGCTCGAGTAACCAGTGTTTGTCAGGCGATTCTACCGGAGGAAAAGGAAAGGCTCCCTGCTGGAAAGCAGCAAAAAACAATTCTTATCTCCAAAACAACGGTCTTCGCTTCTCAGAGGACTTAACCCAAGAGGACAGAGAGAACAGACAAAAACAGTGGCCGCACATAAAGAAAGCTCCGAAAAACGGCCTATTTCGTGGGAGGAAAAGGATTCGTGAACGGTTCGGAAATTAATCTGTGATCTGTCAAGCTTAGATCAGAAGATTTGCCTAAGAAGTGCCTCGTGTTCAGGTCATTCCAGGTTGATTACTCTGAATTGTTTTATCTCAGGGTAAAGTTTTGTGTTACTTAGATAGCAGGTGAAGTTCCTGCTGGTTCAAAGAAGAAAAAAAAAAGGGTATAATATTGATACGTTTCTTACTTCTACGGTTATATGATATAGAACATTATTCTTCTTTTACGTGAGTGATGTCAAGGTTATATTATGGTGCTGAGTTATAATGCTAAATATGGTGCCGATCTCGACAGCCCACTGTTACTTATCAACACTAGTAGTATTTAACCAATGTTTTTCTAAGGTTAAGTTCTTTATCTTTCATAGTTCTTATTTTTTGTCCTTATTAATGTTGTCAATTGTCTCACTAAATGCCAGGGGTCTTCGTAATAGTGTTAAGAGAAAAGCTTTGTTTTTGTTCGCAAAACAATTCAAGTCAGACTTTACTTATTTTCAAGAATCTCACTCGAATGAGGACGATTCTAACTTTTGGAGGTCTCAATGGGGAAATACTGTATGGCTCTCCCATGGAACAGAGCGGTCAGCTGGGGTAGCCTCTTTAAATAACAGGTTTAATGGAAATGTCTTGACCACACATTGTGACCCAGACGGTCACTTTATTTGCCAAGTTATTGAACACAATGACTCAACCTACTTAGTTTCTAATATTTACGGGTACAATACCAAGAAAGAAAATGTGAACCTTTTGTTGTCAATTGAAAACATTTTTACAGGTTGGTTGGTTAGATTCCCAAATGCGTTCATATTGTTAGGAGGTGATTTTAATATTATTCTAGACGGGTCTATAGATAAAAGTCCACCTTCTCAGCATAACAGTTCAGACTCATACTTGACTGACTTTATAAGAAGATTTAAACTGATAGATATATGGAGAGAGAAGAATCCTAATAGCAGATTGTATACCTGGAGCAATAAATCAGGCTCTAGGCAATCACGACTGGACTATTGGCTTATATCTGACAGTTTAAACAATGATTATGTTGATGTTAGCATCTGCCCTACTCCCTTAACTGATCATAAAGCCATATGCATATCTCTTAATATCTCAGCTGGCTCTACACTTGCCACACGCTCAAGCTACTGGAAGCTTAACAGTTCTGCACTACAAAATGAGGTAGTACAATATAAGATTAAGGATATGATTTCACTTTATTGGTCTAAAGCAAACAAAGAAAACTGTTTTGGGCTCAACTGGGACCTGCTCAAATATGAGATAGGAAAATATTTAAGAAAGTTTGGTGCTGAAACAGTCAAAGCCAGGAAAGCGGAGGAGTTAAAGATTGTCTCTAATATAACAAAATTATCCTGCAGAGAATTTGACTCCCTAACAAAGGAGGAAAAAGAAGGGTTATCTTACTCACAAATCAAACTTGATGAAATGTATCGGCAAAAAGCAAAGGGTGCCTTTATCAGGTCTCGCTCTAAGTGGTTAGAAGAAGGTGAACAAAACTCTCGTTATTTCTTTAATCTAGAGAAATATCGTTCCACCAACAACATCAGTAAGTTGAATATTAATGGAGCTATCACTGAAGATCATCGTAAAATATCAGAGTTTTGTTCAAAATTTTATAAAGACTTGTATAGCTCTCAATTTAGCCCAACTGCGTCTGATAATTTTTTAAACTCCCTTTCAGTGAAGATGATAAGCGAAACGGATAGAGAGCACTGTGACATGCCTATATCACTTGAAGAAGTACAGCAAGCTATAAACCAACTAAAAAATAACAAATCGCCGGGGTGTGATGGGCTACCCTCAGAATTTTATAAATCTTTTATCGCTGAACTGTCCCCTTTTTTATTCAAAGTTTTTATAGAATCCATTGAAAATGAATGCCTCCCCACTTCTCTGACCCAGGGAATAACAGTCCTAATTCCTAAACCAAACAAGGACAAATTATTTTTAGATAATTGGCGCCCAATTTGTTTACTTAACAACGATTATAAAATCTTAGCTCTCTTATTGGCTAGAAGATTACGGTCTGTTCTGGACTCCATCATAGACGAAACACAATCAGGCTTCATGAACAAAAGGCATATAGGAAATAACATTAGGCTCATTTTAGATATTTTAGATTACCCAGAAATGGTAGAGGAGGGTGGGCTCATGCTGTTTGTAGATTTTTACAAAGCATTTGACACCGTTGAACATCCATTCATTTTACAGTCCCTTAAAAAATTCGGTTTTGGTGAGTTTTTTTCCTCAGCTATTATAAGTCTATATAACAATAGTAATAGCTCAATTAGACTAACAGGTGGTATGTCTCCCAGGTTCAATGTCTCTAGAGGTATCCGACAAGGGTGCCCGGCTTCGCCTTACCTTTTCCTATTGGTAGCCCAGCTTTTGTCTGATCATATTAAATCAAGTGAGATAAACGGCATCAATATATTAGGTAGAGAGCTTATTATATCTCAACTGGCGGACGATGCCACTCTCTTTCTTAGAGATGAATATCAAGTCTCTGTTGCGATAAATACCATAGAACAATTTTCCATGGCCTCTGGCTGAATCAATAAGTGTGAAATCATGTCTATTAAGGACTGCATGAATCCTTCTATTTGTAGTATCCCAGTCAAAAGTGAACTTGTTCACTTAGGTATCACAATTACCAAGGACCAACAAAAAAGGACTTTATTGAACTTCAACCCTATTATTCAAAGAACCAGAAAAAAGCGGAACCAGTGGCTGTCACGGGATCTCTCCCTTAGAGGCAGAGCCCTACTGTCTAAGGCAGAAGGATTATCACGGTTAACATATCCAGCTCTATCTCTGTATGTGGACAAAAAACATATTACTGAGATTGACAAGCTTCTTTTTAACTTCCTATGGAAAAACAGAACTCATCATATCAAGAAGTCTGTTCTAACAAATGACTATGAAAAGGGTGGATTAAACTTTATCGATTTTTGTAATAATACTTTTAAAGTAAATTGGTTGAAACATTTCTTTAAAAACCCTAATTCTATTTGGAATGTCATACCAGGTCATTTGCTGTCAAAACTGGGTGGGTTGAGCTATTTCTTAACCTGTAACTATAATATTGATAAAGTTCCGATAAAAATGTCAGTCAGCCTTTCACCGCCAGGCCTTCCTTTCATGGTCTCTTATTTTCAAACACAACTTTTCACCCAACAAATATTACATATGGAACAACAAAGACATATTGTTTAAACACAAATCTTTATTTATTGATGACTGGTTTAATAATAACATTATTTTTGTTGACCAATTATTTAACAGGGATGGTTGTCTTTACTCTTATAATGAGTTTCTAGAAGAATACAAAATTCCTGTGTCTCCTGGAGATTATGCCAAAGTCTTTGGAACAATTTCTTCTGGTGTTTGCATGTTATATAGATCTCAACTAAGAGTGGACAAACAACAACTAACTTTGTTATCGCTGACTGACACCTCAGTTGGTAAGATTTGTTTTTCTTGTAACAATGAACAATAAACTAATTAGATCCCTGTTAAAAACAGATATTATCACAGTCCCATATGTGGTTCCATATTGGAATAAATTTGTGCAAAACATTGACTGGAAGAAGGTCTGGCTCTTACCCAACCGATATTTGCTGACCAACAAAATTAGAGAAATATCATTTAAAATAATTCATAAGTTTTACCCGTCTAATGATCATATTGTTAAAAAATTTAAAAAAGACATTGATGTAATGTGCACTTTCTGCTCTATGAGTATTGAAACAGTTACCCATCTGTTTTGGCAATGCCCTTTTGTCCAAAGTTTCTGGTCAGATATTTGTAATTTTATTGCAGAAAAAATTGAGAAAGATTTCAAGTTGTTTTGGAAAGATGTTCTTTTTGGCCTTTATGACCTCAACAGGACTAGGCCTAATGAAACTTTCATTATTAATCTCATTATTCTCTTGGCAAAATTTTACATACATAAATGTAAGTTTATGCATTCCAAAACATCTTTTATTGCTTTTAACAATGAGGTCAAGCAATATGTCAACACGATTAAGTTTTCTCTTAATCAAAAGGCAACAAAAACTGTGAATGTGTGTAAACAATTTGATATATTTTTGTAAATCTGTACTTCCCCTGGCAAAATGTGATGATATGAGTCTTTTATGTTTTGTTTATGTTAAAACACCCGCAATGTTGGAAACTGCACAATGTTTTACTTTTACAATGGAGATGAACGTTCATGTAAACTGTGCAATTGTTGAATAAAAAAAATAATAATAAAAAAAAAAACAGACGAAAGCCCGCGAGTAGTAACGTTAGCTAACGGTAGCTAGTGAAAGAGTGACAGTGTCAGATATAACGTATAAGTAAATATATCGAGATAGATAGATAGATATCATAAGCCTAACATAGATAGATAGTGAGAGATAGCATAGCATAACAGCTTAGAGATAGAGAAGAGTAAGTTAGATAATAAGTAGACAAAATGGTTTATTACTGTGTTTGTGGCGGGTGCAAAAACTTTATCAAAACTGGACATAGGGTCCATTGTTACCCCAAGGACAAAGGGATCTTCCGAAGCTGGGTGCAATTTGTCAAGATTAGGCGAGCAGATTTTTCAGCTAAATTAGCTCTGTCGCCGCCTACTCGAGAATATGCAGCGCGCATTTCAAAGAGGAGGATTACCACTCAGGGGATGCCAAGATGGCCTCACTTAGTTTTAAGAGTGAGAGGATGGCTAAGTTACTTCCTACCGCCGTGCCGTCTGTGAATGCAAACCTCTCTGCTTGCCCTGTCCCGAGGTCGAGAGACACCGTCTGCCGCAAGCGAGAATTTGCCACGGTAAGTTCATGCTAACGTTAATGTTTACAAGCTGCGTGTTAGCTAGCTCTGTGTGTATTTTGTATAGCTACCGTGTTCCCTTTGACACAGCCTCCACTACAAGCACGATCACTCTGACATTAGAAGAGCATTTTTCGTGATTCACGAATTTGAGCCAAAGCAAAATTGCCCTGAAGTAAATGTCCATATCGTCATGAAAGCTTCATGGCTAGTGTTTGGATCAGTGGTGATGATCATCAAGCGGCTTTCGCAATCGTGTGTTTGCGTAGACTGCTACGGTTCTCTTTCACATTTGACCGTGACCGTGTCGTCAGGGCTGTAGTGGAGGCTAAACGCAGTTTACCCACCGCTGAAATTATGTCAGAAACAGTTTATCCACTTCTCAATTCAGAGTTTAGCTACCTCTCAGTAAATTCACTACCTCATAGAGTTTATGTAACTTTACCACATGTATTACCACTAGTATTGGTGTAAACATTTAATAGTAACATTCAAATCATCAAATATGTTCTGAATTTCTTTAATGTATTTTTTAAAACATTTAGTAGCGCATATCAGGGTCCACTGTACTGTAATCTCCCTGGCAATCTCGTAACATTCTGTTCCCTTTCGAAGGGAACTCAACAATACGTCATTCGACGCTATGGGGACAGGTGTCTGAAATCACTATCAAATCACGTCAATCACATTGACCGGCGACAGCCCGTGAATCATTAACGTGAATGATTAACGTGCGACCTGGAAGTATATAAGGGCGCCTTGCAAACATGACAAATCATCTCATCGTCTTCAGGGACTGTTTTGTATGAAACGCTACTCAAGTTACGAGCAAAAGGTAAGATGAAGCGCACAGCAAAAGCAGATTGTTTTCGTAAGTGTGCCGACCCGTGTCCGAGATTTCTGACACCGGCTGACACACACGAGCTGTGCGTTTTTTGTCTGGGAGAAGAGCACGCACGGGAGGTTCTCGAGGGAACCCTCTGTGCGAATTGCGAGCGTTTTTCTCTTAAAACGCTCCGCTCTCGTCTGGCCCTCTTCTCGAGTGAAGGGGGCTCAGCATCTGTTCCTCATGGTGCAGGTCCCGCTCGTGCTGAGGCCGAGCGGCGACTTACATCATGGGGTTCTCAGATGGAGCTCGTTGATCGCCTTGAGAGGGCTGTAAACCTCTCAGATGATTCAACGGCTGACGAGGGCGAGCTGCAGGTTGATGAGGAAGATTTTTCACCGACTGTGCCTGTGGCTGAGGCTCTTCAGGACGCGCAGGAGATGGTTGAGGAGGTTTATGATCAGGAAGATCCTGAACCTCTTCAGCCATCCTGCCCCGTGTATGCTGAGCTGGTGGAGGTTATGGAGCGCGCTGCTGGCAGGCTGCGGTTGCCTTGGCAGCGGGCTAGAGGAGGGACCGCTCGCGGAAGGCTCGATGATCGGTTTCTCCCCGGCCGTACACCACCAGCTCGGGTGAGCCTTCCATTCCTTCCTGATCTGCACATGGAGATCGAGAAGGCATGGAAGAACCCATACTCTGCCCGTATTCACCAACATCAGCGGGTTGAGGGGATCAGAGAGCATGGGTACGTGTCAATGCCGCCCATTGACGAGACGTTTGCGAACTATCTCGTGTCTGGGCGGGCAGCGACACTGAAAGCTCCAACCCTGCCATCCAAGCCGCTGAAAACATCGGCTCGTTTGAATGGCAGAGCATACACGGCAGCAGGTCAGGCCGGTGCTGCACTTCATACTATGGCAGTGTTGCAGGCGTACCAGGCCGACCTGCTGGGGGATCTCGACCAGGGGGCAGGGATGTCCCCTGAGGCGGTGGCTGCGCTGCGCCGCACCACAGATCTGGCTCTCTGGGCTACCAAGCAAACCGCTGCTGCGATCGGTCGGTCGATGGCGGCGATGGTGGCCACGGAGAGGCATCTGTGGTTAAACCTGGCTGACATCGGGGAGAAAGAAAAGACCTTTCTCCTCGATTCGCCAGTTTCGCCTTCCGAACTCTTTGGCACCTCTGTAGAAGAGGTGGTGGGGAAGTTCAGGGAGGCGAAGGCGCGCTCAGCAGCATTTAGGACATGTATACCGCTGAGATCCGCGTCCGCACCCAGGCAGGCGGGAGAGCCTGGCCCTTCACGGTCTGAGGACCGTAGGCAGGGCCAGCGAGCCAGTGTCGCCTCTCGTGCGCCCCCTCCCTCGAGGAGCAGGTCGCAGAGGAGGCGTGACTCCTGCAACAGAAGAGATTTGAGGGAGGTTATCCAGAACAAACGCTTACAGCGTCGGTAGTGGATAACCTCCCCGGAGGGTCACGAAATCTGCCCTCTCTCTTCTGACCCCCAGGCGTTCATTACATCAGGCCTGGGGATGGGCCTATGATGAGAACTATGTTCTGATGGCCCACCTGGGCCTGGTTGGTGGAAACGCTCCTTTCAGGCATGTAAAGTGGCGGTTCCCAGGTTCGTAAAGAACTGTCTGGCGAATCTTCGCCTTGCATGCCGCAGGTGAGCTGCTGGTCTTCTCAAAGAGTATTTTTTGTGATTAAAAAATAACATATTTCTCTTTACAGACCTCGTTCCCTGTATAGAGTTATGGGGCCATGTCAAGGTAATAAGGTAAGAGAACTTTATTGGATTATCAGGGCCCTGAAGTTCCCCGGTAGGTGGCCAGAACCATAACTATGTTAGCCTTCGGGCTGTTAGCCACCTCAGGGTAGAGTAGTTGGTCTCTCTCTTAAAATTTTTATTTAGAGTGTTCACTGATGCTAGAGCTTCAGATAGATCTTAAGTCCGGCCCACGGGACCGTTTGACTTTCCTGAGTATTTCGCCCTTTGAGCTCTGTTTGGGTTTCATTAGGCTGAGCGATTCTGCAGCCTTTTGTATCGAATAATACAGATTTTATTCCTTATTAGGCTGTGGCTCCTCTGAGCCCTCAGATAGATCTATGCTTACAGGTTGGCCCTCACCAGGGCCGCCTCTGTAGCTGGCTTAGGCTGTGCCAGGGTTATTAGAGACGTTCTGCTAAAATTAGCATTTCTTCCTCTGACCCTTCACTTTGTGAATGTAGGTTTTTGGCATCCCTGTATAATCAGCCTCCTCCCATGGGAGTCGTTAGGCCAAGGCCCGCCCCCTTCTCTGCATTCCGGGGTGACTAGAGTAATGCAGCGTGGTGCAGAGGATGGTTTATAAGGACACGGTAGGCCTCAGTTAGGCCTCAGTTAGGCCTCCGTGGTATATAAGTCCTTTTGAGCAGGGTTAGGCCGTCTTTCGCTTCACGAAGAAGACTGAGTCTCCTGCCCGACCCTGCCGTGCAGAACTGGGCTACGGATTTAGGCCGCCAGTATGGGCTTCACTTACCTCGCTGAGCTACTGCTCGAGCGCCGGGTTGTAGGTGGGTGGCTTTCATTCAAGCCCCACTCCCCTAGGTTGGGCACAGATACATTTCTGTCACCCCTAGAGCCGCTGGCAGGCCCGCCCCCTGGTAACCTCAGGGTGAGGTGTGAGTATTCCCCTGTGATTCAGGGTAGGTCTGAGTACTTCACTCCCAGTTCTGTTTATCCTACCTCGCTCCACTATGGCTCGGGTCGAGTATGAGGTAAGCCTTCACTTCTTCTTTGGTCGAAGTACTCTCCCCTGTAGCCAGAGCATTGCCCTGAGCTGACGCCCATGCATAGATGGTAGGCCCCTAACTAACTGGGGCCTCCGTTGAGGCAGAGTGGCGTATGTTGTACTCCCCTTGTTTTTTAGGGTGCTAAGCTCTCTTGCTGAGTACACTGCCATGGGCAATGTGATTAGGCACCAGGATGCTGTAGGCGCTGTGTAAACAGCTTATCTGCCAACGAAGGCTGCGCCATTAGGTAGTAGGCCTCAGCAGGCCTCCTTGTATGAGCAGCCCCCAAGAGGGCGCTATAGGCTACTTCTCGAGAGAATTGTTTGGCCTTGGTGGTTCGGGCAGTTGACTCACCGGTGGGTAGTAGGCCTTAAACAGGCCTCCTCGGTGGTGAGTCCCAACGTTGTGGGACATACTTTATAGCTGCTGCAGGTAGCTAGCCGTACTAGGCCTCCTGTGGGTGGGCCCAATAGTTATGTTGGTGTAGTATGGTTCCCAACAGTGTTCCTTTGTAGGAATTGACTTGCTATTAGCTGGTAGGCCCAACCGGGCCTCCCTGATAGGCGAGTCCCCAGCTGGTTGGCCTTAACAGGCCGCCTTGGAACTGTCACCCGAACTCAGCTACCAGTTGCTATCAGGTAGTAGGCCACTCAGGCCTCCCTGAAGGTGATTTCCCATTTAAGATGGTTATCAGGTAGTAGTCCTCACCCGGCCTCCCTGAAGGCGAATCCCCACCTACATTGGCTATCAGGTAGTAGGCCTCACCAGGCCTCCCTGGAGACAAGCCCAAGGACAGACAACTGAACAGCTAGCCTGACTTTCTATCGGGTAGCAGAAAATGCTCCCAGATATTATGGCTGTCAGGTAGTAGGCCTCACCAGGCCTCCCTGAGGGTGAGTTCCCCACGTACTATAGTTAGCGGGTAGTAGGCCTCTCTAGGCCTCCCTGTAGGTGACCACATACTGTTGCTATCAGGTAGTAGGTCTCTCTGGGCCTCCCTGATTGTGAGCTCCCAAATAGTTTTTGGCTGTCAGGTAGTAGGCCTCACCAGGCCTCCCTGAAGGTGAGTTCCCACATGCTGTGATTATCAGGTAGTAGGCTCCTCCAGGCCTCCTTGAATGAGAACGGTCAGGTAGTAGGCCTCACCAGGCCTCTCTGACGGTGAGTTTCCACAGGTTGTGGTTATCAGGTAGTAGGCTCCCCCAGGCCTCCCTGAGTGAGTACGGTCAGGTAGTAGGCCTCACCAGGCCTCTCTGAGGGTCCCCACATACTGTGGTTATCAGGTTGTAGGCCTCTCCAGGCCTCCCTGAGGGTCCCCACATACTGTGGTTATCTGGTTGTAGGCCTCTCCAGGCCTCCCTGTGAGTGGTTTCCTAGCGGTGCTGGGTTCAGGAGGCTAGTGGCCTCTTGCTATCATTTCAGCTGGCCTTATCAGGCAGCTGCTGAAGGCGAGCTTGCGCCCTGGCTCGACTAAAGTGTTTATTCCCTGCTACTCGTTCCCTCCCGGAACCTCTTTCCTGCCTACAGCCTGGTTTGCCTACCAGGCGGACCATGTGCTCCCCTCACAGAGGGTCACTATGAGCACGCGGACTCCTGAGTCTGGTCAGACGGTCGTAGGCCTCTCGTGAGGCCTCCCAGTTAGATCAGCCCTTAGGCCTTCACAGGCCTCCTCAGTGTTTGAAACACAAGCACTGGGTAGATCCATGGATCGAGTAGAGAAACTCCCCTCGCTGGTAAGGGTTGGAAAGCACTTGCTGAGTCATACTCTCCGGGATATCCCGTCTCTGAGATCCGGGCCGAGTGGTTCACTGCCAGCTTCGCAGTCCCTCGGGTTGGATGCCTTACTTAAGGCAAGTGTCCAGAGGCTCTGTCTTCGGACAGACAGGAAGTGGCCAGACTAAGTGTCTATGCTCTGACGCCAGGTCAGGCCGTCCTGGTGGCACTTCGGTGTGAGTACGTTCCCCTGAATAGTGACTGGCTGGTGTTCCTTCGGGTTCCCTAGCAACATTCCCTAGAAGGGACCCCTTCTAATTGAAGTTGTGGTCCTAGGCCTTTGAGCAGGCCCAAGTAGGCCTTTCATTTAACTATGTTTATGGAGGTTTTCCTGTGAGGCTTATAGCTTAGGCTATGACCGTAGGGAATGCTGTCACTGACAGCCTA
Source organism: Rhinichthys klamathensis goyatoka (assembly GCF_029890125.1). NCBI lineage: Eukaryota > Metazoa > Chordata > Actinopteri > Cypriniformes > Leuciscidae > Rhinichthys > Rhinichthys klamathensis. Next base: position 5,758,125 of record NW_026606584.1, read on the forward strand.
GTGTGACCTGACGGTGAGTGGTTCTAGCGTTTCATTTGAAATTGCTGGTTCTGACAGTTGTCACTGCCTTGGGGCATGCACTCCCCTCAGCATGGCGGAGTGGGTATTTCGTTCCCCATAGCGTCGAATGACGTATTGTTGAGTTCCCTTCGAAAGGGAACGTCTCAGGTTACGACTGTAACCTTTGTTCCCTGAGAACAGGGAACGAGACAATACGTCTCCCTGCCATGCCTCGGGGCTTGCCTGCCGTACAGTCCCTTCAGACGATAAGGTGATTTGTCATGTTTGCAAGGCGCCCTTATATACTTCCAGGTCGCACGTTAATCATTCACGTTAATGATTCAGGGGCTGTCGCCGGTCAATGTGATTGACGTGATTTGATAGTGATTTCAGACACCTGTCACGCCTGAGGCGTTCCCCATAGCGTCGAATGACGTATTGTCTCGTTCCCTGTTCTCAGGAAACAAAGGTTACAGTCGTAACCTGAGACGTTTACTGTTTATGTTTGCTATAATTCATATGCAGGACAATTTCATGTGTTTCCATTAGTGGCAATGATCTTTATACAGTATTATTATTATGTCTGCAGGTTATGCAACATCATTAATGAAGGCCGTTCTGGAAAGCTACACCAATTCACCTGCAGCTCTTCGAGAGGTTAGCGCCAGTTTGTCCTGATGCACCCGCCCCCATCGCCAAATCCTTCAAACAGGTTCCTGAGGAGGCCGTCAGCCTCTACCTAGCCCGGCAGTCACGCTACAAGAACCTAATTTCACATTATTTTTTTCCACAGACAAGTCCAATGATTTAGTTGTAAGTAATTATTTATTTTAGTTGTAAGATATCTTCTTTCCTTCTGTCCCTGTCATCTCATTTAGTGGTGGTTTCCTGCATTCTGCATGTTTTGTTTTTTTCTTTGTGTGCTGTTGCTTTGGTTTTACTTTGCACAAAATCATTACTTTTTTTCTTAGGCTATTGATTCCCGTGATCTTGCTTATAAATTCCGATTCAGCCATTAGCCTACCTTCGTGATCACGCAAAGAGGTCTGCAGTCCGTTCAGAATTCCAACCAACATAAAATATAAGTGTGCATGTACAAATTTGCAGTAATGTTCGGTAAATATAAACTTTATTAACATGAAATGAAACCGGATAGATAGTTAATGAGTGAATTAACTATGTTCCTAAACATGATCCATAACTGTTAACGGGATTCATTTCAGTATGGCTAATGTACCCCTTCATCCTACCCTAATCATAGACTAAACCATATCAGAAAACACACACAAATAGATGTATACGATGTACAGTACACCTGTATATTTGAATCACACATAACTAACCTTAACCCATACACATAATATATTAATTGTGTGTGTGTGTGTGTATATATATATATATATATACACACACACACACACACACACACAATTCATTTATTTAAATGGGTTAGGGTTATGTGTATATATGCATAGGCGTACATGCATACATGCATGCATATATATATATATATATATATATATATATATATATATTATAAATAATATATACTTCAGGTTACCATAAGTTAGCTAACTTTAATGAAGAGTTGGTCATGTAAGCTATAGCTAGCTGCAATTAACCCATTATCTTCCAATAAGCATTAACTAAAACTGGCTACATAAAATATACTGACTAGATTCACGAGAGGTCGGCTAATGTGTGTAAAAGTAAAAAAATACAGTAATTTCATTAATTTACCAGCGAGCGTACTTCGGAAGCACTGAAAATGAATGGGGTTCAATGCTGGAACTATCAGTGTTTGGAACTATCGGCTGCTCCACGTCACGCGTTACTTCCGCATTTTTAAGTTCCTATGGCGGTCTATGGGAGTGTCGTAACTCTCTCTCTCTATGGCTCTGGACCACACTATTGCAGGCAAAAGAAACAATGTGCAAACGTTTCAGGTCTAGCCCTTCATCAGTGGGCTTTTTTTATATAGATTTGTTTACTTGCAACCTGTGTCTTTGTTCAGTAATCTTTGTCCTTGTTCAGTAAATGTTTAGTATTACAAGCAATGCCAATAAACTGTTTTTTTCTTATAGAAATGTATGTGTTCTGTGTACTTTATAACATTTTGAGGGCAAATTCAGAACAGAATACCGTAAGCAATTATTATTTTTATTCATTTTCATCCAAACGAGGCGATTGAAAGCCCTGATAGGTCTGGTCACGACTTTGGAATTGTTGTCTGATGGTTGAAACCACACGAGAGGCTTCTTATACTCCTGCCTAAAACTCCATAAGCCCAGCGTATAGCCTGCCTGTACGCAGTGTACCGGTATTGCCTAGGGATAAGTAGGAAAGATTCTTAAGTTTTAAACTCTGTAAGTAGGTTGGAAACGTCTCTGATGCATGTTTATTGTGTATGCAACACATCTTCTGTCACCTATAGCTGTTGTTCAAAGGACTCCGTGTAAAAAATAAAAAGGTAAAGTAAACATAAACCATGAACATACTCGTGCGTGCTGGCTTGAAGGGGACCATTATCCTGCATGAAGTGTGAGTATGCTATGTGTACCATAAACGGATTCAGGCATTATGCCTCATATCCAGGATGCTGCGTTAGGCACGTTACATCTGCTGGCCGCGGGGTGAGGTCCTCGACCAGCGACCAAAACGCGCTCACCTCCCTACAACACAAGCTCTCCACCACAGTTTCCATGGGACGACACCGCCCACACAGACACCTGTCAAACACAGCGACACAGACGCTTACTACTCACTCCCTCTCCTGGTAAGCCTGACGGTGTCTATGACAGTCACGAGGAAAACTAGTTAGCACTATCAACAATAATCACACTGAAGACATGACCAGCCTACTCGTCGTCAGCTACGTTTGCAAACAACATTTTCACCGGAGAAAGAGGTAAAAGCAGGACACTCGGCCCGGCAAACAGATACTCAAATTATACTCAATTTACTCAATGATGCCTTATTAATTTCAGTATATTTAAAGTAGCCTATGCCTCCTCTGTAAGGATAGAAAATGGTTATATTACAAGACACAAATTCAGATAGCCTTCTCAGAGCCTGTTTTATTACATGTTTGAATGAATGAAATGTCTCGTCTGTATTAGAAAAATAAATATATAATTATTACAGGTTTGAATTAATGAAATAATGTCTCTTCTGTATTAGAAAAATAAATATATAAATAAGAAATAACTAAAAGAAATACCTCCAAATTTAACAAAAATAGCTCTCACAAACTTACAAAAACAAACTAACAAAATGTATCTTTAGTCTTCCTCTTTATCCTGTTTTTCTTCCTCATCCTCCTTGTTTGCCCATCTATGTTTTGCTTTAGAGCTGATCTTTCCCAGAAGTTTTGAAAACCAGGACATTTTCATAATTAAAAAAAACCCCAGCCAGGACAGGACGTGAAAACAGGACTGTTGGTCACCCTAACCTAGTCTAAAGTCAGTGACGCGTTGCGCGTACATTCAGATGCTATTTTAAGCGCGCATGCTTGGCCATAATACAGAGTGTAAACAACGCGCATACACTGTAGATGATTCTCTCATCTACACAGATGCATTTTACTTTTTGCAAATGATACATTATTATAAGGAAAACTATTTAAACACGAGTGAAATCATTGTTGTGTTCATGACGATAGGAAAAATAGGCATAAAGCGTACACATTTACCCAAATTATTATATGCATGTTTAACCGAAGCTAATTTGGGTGGGTTTGTCCCATCCCCATGTCACTTCTCTTTCTTTTACGGCCCTGACGAGAACATCGATCTCCTCGGCTGTGAACCATCAGAACTGTGAACCGATTCTGAAGCGCGCCGCTGCCTGGCCTGCGTCTACCTCATGTGACGTCATCGCCGAGTCGTGTAAAAAAATAACCGTTACTAACCAAAAACTTAAAAAACTGGACTTTAACACCATTTTGGAGACATTTCTAACTTTATATACATATCTTAACTGCTTTATGTACCCATTAATCGACAGTGGTGTTTAACCTGCACCATGGCCTTTAATATGCCACTAAAGCTCATGTATACTGAATTTAGCCAAGGTTGCAAAGCCGACTCTATGTTATAAATATGGTAGAACTATCACTTAATATGCCACTAAAGATTGCTTTATAAATAATCTTCCTGATCAGTTTCATCTCGTCAGCATCCCAGATAGCTTAGAAGAACTCGATGTTGCAATAGAAATGATTGACTCTCTCTTTTCCAGCACTTTAGACACAGTTGCTCCATTGCGCTTAAAGAAGATTAAAGGAAATAGTCCAACACCGTGGTACAATGAGCACACTCAGGCCCTAAGAGAGCATCCAGAAAAATGGAGCGTAGCTGGAAGAAAACAAAATTAGAAGTTTTTCGCATTTCGTGGAGAGAGAGAACGATTGCATACAGAAATACCTTATTTTTCAACACTTTTAGAAGAAAACAAACACAACCCTAGGTATTTATTCGAAACAGTGGCTAATTAACGAAAAATTAAGCTCTAACACCAGACGTTTCCTAACAGCACAGCAGAAATGACTTCATGAACTTCTTTACTTACAAGATTGATAATATTAGAGAGAAAATTAAAACTATGCAACCGTATACTACAGTATCGCATCAGAAAGTGCATTGTTGTCTCCCTGAGGAAAAATTTCATTCATTTATTGCTATAGGAGAGGAAGAACTTGTTAAATCATCTAAATCAACAACGTATATTAGACCCTATACCGACTAAGATATTGAAAGAGATGCTTCCAGAGGTCATAGATCCTCTTCTTAATATCATTAATTCATTTTTGTCACTAGGCTATGTACCGAAAACTTTTAAGCTGGCTATTATTAAACCTCTAATTAAAAAAACGCAACTTGATCCTAGAGAATTAGTCAATTACACGAATATACCTTTTCTGTCAAAATTAATAGCAAAGGCAGTATCCTCACAACTATGTTCCTTTTTAGAAAGAAATGGTATCTGCGAGGATTTCCAGTCAGGATTTAGACCATATCATAGTACTGAGACAGCTCTCATTAGAGTCACAAATGATTTGCTCTTATCATACGATCGTGATTTAAGACATACGCCTCAATTAGTGTTACTGGATCTTAGTGCTGCATTTGATACAAACATTCTTTTGAATAGACGCGAAAATTATGTTGGCATTAGTGGAATTACACTAGCATTGTTCAAATCATACTTATCTGACAGTTATCAGTTTGTAGTAGTAAATGAAGAGATGTCATATCGATCAAATTTCAGCATGGAGTACCACAAGGCTCAGTACTACGACCGTTGCTGTTCACCCTTGTAGTGTATCTGGGCCGCACCAGAGTGAATCATGCATTCCAACACCCTAAGGATTGAACCAGAATCATGGTTCATCTGAACACAAATAATGCACATTCCTTCTGAAATCCCAAAGCTTTTAGACTCTGAACTCGCGAATGTAAATCAGGACTCGTGACAATCTAAGTCTAAAATGGTGCCAACATGTCTGGGACTTAGAGGAAATTTCAGACACTTTTATGGCTTGGCGATCTTCGCCAGAGACCATCCGCACACCCCACTCAAGATTCAAAAGAATTCCAATCCTCCCCCTCTCAGCCAGAGAGATAACGGAACTTTCTCCTGGAGACCCCCCCCCACCCCCCCCCCCGCCCCCCGCTTTTACTTTTGTTAAGTTTTGTTTTTCCTTTTCGTATTTTCGTCTACTTTGTTCATTTCCACAAACGAGTAATGAACTTAGCCTGAATTATTTCTTTGGTAACTTTACGTCAAGGACCTTCGTTGAATAGCGCGCTCCGGACCCATCCGCAGACCACGTGATGCTCCGACGGAACGACACACCACACACATGCGCTTTCTCGACTCAGCACCACAAAGAACCATATATGCAAGTATTGTTTATCGAGCTTTCAGAGCATTAAGATTGTGTTTTCCGTGTTGTCTCTCAAGGGTTTACGGTCTGTAATTTGCCACTCTCCTTTGGGATCTCTCTCTCACTCACTTCCTGTTTCTTTCACTTCATTTCATTTTGAAGCAGATTTTGTAGCCTACATTACAAAAATGGATGCCGCCGTCGAACATCACTCGTTCGAATCAGCTATCACGTCTGTTTTAAGCGATTTGGAAGTTTCCTTTTTGTTAAAAACCGAGCGAAGAACAATTCTCCGCCACTCTGCATACGTCATCTCCTTCATCGCTCTGATTGGGTTTAGGTCTATCCGCGACGTCCGTTGGTGACGCCCCTCTGGAAATGATTTGTCTATGACGCTTTGCCAGACCATAACTCAGTTACAACTGAGAATGGTCTGGTTTTAACCAGGCTAGCAGTTTTTGCTACATGTAGAAAAATTCAGTTTTTTGGACACGAAAAACTGCAATATTGCAGTATAGCTGGAGTACAACTGCAGTTACTGCAATACAACTGTAGTACTACTACATATCAGAAATACTGCAGTATTATTGAAGTAGTACTACAATAATACTGCAATATAACTGCGGTATTACTGCACTGAATAGTACAATAATACTGCAATATAACTGCGGTATTACTGCACTGAATAGTACAATACTGCAATATAACTGCGGTATTACTGCACTGAATAGTACAATAATACTGCAATATAACTGCAGTAGTACTGCACTGAATAGTACAATAATACTGCAATATAACTGCGGAATTACTGCACTGAATAGTACAATAATACTGCAATATAACTGTGGTATTACTGCACTGAATAGTACAATAATACTGCAATATAACTGCGGTATTACTGCACTGAATAGTACAATAATACTGCAATATAACTGCGGTATTACTGCACTGAATAGTACAATAATACTGCAATATAACTGCAGTAGTACTGCAATACATAATACAACTAAAGTATAATTACAATACTACTACAATACTACTGAAATGCAATAATAAAATGCTGTACAATACCATTGAAATACAACCAGCATATCCTAAATAAGTTTTATTTTCACACATCTGCAATATAATGAATTAAGGTACAAAACAGTGAATGTCTCAAACTGCAATGCAACAAATAATGTGATTTTACTTTTTTTTTTTACTTCAAATAACAGGCTGAGAGTTAGACAATGTATTTAAAGTGTTTATTTACAAATCATGCATATATCTTCCTCCACATTATTCAGAGAAGTTGCGTATTTTGAAGAGCTTATTCTCATAATTGCACTTTGTTCTTTTCACTGCCTTCATCTCAGATGTGGAAACACGATTTTGGATGTAGTCTGGAAAAAACAAACAAACAAAAAGAATCAGAGACACTCAGTTAGGCCGGTGACACACTGGCTGCGTGGTGTAAGCGTCTCAGCTGCGTGGCGTGTCCGTTTTTATTTCGGCTCCCATGTTAACAGGTTAGAGCTTGCAGACTGCCTGCGTGACACGCATGTCTCAGGCGCGCGGAAAACGCGTGCATGCTAGAAATAGAACCGATGCCTATTTTTCACGCGACACGCAAGCGTATTGGAAGCGTTTCCAGGCAAAATAGAATAGAAAAAGATGTTTATATATTATTTTGTACACGAATACATATTAATAAATTACATTGTGATGGTTGAAAGTCTAGGTTTTGACAAATTCAGATATAAATATAATTTGAAAATAAATAATTATCGATTTTCAAATATTGCACCTGTCAATACAGAATGAAATATTCTGTAGTCTATTTTGCTGATACAATACAATCAGTAGGCTTTATATTTATGCTTAAAGCTGCAGTCCGTAGCTTTTTTTGGGTTAAAAATGATCCAAAATACATATTTGATAAAATACGTAACCAGCCAGTGTTCAAAACTATCTGCTTGCCGTAGCTCGATTCAAAGCGGTGAGCTTGTAATAATATTTTTAATTCCAGTGGTACTGGTGGATTTCCGCGGGAGATTCGAGCATGTCTTTGCGTCATTACGTCACATCTGTACACATAAAGAAGAGTCTCGGCTAGTAGGCTATATTGAGTCATTACGTCACATCTGTACACATTAAGAAGGAGTCTCGGCTAGTAGGCTATATTGCGTGTGAGGATGCTGGAGGTGGAGATTTATAGCCTTTTCTAACAGCACTTGATATAATTAAACTTATCAATTTGATGGCGGATCCAGAAATATTCAAACGACGATCATCAGTGACAACTAGAGACTCACCCGCTGTAAAATGCAAAAGACTTCGTTCGGACTTCGGAGTGGCTACAGAAAAAAAGAGACTGCAACCGGACCCATGCGAAAACAAGGATACTATCGGAAGGACATTACATGTACACAGCAAATTTCAGGAGTTGAAAAATCATGAGTTAGGCAAAAAAGTGTGAAAGAGTTAATTTTTTTTAGTTATTTTTTAAACTCTGACTACAGTTTGTGTTATTGGATACTCCCCGGCTGTGTTGTATTTTGGAGATCATTCATTGGTGTTCAGGAGCGTGTTTTAACACTACACCTGGAGTTATTTTTGAGAAGTGCGCCGCGACACGACCCTGGTTCTGCTGCACAAAGGAATAATGGACTCATGTGCTTCGTCGTGAGGTAGGTAAAAGTGTATATAAAACTATTTAAAAATGTTCTATATTTTCTGACAAACACGTTTGGTCATCGCGTAGCTGTTACGTTATATGCTAGTTATACTTTTTACTAACGTCAACGACCATGACAAACTTGCTGTTGAACGTATAGGCCCTATAGCCTACTTGTTTCAAAATTTTAAATGGCTATTCGCGCGGGGTTTTTGTCGATGTAAACGAGTTAACATTAGCTAACCGTCTTTCCATTCACCGTGTTTCTGAAAATGAGTGTTTTGCCGTGAAATTGATGCATCACAGGCGTACGTGGTTACAAAATTGCAGTGTCTAACGTTACCCTGGATAATAAGATATAGTTGAGCTGTGCTGTGTAGGCCTGCAATGATTTGAATTGTAACGTTAGGCTACGTATTAGTGGTGATCCACGATGTGCGTGATTTTCAGCTTATATATTTTTTGCATTCTCAATCATTAGCTGTTATCTTAAATGACATGTTTTCTCTTTAATGTCAGGTCACGATGTTAATAAAAGTGCAATTTGGAGGGAAGAAGAAGTATGTAAAACTGGAAGAAGTTTGTTTTACAGACTTTCTCAGTGCAGGTGAGTTGTATGTTTAGTATTCAGTTAATAAAGAGTAAGTAACAGTAATTTGGTCAATTCTTTTAAATAATAACGTTGTTGATATTATGTTGTAGTCCAGCAGAAGTTTCTGATACCTGAGAATACAGAATTGAAAGTCACAGATGACCAGGGCATAGAGGTGGATGAGGATGTCTTTCCAGAACTTGCAACAACCAAAGAAATGTGTTTTTTCATCCACACTGATGATGGTAGGACATTTTAGTACATTTGTTTTGTTTTATAGATATTTTGAGAGTTTGTATCTTGACTCAGAAACAAAATATGTGCATTTCAGAACTTCCATTTCCTGAAAAATCCAAGAACTCTACTGACTTATCAGACCTGACAGAATTTGGTGCCACCTCAAATCTGACAGAATATGTTACTCTCACTACTTGTGGTAAGCAGAGTTATATGCAATTTGATTGTTTTGTCTGACCCTGGGCATATCCACCCTGGTGCTAGATTATATATGCCTCATACTGTTGTTTTTGTGATCTTCAGATATGACTGTCCTGCAGCAAGCGGTTGAAGGTTACTCCTCCCAAGTCTGACAGATACATTGTCTGTCTCAAGCAGTAGTGATTCTGCATCTCAAATGATTCCACCTTTAATGGACAGTGTCCATGCAAGAAATGTATATATATATGTCACAGGTCGGGGGGGCCAAACCAGACTGCACCCACCCCTCAAACCCAGGACCACTCTGAGGAGCGTACCAGAGACCAGACAGACAAGTAGAATTAAAAATGAACAATCTTTATTGAATAATAAAAAGGAAATTAAAAGCCTTGACGTGGGTTTGTGTCTCTGTCCAGGAAGGGGGAAACCGCTTTGGACCCTGGGAGGCGAGGGATTCGTCTGCTGTTCCAGCAGCAGGTAAGTGTCGGGGTAAGTAGAACGTCTTAACCACGATGCAGACGGACAGATACCCGGGCAGGGCAGGACCGGGACTGAGGACTAGGAGACTCTTCCACCGGACAGGTGAGTAGCAGGTACGTATACCTCTCAAGAAGGCGAGCAGGCGGAGGGGCCTCACTGGAAGACAGGTGGGTAGATAGTAGGGGTGGAACGGTACACAGAAGTCACGGTTCGGTTCATACCTCGGTTCAGACATCACGGTTCGGTACGATTTCGGTACAATGGAGGGAAAAGCAAAACAAAAATGCAGAAGGCATTGTATTTTTTAAATAAGTTTTATTAATAAAGGCATAGAACCAGTTTATTTGTAGTGCACTGACAATAGTTTTATATAATTCGTTTATTAATTAAATTAATAAAAAGACAAAAAGACCTTGCGATATGTTTGGTAATTGTACCTGAATTAATTTAAAATTAATTTGCTATATTTCAGATAAATATATTTGTTTTCCTTAATTTTAATTAACATTATTAACAATGTAACATTCTCATCTGAATTATAAATAATTGATTTCTGTATAAAATAATATTACCATTAAAAACGCATTCGATTTTCTTTTTTAATCGATGTAGAATGTGTGAGATTAGTGCTCCGAGGACAAGAAATGAAAACCAATGCGATATGATGAATGTCTAAAAGATGATGGGACCCACAGACTGTTTTGAAATGTAGTTGGATAAATATGTTTTGCTTTTAAAACAGTGTGTGTGTGTGTGTGTGTGAGAGAGAGAGAGCGAGAGAGAGAGAGAGAGAGAGAGAGAGAGAGAGAGAGAGAGAGAGAGAGAGAGAGAGAGAGAGAGAGAGAGAGAGAGAGAGAGAGAGAGAGAGAGAGAGAGAGATTTTGGTTTGGTGACAGTTGTAGGTTACAGTTTGACATGAGTTTACAGTGTGACAAAAGCACAATGTTGTGTTTTATTGCGAGTGTACACACATATAAGTAAACACTTTGCAGGTTTAATGATCTGTATGAACAAAATGACGGAGTATGTTTTTTATGTTTCCACTGTTCAATCGCGGCCGCGCCTCTCTCTCACACACACACACACACACACACAAACACACACACTCCAGCATTGCAATCTTGACATCGCAGCCTGTTCATTATGCGGTCACACCAAACCCGAATAGAGCGTTAAATTCGCGTCTATCGCGTCTAGTTCGACGCTAGTCCAAAGCGAATAGGACGCGCGTATACAGCCAACGTTTGAAGTGAACGCGCGTTCAGAGCTAAGCCGATGGTACAGATTATGTGTCCCTAAAGAACCCGCGTATCTAACAGTAGTTCCGCATTACATTAATTAATTTTCACGCGAGTTTTATTTATTTTTATACCGTGTATTCTCAGTGTAAATTCGTGCACCGAACCGTGACGCCCGTACCGTTTCGGTTCGGTACGAATACATGTACCGTTCCACCCCTAGTAGATAGGTCGGTATGTTCCTAGACCGTCGGTCGTTCCGAATATGCTCAGCACCGAAGAATCATCCAGTTGAACAGACAGAGCAAATTATACAGGTGCAGGCACACTCCGCTGCAGAATCGGGCTTACGGCTGGACTGTGTGGCTCCAAGCGAACGGCGCTGGGACAAGGGTGGATCCTTCCTTCAGACGGGCAGCGCCCAAGAAGACAGCAGCAGACGAATCATCTAGTTAAACGGACAGAGCAATTTATACAGGTGCAGGCACGCTCCTCTGCAGAATGGAGAATCGGGCTTACGGCTGGACTGTGTGGCTCCAAGCGGACAGCGCTGGGACAAGGGTGGATCCTTCCTTCAGACGGGCAGCGCCCAAGAAGACAGCAGCAGACGAATCATCTAGTTAAACGGACAGAGCAATTTATACAGGTGCAGGCACGCTCCTCTGCAGAATGGAGAATCGGGCTTACGGCTGGACTGTGTGGCTCCAAGCGGACAGCGCTGGGACCAGGGTGGATCCTTCCTTCAGACGGGCAGCGCCCAAGAAGACAGCAGCAGACGAATCATGGCTGGACTGTGTGGCTCCAAGCAGACAGCGCTGGGACAAGGGTGGATCCTTCCTTCAGACGGGCAGCGCCCAAGAAGACAGCCGCCGGCAATTCGTCCAATAGTCAATCCTTCCACTGTTATGTTGAATCAGCACTCAGACGATAAAGAGATGCAGATGACTTCTCACAGCATGGAGAACAGCGTCTTCAATACTCTCTCACTCTCAGACGGAGATACCAGGATTTCAATGATGACTCAGTCCATACTCTTAAGTGGCAGTTACACTCGTGATCAACGCACTTCACAATTCTTTGTTCAACTCAGAAGATGAAGATATCAGAATTTCAATGGTGACTCAGTTCACACTCCTATGTGACAGTTACACTCGTGATCAATACACTTCACAATTCTTTGTTCAACTCAGTGCAGGACATGCATTCACACAGATTCGATGTTTTATTACTTAACTTCCTTTCAGGAATGATGGCGTTTTCCAGTCTTGACTGTATCTCCCCACTTCTCCAACTTTCCATCCAGTTCACGTTTCCAGCGTGTACTCACACAAATCACCGTTGCACCCTTCAGCCAGCCAAATCCTCACAGCCCTCTCCAAAGATCCCAGCGAATTCAGCCACAGTCAAAGAAACTAATTCTCCCGGGGGAGTACCACACCCAATTCCCTCTTCCCTTCCTTTTAAATGTTTCCTCCAGCCCCGAAGCCCTATCGCTGATCCTCAGTTCAATCGTCAGCACCTGTTACCACTTGCCTCATCAGCTGCCGCTGTCATGGCAACTGACAACAAGTGAACCAGCCCGGTGTGCCGGCGAAATCGTCCCGGGGGGGAAACACACTCCTAGCGAAAATTGGTTCCGCTAGACTTGTCACCTTGTGACATACCCCCCCGCCAAACCGTTCTAGTCCCTAGAACGGGGCTCGGCAACCCAGTCTCCATACCGCACTGGGGGCTGGCCTCGATTCCCCCGCTGGGACCGTCTCGGCGGTGAGGCAGGGTCCACCTGGTGCGGCTCTGCGCCCAGTCCCCTTGGGACCACCGCCCAACCTAGCAGCAAGGGCATCGGTGGCGTTTCAACCGGGGGATTGCTTTCTGTTGGTTTCGGATAATTTGGACATGGACGGATCAAGTTTCGATGTAGCACTCGCTCTGGGCCAGCTCTCCCTTCTGGGCGGATAGCGTATACCGGTTGATCTGGGTGCGGCTGTCGTTGAACCACGTATGGTTGGGACTCCCATCGATCGCTCAGTTTTCCCTTCCCTTGACGACGATTGTCCCGTACCAGCACTCTTTCTCCCGGTAGTAACGGTGCCTCCCGAGCTGTTCGATCATACAGCCTCTTATTCTTCACTGCTGCTTGATTTATCCGGTCCGAGACCTGTTCGTAAGCATTGTGAAGGCGCTGGTGATGCCTTGCCACCCACTCTGTCAGGCTGCCCCCCCCCTCCGCTGGAGCAGCTCCTAACAGCAGATCGGTAGGCAGTCTCACGTGTCTCCCGAACATCAGGTAGGTCGGGGCATACCCGGTGGTGCTATGCACGCTGTTATTGTACGCCTGGACCAGCATCGGAAGTTTGTCCGCCCAGTGGCCTTGCTGCTCTCCTTCCAGGGTCCCCAAGAGACTTAGCAGTGTCTGATTCATCCTTTCGCACCCCCCATTCCCTTGAGGGTGATATGGGGTGGTGTGGGTCTTCTTACACCCATACAAGCGACACAGTTCGTGGATCACCCGAGACTCGAAGTTGGGCCCTTGATCAGCGTGGAGTATTTCGGGACACCCGAATGGCTGAATAACATACCTCCACAAGGCATTGGCGGTGGTAGTGGCAGTCTGATCCAGGGTTGGAATGGCCCAGGCGTATTTCGTGAACAAGTCAGTTACTACAAGGATGTTCTGTATCCGATCCATCGGTCGTCCCAGCGTCAAGTAGTCCATGGCTACGATGTGCAGTGGGGCCTTAGCCCGAATCGGCACCAATGGGGCTCGTACCTCCTTCCTTGCCTTGAATAGCATGCAGCGTGGGCACCCCTGAAGGTAAGTCCTCGTGGTCCCCTCCATCCCAGGCCAGTAGAAGTACCGCCGTAGCAGAGACAATGTCCTTTCTTGCCCTTGATGTCCCAGTTTGGAATGATATGCTTGTAACAGGGAATGACAACGCCCTTCGGGGACTACTACCTGGCAGACCTCCTCCGCCGAGGCGGATCCTGGAGGGACCTACAAATCACCTCTTCCTTCAGGAAGAGCCTCTCTTTCTGTCCCAGTAGCCCCCTCACCACCCGTGTCTGGTTCCGGCGTTCCTCTCCTTCGGGCCAAGCTCCTTCACTCAGCCAAGTTCGTACCAGCCTCAAGTCTTCGTCCTCCTCCTGCCACATCCTCCAACGCTGTGGGTCCCATCCCCAATTTGCAGGGGGTTCGACCGGTGGTTGGCCTGGTGCCTCCACAATGCCCACCATCAGTCCTTCCTCACGTCCCACGTTCAGCGCTGATGTTTGACCCACAGATCGCGCTTCAGGAAGTCTGGACAGTACATCAGCGTTGGTGTGCTCTTTTCCTGGCCGATACTGCAGCTGGTAGTCGTAATTGGCCAACTGTGCCACCCACCTCTGCTCAACCGCCCCCAGCTTGGCGGTCTGTAGATGTACCAGGGGGTTATTGTCAGTCACAACGAGCACCTTCGCTCCCCACAGATAGTCCTTGAACTTCTCGCTCAGCGCCCACTTCATCGCCAGCAACTCAAGCTTAAAGGAACTGTAGTTTGCATCGTTTTTCTCAGCCGGATGTAAGCTTCGACTGGCATACGCGATGACTCTCTCGTTGCCCTGCTGCTTCTGGGCCAGTACAGCTCCCAGACCCAGGTTGCTGGCATCGGTGTATAGGATGAAGGGTTGAGTGAAGTCGGCATAGGCTAGAATTGGGGCTTGCAGTAGTTCTTGCTTGAGCCGCTGGAAGGCAGCTTCGCAGGCTGGATCCCACTGGATTGAAGGAGATCCCGGCCCCGGGACCGTCCAGTGCCCCCTAACAGCTGGTTTATGGGCTTGGCGATGTGGGAGAAGCCTTTTATGAACCGCCTGTAGTATCCTACAAAGCCCAGGAAGGATCTGACCTGGCGTAAGGTCTTGGGCGCGGCCCACTCCTGGACAGCCGATACCTTCTCTGGGTCCACCGAAATCCCTGCAGCGCTCACTATGTGGCCCAGGAATTTCACCTCCTTCCTGAAGAGCTGGCACTTATCTGGCTGAAGCTTCAGCCCGTACTTCTCCAGAGAGCCAAAGACCTGTTCCAAGTGCCGAAGGTGGGACTCGAAATCTGGGGAGTAGACAATCACGTCGTTCAGGTATACTAAAGTGGACTCCATCAGCTGGCCGCCCAAACAACGCTGCATCAACCGTTGGAATGTGGCTGGAGCGTTGCACAGGCCGAACGGCATCCGGTCCCACTCATAGAGCCCAAAGGGGGTAGTGAAAGCCGTCTTCTCCCGGTCCCGCTCATCCACCTCCACCTGCCAATATCCACTGGCCAAATCAAGAGTAGAATACCAGGCCGCTTGTGTCAGGCTCGTGAGGGAGTCCTCCACTCGGGGCAATGGGAAAGCATCTCTCTTAGTCACCAGATTTAACTTCCGGTAGTCCACACAGAACCGCCAGGAGCCGGTCTTCTTCCGTACTAAGACAATGGGCGCAGCCCAGGGACTACTGCTCTCCCGGATGATTCCCTTATCCAGCATCCCCCGCAGGAGGGCGCGGACCTCGGAGTACAAGGTAGGGGGTACGGGCCGGTAACGCTCTCTACTGGGTGTAGCATCTCCAGTGGGGATCTGATGTCTAACTGCATCCGTACGACCATAGTCCTCGTCGTGGGTGGAAAACAAGTGCTGCCATCTCAACAGAAAGCCTTGAAGCTGTTTAGTCTGACCTCCTTCTAGACCCTCTCCCCACAGTGACTCTCCCTCAAGATGGGCCGGGACTCCCTCCCCGGTCTCCTCCACGTACTGGTCTGTCTGTGCCAGAGCCACCTCCACTACTGTCGGACTCACCCGGCTGAATTTGACTTCTCCTGGTTCTCGAACTTGCTGTAACTTCACCGAGGTAACTCGGGCTAAACGTTGGTTACGGTATAAGTGGACAGGGAAGGAGTTCGTGTTCCTGACTTTTACGAAGACCCGGCTTCTCCGTGCGGACGCCAATCCTTGGGGTACCTCCACCTTGGAACAATCTGAATGGGGTTCCACCAAGACCCACTCCTCTGAGCGATAGAATCGGGAAGGCAGCCTGGCCCAGACCACGGCCTCACTCCGAGCTGGAATTTCCAGAGCATAGCGACAAGCCACCCTCCCGGTGCTCTCACGATTCCCCTGTGACTCAGCCAGGCAGACCCGACGACAATCGGCCTCCACACGACTCCATTCTCGGCCCTCCGAGGTTGATACTGCTCGACTTGGTCCATTCCGGAATATCTCCTCCCAGCACTCCGAAACGACATTCATGCCCAACAGTGCGCGGTGCGACCCCAGGCATGTATCCCGCACAATCACCACTCCCTTCTGAGGCACAACGATCCCATGTATCTCCAAGTCGGTTACTAGGTATCCCACGTACGGGATGTCGAGGCCGTTGGCTCCCCGCAAGGTGAGCCATGGGGCTTCTGTCATGGGCCGGCCTTGGGCACCAAACAATTCCCAAGACAAACTTTCTGAGAAGAGTGTGACTTGTGACCCGGTGTCCAGGAGGCATTGTACTTTCTGGCCATTTACCTGGACCATCACCACGGGGCAACACCCCACCAGACTCTCTTGGGAAGTCCCAGACGAACATGGGTCTAACGAGGGGGTCCCGACCACTTGACCCACAGTGGCCGGTGACACTAAAAACCCCCTTGTGAGGCACGGCGAGAGTGGCACTGGCGAAGGTAGTGTCCTGGCTCTCTGCAACCATTGCAGATGGGGCGACCCTGCTCATCCCACTGGAATCGGGACCCGGCAGGTCGGGGTGGACGGTGTGCTGGAGGTCGATTCCCCTCCGAATAGGCTCGCTCCCTCGGCAAAGACAAGAAATGGAGGTGTTCTCGGCGAAGCTCTTCCATAAAGGATTTGGTCGGTGAGGACATTTGATCACGAACATCCCTCTTCAGTTCTTCACGGAAGGCCTGCTTCCAATCAGACATGGCGGGGGACGGAGGTCTACCAGCAGCATTCGTGGCCATGCAGTGGGGAGGAACTACACTCTCGGCATGATCTTGCTCAAGTGCTAAGGCTTCCCTCCGTAGGTCTTCGAAAGTGAGGTCTGGCTCTCGTCGGAACTGTATCCGTAAACTTTGGCGCACGGGACCCTCCAGCAATCCCAGTAAGAACTGATCTCGCAGCAGGACCTCCTCACCTCCCAGGCCATGATCCTGTCTCTTCTTCAACCGGGAGAACTGCTCCCTCAGCTGTAGTGCAAATGCCCGGATATTTTGTCGCGGTCCCTGCTTACAATTAAAAAACTGTGTTCGCAGTACAGCAACCGGGGTGGTGTCTCCATATTGCTCCGTAAGGAAATCAAAGATGGCCCGAACCGTGGTTCTCGTTGCTTCCGGTGCTGCTTGGACTTCTCTTCTCGCTTCTCCCTCCAGTGAATTTAAAACAAACTGCACTCCTTGGGGGGCACTTAAACCTTGGAGTCCCACCAGGTATTCAACCTGGGTCTTCCATGCTGACAAACCCACTTCCGATCCTGGGCCTCCATACTTCTGGGCCCATGGGGCTCCCATGCAGATTGGCATAACTGGCTGCCGCACCACAGGTGCTTCTTCGTCCGCCATCTAGATCTCTGGCCGCTCAACTCAAAGTGGTACCCTGCCGACTTACGTCAAATCTGTCACAGGTCGGGGGGGCCAAACCAGACTGCACCCACCCCTCAAACCCAGGACCACTCTGAGGAGCGTACCAGAGACCAGACAGACAAGTAGAATTAAAAATGAACAATCTTTATTGAATAATAAAAAGGAAATTAAAAGCCTTGACGTGGGTTTGTGTCTCTGGGCGCTGGGACAAGGGTGGATCCTTCCTTCAGACGGGCAGCGCCCAAGAAGACAGCAGCAGACGAATCATCTAGTTAAACGGACAGAGCAATTTATACAGGTGCAGGCACGCTCCTCTGCAGAATGGAGAATCGGGCTTACGGCTGGACTGTGTGGCTCCAAGCGGACAGCGCTGGGACAAGGGTGGATCCTTCCTTCAGACGGGCAGCGCCCAAGAAGACAGCAGCAGACGAATCATCTAGTTAAACGGACAGAGCAATTTATACAGGTGCAGGCACGCTCCTCTGCAGAATGGAGAATCGGGCTTACGGCTGGACTGTGTGGCTCCAAGCGGACAGCGCTGGGACCAGGGTGGATCCTTCCTTCAGACGGGCAGCGCCCAAGAAGACAGCAGCAGACGAATCATGGCTGGACTGTGTGGCTCCAAGCGGACAGCGCTGGGACAAGGGTGGATCCTTCCTTCAGACGGGCAGCGCCCAAGAAGACAGCCGCCGGCAATTCGTCCAATAGTCATTCCTTCCACTGTTATGTTGAATCAGCACTCAGACGATAAAGAGATGCAGATGACTTCTCACAGCATGGAGAACAGCGTCTTCAATACTCTCTCACTCTCAGACGGAGATACCAGGATTTCAATGATGACTCAGTCCATACTCTTAAGTGGCAGTTACACTCGTGATCAACGCACTTCACAATTCTTTGTTCAACTCAGAAGATGAAGATATCAGAATTTCAATGGTGACTCAGTTCACACTCCTATGTGACAGTTACACTCGTGATCAATACACTTCACAATTCTTTGTTCAACTCAGTGCAGGACATGCATTCACACAGATTCGATGTTTTATTACTTAACTTCCTTTCAGGAATGATGGCGTTTTCCAGTCTTGACTGTATCTCCCCACTTCTCCAACTTTCCATCCAGTTCACGTTTCCAGCGTGTACTCACACAAATCACCGTTGCACCCTTCAGCCAGCCAAATCCTCACAGCCCTCTCCAAAGATCCCAGCGAATTCAGCCACAGTCAAAGAAACTAATTCTCCCGGGGGAGTACCACACCCAATTCCCTCTTCCCTTCCTTTTAAATGTTTCCTCCAGCCCCGAAGCCCTATCGCTGATCCTCAGTTCAATCGTCAGCACCTGTTACCACTTGCCTCATCAGCTGCCGCTGTCATGGCAACTGACAACAAGTGAACCAGCCCGGTGTGCCGGCGAAATCGTCCCGGGGGGGAAACACACTCCTAGCGGAAATTGGTTCCGCTAGACTTGTCACCTTGTGACATATATATATATATTTTTTTTTTACTTGCACACAAATATATATTTTTTATTAGATTCAGATTAAATGTCTTTGTTTAAAAAAACAGGTCCAAGTTTCGTTGTAATTTTTCTAAATAATGTTTTCATTGTTTTAGAATGTCGAGCAAATTCTTACTTCAAAGCCAGCAGGGATGACTGTGATTAAAGAGTATCAAGAGACTGGGAGCTTGAAAGATTCCACAAGGCGGTTAATGGTGAACATTATTGTTGCTCACATGCATGAAAAAGAAGGGTAAGAAGCTTAAAGAAGTCATGACTATCCTTTTTTTTTTTTTTTTATTAGAGTCTAACAGTGTTTCCTCTAGGATTTTTTCCAGCCGTGGTGGCAGGGGGAGGGGGCGTGGCCCATGAGTGATATTCCCATTGGCCACGCCCCCTTATCCCAGGTGTTTAAACCTCCCCTAAGCATTATAACATGAAAGGCGCCAATAAGAGCGGCAAAGCGATTATGCGCATCCCGTGCGCAGAATGATGCACTTGAAGCAACGCGAAGTCACAGCGCGCAGCGCTTCGCATTGAAAAGTTCAAAGCACAAAGCGAAGAGACTATATCTATCTATGCTTAATGTATTATATCTATGCAACAGTTTATTGAGCCTTTTCTTTTAACAGTTTTAAATTTCAGTTAACTTACAGTGCGCGTGAAGAACAATTCATAGTGCTCTCTACTCTAGTGCTGTAGTAACAGACAGAGACACCCAGTAGAAAGGAATATGATTTAGAAGGCGCTATAAACTCCAGCAAGATAAAGTAATTTTATGCAAACTATAGACCTTTATCTACAAATAAAGTATAATAATGGGAACATTGATCTTGAAGAGAGTGTCGTCGTGTTACTGTTGTAACCGAAGCGAACCGAACTGTTGTAACCAAACCGCAGCACGTCACGTGCTGTTTGAATGCTGAATGGAGAATGACTGAGGAGAGATGAGTTTCCATTAACTTTAACTTAACGACTTAAATATACATTTTTACCTCACATTATGCTATTGAATGACTTTAGAAGTCTTGGAATATAGTGCGAAAACTTTATGGTGCTTTACAATGTTTTGTATGCCTTTAGTGGGGCTTAACAATAACACATACAATATCGGACCGAGAAGCTGCAGCCGTGGCGGGATGATTTTAGGTGTGGCGGCCCGCCACGGCAGAATGAATGTAGCGGAAACACTGTCTAAATACAAATATGTTTTCACCTTTGCAGGAGAGCTGTTAGTAAAGCAACAAAGGAGTTCCATGCCCTTGGGATTGTGTCACTGTTTCCATCTTTGAAAGACCCATACTCTAAAAAAGGATATGTAAGTCTTTTTACATCTTATATGCTTTTGAGCCACTGCAATTGTATTATTTTGTCCAACATAACATACTGCTTCCCCCCAGGAACATTTCTTTGACATTCAGAGCAACAAAGGCTTTCTTGAGTGGCGTATAAAGACTGTGCAACGTAAATCCAGAATCGTCTCTACATCACAGAACAGAGTGGAGCTAAAAGGAGGTCCCACATCATCAAGAACAACTGGAACCATAGATGACCAGCGAATGGGAGATGAATGTATGGAAGCCATTTCTCTCCTCCACCACACAACTGACCGTGACTTGGTGTTCCAGAAGATGAGAGAAACTTTCCACTACCGTCAGCAGATTATCCACGACTCGCAGCGCTCTGCTGATGTACTACAAATGTTTCCTCGTTTCTTGGACATCAAAGGACTGGTAAGTATTAAATAAGAATGCAAAATTGTATTACAAATATTATGTTAAATTAGTTGTCTGAATGGTTATCTTTCCTTTTTTAATTAGATTTTGCAAGACTTCTCACAGATGTTTGGACCAGAGGTTGCTTCAAGGTTCCTGGAAAAATGAAACACCAGTTTTAAAGAAAAAGTCATTCAGGAGGCCAGGAACCATAAAGAGACTGCTCTCCTAAAACAGCATCTGAAAGCTGCACTGAATGAATAATCTGACACTACTGATGATCCAGGTACAGTCATCATCAAAATAGTAATGTTGTTACTTGAGTCAATAAATCTTCTGGATAAAAGTTTTTATTGATTATTTCCCAAAAGCATTTCCCCCAAAAGTCTTAACTCACAGTTAATTCTTAATTTAGTTTATTACAAAAGCTCATCATTAAATTCATGCTTTGCAAATGCTTTTCATAACTATTTACATTTTTAAAAATCATGCTGTTTGTAAGAAAATTGTAATAACTACCTCACAAATAGTTTGTAATTTTAAGATATTATGATACACAATACACAGGGGTAATTTAATTTATGGTAATGCCATAAACAGACTGGTTTGAACTACTGTTATTTTCTGTCTCCAGAATGTGACAGCGACATGGCTTCTCTACTTGTCCTGCTGCATCTTCTCACTCCACAACCAGCTGGAAGAAAGCGGCCCAAGAAGATCAGTGTTGGAGAGGCAACAGATCATCTGGTGAAATTTGTGAAGGTTTGTTAAGACAACACTATCCTATTCCAAATAATGCCTATTTTAAACAAATTGTTTAAAAAGAGACATTTATGTTGTGTTTCAGTCATGCCAAAGCCTCGAGTATCATCTCCTGACCACTGAAGGAAACCCTCAGCCATATCTTCTTGCTTCAGGGACTTCAAAAGCACAGGTTTTCACCTTTTACATTGTCTTGGACAAAAAAACTTCTGCCTTGTCAGTCATGTACATCCTTGGGTGCTTTTGACGAGCTGTTCAAGTGCCATTTTGTTTTCAGTGTGAAGTATGATGATGCTCTGTCCAGCCTGTACACATTTTTGCAGACTACTGTGTACAATATTGATATCGGTACAACTGAAGAAACTCCAAAAGTCAAGAGCTGAGAGCAAAGCTGTTGAACAAGCAGTAATTGTCTTATTCAAACAAAATGTTGTTGTTTCCTCTGCACATCGTCCTTTGGTTCAGCTTTGCTTTTATTCAGGCACCTCAAACTAATTCATGGAATGTATCCTGGGAAAAAATCTAAGACTGAAATGTGCTCAAGCAGGTTGTTGCTTGCAATTCTCTAGTTATTCTGGATTTAGGAGACATCTTGTTAAGATACATTCTTCAATTGGTGACAGAATTGTTCCTTACGAGACCCCTTCCAGTTATGAAAATGAAAAAGACAATTCTCATTCCTTAAATGACGAAATACCCTCTACTTCATCTCAGTGCCAAAATGTTGAAGCAGGCCCTTCAGTATCCACTCACAAGAAAGACATGTGTGCATCCATAATAGCAAAGCTTTTGGGTAGTGGTGTACCAAATACTGTAGTTCTTTCCACAATTGAAAATTTGGAGGAATTTGTGGAAGATCTGCAGTCTAATATTAAGGACCATGTTTTGAACTTAGTCCCAGATAACAATCCATCCAGACCAGCCATAGAAGAGTTATTTAAAAGTTTGGAGAACCCTTTCAGCCAACTGAACACTGATACCAAATAGAAGAAGTATTTCAGAGACAAATGGGGAGTAGTAGAGCCAGTTGAACTGCGCCTTGGTGTAAGGTATGATACTAGACGAAATAACAAAACTGGAACTTATGAACAAGTTCCTGTTAATGATAAATTCATATATATTCCAATTTTGAAAACACTCCAGTTCATTTTCAGAAACGAAAACATTTGTGAGATGATGCAAACGTGTACTCAGTCTGACATATATGAAGACTTCTGTGACGGTAGCTACTTTAAAAATCATCCATTATTTTCGACTAATAAATTTGCTCTCCAAATTCAATTATACTTTGATGAGTTTGAATGTGCAAATCCTCTTGGCTCCAAAAAGGGTATTCATAAAGTTGGTTGCCTTTACTTTATTCTCAGAAATCTTGCTCCAAAGGTGAATTCTGCCCTCATGAACATCCATTTGGTATCTTTGTTTCATGCCCAAGATGTTAAGACATATGGGATTGATGAAATGCTGAAACCTTTAATAAGGGACTTGAAAATATTAGAAACTGTTGGGGTTGCTGTTCCATTTGCTGAACAACCTGTACATGGCACACTTGCTCAAATTACCGGCGATAACTTGGGTATGCATAGTATTCTTGGGTTCTTGGAATCATTTAATGCAAATTATTTCTGTCGATTTTGCTTAATTGATAAATCTTCAGCTCAGTCCGTTTTCTCAGAGGATGACCCAAGTTTGACTTTAAGATCACCAGTACTGAATGATCAGCATTATGCCAGTTTGGTAGATGATCCAACACTAACCTCTTCTTTTGGCATCAAGAGGAAAAGCATCCTCAATACTTTGCAGTATTTCAATACAGGGGAAAACTATGCTGTTGACATCATGCACGATATTTTGGAAGGGGTTGGCCAATATGAGATCAAACTACTTTTTGAATATCTAACTGAACATTTCATCTCTAAAGAAAGCTTGTTAAACAGGATGTATGCTTTTAATTATGGCTATCTGGAAACTAAAAACAAGCCAACAAATATTAATCTTGACTGTGGAGGACATGGATTAGGCCTGAATGCATCGCAAACACTGTGTTTAGTCACAAACATACCTTTGATATTTGGTGACCTGGTACCAGAGGATGATTTGCACTGGCGCTTGTTGCTCTTATTGTTGAACATCATAAACATTGTCATCCCCTCAGTGATTGAGTAAGAGAACACAGTGTATTTAAAGCACCTTATTATTGAACATCATCAGCTCTTCAATGAACTGTACCCATCAAAAAACTTGCTTCCAAAACATCATTTCATGGTCCACTACCCAAGGTGCATTAGAAAGATAGGACCACTCATTCATATCTGGACCATGAGATTCGAAGCGAAACACAAATTTTTTAAAGATTCTGTGAAGAACTTCAAAAATTTGACTGTATCGCTTGCAAATAAACACCAGTTTGCAGTAGCATATCATTGGGAATGCTTGTCTTTAAAAGCAGTTGAGTCTGGTCCAGTTAAATTGTGTTCACTTGAGACGCTTGAATTTTCAGAACATTTAACTGCATCTCTCCATGTTGATTCACAAGCCACTGTCAATCTCACTAAGTGGGTAAGATGTTGTGGTGTTGAGTATCGTGTTGGACTTTTTGTTTGCACAGGTACTGATGAAAACATGCAACTTTTCAGCAAAATAACCTCAATCATTTTACACAATGGTAAAGTGTTTTTTGTTTTGATTGAGCATGAAACATGTTTCCATGATCACTTCCATGCTTTTCAAGTGACTGAAACCCTACCAAGGAAGATACTGGTTATAGAAAGGGAAAGATTAAGATATTTCAAGTATTTTGATGCACAAATGTCATACGGGTATGATTCACAATTTTATGTTGTATCAGAAAGTTGCATTCAGTGGCGGAGCCAGAGGGCTAGTTGACCCCACCCCAGACGATGTCCTTGCCACCCCTGTTGCCACCCCGCTGAAAACATTACACTGTTTGATTTTTACGAGCATTTCCCAAATCTCCCAGCGGACGTGAAAGCATCCTTACGCAGCACGCACAACAAGCGCTGCGTACTGCTTTGCCTGCCGCCACTTTTGCCTCCCAGGTTCCACAGAATCGTCCCGGGTTACGTATGTAACCCTAGTTCCCCGAAGGGACGGACGCTGCGTGTAATCGCAGTGGGAACGCCCCCCAGCATAGCGCGTCTGAAGCATGAATGAAATCAGTCAATGGAGCGTCACAGCGAGTGACGTCACCGACCAGGAAGCTATAAATATCCCCTGAATACACAAGCCACCAGCTTCTAATGTTACTGAAGCAAGCGATCCAAGGGGATGCCGGGAGTGTGGCAGGACACGCAGCGTCCGTCCCTTCGGGGAACTAGGGTTACATACGTAACCCGGGACGTTCCCCTTCAGGGACTACCGCTGCGTGTAATCGCAGTGGGAACGCAATACCCACATCCCCATACGACCAAATCCCCGTCGTGTGTCATAAGGAGACACAAGCCGACGAG
Organism: Rhinichthys klamathensis goyatoka; assembly: GCF_029890125.1. Classification (NCBI taxonomy): domain Eukaryota; kingdom Metazoa; phylum Chordata; class Actinopteri; order Cypriniformes; family Leuciscidae; genus Rhinichthys; species Rhinichthys klamathensis. Next base: position 5,783,462 of record NW_026606584.1, read on the forward strand.
AGAACCTGAGCCCCAGGAGTGGAGCTAAGGTCAAGGGAATAAAATCTGACGAAAGTGTGCGGTGAGGACCAGCCTGCCGCATCACAAACGTCCTGAAGAGAAGCTCCTGAAAGAAGAGCTGTAGAAGCAGCCATACTCCGGGTGGAATGAGCCCTTACAGCCAAAGGTGAAGGCTGATGGGCCGAACCGTAAGCAAGCGAGATGGCCTCGACCACCCACTTGCTCATCCTTTGCTTAGATGCTGGACACCCCTTCTTAGGTGACCCAAAACAGACAAACAATTGTTCTGATTTCCTCCACAGGGCAGCTCTGTGGACATACGCATCTAAAGCCCTAACGGGACACAGCAAATTCAGTTTCTCCTGGTCTGACGTCAAAAAAGGCGGAGGACAGAAAGCCTGCAGTACTATAGGTCTAACCGAAGTGGTTGGTACCTTAGGAACATACCCTGGTCTCGGACAGAGAAAAGCTTTTACCATACCAGGAGCAAATTCCAGGCACGAGGGAGCCACCGAAAGTGCTTGAATATCTCCAATTCTTTTTAGAGACGAGATAGCAAGAAGAAGGATAGTCTTTAGTGTAAGGAACTTTTCCGAAACTTCCTCGATGGGCTCGAAAGGAGCTAGGGAGAGACCTTCCAAGACGATGGCCAGATCCAAAGCTGGTACCCTCGTGCGAACTGCAGGCCTCAGCCTCAAGGCGCCACGAAGGAAGCGAGATATAAGTGGGTGTCTCCCGAGAGAACCTCCGCTCGAAGGGTTGTGGTAAGCAGCTAAGGCCGCCACGTACACCTTCAGTGTGGAGTGGGATAACCCTGTGGAGAGACGGTCCTGCAGGAAATCCAGCACTGTACCAACCGGGCAGTTAACTGGGTCCTGCTGGCGCTCTCCACACCAAGAGGTGAAAAGTTTCCACCTCGCGGCATATAACTTCCTTGTGGCGGGAGCTCTGGATTGGAGGATGGTCTCAACGACCTCAGTCGAGAGACCAGAATCTATGAGCTGGGCCCCCTCAGAGGCCAAGCCCACAGCCTCCATAGTTCTGGGCGGGGGTGAAAGATCGACCCACTCGCCTGAGAGAGTAGATCTCTCCTGATCGGTATCTCTAGGGGAGAGCCGTCGAGGAGAGACACTAGGTCCGCAAACCATACTCGGGCCGGCCAGAACGGGGCTATTAGCAGAAGACTGAGCCCGTCCCGGCGAACCCTCTCCAGAACTCCCGGGAGCAGAGCGATCGGGGGAAAAGCGTACAGACGTGACCTCGGCCACGGATGTACCATCGCATCCAACCCCAGTGGGGCTGGCAGGCTGAGAGAAAACCACAGTGGACAATGTGATGTCTCTCTGGAAGCAAATAGGTCTACCTCGGCACGACCGAAATGTTCCCATAGGAGCTCCACCACCTCGGGGTGAAGACTCCATTCCCCGGGCCTCGGCCCCTGCCTCGATAGGATGTCTGCCCCCTGATTTAAGTACCCTGGGAGATAAAAAGCTCTCAAAGAAAGAATTCTCCCCTGGGACCATAGGAGAATCTGACGTGCCAGTTTGTAAAGTGGGCGAGAACGCAGACCCCCCTGATGGTTGATATAAGAGACCACCGATGTGTTGTCTGTTCGAACAAGAACATGGTGGCCCCTTAGGACTGGGAGGAAGTGTTTCAGAGCCTGAAACACTGCCAACATCTCTAGACAATTTATGTGCCATAGACGGTGATGGTCCTCCCACAGACCCCGAGCTGGGCGACCACTCATGATCGCCCCCCACCCCGTGAGAGAGGCATCTGTCGTTAGCATAATGCGACGACAAGGAGCTCCCAACACCGGGCCTTGAGACAGAAACCGAGGATCTTTCCACATAACCAGGGCGCGAAGACATCGTCGCGAACTCATGATCATGCGAAACGGATTTCCCCTCGGGGAGAATCCCCTGGTTCTGAGCCACCACTGTAACGGTCTCATGTGCAGGAGGCCAAAAGGTATCACGTTGGACGCAGCTGCCATGAGACCTAACAGTCTCTGGAACTGTTTTACAGTGGACGACTGGCCTAGCTTGACCTGATCTACTGCGGCGAGAATCGAAGCAACACGAGCAGGTGACAACTGTGCCTGCATCGTCGTCGAATCCCACACTACACCGAGAAAAGTGGTTCTCTGTAATGGAGAAAGAACACTCTTCTTGGCGTTGAGCCTCAACCCCAACCTCTTGATGTGAGCAAGAACGACATCTCGGTGCCGAACCGCCTGCTGTTCTGATTGAGCTAGAATTAACCAATCGTCTATATAGTTCAGAATACGAATGCCCTGCAGCCTCAGCGGGGCTATAGCTGCATCCATACACTTCGTGAACGTGCGGGGTGACAGTGCTAGGCCAAACGGAAGAACCCGATATTGGTACGCTTCGCCCCCGAAAGCGAACCTCAGGAACTTCCTGTGTTGAGGGAGGATGGATACATGGAAGTAAGCATCCTTTAGGTCTATCGTGACAAACCAGTCCTCGGATCTGATTTGTGACACGATCTGTTTGAGAGTGAGCATCTTGAATTTGAGCTTCCCTACAGTGCGATTTAAGAGACGCAGATCTAGAATGGGACGCAGCCCTCCATCTTTTTTCGGAACGATGAAGTACCGGCTGTAGTATCCTAACTCCCTGCTGGGCGGAGGAACCCGTTCTATAGCCCCTTTTTGCAGCAGAGTTTTTACCTCCTGTTCTAATACCAGAGCCTGCTCGGGGCCCACCACCGTGGGCAGAACCCCTCTGAACCGAGGTGGACACGTTCTGAACTGAATAGCGTACCCGTTCTTTATAATATTCAGGACCCACTGAGAAACATTGGGAAGCATTTCCCATTCCGCCAGGAACTCTACTAAGGGAACCAGCCTCTCGAGGCTGGCCTCTGGATGAACATCCCGAGTGACAGACACAGCGCCCTGCAACATACTGGCAGGAAACAGCTGGTCTGAGCACTCCACAACCCTCCTCGGAGGGGGCGAGCGTCCCTCGGGAAATCGCTCGCCGAGTCTCTCTACGCCCTGTATAGGCAGGGTTAGTAGAACAGACCCCTGAGGGCATCGAGAAAGACAGGGCGCCGTGTCTTTGAGCGGCGAACTCAAGTCTTTCCCGATGGGGACCACCCTCAGAGTCCTGACGTTCAGCCCGTCAGGACTTTTTCGACGCGGCCTTCCTGGCGACAATGACTGTCCTCAGATCAGTCCTGCCCCGAGAAGGCCGCGCCGGAGAGCGCCCCGCCTCGTCCCTCCAGTTTGTCTGCGGGGGGGCCCGAGACGCGACACTCCGCTTCTGGTGTGCTCTTTTAGAAGACGAACTCGACGGCTGGGACTGCCCTCGCTCAGCAGCCCCAGTGACGCGCACTTTGAGAGGGATAAACTTATGAAAAGCAGCCGCCTGTTTTTTCTCTTCCTGGAACCTCTCAGTGACAGAGTGAAGAGCGTCACGAAGAGGCCCGCAGGCGAAACGGGAGCATTTAATAGGAGAGATTTATCTTTTTCTTTCATAGAGGTTTGACTCAACCATAAATGCCTTTCTGTGGCCACCATGGCTGCCATAGACCGGCCAACAGATTTAGCTGTCTCCCTGGTGGCCCGGAGAGTGAGATCAGCAGTCTGCCTGAGCTCATTAATCATATCTGCCGAAATTTCTCCCCCCTCACACACATCTTTGAGCAGGTCAGCCTGATAAGCCTGCATAATGGCCATTGTATGCAAACATGCAGCCGCCTGCCCAGCCGCCGAGTAAGCCTTCCCCACCAGCACAGAAGTATTTTTTAGTGGTCTAGAAGGAAGAGCCGGTGCTTTAAGCGAAGATGCCGAGGCAGGAGAGAGATAGCTCGCGAGCGTCTCCTCCGCCTTCGGCATCGACACATATCCAGCAGACTTTGCACCAAAAATATTACCATAAGCATTGGATTGATTAGTATATATTCTGCTCGAAACCGGTCTAACCCAGGTCTTTGAAACCTCAGCATGAAGATCTGGGAAGAACGGTAAGCACCGACGAGAAGGCTGAGGACGTGCAGAGAGAAATCTATCATCTAGTTTGCTTTTATTTCTAGATTCCTGTCTATCAGTTGGCCATTCAATACTGAGTTTTTCAACAGCCCGAGATAACACATCCATCAAACCTTCTTCAGCAGTATAATGAAGTGAGCTAGTTTCCTCTGATGCCAAACTTTCGACATCCAGATCCTCAGAACTGGATAATCTAAGTTCCACATCATCATGTGCCTCCACCCGGGCGGAAGTAACCGCCGCAGCGCGTGCTTCCAGAGCCGGGTGAGAGGCACTGGATCCCGCCGGAGAAAGCTGAGATAGGGCGGGGCCTGTCTCAGCGTCGCCAGTGAGATCCATCTGCGAACCCCAAGTCAAGCGCCGCCGCTCTGCCTCAACAGAAGCGGGACCCGAGCCCTGGGGAGCTCGCAACAAACCACTCTCCTCAAAGAGCGATCGCCGCGAGCGCAGAGTTCTCAAAGGAAAGCGCTCGCAATGCTCACAATCGACTCCTTCGAGAGCCGACTGGGCATGCTGAACTCCCAAACAAGCTACACATAACTCGTGAGAATCCCCACCCGTGATATAACGTGTACAGGGGGGAACACACTTTCTATACTGCTCGCTCATTTTGGTTTTTATATATATATATATAGTGAAAAACTCCTGACAGAATCAGACAAACACAATCGAAAGATATCAGACACACACAGAGCGCTGCTGAAGTAACAGAAGCTGGTGGCTTGTGTATTCAGGGGATATTTATAGCTTCCTGGTCGGTGACGTCACTCGCTGCGACGCTCCATTGACTGATTTCATTCATGCTTCAGACGCGCTACGCTGGGGGGCGTTCCCACTGCGATTACACGCAGCGGTAGTCCCTGAAGGGGAACTGCCTTTACATCTGAATTTGGGTTTTCCAACTGGAAAAAGGCATTATTTAAAGATTCTGGTTTTAAACTTCACTCAAGATCAGACCAACATGCAAATGCAATGTACGCTTGGGCAGAATACAAAAGAAGCAGGGAAAGTGAGAAATCAATATTTGATGCCTTAAATGAGAATAGAAAACAGCAAGTTGAGAAAAATAAAAATTACATCAAGACAATTGCCGAGGTCTTACTCTTAACTGCTACTCAAAACATTGCACAGAGGGGCCACAGGGAGGGTGGTGAGTCTGAGAATGAAGGCAATTTCTTAGCCATTTTGAATCTCGTTGCAAAGCATGACCCCTTTATTGAAGAAAGACTTGCTGCACAGGGCAATGCTAAGTACACTAGCCACCAAATCCAAAATGAGATGCTTCAGGTTTTAGCAGATATGGTGCAGAAGCAAATTGTTGCAGAAGTAAAAGAAAGCGAAGTGTTCAGTGTATTAGCAGATGAAACAAAAGACTTGCAAAAAAAAGAACAAATGTCTTTAGTGCTGCGATACTATTACAGCGGTGCTGTACACGAAAGCTTCTTGCACTTTCAGTCAGCAGAAAGCTTGGATGCAGAAGGTCTAACCAAAATGATAGTTGGATGTTTGGAGAGGCATGGGCTTGACTACAGAAACAACCTTGTTGGCCAAGGCTATGACGGTGCATCAGTGATGAGCGGGAAACATTCTGGTGTATCTGCACGGATTAAAAGCAATGCCAGGTTTGCATTTTATGTGCATTGTAGTGCTCATTGTCTGAACCTTGTTCTTGTTGATGCGGTGAAGTCAGTGCCTGAAGCTGAGGAGTTTTTTGGTCTTTTGCAGAGTATTTATAGGTTTGTGTCTGGCTCTGCTGTCCATGTGAAGTGGCTTGATGTTCAAAAAGAAATGTACCCACATGAAAAGCCTAGGGAACTTCAGCGACTTTCAGATGTTAGGTGGGCTTGCCGGTACATGGCATGTAGGACTATGAGAGACAGGCTTCCAGCAGTTTTGAGGCTCTTGCAAGACATTTCACTTGAGAAGAATAGTGGAGATAGGAAAATAGAAGCAAAGGGTCTTTTGGCTGAAATTGACCTACAGTTTATAGGACTTTTGGTAACCTTTTGTAAAGTGTTTGGGGATGTGAAAATCCTGTCTGACATGCTCCAATCCAGAAGTCTTGATCTGGTTAGAGCAATAGATCTAGTTGGCTCCCTTACAGACACATTGAAAAGCTACAGAAGTGACTGTACATTTGGTGAATTATGGAAGGAGATTGAAGAACTTGTGCACCACTGCAACATTAGCACAGAAGCACAAAACAAGAGACGACCAAAGACCAATTTGAAATTTCTGAATTCACTTGTAATGAGCACTGTTGGACAGAGGCACTCTGAGTTTGCAAACAATGAAGAGTTCAATAAAAGAATTTTCTATCAGGTACTTGACTGTCTTACAGCAGAAATAGATAGGCGTTTTTCCGAAAAGAACTGCGAGATAATGGAAGGAGTGCAGTCTCTTGACCCCAAAAGCCCATCATTCTTAAAAGAGGAACCCCTGCTTGCTTTGGGGAAAACATTCGAGTCAGATTTAGAAGACCTTAAGCATGAGCTTCCGAAATTTTCGTATGCGTTTTTTCGTGTTCGTCAGCCTAAAAAGTCCGATGCGTATTTATTAAACCTTTGCGGAAAAAAAACGCACAAAAATACTAAATGGATTCGTCAAGCAGTAAGGATGATTTTGTTGCCCTCTCTCTTATTGAAATGAGAATAAAGAGAAAACTTTGGGTCCATCCAATCCTGAAATTGCGCCGAGAGGAAGGAAAGTTCCACTTCCTTATCAAGGAGTTGCGAATTTATCCCGAGCGATTCAAAATTTAGCCTACTTCAGAATGTCAGTGGAACAGTTTGATGCTTTGCTAGCGATTCTGGAGCCACATATTAAAAAGAAGACCACCAATTTCTGTGAACCAATCGATCCTGAACAGAGACTGTGGCAGTATGTCTAAGCAGGTATGGACACACACACGCACGCGCACACACACACACACACACACACACATGGAACACATGCGGCCCGGTGGAAGCAGACAGAACAGCTGTATAGGCTACAGGTTATATGCCTATATATTGTACCCAAATAATAGTTATCGAATTGGCTGCTCAATCACACCTTAATCGATCCGAAATTTCGATCTGATTGAAAGGGGAGGTTTATTCCTTTTCTAATCCGATCGAGAGAACATATAAACACTTGAAGAGAACATATAAACACTTGATCGAATTGAAAACCGAAACTGAAAGGACTGCGCATGTGCAATGATGTGCAGAACGAGCTCCCCCCGGCCCTGAATTGTCAAAAAAACTCTCAAAATGCTGGCTGTGGATGCGAAAAACGCAAAAAATCGAACCCGATCCGAATTTTTTTATGACGGACGAAAGTTTCGGAGGCAGTGTGCAAGCGTGATTGACATAACTTGAGGTCGATTTTTTTTTTTAACGTGCGAAAATTTCGGATGCGAATTTCGGACTCAGTGTGCAATGGCCTTAAGACTAGGCGATTTCCTAGGCAGATATTGACTTATTGACTATATTGAGGTGAAGCACAGGTGGAGCACAGATATCACGCAACATACTTTCATCACCATACAGGCGTGACCTGCACTGAGTATCTTCACTTTTGGATTGTGTTGAGTTTGAAAAGTTTCAACTTTCAGGTGTTGCGTGATATCTCTGCGCCCAAGTAGCAGTGCTTAATCTGCATTTCTATTTGTACTCGTTGTGAATACGCAGGCCAGCGTAGTATTTAGTTGTTTTTTTTATCACTTTTACTCACAACATGCTATCCGGCAACAAAGGATTCCGTTCATTATGCTAAGCTAGCGGCGGCGCTGCCAGACTAAGACAATACATGCATATAGACAAAAATGCATTTGCCCACCTATCTAAATGTAGGTGAGACAGTTAATAACCCCTATTTCAAAAAAGGTGGCGTGTTCCTTTAACTTGGTGTCAGCAAGTGTTTGTGGAAAGTATTCATACTATTTCCAGTTAATTTATGGTTTATTGTTCAGCATTAATAATGAGTTTGAACACTCCAGATAAAAAGTTAAATTACTCACCCTCATGTCATTCCAACCCCGCAAGACTTTCGTTCATCTTCAGAACACAATTGAAGATCTTTTTGATGAAATCTGAGAGCTTTCTGTCACTCCATTGACAGTCTACGCAATTTGCCCAATAACATGCATTTCTGGAAAAAAGCAGAAAGACACAATTTTTAAATGTTGTGAGTGCATATTTGTTTCACAGCAGCCATTATCTTCTGTTAAATTACATTTTTGATCTTTAGTTGTTACAAGTGCATTTTCCTGAATAATCACACCATAAAAAGTATTTTTTTAATCCTTTTCTGCCCATTAATGGCAAACTATTGAACATAATTGCTTGTATTTTTTGTGTATATCCAGTAAGTTAGTGTCTGATATTCCAAATATTCCTGATATTAAATTGAAACAATTTAAGTCACCATTATGTATTGCGCTTTATACAATACAGACAGTTAAAAAAAATGCGTTAAAGGTGAAAAAGAAAATAATGCTGCAAACATACACAATCTGCTGTGACGCAGCTCTAAAAAGTAACGTAAACTGTGTAAAACTACGCTAACGTTACAGTACGGAAGCGGCGTTTCCTCTTATTTGCTCACCGGTTTGAATAACATATAAAGTATTTTTTACACTAATCTAAAATTAAAATAAACAGATATGAGGACATTATACGTTATACTCGCCTCTAAACTGAATGACTTGACAAGGCCAACACTCCACCTCGCGTAATGAACTTCTTTTCTTCCAGAAAACGCTTCTCTTCCGTCCCACTTGTGAATGACCGTCACCACGGGTTGTAATGCTGTCATGTCTTTGTGTTTTAATTGTGATAGTTCATAAATATGAACGATATTTTCAGTAAGGAAATTAACCAAACCGTATTTTATGGAGCAGACACCACGGGAAAAGACGCTGACTGACCGTAACGAGCATCAGCAGCTCTCGAGACTCGTTGTCAGGACAACGACCGCGGCGCGTTCGCGCGAAGGAAGCTCTGGTCACGTGGGCTATACGCGCGTGAAAAAGTTAGTGTCGCACAATACAGCATACTGCAGTAGGCCTACAGTGTAATACTAATGGTAGGTCAAGACTTCGGATGCAAAAACCAAAAAGTTCATCTGATTTTTTTTTTCATATATACTGTAGCTCCTTTATTTAGGTTCAGTAATTTCACTTTTTAACGGCAACAAAAATGATCTCATTGCCATTAAAGTGAAATTACTGAGAGACTTTGAGTTTTTTAAAAGTCTATCACTTTTTAAAGTGTATCACTGAACTGCAGTTATTGTATCTATAGGCTACTTCATTTTACTGCAAATCTACAGTTGTAGTGCAGTTTTACTTCACTATTCTGAAGTTGTACTTTTTGTACTGCAGTTCTCTTACGAGAGGTTCTCTCGTATTGCGTAAGCTAGCTTACGCTACGGGAAAGATTCATCTTTTCTGAGAAATTGAAGCCAAAAAATTATCCTATAGTTTTGTATCCATTGTCAACGCAGTTCAGCTGCAGCAGACCATGAGCGAGCTAGCTAGCAGCTCATTGGTTCGCTCACAGAGAACTGCTTAAGCCTATGAGGAGACGCGAATGAACTCTCGGCCAATGAGAGTCTGACATGCTCTCATTACGTCAGAGCCCGCCGAAACGGGCGTGGTCAGAGAGTATATTACTGGCGTCCTAGGCTGTAAACTCTGATTTTCATCTCTTCAGCGAGGCTACACGCATCTGCTGATCCTGAGAGAAGCCGCCGTCGTTGAAAAGGCACCTTCTAGCGAGCATCTGGGAGACTGAGGAGGCCGGCCGTCTTCGCCACCTTCAGCCGTCCTGCAAGCTAGCGCCATCCGACGACGTATCCTTTACAATTGTATTTTGTTTGTGTACCTCACAAAAGAGCAGTGAGCGTCTTTTTTAAGATGCCTCGCACACCTGCGGCTCATGCCGCGTCCCTCTCAGCGCCAGAGCCCGCCTTCTTCTGCGCTCTCTGCCTGGGACTGGAACACGCAGAGCTTTCTCTCGCCGACGGCGGATGTTTCCTCTGCGAATGGGCTTCTGTTGTCGACCCTGCGGGCTCGACTCGAAGCGTTAAGCCGCCTCCCCCTCTCACCGCCCACGAGCGCTGAATGGGGGACGAGCCGCTTACAGCTGTGCCAACCGCGGCTAGCTTTCTTTACTTTACAAGAGAGCTAGCCCGGCCCCGTGCATACGCGTCACCGGCAAGTGGGTTTATAGTGCGTTAGTTCCGTCGAGGCCGAACTAGTCGCTGCTATCACGCCCTCTTATCTGCTCGTGCTATTAAACCTGTGTAATCCCCCTAGTTCAGTGGTGGAACACAAAGCTTTTCGCGCCAGAGACCCGTGTTCGATTCCGGCTCTCGCAGATAATTTTTTATGCAGCTCTGAGCTCTCGGCTAGCTTTCTTACGTTACAGAAAGCGGCCGCGCTCTCCCGCCTGTATATAACGCCACTACATAAAGCTGGACAAATGGGTTTATAGTGTATCAGTTCCGCTGAGGCCGAACCTGTTATACTGCTATCACGCCCTCTTATCTGCTCGCGCTGTTATGTTTGTGTCTTTACCCCTGGCTCAGTGGTGGAACACAAAGCTTTTCGCGCCAGAGATCCGTGTTCGATTCCGGCTCTCGCAGATAATCTTTATGCAGCTCTGAGCTCGCGCCCAGCTCTCTTACGTGACAGAAAGCGGCCGCGCTCTCCCGCGCTCATGAGAAACGTTCTCATTTCCGAGCATAAAGCTGGACAAATGGGTTATAGTGTGTTAGTTCCGCTGAGGCCGAACCTGTTACTGCTATCACGCCCTCTTATCTGCTCGCGCTACTGTGCTTGTGTCATTACCCCTGTGGCTCAGTGGTGTATCACAAAGCTTTTCGCGCCAGAGACCCGCGTTCGATTCCGGCTGTCGCAGATAACTTTTATGCCGCGCGCATCACAAGTCCAGCCTCTGCAGGCTAAAAATAGTCTCCTAACACGCACTTGCACGCGACGCGCGTCACAAGTGCAGCCGATTTCAGGCTATATATATATCCCGCTGCAGGCCGCTCACGTGACCAGCCTCAGCTGAGAAAAGGACGGCTATTCCTCGCCACGGCCGAACCGCCATCAAAGTTTCGCCCTCTGTCAGTCCCTGTTCACACGGCTACTGCAGCAGTGTACACCGCCATCAACAAGCCGGTCTCTTTTCCCGCTTGCATGTGCACAAACGCCGTTTTCACCGCAACCCAGAGAAATCTAAAAAAGTGCATAAAAGTATCTTGTGTAGAAAATGTGCCCACAACACTGTGTTCACTCATACATAAAGCACTGCAGGTGCACAAACACCGTTTCCACGGCGACCCAGAGATATCTCAAAAAGAGCATAAAAGCCTCTTGTGTAGAAAATGTGCCCACAACACTGTGTTCACTCATACACAAAAGCACTGCAGCTCCCGTGTCTCACACAGAGTCCACTCTCATAATGCGGTTCCAACCCGCTCGAGTTTCAGAGTGCATAAGCGCGCCCACGAGCCCGTGTGCGCGTACCACCTCTGCTTACTCTGTTACACGGCCCATAAACTCCTCTCCGAGTGTAAGTCCCGCTGTTATAAACACTATGAGCGCGCTCACGCAGCTCGCTATGTGCAGCGACGGGGACCATGTAGCCATTCACCCTCTAGCGTTACGCTTCAAAGCGTGGGAAGCTATTCCGGGATTTTCCCAGTGGGTGCTAAACACAATAAAGCTAGCCTATCGCTTACAGTTTCACCGCCGCCCTCCACGTTTTCGAGCGCGGCTAGAAACTATTGTGAACCCAGAAGCAGTGACGCTGCTCCGTTCAGAGATAGCAAAGCTATTGTGCAAAAGGGCTATAGAGAGAGTTCCTCTGTCTATGAGCGAGTCGGGGTTTTACGGCCGTTATTTTCTGGTTCCCAAGAAAGACGGCGGCCTCAGACCAATCTTAGACCTCAGATTTCTGAACAAAGTTCTCATGAAGAGACCGTTCAAAATGCTCACTATCAGAAAACTCCTCGCGCATGTGCGCCAGGGGGACTGGTTCATTTCACTAGATCTGAAAGATGCTTACTTTCAGATTCTGATAAATCCCCTTCACAGGCCATTCTTACGTTTCGCCTTCGAAGGCCAGGTTTATCAATACACCGTCCTTCCGTTCGGCCTATCCCTAGCACCCCGTACGTTCACGAAGTGCATGGAGGCGGCGCTCGCCCCCCTGCGGAGTCAGGGGCTGCGAATACTGAACTATTTGGACGACTGGCTGATTTTGGCACAATCACAGAGAGAGCTACTGTCTCATCGTACAGTTCTCCTCGACCATCTGAAAGCTTTGGGCCTCTCTGTCAACTGGACAAAGAGCGCACTACAACCCAGTCAGACTATCTCCTTCTTGGGTATAGAGCTAGACTCGGTCACGATGACGGCTCGTCTGTCAACACAGCGCACGCGCCGTGTTCAGCGTCTCGCCGCATCTTTTCAGATGAACAGACTCACACCTCTGAAAACTTTTCAGAAGGCGTTGGGTTACATGGCCTCAGCCTCCGCGGTGCTCCAGGTGGGGTTACTGCTGTAAGGTATGGACTGTCAGTTGACTTCCTCCTTTCCTCAAGCAAGAACGTGTGTACAACACACACACACACTCTCTCTCTCACACACACACAAAGAACGGGGTGTTCTGTTACAAGACTGAGCTTTACCCTTGGAATGTCCCAGAGAGTGGGATTCCTCCTTATTCTTGCTGAGAAGAAGTAACGAACCCGGGTTTAAACCTATATATTCTATGTATATACATATAACCATGTGATACATGCATCTAATGTTCCATCTCATGATTTTCCTTTATGTTGTTTGGTCTGTGTGGCCTTGTAAACTCTAATGGGTTAATGTTGAGACGTGACTTGCATACTATGAGAAACAGAAATCACTGTGTAGCATGTTTAGTCTCGATAAACCCCAACCTTCGTTCCCATTTGTTGATTTACATTACATCTTGCTAACTTTGTGATGCAGGGGTGTTATAAGAAATCTTGAAGGTTCTTTCTCTTAAACACCAAATTAACTGACATATTCAGATGTCCTGCGATATTCACCCGGACTGTAGCCCGCAAGCTTCAGAGGAATGGCCAGAGTCATAAAATGCTTGAACATTCCATGCCCTCCCCCATCTCTGCAAGAGAGATAACAGAACTCTAACACACACACACACAAACCAACACACACACATAATGGACCTTTACATTACACTCATAAAACGAGCCATTACCAATTGTATACGATATATTCCTGTATGTCTGTGTGTTTCCCAGTCCATGGTAGTCTAGATATGATCTCCTAGCGTATCAGTGAAACTCTTGAGAGTTTATAGTTATGTATTAAGATGTATCTTCGTATTCCAATTATGTGTAAATGTTTTGTTTGGTACCGTTTTAATTATCTCGTTCCAACTGATTTGGTCAGAGACAGAAGATTACAGTAAAATGTATGTTTTCTATGTTTTTACCATCTTGTGGAATGATTCTGACAAATTCTGACTGGTCATAAAAGAGGCGGACACGGCCATAGTTTAACTTTGACAAGACAAAGAGAATTTGGCCGCCAAAAGTTTCGTTGAATGTCATTGGCCAGTTCGCACCTCAGAGGTGTGGACTCCAGTTCCTCTAAAGAGGACTGAACCTCCCTCTGGACGCTCTCTTCCTCCCTTGTCCTCGTGTCATAATGTAACGTCTCGCCTCCGGGCGAGCTCTTCGCTTTTCTTTTATTTGTTTCTAGTTTAGTTTGTGTTTTTCAGTTGTAGATAAGTCTCTGTGTTTAATTCCAATCGACGATTGAAAAGAAAACCCCGTGACATATCTCTTCAGCAAATCCATCTACAAGGGACCTTTAAACAAGCGCGCGCTCGCTTGCTTTGAAGGAGAAACACGCGCACGTGACCGTGTGACGCGCCGGACCGAGCGACGCACGCGCTTCTTCACCAGCCATGCAAAGATGTAACGTTAACTCCGCGTGATTTCCCCGTAGAGATCTTTATTTCTTTTTTGTTAGTCAAAGTTTTGTTTTCCGTAGTTGACTCAGTTCACTTCCACGAAGTGAAACGAACTTAGCCGAACTATTTCCCTTTGGTAATGTTACCCAAAAGACTTTGAATCTCCGTTCAACACGCGCGCCAAGCAGCCCACGTGACGCTTCCTCACACACAAAGGACTCAGCTCACGCGGCCAGACAGGGCCGTACAGGAATGCCTCGACACACAGAGAGACCATAACATAACTTGTGCAAGTATAATCTCTTTATAGAGCTTCTAAGAAGTTTTAAGATGATGTTTCGTGTTGTAATCGGAGAGGTGAATGTCTTTCTGCCAATGAAATTCTGCCAATGTTCTCTCTCTCTCTCCCCCTCCCCCTTTCTCTCTCTCTTACTCGCTCACGCGTGTAAGTTATCCATTGTCCAAACTTTACGCATTTCTCGTTCATTGATGTCTTATTGTATTGTTCATTGTTGTCTGTGTGTTTGTAAATACCTATATCCCGTGTAACCGTAGTAAATACATAAGTAGTCATGCCTCTATTAAATTAATTATATATTCATTTGATTGATGTGCTGTCTCTTTGCTCAGTTTCAAGTCCCTTAAGTGCAAAAGATCTTATGCTACAAGCTTACTAAAATTAAAAATACCTTAAAGAGTATGTGTTGTGTTTATAGGGCGGGAAACCCAATTCTTCTGGCCAGAGAATTGCGTTTCCTGAAATCCTATAAAGTAAGATGATATGGTGGATCCCCACAAATATTATCCTGACAATTGAGCTAATTCATTTTACCTGTTTTGTGAAACGTGGTCCGTGTAATTAATTGCAATCAACTTGTGGTTAATTTCAAGGATTCACATGCATGCATGCAGGTAAAATGACAGATCCTCCCTTATCGGGAGATTTATTAACATGTAAGACTGATCTAATCCAAACATGCATGAATAATTATTAATTACCAATTATTAATTATGATATGCAAATTCCCCACGGATTAGATCCGCCCCTGAATCCTTACATTATTATGGTGGAGAAATATGCTTGGCACACTTTAAACTTGTTTTTGAGCAAAAATCAGTTTTCAATGTATGTCTATATTGTGATTTAATATTGTACGCGCGCCTCGGGTGAGTGAACGCAATGCGAACTCACCGGCTGACTGAAGAGGCACAAAAGCCAATCCATGTCAGCGGAGCACATTACAAACTGCTAAATTCGCCTAAACGTTTTAGTCGTTGTAATTGCTAAAATGAATTGCAGTTCGTAATACTGATATTCACGGTTAAAGTATTGAATGTAAACTGTAGTTCGTAAAAAAAAGGGATATTACCTCTGTAAAGACGTTTACATGTTAATATATTTTCTTTTGATCAGCCTGTTTTCAAAACGAGAATCTTTTGAGCAGAGCGAGAGAGGATCTGAATTACAGCGATGCTCCTGTAATTCAACCTAAAAGGCCTGATATTATAGTCATTAGACTAACGAAAACTCCTGGTTTCAACTTTGATGTAGCTAACCAAATGTTAAACCAGAACATTTTAATCATAAAATGCTATTTGATAAATGTATTTGGATCCGAACGACAGACGTGTAATTCCTGTTGTCCCTATGCGTGTGTGTAGAAAAAAAAAAATCCTGCCATGCCGTTGTGTAAAATATAGCATCGAAAAATCCAAAACCTAAAAACATTTTAATCATAAAATGCTATTTGATAAATGTATTTGGATCCGAACGACAGACGTGTAATTCCTGTTGTCCCTATGCGTGTGTGTAGAGAAAAAAAAATCCTGCCACGCCGTTGTGTGAAATATAGCATCGAAAAATCCAAAACCTAAAAACATTTTAATCATAAAATGCTATTTGATAAATGTATTTGGACCTGAACGACAGACGTGTAATTCCTGTTGTCCCTATGTGTGTGTGTAGGAAAAATCCTGCCACGCCGTTTTGTGAAATATAGAACCGGAAAGAAATCCGTCGAGATTTAAATTCCGCACTATTTCTGATTTATGCAGCAATTGAGGCGTGTAATTCTTTGCACGTCCTCTGAGACAGTCACACGTGAAAGCAGGCGGGTTGCAATGCTACTGCCAAACGCTAGGGCGCGCCCTTGAGCTTCCCAGTATCAGACTGCCTCCACGTCCTGACTTTACCCTCCATGAACGAAGTGTCGCCATCGTGTGGACAATGGTAACAAGGTCATCCTTTCCTAAATAATTTTCTCTCAGCACCATTTCAGATTGTTCCAGTGAATTCCTGAAATTGTGTTTCTAACTTTCAATGCATGTGCAAGTTCCAGTTTTAATAACATGGATTTCACTCCTGACTGTGTACACTTATTTTGAATTTGGTTCCAACCACATTTGAACTTAAAATTTAAAAGTAAGTATTAGCAGTTTCTAGCGCCCCCTTTGTGGCCACTCCCCCTCTAAGTCAGCTCATCACTTAGTTCCTAACATCATTCTGTTCCGAAGTGGCTTTCTCCCAGCTGGCTTTATTTTGGTTTTCGACTATCACGACTATCACCATAGCCGTGATCATCATCAAATATAATGCCAACCTTCAATTTCCTACACTTATTCAAATTTGGTGAAACAAACAAATTTCAAGATTAATTTGAATTAAGTCTCCGTTCCTGTTGGGAATGGTTTTTTATGGCCTTATTTCTATATTTCCTTTTTCAAATTATTTTTAATAATTTTGATTCGATACGTTATGACAACTGTATCCTTACTTTCTAGAAGTTACTTAACATCTATGCATATGCTTGATTTGAATTGTAGTTAAACCAGTTTGAATGCAATTTAAATCAAGGTCTCTGTCAGCCAGATTGACCACTAGGAGGAAGTGGCCCAAACCCTTAGTGGCCCAAACGCGCCACTGCAGCTTGCTTCCTCCTGTGCTCTTCCTGCTGCACTTAATCTCTTCTTTGAATGGAGGCTAGGTTGTTCTGATAATTAACATCGTCATAATTTCCTTTTTGTTTGTACCATAATTTTAGTAAAGCCGTTGCCTTCGATTTTTTCTACAAAGATAGACACTCAATTTGATTTAGATAGAGAGAGCTTTAATTCACGATGAGGTTCACTTGTCCTTCATCCTGTTTTGTGTTTGCAGGTAGAAATTTCTCTCGGGCTGTGGTGATTTGACAGTCATCTCTGCTTGGAGTCCAGCATGCTGGTTCACCTGACCTGCGTCACCAGCGCTGACTGAGCACGGGTCTCGGACTTTCCCGTGTCTCTCCGTTGGTGCGGCCCGCAACACAACACCACCAATTTGGCACTGCCGGTTGCGTGAGAGGGCGCACATCGGTACAGATATACGGAAGGGCCCGGGACACTGCTGTCAAGTGTTTGGGGACGACAGAAAGACCAACCACGATGCTGACTCCAACCCGAATGACCTCATTTCACCCCAGGCAAACTAGAAAAAGGTATTGAACCCATCCACTTAGTATTGGCCACAGAATCTATGAATTCCCCCGGTCATTGAAGCGTTTGGCTCCCTTCTCCTCTCCGAGCCACAAACCGCAAGCTTAGGCCTCCTCTTCCCTTGTAACACTTCCTGTGTACTATTGACGCCATTTCATTACAGACCTTTCCATCTTTGATGGTTGCATGTTACTTCAAACTCTGCTATCTTGCCATTGCTCTTTTCTGTTGTGCTCTGTTCCTTTCAGTTCACCTAGAAGACAGAACCTATCTGAGACAACAAGGAACGCTGAATAATAGTTTGACAAACCAAGCCGTTAGCATCAACAGGTGACCCCTAAGCTACCGCCCTGTTAAATTTTATTCAGGCCCATACTGACCTACCTAAATTGTCCCACCGAATGATTTAACTGTCTGCATCAGTTAACCAAAATTTTCATACACGGCATAGCCCGTATTATAGCTCGTTAAACGTAGAACGAAATTGCATTGGTCTCTCTGCGTGTGTTGTGTTCCTCTCGCCCACAGTGAAGCCAGTATGTTCCGGTCCTACAGTCCCACAACCCGCTGGGACAACCTCGACACATGGCCGACGGCCATGACGGCTAACTTCCTGCCCGAGGACGCTAGTGACTCAGAGCCTCGAGCCAAGAGCATCGCAGACGTGGACAAGCTGACTGCGCACAAACCAAGCCAAAGCTCCCACGACAAAGACCGGTCAGACACGTCAACCTCACTTGCCAGCTCATCACACAAGAACGTCTCCACGAAAGGAGCCGCATCGCCCTGGAGCACGAAGTTGCAACGCTAAGGATGCAAGCCGAGGATGACAACGACCCCTAGCTACAAGAAGGAAGTGGAAAGACTTCAAACTGCCCTGTCTGATCCTTATCTGCACAATAGACCGAAGAGAGCAGTCAGAGAAAAGAACCAGAGAGGAACTCGACGAGAAACTCCGACAAAAGTGAAGCCCCTTGCAAAGAGCAGAGACTGAACTTAAAGAGACTCAAAAGCCTTTCCAGGAGAGGCCTCCCAGATAGCATGTATAATCGGCCCGAGCTCGGCTGCCCCGCGGCGCCTGCGGCTCAGACTCGGCATCGGCGTGTGTTAACCGGGCCGAGTGTGGCCCGCAGCTCGCTCTGGCACATGCATTTTTGTTACGGCTGTAAAGCACTGGGCCGATTCATGTTCACCATAACTGGTAACCCGGCTCTGCCTGTATGATCTGGACCACTTCTGGAAATGACTCAGATTAAATCAATGATGGTTTTAATGAAGCAATAATTAACATAAAAATTATTTTAAAATTGACGTAAATTCCTGACCGTATCTGATGCTTGTCCAAAACAAAATATTAATATTTTTTGCAGTAATAATAATAATAATAGTGTCGTTTTACACAGAGCATTCTTTAATATTTATAACCATAGCAAAAATATTTAGTTGTCATGAAGATCATTCTTTACTTTATGTATTTTAAACATGCATGCGCGCTAGGTGACATCACTCGCACAGCAGTCATGGTGATCGCAGTCGCGGCATTGGCTGAGTAGTGGCAACCGCAATTAGGCAAAGTCACTTCATTTTATTGCCTATTTCAAATATTTACCAGCTTTGACAGCGGTCGACGGCTGTAAACTCTGGGCGCTCGGTCGGCTCAGACCCGTTTACCAGTATGAAGCCGATTTCAACGGTTAGTTACTGCAGCAAGCGCCAGCACGCATGCTCAGCTCATCACTGGAGTGACGTGTGCACAACTTTGGGTGAAATAAAACTCCACGCCTGACTTGGAATCATCCCTTCTCGATTCTGCGCCATTACGGTGAACTTGAGGTAAGTCTTGTGTTCAATTTCAAGCATCAACATTTCACGCCGAGCATAGGTTCAATCGAGTTCCCTTAACTTCTTATATTAACTCTACATTTCGAACTGTTGCTGATTAAATGTTGATTATTATCGATCCGTTTAAACTTTGTTCGTGGTCCTTTGACATGCTTCCCTCCAGATGAAACGAAAAGAAAGAATTCAGAATTCAGTTAAGAATTATTAATTAGGACAATAATTGTTTATCATGTCTAAGTAATGCAAGTTAGGTTAATATGAAAGTGGCTCTGATTTTTATGGCGCGAACGAAGCTAACATTGACTAACGTTAGCTGGGCTGTTAGCTCTTCTTTGCAGCCAGAATTAGTACATTAGACGCCATTTTTATTGAATGCAATTTACGTGAATAATATTTACGAGCACAGTCTTTGATCTGTGGAAGAAAATAAAGTGGAACAAAATTTTAGCTGGATTAAGGCCCACCGCACAGACTGGCAACAAACATTGTCAAAAAGTATACACATTTTGATCCTGTAAGAAAATGTTTATTTTACTTATGTAAATTGTAATAGAGGAATGATGTGAGACTTTCGTATAAGTCATGCTGAAAGCTGGGTCATTGTCTGTTGCTGAGTGAGATCGGGACTCTTATTATGAAAATGAACTGAGGACTCTTATAGAGGAGCAGTATTGCGCCGGCGCCCTCGCAGTATGATTACTCTGACACGTTTGCTCCTGTTTTTACAGGTATGATAACAACTTAATATGCAGACGAGTCCTGTAATTCCGATGTATGTTCATGCTGCAAATATTTTGTGTATTAATGTTCTGGGTTGTGAAGATATTGAATATGTGCAGACCGTCCGCCATTTTGTGAACGCTGTGACATGACGTGGTCGTGAAATGCATTTAATGGCCTTTTGCGCGGGGCCTGTTAACAGATGCACTTTCGACATTTAACAATATCGAGAAGAAAGTCGTGTCTGAAAGCTGCAATCTTTTACTTGTATTGGTTAAAATAAATGGGCAATATCTCCTGTTTTTCCGTGGGTGCTCGAATTTGTCGGTGGCTGTTGGCTTATTTTTCATAACATGTTTGCTGGCGTTTGTCTGTGCGGTGTGAATTGGCCTATAGTTGTAGTTTTATGGTGCAAACTGAAGTAACGTATGCACTATAGTAACATTTAACCTGTCCTTCCAGAAAAATGCAGAGTTTTTTTTGTGATTTGTTGCGGGCAAAAATCCTTAATTATGCGGCACGTTTTCTTAAAAAATGCGACGGAATATGTGGAATATTTATGCAATTGTATGCGATGAAAAAAAGTGATTCCCCAAACACCCTGTTTTCACTTAATCTCCCTTAATGTAAAGAGTAATTTCTTATTACTTCCTATGCTAAGCAAGCATACTACATCACAGAAAGTGCTGGGAATATTTATTTCAGTTTTCAGTTTTATTTCAGACCTTAATAAACACATGGCTCAAACTTACAAAACATTGATGAATCAAACATGTTCTGTAGCTTTACAAAAGGAATATGCTAACGTTACAACTTCTGTAAAAATGAATAAAATATATATATATATATAAAAGTTTGCTTTCTGTTTTACAGAGTTAGCTATACAAAACAGTCATCTGTTAAAATAAGTGCTTCCAATGCACAACGTGCAATATCTTACTGTAATGTAAATTTACATGTCTTGTAACATATTTGTGGCTTTTTTATTTTAGAACACCCCACAAGTACATGACACACAGAACAGGTCTTCTCGAGAGGCTGTGCCTACAGGTAGGAATTCTACAAAGTGATCTTTCTCGGTTTACTCTGACATATCTACATATAATGTTTTGCTACTAATCTGCTATGCCTGCTTTTTCTTGTCTTACAGCAATTGCCAAGGAGATCCTCATTCAGCTCGATTCTATCAGAGCAGCAGTTGCTCATCCTGGTGCATTTCCAAAAAATCTCCAGCAGTCAAGCAGTTCCAGACTTCACGCCAGACCCAACACATTTTGGGCTCCCGCCACTTTCAACTATTGAGGAGCTACAATGTTTGGAGGAGACATTAAAGAATCCAGAGGAGAGGAAAAATCTGGTGAGTTAATTTATACATTAATCAGATCATTCCTAAAAGTCAGTCCCCACTCTCACTCATGCTATATTCCTTAAATAACTAACAGGGTTCTCGCGGGGCCTTAAAAAGACTTTAAAAGGTCTTGAATTTTGATGTTTGTTTCTTAAAAATTGTGCTGTATGTAACATCTCCGTATTGTATTTTTCCTCAAAAGTTTCATTTGTCAACCATCATCGTTCTCAGCCACTCCCTCTGTTCGCTGATTGGTCCTACAAAAAATTGATTTCTGGAAACCTAAGAATATACAGCAGTCCCAGACGTAGTACTGAAGGAAAATGAAATTGAGCGGAAGTGCGTAAGAGGGCGCAGCCAGGCAAATTTCCCATGCCTGACAGCGCTGGTCAATGGATTGATCTCTATGAAGTGAAACATCAGATACCATATGTAATTTGAGTAAAAAAATAAAATAAATAAAAATAAGATATTGTTTGATAAGTGCTGATTGAAGTCCGTGAAATCCAAAACAGTAGTGCTTTACGTCCTTGAAAGTCCTGGAATTTCATAATGACAGAGTCTGTACGAACCCGTCAAATATAAATCCCCTTATAATGGGAAGGTTAATTTGTCATTTTTCAGATCAGGTCACATCAGGTGCTCCTAAATGTTTGACTGTGCTCCTAAACTTTTTAAATTAAAAAGAAATGTAAGTGTAGAGGAGAGCCTTGCATCCAAATTAAGTTTTGGTGGTTGCAGAGTAACATCACATGGTCATGCTGCCCTCTTCTATCTTGTGTTTTTCTCAGATGCAGTCCGCCGGAATGCCCTGACCAAAGACTACAGAAAAGGAAATAGAGCTCCTCATCACCAGGTGGCTGCAGCCTCTGATAGGGATGGTGGCCGAAGCCAGAGGGCGAACAGGCAGACAACATAGACCTCAAAAACGCAGTGGGATTAAATGTTTTAAAGTTACAAATTTGATATTGGAAATTAGTATTTTGAACTCCTTGATTTTACATTAATGCTGTGATATTTCAATATCTGTTATTAATGTGTGTGTGCCCTTGTTTATATTACATGGGGACCAAATGTCCCCACAAGTATAGTAAAACCTGAGATCACCTACATTGTGGGGACCAGCCAGTGGTCCCCATGAGGAAAACAGCTTTTAAATCATACTAAGTAATGTTTTTTGAAAATGTAATAATGCAGAATGTCTCCTGTGATGGGTTGGTTTAGGGGTAGGGTTAGTGTAAGGGGACAGAATATACATTTTGTACAGTATAAAAATCATTATGCCTATGGAGAGTCCCCACAAAGATAGCGAACCAGACGTGTGTGTGATGAGCTGACTTTGTTAATTTAAGAAGTGTCCTTCATTCATCAGAGGGGAGAGAAGTGTGGTCCAATAAAAAATTCATTAAACATGAAACCTGTCTTCCTTGTGCTGTTTTATTTAAGTTTATCTTGCATAAATAACGGCTGCTCAGCTATTTTAGTATTAACCTGACATGAATGAAAAATCAATAGTTTAAATAAGCCAAAACAAGTAACGGGATTGGAGGGGAGCGTTACGTCCTCTCACTCGGGGTTCCGCAATCGGGCCGCATTAAAACCGAGCGCTCGGCCGAGTGTTTAAGCCTTAATCGGACCGCGTTAAAACCGAGTGCTCGCAGAGCAATCGGACCTAGATTCATGCCGAGGATCGGCCGAGTGTTTTAGCCTTAATCGGGCCGCTCTCGGGCCGCTCTCGCACAATTTTTGCTAGCTGGGCTGCCACTAACCACGGCATGGCTCCCAAAAGACTTAACAAGCTAAAAGAAGCTTACACCAAGCAAAAGACTATGTCCTAAAAGACTTTGAATAACCCCACAATCTACTCTGTCTCTGAACAATACTCAGAGCTGCCTCTAGAGGGCACCCCACAACACCATAGCCCTGTGTACAGAGAGTCAAGACCGTT
Source organism: Rhinichthys klamathensis goyatoka (assembly GCF_029890125.1). Lineage (NCBI taxonomy): Eukaryota > Metazoa > Chordata > Actinopteri > Cypriniformes > Leuciscidae > Rhinichthys > Rhinichthys klamathensis. The sequence continues at coordinate 5,806,789 of NW_026606584.1, forward strand.
CCAGGCCAACAGAGGGCAGCACTACTGCGATGGTGCTCATCCAAGACACCAGAGCGAGCGTTTTGACAGATTCCAGGACCTGCAACAACCACCTGACCAGCCAAAAGGTGGAGCCACAGGGGAAACCGACCAATGGCCCAGAAAGAGCCGAGCCCCAGCGACCAGACCATCAAGCCCAGACAGCCCAGAGCGGAACCCCTCTCGACATGCCACTGATAAGCACAAGTCTGAGCACACACCAGATAAAAACAGTGCCGCCACGTCTGAGACAGCCGAGACCCTGAAGTCGCTGAAAAGCTTCTTCACAAAAGACTTTCCAAAAATTCAAGAGGTACGAGCCTTACATCCTATGTCTGAGCGTCATACCTACAGCAGCACACAGCCACCACAGCTGACAGCTGCACAGCCTGAGCGAGACAGCACAGTTTCCCACAGCTGGGCCCGAAACCCCAAAAGACCTGATCAAAAGGGGGGTGGGCCCGGAAACTCTACCTACCCATCACTCTAGACAATGAGGTGAGCCTTGAAACCCTGGTAGACACCGGCTCAAACCTCACTCTAATGTCAGCTCAACTCTTTGAAAGACTCAGTGCTAAAGCTAAGAGCGAAGATCGAACTCTTATACCCCAACTATGTGAGCTGAATGTGCAGTCGTACAGCCAGAACGACCTCCGGCTCGAACAGAGAGCTCCCACTTACCTGACAATTGGTCTGTTGAGGCCTACCCACCCGGTGCACATCTCACAAATGGACATGTACCCCTTTCTGATGGGCAAAGACCTGCTAGAATGCTCTGAGCTTTGATTAGACTTCAAACACCTGACCGTCTGGGCCCAAGTTCAAGAACCCCGCCCCTCCAGTCACACAGGTCACCAAAGCCAGACTCCAAGGTCACAGAGTTCCCAGGAACTCCAGCAGCCATCCAGGAATACTCAGCCTCAGCACCAAGTCAAGGTTCAAGTTCGCGACCCTGCACCTTCCAGCTCGCCAAAGACCACGCAATGCCCACTCAACGATGCGTGACCTAATGCAGAAGGCCTCCTCACAAAGAATTCCTAAAACCCCACTGACTTTGAACTGCACAAACACAGTGCAAGACTCTTCTAAAAGGGTCCCTGATCAGCATAATGACATAGAACTTTTAAGAATAGACGAAAATGTGTGCTCAAAGAGACACAAGACTCTGCAATAGGAAAAATTAGAACTTTACTGATTTAAAGAAAATCTCGAATAGACGTGTGAGCCTCACCTGCCAAAAGACTATGCACGACTCTTTTAAAAACAAACATTTGCGACATGCTGGTTGAAATGACACTGCTAAACATTAGTTTCCATGACAATGAAGGGTTACGAGAAACACTAGCTCCAAATAGAGCATACGTCCCCATTTAACGCCAGAGTGTAGGAAAACTACCCCAGTTTTAAACTACTGTTAACCTACAGGCGTGCTTTTGGTCGTTGCGATCCAACCTGAACACAACGTGCAATATGCATTTTTGATCGCTGGCTTGTCTAAATGCAGATAAAACGATAGCTGGAATTGACATCTCTACTTTAAGTAAAATAGCCTTAGATTTCCAACTAAACTTAGCATGTTCGGCAGTAAAGCGTAAGTCTGTTTGACGAAGAAACCCCATCTCAGCAGCTTGTAAACTGTACCGATATCTGTTCTGCTTTACTTAAAAGAAATCCAAATTGTAATATGACTAAACCTGTGTCTAACAAAGAAAGCTCAGGAAAAAGTTATATCTAGGTAGACCTGGGTGATGCTCCCCTTTCTACAAATGTAAAGGCCTTACAAATTATTGTTAGATTGATGTAATTCACCTAAATTTTAGCTGCATCTACAAACAGAGAGCTACCTAGCGATCAAAACAAGTCACTCGCCGAGAAGTCAGCATTTATGCACGAGAGGGACATAACTATATATGCTTAGACAAGCTTTGACTTCCAGCAAATCTATTTCCTTACTCTGTAAACAAATAGATTAAGTTGCGTAAAATAAAGAGAACAGTTCCACGAGTAGAATTAGCAAATGCCAAAACACATCTGCATTTTACTTAATGTAACACCAAGTTCTGGAAGGTCTTAAAATATAAGTGCCTCCTGTTAACCCGTTTAAACATGCATAATTCATGTAAAATGTACAGACATTTTTCAGGGACTGTTGAATTGTCTGACATGCTCTGGTTCCCATGACAACAACCTGTCACAGGAAGTGCTAACTTGTGATGTCACTTTGTAAACAAACCAGCCTAGGAAGCTAAACTAACCTAACCTGGCGTCCATCCAGCTTATGCTAAGCTAAATAATAACTTCTACAGTTAGCATTTAGCATCATTTACTTGAACCCCTAATCACCGCTTGTGTTCACACAATGCAACGTATTCTAGAATACTTTCCTTAACACCGGTTAGGGTTTCTAATTATTCACTTTCCGTGTTTGCAATTCCTCTTAGCTAAAGTTTACCTTCCCTAGTTCAGGCATAGTCCTTACTAGGGGTGCGCCGATCCGATATTCGGTATCGGTATTAGTCAGATACTGGCCAAAATCACTGGATCGGATATTGTATGAATCGCGGGAGTATATTCCGATCCGATACGACCACGGACCTAGTCCTAAACTGTCAAACAAATGCTTAACAACACCTGAGAGACATGCCGTAAAGAGAGATGAGCAACATGCGTCACGCTGCAGCTGCACGCAGGGTCGCCAGATTTTCACAACAAAACCCGCCCAATTGCATTTTAAAAAGTAGCCAATCGCGTTTCGGGGTGTGAGAGGGAGCGCGGACTTGGCAACACTGGCGTCACGTGAACAGTAGCTAGAACGAGTAAGGTGAGACCTGTCAGCAATTATCATGTCAGCTGTGTGGAGTTATTTTAAAAAAGTGTGCATTTTGTTTTGTGAGTCTCCGCAACGGCGATAGATTGGAGCGCGTCCGAGTGAAGATTGTGCGCGCGCCACAAGAGAACACTGTATCCGTGCAACTGATAGCAGCGGCAACGAGCGCTCAGCTTGATTTAAAAAAACAAACACATTTTAGCGCTAGGTCTAACTATGTTAATTAATGCTCTGTTAAATGGAGATGTTTTATTTATTTGTATTACATCTGTGCCTCATAATGTTTCAAAAGTGGTGGGGGGCAATATCGATCCTGAGAAAAAGTGGCTGGGACATGTCGCACCCTCAAATTACACCTATGATCCCCAGATGTTACATGTGAAAAACTTTAGAGCTTGGACTGTCTACCCAAAATGTTTTTCCCCTTTATTAGGTGTAATGGCCTAGTAGAGTTTAATTTGTGAGTGGCTTATTGTACTATTCTGTTCTATTGTACATTTTATAATGGAGATACCATTATTTTTATGGTAGGTTATACTTATTTAAGTTATGACTAGAGTTTTGTGTTACATCCAGTATTTGGCACTGGAATTATATATTTTTTTATTTGCACAGTTGGACTTTAAATTTAATTAATTGAATGGTGCTGAATAATTAAAAATGCTGCTACAAGTTCTGTTTAAAAATTATTTTAATAAAAATTAAGCAGCAGTAGATGTTGTGGGCTACGTATTTCTTCATTTAGGGGAGTAGAACATTTATTGCACTATTTGAGCATGATGCTTTTTAGATGGCTAGGTTAATCACAGTGCATCCTCCTGACAAACGTGTTATTAACAGCTTAATTAAGAGGGAGAAAAATATGGTATGGTATTGTATCAGTATCGGTATCGGCAGATACTCAAGTTTGTGGTATCGGTATCGGACATGAAAAAGTGGTATCGAGCCACCCCTACTCCTTACTAACTGTCGGAGGATAACTTCGCAGATGACCTGTTAATTAAACTTAAGTTTAACTACATGTAAACTGTGTAGCTAGAGAAGAATTCATATAGCAATAGGGATTTTCATCGGCAGGTGACTAACCCTTTGATGGGACACACACGGTGTGGTCTGGAACACGCAATCGCCGTAACCCACTATGAAGTGTTGACCCAGGTAAATCCAAAGTTTAGTCACTAAGGCCACTGATTATTCTCGCCTTAAGATCATTCCCGTAGTTTTGATCACTTTTATTTCTTTTCGCTTTTAATTTTTTTTTTTTTTTGCTCTTCGTTAATTCTTTAATTTCTTTGACTTTGATAATAATAGCACTCAGCTATTCCCTTGGCTATTCGATCATCTATATGATTTACTTTTATTTCCTCTCTTATTCAAATGTGGTTCCAGTCCCCATAGGGCCCAGAAAGGAAACAGAGACACCTTTACTTGTGATTGTGTTTATTTTCAACAAGCGCACTCATTTTTGTGACCCTGAAACACAAGTATTTCAGCACTTTACTAGGGCACAACTATAGTCCAGAGAATTGATAATAAGCATTATTCAAATAGGACAGCTGTCCTTTTTCCCCCTATCATTCACTTCGTCAAGCCGTAGTGACCCACTAGTTAAGTCCAGAGAAATAGTTTCGTCTTAAGACAATTATTTCATCTCGGCTATCCCCTTCACAGGACATACTCTCGGAACCACATAAAGTCTTGGCCTCCTAACATCCACAGCAAAGATAAGATACAAGACACACTTCACTAGCTAGCTACACTTGAACACCAAGCTTATGCTACATACCTAGCGAACCAATTAAACCGTGGTTCTGAACTTTTAGGGTCATGCATTAGTCTCTCCCCACAAGTGTGACAAAAGTCACAGAGCCCCTGCTTCACCTGACCTTAACCTTTCAGCTTACCAAAGACTATGACAAAACAATGGACACTATGAGAAACCACCTCTCATACCCCTCCAACCACCCACGGACGCCGTCTGCACAAACCGACAACCGGTGCCCCAGACAACCTACGTCAACAAGCACATGCTGCGTGCACTAAACAACATTCAGCGTTCTGCACCTGATGCCATCACCGCGCCACAGCTTGTGATGCCACAGTGCAAAAGGGGGGTAATGCCAATGTATGCCGCTGCACGCCGCAGCACCAGAGACACTTGCAAGACACCGAAGCAAGTGGCATACCGGCGAAATTTTTCCGCTGCACGCCGCAGCACCAGAGACACTTGCAAGACACCGAAGCAAGTGGCATACCGGCGAAATTTTTCCTCCCTTTCTCTCTTTCTCTCTCCCTTTCACTTTTACCAGGATGCTGCTGTGCCTCCAGCCAACCAGAGGGCAACCGCAATCGGACATCTCACCAGGTCTGGCACCAGGACTCCTTTTCTGCCGGACCCGCACTCAGAAAGTGAATGTGCCACCTGATCCTCACAACGCCTACAGAACACACTACCCCAGCGTAACAACACAATACAGCTGGGTAGGTGCCGATGGACAAAGGACTCCCGCACTCACGCTGAGACCGTGGTTGAACACATGCTCAAGCAACTTGAGAAAATGACTGTCACGCTAGCGGAGCCAGGTGGCCACAACCACCGCCGCACTGCAGTCAGAACTCTGTTTAACACTTGTATGTCCAGCATGAATGCAGCAAACCTCACCAACGTGGGACGGCATGTAGCCGAAATTCAGACTGAGATTCCACAGATAAAAGAGCACTCACAACAGAGTGCATCCCTGCAGACCATCGACAAGACACAAGAAAGGGAACTGTGGTAACTTTCAACACTCACAGCGTTGAACCCCATGCACTCCAACACTCACTCCATGAAACAGCTGTTTACTGTCTTCCAGAATGACTTTGCTCAAACTCAGCTGGTAACAGCCCTGATGACAAACCTGCTGCAGGGGGTGAACTCCTCCATCGACAGCCTCGCCGTGGGTAGAATTCCACCGCACCTGATACCCTTAAGCCTCGTGAAAACCGTGCTGGCGTCCGCCATCACCACGCCAACTGACTCTTTACAAATACACCTTTCCTACTCTCTGGGTAGTGCCATCCCTCTCTGCGTCGACTACAAGCAGAGAAGGGGGGGGGGTTTCTCTTGAACTTGCCCATCATAGAGTCAAGCCGAATCTACCGGCTCAAGAACATTGTCAAGGTCAGATTTTGAAAAGTAACATTCACATCAAGATCCACACGCCGGACGGGGTTGACTGCAACGACAGCAACACAAAGCCGTCCTAAGCTCCGAACCCGTACGTGTGCACATTGACCAAAGAAATTCACTATCTCTGCCCTAACAAGCCTTTCCTCAGAGACAACACTGATGGAATCTGCGGGCTGCAGATCAGCGACACCCGCTGCCCTGCCGAAGCCAAGCCACGCACTCAAGGCATCAAGACCCAAGCAGAGAGTGTAAGTGACAGGCGGCTCGCTAACACTCCTGTGCGCACAGCTGCACTCACTTACGACCAGAATGACACTGACACCTGTGTCACCTCGCTCCACTAGAGCCTGTGAATCCAAGCACCGAAAAGTGCCATCCTTCACCTTGACGACCTGGCATGGTACCATCTTCCATGCAAAGAGTACAAATTAAAACTGGAAATCCCATCCTTCTCCAGGAACCACACTTTCACCCTAACTCCAGAACGGGAGTTGTGGTTTGCGAAAGGGGGGTGATCCCAGCTAATTGACATTGCTCCTATCGACACAGCCCTCCAAGCTTTGTCTCGACTACCCATTCTGACTACCTCACCTGTTGTCCAAGCCTGGACCGCAGCCGACACTGCACTGTGTACCTCTATGGTAGTCAGACACACCCTGACACTGGGCTTGACCTTCATCCTATACAGGAGACTCAACGAGATACAAACATCTTCAGCCAAGCTCACGAAAGGTTTCGGACGAAACCCGCAAAAAGGGGGTGCCAAGTCAGAGACCAGGCCAGAGGCAGCTTCGAACCTCATAGAGCTGAATCCTCAGCCCTAATAACCACCTGCTGCATGAGTCATGATTCACCTGCCATCCGCCCATTGTGATGTGTCGTCCGATGATGTCCACAAAGGGACGTCATCGGACGAAAAGGGGGACTGTAAGGTATGGACTGTCAGTTGACTTCCTCCTTTCCTCAAGCAAGAACGTGTGTACAACACACACACACACTCTCTCTCTCACACACACACAAAGAACGGGGTGTTCTGTTACAAGACTGAGCTTTACCCTTGGAATGTCCCAGAGAATGGGATTCCTCCTTATTCTTGGTGAGAAGAAGTAACGAACCCGGGTTTAAACCTATATATTCTATGTATATACATATAACCATGTGATACATGCATCTAATGTTCCATCTCATGATTTTCCTTTATGTTGTTTGGTCTGTGTGGCCTTGTAAACTCTAATGGGTTAATGTTGAGACGTGACTTGCATACTATGAGAAACAGAAATCACTGTGTAGCATGTTTAGTCTCGATAAACTCCAACCTTCGTTCCCATTTGTTGATTTACATTACATCTTGCTAACTTTGTGATGCAGGGGTGTTATAAGAAATCTTGAAGGTTCTTTCTCTTAAACACCAAATTAACTGACATATTCAGATGTCCTGCGATATTCACCCGGACTGTAGCCCGCAAGCTTCAGAGGAATGGCCAGAGTCATAAAATGCTTGAACATTCCATGCCCTCCCCCATCTCTGCAAGAGAGATAACAGAACTCTAACACACACACACACAAACCAACACACACACATAATGGACCTTTACATTACACTCATAAAACGAGCCATTACCAATTGTATACGATATATTCCTGTATGTCTGTGTGTTTCCCAGTCCATGGTAGTCTAGATATGATCTCCTAGCGTATCAGTGAAACTCTTGAGAGTTTATAGTTATGTATTAAGATGTATCTTCGTATTCCAATTATGTGTAAATGTTTTGTTTGGTACCGTTTTAATTATCTCGTTCCAACTGATTTGGTCAGATACAGAAGATTACAGTAAAATGTATGTTTTCTATGTTTTTACCATCTTGTGGAATGATTCTGACAAATTCTGACTGGTCATAAAAGAGGCGGACACGGCCATAGTTTAACTTTGACAAGACAAAGAGAATTTGGCCGCCAAAAGTTTCGTTGAATGTCATTGGCCAGTTCGCACCTCAGAGGTGTGGACTCCAGTTCCTCTAAAGAGGACTGAACCTCCCTCTGGACGCTCTCTTCCTCCCTTGTCCTCGTGTCATAATGTAACGTCTCGCCTCCGGGCGAGCTCTTCGCTTTTCTTTTATTTGTTTCTAGTTTAGTTTGTGTTTTTCAGTTGTAGATAAGTCTCTGTGTTTAATTCCAATCGACGATTGAAAAGAAAACCCCGTGACATATCTCTTCAGCAAATCCATCTACAAGGGACCTTTAAACGAGCGCGCGCTCGCTTTGAAGGAGAAACACGCGCACGTGACCGCGTGACGCGCCGGACCGAGCGACGCACGCGCTTCTTCACCAGCCATGCAAAGATGTAACGTTAACTCCGCGTGATTTCCCCGTAGAGATCTTTATTTCTTTTTTGTTAGTCAAAGTTTTGTTTTCCGTAGTTGACTCAGTTCACTTCCACGAAGTGAAACGAACTTAGCCGAACTATTTCCCTTTGGTAATGTTACCCAAAAGACTTTGAATCTCCATTCTACACGCGCGCCAAGCAGCCCACGTGACGCTTCCTCACACACAAAGGACTCAGCTCACGCGGCCAGACAGGGCCGTACAGGAATGCCTCGACACACAGAGAGACCATAACATAACTTGTGCAAGTATAATCTCTTTATAGAGCTTCTAAGAAGTTTTAAGATGATGTTTCGTGTTGTAATCGGAGAGGTGAATGTCTTTCTGCCAATGAAATTCTGCCAATGTTCTCTCTCTCTCTCCCCCTCCCCCTTTCTCTCTCTCTTACTCGCTCACGCGTGTAAGTTATCCATTGTCCAAACTTTACGCATTTCTCGTTCATTGATGTCTTATTGTATTGTTCATTGTTGTCTGTGTGTTTGTAAATACCTATATCCCGTGTAACCGTAGTAAATACATAAGTAGTCATGCCTCTATTAAATTAATTATATATTCATTTGATTGATGTGCTGTCTCTTTGCTCAGTTTCAAGTCCCTTAAGTGCAAAAGATCTTATGCTACAAGCTTACTAAAATTAAAAATACCTTAAAGAGTATGTGTTGTGTTTATAGGGCGGGAAACCCAATTCTTCTGGCCAGAGAATTGCGTTTCCTGAAATCCTATAAAGTAAGATGATATGGTGGATCCCCACAAATATTATCCTGACAATTGAGCTAATTCATTTTACCTGTTTTGTGAAACGTGGTCCGTGTAATTAATTGCAATCAACTTGTGGTTAATTTCAAGGATTCACATGCATGCATGCAGGTAAAATGACAGATCCTCCCTTATCGGGAGATTTATTAACATGTAAGACTGATCTAATCCAAACATGCATGAATAATTATTAATTACCAATTATTAATTATGATATGCAAATTCCCCACGGATTAGATCAGCCCCTGAATCCTTACACTGCGCATGCGCCCGCTTCAGCTCTGGTTGAAGAGCCGTGTGTCTCACCGTGCGTGGACCACGGGCCGCCAGCTGATAAAAGTAACGCAGACCTGTATCACAGCTCTGCAGCCATGGACTGTGGCAGAATGGTTTCAGCGGGGCGTTTCCATGGGGACCTTTTCTCGCCGAAAAGTCATCTCGACAGACGCATCCAACTCGCGTTGGGGTGCAGTCTGCGAGGGCTCACCGGCCTTCGGCCCCTGGTCAGCTCAGGAGAGCCTCTTCCACATAAACTGTTTGGAGATGCTGGCGGTCGAGAAGGCGCTCACGCGCTTTCTTCCGCGCATTCACGGTCACCACGTGCTGATCCGTTCGGACAATATAGCCGTGGTCTCCTATCTAAACCGTCAGGGCGGAGTCAGATCCAAGAATCTCTTCCGGCTGACAGAACGCATCTTAGTTTGGTCTCAGTGTCACCTGCTCTCGCTCAGAGCGACGCACGTGCCGGGCCATCTGAACGACGGTCCAGACAGTCTGTCCAGGAACCCCATTCCCCCCGGGGAATGGTCCCTGCACACTCTTACAGTCCAAAAGCTGTGGCGAATATTCGGCAGAGCAGAGGTGGACCTCTTCGCCTCAGAAGAGAACACCCACTGCCCAATATTTTTCTCAAAGAGCGAGGACGCGCTAGCCCAGACCTGGCCCAGCCGGCCGCTTTATGCATTCCCTCCGGTTTCTCTGCTACCACAGGTGCTTCAGAGAATCAGGGAAACACGCCACTCGGTGCTCCTCATAGCCCCGTGTTGGGAGGGTCAGACTTGGTTTCCGGAGCTCACTCAGGTGTCACAGACAGCCCCGTGGGCCATTCCAGTCAGAGCAGATCTCCTCTCCCAAGCTCGCGGCATGATCTGGCATCCCCACCCAGAGCGCTGGGCGCTACATGCGTGGGTGATCAACACCTACCCGTTGCTTTGCCAGAGGGAGCGTTAAACACAATCATGCAGGCTAGAGCGGCTTCTACTAGAAGGCTCTATGCGTCTAAATGGTCTGTGTTCTCTAAATGGTGCACCGACAGAAACTTGGACCCACGGTCATGCGAGGTTTCTTCCTTGCTAGTTTTTCTCCAAGAGATGTTGGACAAGGGCAGGTCCCCGTCCACTCTCAAGGTGTATGTGGCAGCCGTCGCAGCGTTCGTTGAACCCCGGCGCGGCCAGTCACTGGGCAAAGATGGCTTGGCCATCCGCTTCCTCAGGGGAGCTAGAAGGATGAACCCCCCACGCTCCCCTTCGGTGCCGATTTGGGACCTTTCCATAGTTCTCGAAGCTATGAAAGCTCCCCCATTCGAACCGCTAAACATCGTGGACCTCAAATACCTTTCGCTCAAAACAGTTTTTCTGCTCGCGCTTAAAGGTCTCCCACAGTAAAACGTGTGGGAGACCTTAACGCGCTGTCCATTAGCGCTTCCTGTCTCGAGTTTGGGCCCAATGACTCCTTAGTCGTTCTCAAACCTAGACATGGTTATGTCCCAAAAGCGATTGGTACCCCGTTCAGGGCACAAGTTATTTCCCTATCGGCTCTGCCTGCATCCGATAGCGAATCTGACTCTAATCTCCTGTGTCCGGTCAGGGCCCTGAGATTATACATTACTCGCACTGCTCCGGTCAGACGATCCGAGCAGCTTTTTGTTTCGTTCGGTGGGCGCACCAAGGGGTCGGCCGCCTCGAGACAGACTCTATCCAAATGGATAGTTGATGCCATAGCAGCCGCATACGCATCAAAAGACCTGCCATGCCCTCTGGGCATCAGGGCTCATTCCACTAGAGGCATGGCCTCATCGTGGGCATGGTCCAGCGGAATTTTCAATACATGACATTTGTGTGGCAGCGGGATGGGCTTCCCCCTCCACCTTTGTCAGATTTTACAATCTGGAAGTTCCCGCCTTGCAGGCTAAACTACTAGCAGTCTAGTATGTTACAGCTCTTCTGGTTGAGCTGCACTATAGGGAGTTATTCACACAGACCGGTTTCGCTCTGTCCCTCTCTATCATGTGCTTATGTACTACACAATCTCCGGCCCGCTCTGCTGGCCTTTGTCACATGTACTTATATTTATTCCCACTCATAAGGGTTCCCTGGGGTCTCCCCTGGGACTCATAGTGGATGCTTAGCACGCACGGCGTTGACCAGGTGTTCCCGTAGCGTAAGCTAGCTTACGCAATACGAGAGAACCTCTCGTAAGAGAACGAATCGGTTACCTAACGTAACCTCGGTTCTCTCTAGATGAGGGAACGAGTATTGCGTTCCTGGCCGTGCTTGTGCTACTAGCGTTCTCGCTTCATTCTATGAAAACCAGAGTTTACAGCCTAGGACGCCAGTAATATACTCTCTGACCACGCCCATTTCGGCGGGCTCTGACGTAATGAGAGCATGTCAGACTCTCATTGGCCGAGAGTTCATTCGCGTCTCCTCATAGGCTTAAGCAGTTCTCTGTGAGCGAACCAATGAGCTGCTAGCTAGCCCGCTCATGGTCTGCTGCAGCTGAACTGCGTTGACAATGGATACAAAATTATAGGATAATTTTTTGGCTTCAATTTCTCAGAAAAGATGAATCTTTCCCGTAGCGTAAGCTAGCTTACGCAATACTCGTTCCCTCATCTAGAGAGAACCGAGGTTACGTTAGGTAACCGATTCGTTTTACTGCAGTTGTACTTCAATGTAATGCAGTTATATTGTATCTATACTTCATTAATACTGCAAATCTACAGTTGTACTTCATTGTACTGCAGTTATAACGTTACTGCTTTAAACTGCAGTTATACTGCTTTAAACTGCAGTTTTACTGCAGTTGTACTTGTACTGCAGTTATTTTTTGTAAGGGTTAGCCTACTGGCCTTCCTTACTGCTAACTGTTTAGCCTCGCAATTGATTCATACTGTTTATCATTTTGTAGACACAGCTATAAAAACGATCACTTTTTTTGTTTATCGAGAAGATGGTGCTTCGATAGTGATATTTTTTTAACAGGCATTTACAAATTGCTGGCTATGGGGATTCTGTGATATGATAGAAAATGTCATCCCTGTGTCATACAAAAAACAGATAAATTAAAAAAACTCATGCCATTTCATGCACACCCTTCCATGCATTCACAAAAATATACATCCATATGCACGGATATACCGATGAGCTCACATCTGCACAGTGGTGGAGGAAGTACTGAATCTCAGTACTTAAGTAAAAGTACAAATAACCAGAGACATATTTACTTTAGTAAAAGTAGAAGTACCACAATGACAACCCTACTTAAGTAAAAAGTAAAAAGTACCTGATTTTAAATGTACTTTAAGTATTAAAAGTAAAAGTACTTGCATAACAATTTATTCTCTTAATGTCTATATTCTAATGATTAATAAAACAGTTAATTCTAACTCATTCAACCTAATACTCATATAATGATGTTCAATATGATGGAAAAGCAGTTATATTTTAAGTTGTTGTCACCATTTCTGAACAAGCTTGCAATTAGGCAATATACACATCAAGCTTACTATATACCCTTACTATATACGGTGTATATATATATATATATATATATATATATATATAAACACACATATTATGTTAAAACGCCGTATATGACGGCGTTTGGCTGTAAACGCGATTCATTTATGGCGTAATTCTGAACCTCTTGGCTTGCCATACTAATCCTTACCAAACGTATAATACACACGCACCCCACATCACTACTAAACCTGCCAATGTGTTTCCTATGCATGTAAAACTAATTTTCGCATATAAATTGCACGATAAACACACTGCGTGCTATAGAGACGCATTTAGTGTGACCGGGTTGATATATCTATGGCAACCAGACTTCACTGGTGAGACAAACGTGCGACGAACGGACGGTCAGGATGACGTTTTGACAGAGGAAAAACTGATCAGAAAATTTAACGAAAATGTAACAGAACGTTGTAGAAATGTAGTGGAGTAGAAAGTATAATAATTGCTGCAAAATGTAACGAAGTAAAAGTAAAAAGTATCCACTATTGATTCTACTTAAGTAAAGTACAGATACGTGAAAAATGTACTTAAGTAAAGTAACTAAGTATTTGTACTTCGTTACATTCCACCACTGCATCTGCATGCATATTACTGTCACGGTGTATGAATTCATTGTCTCTCTCTCGTCTTGCGTGCTGTTGTGTGTGTGTGTGTGTAATTGTGGGCGTGGTCACTGATCAGCAATGATCAGCAGCGCCAGCTGGCTTCAATCTGTTTTACCCTTTATATGTTCAGTAACTGGTGTCTCATGTTGTCAGATCGTTGTTCTCCCGGTGTGTTCCTGTTCCCGAGTATTGTTGGCCTCCTGTGGATTTCCCTGTTCGTCTTCGTTCTTCTTCGAGTTCCTCGCGCTTCCACGGATTCACTTCACTCACGGATCATCTTCACTGGACTGGGAGCACTGCACTGGTTGTTCACTGAGGTCCCTGCGTCACTCTACATCAGCGCTGGATCCTGCCCGATCCTCCATTCCTCTCCAGCTGTGTTTTTGTGACTCTGACCAAACAGTTAAATACTTACCTCTAATAAAGCGTTTTTGCTATTGCATCTTTCTCCTGTGTTACGTAACAGAACGATCTGACCAATCATGGATGTAGCAGGCGCAAGAGACTGGGATGAGTTTGCCAATCGGAGCATTGCGCGTTTGGACCAGCACGATGAGAGCATCAGCAACACAGGTCGGGCGGTCCAAGCGCTTGTGACGCAGGTGTCCGAGCTCACCCAACAACTTCAACATCTGAGAATTCCCACTGTGCCACCCACACCGCCCGTTCAACCCGTACCACCAGAGCCGCACCAGCAGCGGGAGCCACGCCTACCCATCCCCGAAGGATATTCAGGTGAACCTGAATTTTGCAGAGCTTTCCTGACCCGATGCTCTATGCATTTCTCATTGCAACCACTGACGTTTTTCCAGGAACAAAGTAAAGTGGCATTTGTTCTGACTTTACTGTCTGGCAAGGCGGCTTTCTGGGGAACGGTGGTGTGGGAGAATCAAGACCCATGCTGCGCCTCGTTCCAGGCACTCTCCGAAGAGATGAGAAGGGTCTTCGATCGTGCGGTAGCGGGTAGGGAGGCGGCCAGACTACTCGCCGATCTCCGCCAGGGTAATGGCTCGGTGTCGGAATATTCCATCCAGTTCCGCACCCTGGCCGCAGAGTGCCATTGGAACGAGGAGGCGCAGTGGGACTGTTTCCTGCATGGGTTGGCTGACCGTGTCCAGAGGGAAATTTATATGTTGGATCTGCCTCAGAATTTGAATGGACTCATTGAGCTAGCACTAAGACTCGATGCTCGGCTGAGCAGGATGGGTCGGTTTCAGCAGAGTCATCAGTATCTCAGCACGGAGGATTCCCGGGTCGGCAGCAGGGACACGGTCAGCCCCATCCCCGATCCCAAGCCCATGCAGGTGGGTAGAGCTCGGCTTTCCCGGGAGGAGCGCGAGAGGCGGAGATCCCAGGGACTATGCCTATACTGTGGGAAGGCGGGCCATTTCATTCATGCCTGCCCAGTAAAAGATCAAGCCCGGTAGTAACTTTGAGGCTACTATCGGGTGGGATCTCCGCCGAGAAGACCTCATCACCATCATCATCTACCCTCCTCCCGGTAAGACTAAGGTGGGCAACCTGCACACACGACACCAAGGCATTACTGGATTCTGGGGCGGAAGGTAATTTTATGGATTTTGGACTGGCAAATAAACTTTCTATTCCCATTTCTCCACTCGAGCACCAGATCTCCGTTAATGCCCTCAACGGCCAACTCCTCCCCGACATCTCTCACACTACTGAATCCATCACTCTCATCACATCCGGCAATCACATTGAGACTATACAATTCCTCCTCATGGACTCACCACTCGCACCAGTTGTACTTGATCATCCGTGGCTCACTTTGCACAATCCCAGAGTTGATTGGGGCCACAATTCTGTGTCTACATGGAATAATAAGTGTCATGAGTCTTGTCTCGTATCTGCGTGTTCGTCTGTACCTGTTTCTGTGTTCCAGGAGGAGGCAGTGAATTTGTCTAACGTGCCCGAGGAGTACCAGGACCTGAGAGAAGTGTTCAGTAAGTCTCGAGCTGCTTCTCTTCCTCCTCATCGTCCCTATGACTGTGCTATAGACTTAGAGCCTGGTAAGTCTCCGCCTAAGGGCAAATTATATTCACTTTCTGTTCCAGAGAGGGAGGCTATGGAGAAATATATTTCTGATTCTCTAGCATCCAGATTCATTCGCCCTTCTTCATCTCCAGCGGGGGCGGGGTTCTTTTTTGTGGGGAAGAAGGATGGGTCTCTGCGACCGTGTATTGATTACCGAGGGTTGAACAACATCACGGTAAATAATACTTATCCTTTGCCGTTGATGTCTTCAGCCTTCGAGCGATTGCAGGGAGCATCCATCTTCACAAAATTGGATTTACGTAACGCTTATCATTTGGTCCGCATAAGGAAGGGTGATGAATGGAAGACCGCGTTTAATACCCATAGGGGGCACTTTGAATATTTGGTTATGCCGTTCGGGCTGTCCAACTCCCCAGCGGTCTTCCAGGCACTCGTCAATGACGTGCTGAGAGATATGGTCGACCAATTCATATATGTTTACCTGGATGACATATTGATTTTTTCATCTTCTCTCCAGGAACACGTTCAGCACGTCAGACGAGTGCTTCAGAGGTTACTAGAGAATGGGCTTTCTGTCAAGGCGGAGAAATGCGTTTTTCATGCACAGTCTGTTCCTTTCCTAGGGTTCATCGTCTCGTCTGAGGGAATGCGTATGGATCCTGACAAGGTTAAGGCTGTGATTGATTGGCCTAGTCCAGATTCCCGTAAGGCCCTGCAGAGGTTTCTGGGACTTGCCAATTTCTATCGGCGTTTTATTCGCAACTTCAGCCAACTAGCCGCGCCTCTGACTGCCTTGACCTCCCCCAGAACGACGTTCAGGTGGTCCGATACAGCCGAGGCTGTGTTCGCCAAACTTAAGAGCCGCTTTGTTTCGGCTCCCATCCTCGTTACCCCTGATCCATCACGTCAGTTCGTGGTGGAGGTCGATGCGTCAGAGGTGGGGGTAGGAGCAGTTCTTTCCCAACGTTCTTCCACAGACGACAGGATCCCAGATAGCAAAAAATATCGGCACGGCTTCTTTTTGCCGCCGGCCCCAAACTGTCGGCTATAGGTGCGCCCCGCTGGCGGAGATGAAGCGTTTGCCGCCGAATACGTCACTCCCATTTCTTGCGAGATGCCGCCGGCGAACAGCCGCCGGGCCGCCGACTTCATTCTCTCTGGCGGTTGCCGCCGTCTAAATGAACCGCGGCCGGCTGGCGGCAAGCCGCTTTGAAATCGACCAGCCATGTCATTGGCATGAGTGGAACTGACAGCATTTTAACTATCACATTTAAAGCGATTATTATGTGAATTATATCAAAATTTGTTATTGTTGTTGCTCCAAAGTCATTAGGGTTTATAACAGATTTGACTCAGTCTGATTCCATAAGGTTTAGGAAAATACATTTAAATTACGTTGAAACTCTGAAGCGATTCAGTGCTAGGCCTATGGAAAATATATAGAATTATTTTATTCACTTAAGGATGACAATTCTTTACATTTCTTTGATTTATGCACAATCGAGATGCACAAATAGTCCAAAAAGAATTCCTTTTGTAAAACTTACTTGGCAATAAATATCTTTCTGATTCTGATTAGGTTTTAAAATAAATATTTCATTCATGGTATGAACAATTTAGCAGAATAAATGGATGAAGTTAGACTTTTCACCAATGCCTGAAATCAGTGAACAGTGAAAGACATCTGCAACTTGGCCAAAAGCTTGGGTATGCTTTAGATTTTTTTTTATTAATTTGCAACCATGGTAATATTTATAATAAACATGAAAATCCCTGTTTTGACCTGAAAGATAAAGTGAAATATTTAGAAATATTTTGTCTCTCTGTCACCCCAGGAAATTTCGTTTATGTCTTTCATTTTTTTACAAGCTCGATTTTTTTTATTTATTTTACCTTTTACAGGTAAGGGATTAATTTGCAATTGCGAGTTTTGCAATCTGTACAAATGTTTAAGAAAGTATTAAAGCACAAACAGAGAAGTACCTCCACCGGCCGAGAGGGGCAGTACCTAAAAAACGGAAGCAGATTTAGCAACACAACAGTGGCCACTCGTCACACGATTTCAGTATTTGGAGACGATATCCTATAGTCATTGACTACGATCTTTAAAGTAAGTACATTTTTCCTTTTTGTGTAACGCAATATTATGTTCATTTTGTACATTTTTAGTTCATCTTTTTCAAATATGTTCTTGCCTTACTAGTCAAGCTAGTAAGTTAGCCTTGTTTACAAAGTTTTCGTCATGTTTCTGACATAGCTAACGTTAGTTAGGCTAACGTTACTTAGTTTCTTCCTGGCGTTAGTTTTTTCTTTTCTTCTTTTAACTATATTTACGTATGTTTATGCAAGTGTGAGTACTACAGTATGTAGTTTAAGATAGTATTGGTCAGTCGAATAATGAACTAACTTACGTAACCAAATTCTGAAGGACAATTCTCCCGCCCACGTGGGAATGGTAACGTTAGCAACATCTTTACGACAAGAAAGACTGATCAGTATAACTTGTGTTGTTTTCTAACTAAACATAATGATGTTTTGTTTGATTCGACAACCATGCTGCTAGTCTAGTTTAACTTACAGTGTTAGCTAACACATGCTGCTTCGCCTTTTTTACTCCCTGAATTCAAGCATGTTCGACATGTTGAAATGTATCTAGCTACAGTAGATCGCCAAAGCTTTACATCTAGAAAGAAAGCTTTACATCTAGAAAGTTTAACTTTTGGTGTTTTCTTACAAAAATAACGATGTGTGTGTATATATATATATATGTATATGTATATATGTGTGTATATGTATATATGTGTGTATATGTATATATGTGTGTATATGTATATGATTGTGTTTGTCTGAACATGGTTTTCTGTTGATCCACTTGTGAAAATGACTCGTTTTTTGAAGGGGTGAGCATTTTAATGTTATTGATTTTGCCTGGAAATTAATCAAAAAGTATACTTTATGCAAAATGTTCTTCTATTTTAAATGGTTCACATTGTTCAGTTTATCAACGAGGAGGATCTGCCATTTGCAGTGGTTCCGCAAGAGTGGCTCAGCGAGAGCATGTGCCATTGGCCCCCATTTAACCTCAGCAAAAAGACGAAGGCAACAATTTAGCCATCCTCTGCACACCTCCACACAGCACCTGGGAGAAACATCATTTTAAGTTCATGAAGGGAGCAGGTAAATGGGTCTGACTTGTGTATTTTTTTTTTTCCTGTATTTCATCTGTGTAATTTATTTTCTGTTTATTGTGGATAACTGACTCTTTCATTCATTATTCCCTACTCTAGAATCTTGGAAGTCTCAAGAAAAAAAACTCTAGAAAGATGCATCGATTCCAGAAAACCAGGAAAATGCTGAACTGGTATGTAAAATCTATTGCTGTTATGCTGGATTTGTGATCCTGCCACTAAACTATACCATTTGTTAGATTTTCAAATTTCTGTTTCCTCTTTCTCGCAACCAGGTTTCTCCCCAGTAATCCAGACTCCACTTCACAGAGCCAAGAGTTTGAGTACAAGTAAGTGATGTTATTTGTGAAGTTTTTTTTGTCTTG
Source organism: Rhinichthys klamathensis goyatoka (assembly GCF_029890125.1). Taxonomy (NCBI): domain Eukaryota; kingdom Metazoa; phylum Chordata; class Actinopteri; order Cypriniformes; family Leuciscidae; genus Rhinichthys; species Rhinichthys klamathensis. The sequence goes on from NW_026606584.1 coordinate 5,825,921, forward strand.
GAAACTATTGCTTCTATTTGAAGTCGGCATGAACCGGAAGTTACAAACGACTTTTCTCCAGTGTTGTGACGTATTTAAAAATGAAACGGTATAATGAACGGAGGGCAGGGTTTTACTCTAGCGCTCCTCTTCTCCATCTCTGCTCATAGCACGGTTTGAGGGGAGTTGCCACGCCCTCGCGCCATAGCACATGACCGGAAGAGAAGAGAAGTCGTTTCGAGGGGGGAAGGAAGGGTAACGTATTTGATTAAAGATTATAAGGCTACATGAATTTTAAAAGAATAATGAAGTGCACAGATAAATCATTTATAATAAACACTACAATATTACATATAAAAATACGAATTGTAAAATCTTACTTCAAGAGCAGGTGAAGCAAGTTCAACAAACAATGTTGAAGACGTTTGCTTGCACTGAGCAATTAGGTACAACTTGCAAACAGCACCTGTGGTTGTCAGTTTAATTCCCACTAGGGCTGTCAACTTTAGTCGTTTAGTCGACTAATCGGTCGATGCCGTCTTGGTCGACTGACGTTCTTATTGGTCGACCAGTCGCATTTTTTTTTTTTTTTTTTTTTTACCAATAGAACGAATTTTTCAATGATTTACTCCTTGATATTTATTCCTTTATAAGCAGTTATATATTACTGTATTCTAAATATAATTAGCCTATGGTTTATCCCCAACTTTAAATGCTTTAATTTAGGCTATTTTGTAACAGCGCCACAGTTTAGCGCACACACATAGAACACTCGCTCGCACCTGTGGCCGGCTGCGCTGCTGCTTCGTGCTCAGTGAGGGATATAGGTAGTTTAGCTGTATTCATTCAGTTAGAACGCTACTTGTTTCGGTTTTTATGTTTTTATACACTATATGTTTTTATCTCGATGCGGCGTGGACGCACTTGGAAAAAAAAGAGCGCGTCGCACCGCGACCGCGTTGCTTCCATCATTAGCGCACACCGCGCGCCTACATTTGAAATCGAACTTGAGCGCGCAAAAGACGTGAGCAGTCCCTTTAACGGCTTTATCATGCTGACTCAATAGATTGTTTTCTTGATATGTTTTTGTTTTTATTTGTACACTTGACGCATTTGAAAATAGCCTAAATAATGTAACAAAACGAAAATAAACCTATATGCGGTCCTACAATACAGCCTATTATTATTAGGAATGTTTTTTAGGCTCTTTGGTTTTTTGTGTGTGTTTGTTTTAAAACTCCTAGATCGGCTGGACAAAAGTTAACCCATAGCTTTGAAAGTAAAGAAGAATATACAGCCTGTATAAACGAGAGCTTTTGTTAGGATTTTTCATTGTGGCAGACAGCAGTTATATTTTTTGTAGCGTGTGGTGTGGTCAGGTGCGCGATTGTGACTGTTACTATACCTAGGAGGACAGAGCTCCTCACTTTTTGCAGTTTTTCAAAGAATTGTATTATTATTATAGTTTTATGTATTTTTGATGTTTTTTCGTTGTTGTTTTATAAATGCTCTATGACAATTATTAAAAAATGTTCAATCAAAACATTGCGTTTTTTTTTAGTCGACTAATCGTTGCGCAGGACAAGACTTTGGTCGACTAAGGATTTCTTTGGTTGACTACAGCCCTAATTCCCACTGGGGCTACCTGTACATGTAGTAGACCTAGATATAAAGTAAAATTTAAGATTGTATACTGCATATATTACAGTCTGAATCCTTAGCCTTTCACATTTTTTATTTATTTATGAGAAGCTTCAGAGAAATGTAATTTGTAACACTTTTTTGGATTTTCAGCTTGGTGTAGGGGATAAAGCATGTTTTAGAGACATGTTCCTTAAGACCATTGTTCAAAGTAAGTTGGATATTTTTTTTAGATTTAAGTAGATGTGTATGTCCTATTGTCCTCATGCAATTCAAATTAAATGACAGATCTGTATTTTCTATATTAGCCATCCGGAAGGACCCAGCAACCCTGGATGCACTGATGAGGCGGTCCAGGTTAACGTTACGCGTTACCTGAAAGGAGCATCTGACCGTGAAGGCAGAAAAAGGCGCCGCACAGCTGAGAGGGACCCACAGCCGACCACTTAAAACTATACTGACTACTGACACCCCAGAATCACTGACAACTGGAATCCTTTCTTTATCTTGCAGTCAGTAGAATCAAGACCCCTAAAGAAGTCAGAAGTGTCAGACTACACTCACTCACTGTGGAAATTACTTTCTTTTTCAAATAAAGCTTGTAAATCCTTGTGCCACAGGTCAGCATTGCCGTTATAATGGCCTATTCTACTCCAGAGCTTTACTATAAATTACTACCACTTATCATATTGTTAGAAATGGCTTGTAAATGTAGTTATACTTTTATTTATTTGGTATCTTGCACATTATTTGGTATCAAATATCCTCTTTACTTGTCATAATGTTTACTGGTAATTTGTTACCCTAGAGCTGTCCTTTTTATATGAACACTTATTGTAAGTGTTGTAATTTGCTTGTAAGGCTGTTTAACCAAAATTGAATTGGAAACCTGCATGTTAGTATATTGATTTATTTATTTTTCTGTTATGTTTCAGTGATCTGAAACATCTTGTTTAAATGACAGTTACTGTACTTTGAAATGTGGAATAAAAATGCCAATTGTAAATTTGTCTGGTTTGAGCAATCATTATTCTTGATAAACTGCATGCTATAAATAAATAAATAAATAAATAAAATATATATATATAGCCAGAATAAGCGGCGGCAGAGCGCTCGAAAATAGCGTTTGCCTCCGGCGGGCCGCGGAAGGACGGCCTTCAATATAAAGGCGGCGGAACGGCGGTTGGCCCGCGGGCCGGCCGCTTAACGAAGGCGGTAGGAAGGCGGCTGCCGCTTTTAAAAAGCGGCTGCCGCCGGCGGTGCGCCGTCCAACGTGTTTGCGATGTCGCCATTCTGCCGCTTCTACTGCCGCCGGAGAACCGACGGTGGTCCGCCGACTCATTGCTATCTGGGATGCACCCCTGCGCGTTTTTATCCCATCGTTTATCACCTGCCGAGCGTAATTATGACATTGGTAACAGAGAGTTGTTGGCAGTCAAGTTAGCGCTGGAAGAATGGCGTCACTGGTTAGAAGGCTCAGGGGTACCTTTTATCGTATGGACTGATCATAAGAATCTGGAATATATCAGAACCGCCAAAAGACTCAACTCTAGGCAGGCTCGGTGGGCACTTTTTTTCGGACGTTTTGACTTTTCTCTCTCGTACCGCCCAGGTTCCAAAAACATCAAACCCGATTCTTTATCTCGTATTTTTGACCAATCCGAACGCCCGTCTACTCCCGAGTGTATTTTACCTGAGACATTAGTGGTCTCCACTCTCAGATGGGAGGTCGAGTCGAAGGTCATGAAGGCCTTAGAAGGGGTAACGCCTCCGCCTGATTGCCCACCGAATCGGTTGTTTGTGCCAGAGGAGTGTCGGTCCAACGTTATTCAGTGGGGGCATTGTTCCAGTGTGGCTTGTCATCCAGGAGTTAATCGTACCAGTTATTTGGTCAGGCAACGATTCTGGTGGCCACTTATGGCTCGTGACATCCGCAGTTTTGTTTTGGCTTGCTCTGTTTGTGCCATTGGTAAATCCTCCAATCGACCCCCAGATGGGTTACTCCAACCGCTGTCTGTCCCTTCGAGACCCTGGTCCCACATCGCACTAGATTTTATTACCGCCCTCCCAGGGCAAGACGGTTGTTTTGACTGTCGTGGACCGGTTCTCGAAGGCGGCTCATTTTATTCCCTTGCCCAAATTACCCTCTGCCAAGGAGACAGCGGTAACCGTCGTTGATCACGTCTTTCGCTTACATGGCCTTCCGATAGACATGGTTTCTGACAGGGGTCCCCAATTTGTGTCCAAATTTTGGCAAGAATTTTGTAAGTTACTGGGAGCGACTGTCAGTCTTTCTTCGGGGTTCCATCCCCAAAGCAATGGTCAAACTGAGAGAGCCAACCAAGATTTGGAGAGAGTGTTGCGATGTTTGGTTTCCAAGAATCCTTCCTCCTGGTGTCAACAATTGTCTATGGTGGAGTACGCCCACAATTCGTTACCAGTGTCATCCACGGGCCTCACTCCGTTTGAATGTAGTTTAGGTTACCAGCCACCAGTTTTTGCCAGTACAGAATCTGAGGTCGCGGTCCCCTCCGCCCACGCCTTCGTCCAGAGGTGCCGCCACACTTGGATGAGAGCCCGTGAGACTAAGAGCGCACTAAGGCTAAGGCCGATCGCCACCGGTCGAAGCCTCCCGTATACGTCGTGGGTCAAAAAGTGTGGCTTTCTACTAAGAATATTCCTCTCCGATCCGTATCTAATAAACTTGTTCCCAAATTTATCGGCCCGTTTCCTGTCACCAAAATCATTAGTCCGGTGGCAGTCCAACTCAAACTTCCTCCTGCGTACAGGAGAATTCATCCCGCCTTCCATGTGTCTAAGATTAAACCTGTGTTTCATGCACGCATTAATCCGCCAGTCCCGGTTCCTCCCCCGCCGCGTCTCGTAGATGGGGAACCAACTTATTCGGTTAACCGTATTCTGGACTCGAGACGGAGGGGACGCGGATTTCAGTACCTGGTGGACTGGGAAGGTTACGGTCCGGAGGAGAGAAGTTGGGTTCCTGCTAGAGACATTCTGGATCACTCCCTTATCGATGATTACAATCGACAGGTAAGTCCGTCTGGGAACCCCAGGAGGCGTTCTTAGAGGAGGGGGTACTGTCACGGTGTATGAATTCATTGTCTCTCTCTCGTCTTGCGTGCTGTTGTGTGTGTGTGTGTGTGTGTGTGTGTAATTGTGGGCGTGGTCACTGATCAGCAATGATCAGCAGCGCCAGCTGGCTTCAATCTGTTTTACCCTTTATATGTTCAGTAACTGGTGTCTCATGTTGTCAGATCGTTGTTCTCCCGGTGTGTTCCTGTTCCCGAGTATTGTTGGCCTCCTGTGGATTTCCCTGTTCTTCTTCGAGTTCCTCGCACTTCCACGGATTCACTTCACTCACGGATCATCTTCACTGGACTGGGAGCACTGCACTGGTTGTTCACCGAGGTCCCTGCGTCACTCTACATCAGCGCTGGATCCTGCCCGATCCTCCATTCCTCTCCAGCTGTGTTTTTGTGACTCTGACCAAACAGTTAAATACTTACCTCTAATAAAGCGTATTTGCTATTGCATCTTTCTCCTGTGTTACGTAACAATTACATGTGTTTCTCCAGCTGTCTAGATCCTCTGTTTTTCATCTTCACAGAGTTCTTCATTAGCTGAACTCTTGTGCGACTGTGCTAACCTTGATTTTATCAAGCAAGACATAGGCTATTCCTGGATCAATATTTTTGATAGCCCTCAGGGCTCCAGACTAACTTTTTTCACTAGGAGCACAGTGGCCCCCAACTGAAAATTTTAGGGGCACAACCAGAAAATTTAGGGGCACACACCGTATATCAACATACTAACCAAATATTCACATTTCTACTAATTAAATTTCCAGTGTATTACTAATAAATACTTTGATAATAGATGCAGAAATTACAATGCCTTTGCCCTCTGATTTAACGTTACAACCTCTTGTCTTCTAAAAGCAACCGGCAGTGGCGTTGCTTTTTGATTTATTAACATGTCACCGCATACGCTACGCTTGAGGCTAAGATTGTGTTTAACTAGCGCCTGCACTGTTGGCAAACTTCGTGTTCCCAATCCCCGCAGTTATGGGGTAGCGACTGCAACATTCGCAGGTTAGTGCTCTACCTTAAGGTAGTATGCAGTTCGCATACTACCTTAACAAGCTGAATTCGTCTCCTTACAGTACTACCTTAACCAGCTGAAGTCTCGCAGCCAGTCTTCACGAAAATGGTGGGTTTGGCCTTTTTCGCCACAAAAACCTCTCACTCTGAATCATCTTCTGACTGTGACACTGTACTAGCTGCAACGCTTCAAATAGCTCATGGTTCAGTTTGTACCACGGTTTTAGGTTCACGGTTTCGGTATGATTCGGTATGTGTTCAGGGAAAAAAAGACTACTGTCAAATAAAATAAAGAAAATATGAACAAATAATCTAACCACAAGCAAAAGCACAAATAAATACAATAGAGCAAAGATACTAATAAAATAAACGATGCTTTTCAGGTAGGTCTAAGATTAGTTTTCAGGTACAGAAATTTAATAAAATAATCATATGTAAAATAACATTGCATATTTGACTATATAAATTAAAGATTAATCCTTATTAAAGTTACAAAAGCTATTCAATTCAGAGCTGATTCAGTAGGCCTGCCCTACACGATACTGTGAGTGTCTTTCTTGACCATATAAGTTCACTTAAGGCATAACAGACTATGTCTGCTAGGATACTCATCAAGACAGACATGTTGACATACTTTTTGTGTGAATTTGTCCATTCAAGTCCTTTTTTTTTTGAATCTGGAATGTGTGGCAGGCCAATGAGTGTGAGAAGAATAGGGAATGGCCACTGTAAGTGGCTAATGTGTGGAGGAAGAGGGCCCTAGAGATAATCGAGCGCGCGTTTAAACGTCTGTGGGGAGGAGACGGAGGAGACGCAGACAACCTGCTATATGCGTTTGAGCCATAGGGTCAAACGCAAGACTTGAAAGACGCGTCTTGCTCTTGAATGTTTACATAGGCAAAACTTAAATGAGTTTAGTTTAAACACCGATGGTAACGTCTGCAGTTCAGGTCTCGCCTGCGCTCGTGCGCTATCAACTCCTGGGTGATGGCGGCGTAAATGACAGGTCATGTTCGAGATTTGGCACTCACATTGAACAGTGTTTACAAAGAGTAATCGTTTTGTTCACGTTTTTTTGATTATCGCTGTTGTAATGTATTATTTGGGAAGCCAGCAAGTGAATTTAACTGGCACACTAGACGCAGGTCGGAAGAACAAGTCAATAGTTAGCTTGCTCATGATTGCTCAGACCCTATGGCTCAAACGCATATAGCAGGTTGTCTGCGTCTCCTCCGTCTCCTTCCCACAGACGTTTAAACGCGCGCTCGATTATCTCTAGGGCCCTCTTCCTCCACACATTAGCCACTTACAGTGGCCATTCCCTATTCTTCTCACACTCATTGGCCTGCCACACATTCCAGATTCATTGATAAGCCCCTTCCGTGTAAAAAAAAAAAAGGGGGACAAATTTACTGGTCGCACATGTGCGACTGGATGTAAAATTCAGTCGCACACTCTCAAATTTTGGTCGTAAAATGTGCAGTCTGGAGCCCTGGCCCTGAAACAACATTCTTATCAAGACTGTATTTGGACTAATTTTTGGGCTAAGATTCAGGACATGAAAATTGTTTCAGGACCAATAAAGGATACTAATCCAGGAACCTATCCCACTTGGTTAAATCTTGTTGTAAACTTTACAGGATTACTACTATGATATGACAAAATAGCCTACATATTCACTAATAGCCACTCCAGACCAGACATTTGAGGTCCAAGTATCCTTAAGTATTCAATTACTTTTCATGCACAAGTAAACACAAACATTATAGAAATTCAGCACAGGCTATGAGATTCATAGCATGGTGTGATGATTAGATGGGCTGGCTCTGACTGAATATCTAATTACATCACAGTGTTTCTGAGTGATTACTTTATGCTGAAATGAGTCACATCTTTCTGAGTCAGACTTGAACAGCTCAAGACTTCCAAGAACAAGTGAGTCTTTCAGTATATAGTATTGAGTCTGCAGCAGGGCCGTGCACAGACCTTTTGAGGGGCATGTGCTGAAACTGAAAAAGGGCACCCCCCTCCCTTTTTTTTATATCAAGATTATTTAGTAAGCTTACATTAAAGGAGGAAATGGTCTCATCTTCATGACAAATTCAATAAAAAAAAATAGTCTCAAAAGCTTTAGATTTATTCACTATTAATAACCGTAATAATAATATAGATAATATAGATATACAGGGTTTCAGGGCTTCTTTAAACCTAATTACAACAGCAACCTTCTGTGAGCCATGCTTGAAGATGTTTATGACTTCACTGTGATCCACTGGGATGTCCCTCTCTTTGGCTATGAGGAGAAGGTCTGAGAGTCTCTCCTCTGAGCAAAGGCTTCGGAGTTGGTTCTTAATTAACCTCATTTTTGAAAAGGATCTCTCCACAGTTGCAGTTGATGGCAAAAACCTGATACTGTGGAGGACCAATGTTGGTCTCTTGAAGGTCACTTATTCACTACACTTCCCATAAAATAAGCCAGCAATGAAAAAAATTATAAAATAGTGTGAAAAGTACAGTTGCAGTGAAAAGCATTTCTGAAGGATCATGTGACACTGCAGAGTACTGAACTAAAGATGCTGAAAATTCAGCTTTGACCACAGAAATAAATTACATTTTAAAATATATTCAAATAGAAAACAGTTATTTTAAATTGTACAAATATTTCACAATATTACTGGTTTTGCTTATTTTGGATCAAATAAATTAAGCCTTGGAATGAATTAAATCATGAATTACATTCTGCATGATAAAATATAAAGATTTCACAGTGATCTTCTGTAATGTTTTTTTTTTTTTTTTTTAGTTACTACTACAACATTACTGTAGTAAAACCATGTTTAACTACATTTATACATGTGAGGACGACCGGAGAGTAGGTATAGAATACTGTAGATTCAAAAATTAGATAGCGAATACGTGCATATTAACAGACTTGAATTAACCATAATTTAATATTATTACCATAACATTAAATGTTAAATGATTAAATGTTAATAAATTAAGTGTATCAGCAATCATAAATCAAAGAACACATTTCTTAGAAATATATGTTACCTCGGTGACGAGGATCACTCGTGCTTTGTGTAGTTCCAGTACGAACAGCGCGGGGGCGCACCTGTGCTTATGATTTTCCGATGGAAACGGCGCCGGCGGCATCATTACATTTTCATCAACAGCTTACCAACTAGATTGTTATAGCTATATAGGCGCTCAGTTTTTCCTGTTGTAAAATACATTTGGTCAAAATCGCATTTTATAAAAAATGAAATGCTACTGTATGTGTCACCGGGGTGACAAAGGAGGCGGAACCTTTTAATCACGGCCGGGTTTCCGAGGGGAGGGATTTCCGGTGTGGGACCCGGAAGACTCCAGTTCCGGAAAACTCCGAGCAGAGACGGAGGATGATTAGTTGATACAAAACAGGTGCGGGAGAGGATGATTGCGATCGCGATTGGGACGCGTTGTCAGTTGGGAAGGATAAAAGGACATTTCATCTTCAACAAAGGAGGAGAAAGGAGAGAGGAATAGCGGCGGGAGATACTCGGGTGAATCTGGAGATGTGGAGATGCGGACCGGAGGACTGTGGTGGATAAGAGATAAGTGCTATTGATGTTTGGATTGAGAAACGAGAAATCTGGTGGAGGACGTGATGAGAGGATAAGTGCTGTTGATGTTTGGACTGTGATACGAGAAATCTGTTTGGAGGATGTGATGAGGCTGCATGAAGTGTAATTTTGTCTTTTTGGAGGAAGTTGAATGTCCCACGCTCCATTGGAAGAAGTCCAAGAGATTGTAAGAGGTGCAGTGGACCAGACCCCCTGTCTCCGCCCTAGTTTGTGAGTGACGAGACTTTGCAGTGTTGTTCATTAATGTAAACACGTGTGCAGATTTGTGCGAGTTGCAGTTGAGCACGAGTGGAGGTGTAATGCAGTGACATTGGGGAAGTGGTCCTGGCTGTGGAGACATCGTCTGCGACTCATTGGATGGAGACCGTTGGAAGAAGTCATCTAGTGGTGAAATTCTCCTTTTCTCCTCTTTAATCGTTACGGGGCATTGTGAAGTGTTAGTTTGTTGTGGAGTCCTCATCTGTTCTCTGCCTGTCTGAGCCCTGTGAATGGAGCTAGCTTTGCTGTGGAATCCTCATCTTCTCTCTCTGTCTGCCTGAGCCTTAGCCAGCTTTGCTGTGGAATCCTCATCTTCTCTCTCTGTCTGCCGGAGCCTTGTGAGTAGAACCAGCTTCGCTGTTGAATCCTCATCTCCTCTCCGTCTGAGCCCTGTGAATAGAGCCAGCTTTGCTGTGGAATCCTCATCTTCTCCCTCTGTCGGCCTGAGCCTTAGCCAGCTTTGCTGTGGAATCCTCATCTTCTCTCTCTGTCTGCCGGAGCCTTGTGAGTAGAACCAGCTTCGCTGTTGAATCCTCATCTCCTCTCTGTCCGAGCCCTGTGAATAGAGCCAGCTTTGCTGTGGAATCCTCATCTTCTCCCTCTGTCTGCCTGAGCCTTAGCCAGCTTCGCTGTGGAAACCTCATCTTCTCTCTGTCTGAGCCCTGTGAATGGAGCTAGCTTTGCTGTGGAATCCTCATCTTCTCTCTCTGTCTGCCGGAGCCTTGTGAGTAGAACCAGCTTCGCTGTTGAATCCTCATCTCCTCTCTGTCTGAGCCCTGTGAATAGAGCCAGCTTTGCTGTGGAATCCTCATCTTCTCTCTCTGTCTGCCTGAGCCTTGCGAGCAGAACAAGCTTTGCTGTTGAATCCTCATCTTCTCTCTCTCTGAGCCCTGTGAATAGAGCTAGCTTTGCTGTGGAATCCTCATCTTCTCTCTCTGTCTGCCTGAGCCTTGTGAGTAGAACAAGCTTCGCTGTTGAATCCTCATCTCCTCTCTGTCTGAGCCCTGTGAATAGCGCCAGCTTTGCTGTGGAAACCTCATCTTCTCTCTGTTTGCCTGAGCCCTGTGAATAGAGCCAGCTTCGCTGTAGAAACTTCATCCTCTCTCTCTCCGCCTGAGCCCTGTGCATAGAGCCAGCTTTGCTGTTGAACCTTCATCTTCCCTCTGTCTGCCCGGGCCTTGTGAAGAGAGCCAGCCTTGCTGTCGAATCCTTATTCCTTTCCATCCATCTGGATCCTGTGAGTAAAGTCGTTATACTGTTGCACGCCCACCTGTGTCCGCTGTCCGCCGGTGCCCTGGGAAGCGAGCCAGTTCTGTGGCTGATTCCGTACTCTTCCCCGTCCATCCGAATCCTGGGAAGAGAGAGACAGTTCTGCTGTGAATTCCGAGAGAAACAGTTCCGCTGATAATTCTTACCTATTCTCTGCCTGTCTGAGCCCTGAGAAGAGGGCCAGTTCTGTGGCTGATTCCGTACTCCTCTTCGTCATCCGAATCCTGTAACAAGAGAGACAGTTCTGCTGTGAATCCGAGAGGAACAGTTCCGCTGATAATTCTTACCTGTTCCTTGCCTGCCCGAGTCCTGAGAAGGACCAGTTATACGGCTGAAACCTCACCTTCCTCCAGTTGGCTTGAGGTTGTTTTTACCTAATTTATTCAATAAAGATTCTGTGTTTTTCTACATTACTTTGCCTCTGTGTCCTCTGTGGTGTTGGCTCCTCGCGGTGGTACGTGAGTCGGGGGCTGGGACGGCCGGTCATCTGGCGTCCACTCCTCCCCCGACCCGGTGACATAAAGTGGCGTAGTCGGCAGGGTTGTTGCCACCGCGAGTTGAAGCGGCCACAGGTTTACTATGGCCGACGAAGAGATGGTGGCTGCAAGACCACAGGTCATGCCCGTGTTTATGGGAGCCCCTTGGGCCCAGCGTTATGGAGGACCGGGATCAGAACTACATCTCCAGGACTGGAGGACGCAAACCGAATACCTGGCTGGCCTCCAGGGGCTGAGTGATGCACAGAAGACACAGTTTGTTCTGGGCTCCCTGGAGGGAGAAGCAAAGAGGGAAGTTCTAGCTGCACCCAGCACTGCACGAGCCACCGCCAAGGCCATCTTTGACTTTTTGGCGGAACTGTATGGGGATACTACCCCCGTGGCCGCCCTTCGGGCTCAGTTCTTCAACTTTCGACAAGGTCCTAGGCAAGCCTTACGGGCTTATGCGTTGAAGCTACGTGAGCAGTTTGTTCGATTGAAAGGGCGACCCGATCATGGTCTGGGTGATGGAGATTCCTTACTGCGAGATCAGTTTGTTTTGGGGCTCCGAGACGGGCCTATTCGACAGAGTATAAAGCTCCAGCTCCGCCGAGACCCAGCGTTAACTTTTGAAGACCTCCGACAGGAGGCCTTGGCGTTAGAGATGGATCAGGGTGAGGCAACTGACCCACCGGTGTGTATGGCTGTTGGTGGTGCCTCTACTCCAACCGTAGATTGGAAACAGAAGTTGCGTGCAGAACTGTTGGAGGACGTTAAAGGACAGATGGCTGAACTATCTAAGACCCTCCTAGAAGAACTGCGCCGGGGACAGCTCAGTGGCCGGGATCGATCCTATTCCGAGGGGAGCCGAGAGCCCGGACGGCGCCCTGGACAACCGGCTAATCCGAGGTTCCAGTGGGATGGTCAGGGCAGGCCCATTTGTAACAGCTGCGGGGAATCAGGACATTATAGCCGTCAGTGTGGCCCCCGACGCGGTTCCCAAGAGGGTTTTTAGTTGCGCCGGCCACTGCGGGTCAAGTGGCCGGGACCCCCTTAAATGACCCCCTTTCTATGCCTATCCTCCGAGACGACTGGGTTGGACGTTGTCCAACCGTGAAGATTCAGGTTAATGGGGTGGAGATTGAAGGTTTAGTCGACACCGGTTCCCAAGTCACGTTATTCTCCGAGAGCCTGTCCAGGGAACTCTTTAAAAACCGACGACTTCAGGAGGCGGAGTCCTCACAACTTGTGTTGAGAGGAGCAAACGGGCTAGATATTCCCTATACCGGCTATGTGATTGTGGACTTCCATGTTCAAGGGGTCCCCGTACGACAAAAAGGAGTTGTTATCGTTAGAGACCGCTGCTTGGGTTCACATCGAGCATTGATTGGCATGAATGTCATTTCGGAATGCTGGGAAGAGCTGTTCCGAAACCGGCCGGCCCAGGCCCCTTTCGGTCCCAGAGCGACAGGAATGGGAGCGTATTCTGGCTGACTGCCGTAGGATTCAGGCGGCTAACCGCGAGGAGGAACGCGAAAGCATTGGGCGAGTCATTTGCCGGTTTGGCCTGACAGTTCCAGCACGAAGCGAGGCAGCGATATGGGCCCGGCTGCCTCCAAGGTCTTATGGCGCGGATGACTGGGTCCTCCTCGAACCACATTGGGATTGCCAATCCATCGGAGTGGCCCGAGGGCTGGCTGTGGTCCATCGGGGCCGGGTCTCGGTGCGGGTACGGAACGTTAACCCGTATCCTGTCGTCCTTCGCCGCCATCAACGCCTGGTCTGAGTCACCGCAGTGCGTTCCCACCAGGTGAGGGAAGAGAGAGACGTTTGCTTCCGTCAAGTGAGCTCTGTGGTAGTGGAAGTGGCTGTTAGATCGGTAGAGCCGAGGAATGACCCCCAGAGAGGTGGAATACCGGATCATGTGGCAGGAGATTCTTTAAAAGGAGAGGGCCTGGAAGAGGAACAACAACTCCAACTCCGAGACTTTCTGGCGAAATGGCAACATGTGTTCTCTACCCACGATGAAGACTATGGGTGTACGGGGATTGTCAAACATCAGATTCCTACAGGCGACGCGGCACCAAGCAGAGAGCGGTATCGGCCGGTGCCCCCGACGCTTTATTCAGAGGTTCGCACCCTGCTGAAGGGGATGCTGGATGGAGGAATCATACGGGAGAGTAGTAGCCCTTGGGCGGCCCCAATTGTGCTAGTGCGGAAAAAGACCGGTGCCTGGAGATTTTGTGTTGACTATCGGAAGTTGAACGACGTGACGAAGAAGGACGCATTCCCCTTACCACGCATTGAGGATTCCCTCACTAGTCTGACTCAGGCCGCTTGGTACTCCACGTTAGATCTGGCCAGTGGGTACTGGCAGGTGCAGGTGGACGAGAGGGATAGGGAGAAGACTGCCTTCACCACTCCATTTGGGCTCTTTGAGTGGGAGCGGATGCCGTTTGGGCTGTGCAATGCCCCTGCGACTTTCCAGAGGCTAATGCAGCGATGCTTGGGGGGGCAGTTGGTTGATTCAACCTTGGTCTACCTCGATGACGTCATAGTATTCTCGCCAGACTTCGCCTCCCATCTGCTCCACCTGGAACGTGTGTTCCAGGCTATGGAAAAATATGGATTGAAGTTGCGGCCGGATAAATGCCAGCTATTTAGGAGTGAGGTGCAGTTTCTGGGCCATCGGGTCAGCGCTGCAGGGGTGTCCCCTGACCTGGAGAAAGTGTCTGCCGTCCAGGGCTGGGAGGTGCCAAAAACTGTCCGGCAAGTAAGGTCCTTCTTGGGCTTTGTAGGCTACTATCGACGTTTCATCAAGGGGTTTTCGGGGATTGCCAAGCCCCTGAATCGACTCCTCGAAGGTACCGGACGCTCCCGACCCCGGGGATCTCCCTCCGTGGACTGGGACTCGGCGTGTGAATCGGCTTTCCAAAAACTCAAGCGGGAACTCCTGCAGGCCCCGATCCTGGCGTATGCTGATTTTACTCAGCCGTTTATCCTATACACCGACGCAAGTAATGCCGGATTGGGAGCTGTACTCGCACAACGACAGCAGGGAGAGGAGAGAGTTATTGCATATGCCAGCCGGAGTCTCCATCCAGCCGAGCGGAATGCCTCCAACTATAGCTCTTTCAAGATAGAACTTCTGGCAATGAAGTGGGCGATGACGGAAAAATTTAAAGACTACTTATGGGGAGCGAAGGTGATGGTGGTGACCGATAACAACCCCCTGGTTCATCTGCAGACAGCCAGATTGGGAGCGGTGGAGCAGCGTTGGGTGGCCCAGCTGGCCAATTACGATTACCAGCTTCAATATCGACCAGGTAGAGAGCATACTAATGCGGATGCGCTGTCCCGACTCCCTGTGCCTAACGAGAGTGGGCGAACCGTATCCCCTACTTTTGAACCGGAGGAAAGACTGTTAGTGGGAGTGGTGGAAGCCCCCGGAATCCGGTTGGAGGGAGTACCCACTGGCTGGAGATGGGACCCAGGCCGGTGGAAAGAGTTACAGCAGAGGGATGTTGACCTGGCAAGGGTGCATGGTTACCTGCAACAAGGTTCTAGGCCTGGGGTAGAAGAGAGGCAGACTCAAACCGTGGCAGTAAGGAAACTCATGGGGCAGTGGAAGAGACTCAGTTTGAGAGAGGGGGTGATCTGTCGTTTTATTCAAGAGCCAGTAACCCAGGAGGCGGTATACCAGGTGGTGGTGCCAGAAGAACAGCGTTTGGCCCTGCTGGAAGCCTACCACACGCACACAGGACACCAAGGACAAGAAAGGACATTATCCCTGTTAAGGAGGTATTTTCACTGGACAGGGATGGAGGCGACGGTCAGGGTGTTCGTTCAAAGCTGCCCCGGGTGTGTACTTTTTAAGACCAGGAAAGAGGCAAGAGCTCCCTTGGTCCCCATGTGCCCTAGAGCACCTCTGCACATCGTGGGGATGGACTTTTTAACGCTGGGTCGGCCCACGGATCGGTACCAGAACATCTTGGTAGTAACTGATCTATTTACAAAATACGCATGGGCTATTCCTACCCCAGACCAAACAGCTGTTACCACTGCCGGTGTACTCTGGCGAGCTATTATCCAGCCCTTCGGGTGCCCCGAGACTCTTTACTCGGATCAGGGCCCGAACTTTGAAGCTAGGGTCGTACAAGAACTGAGCCGCCTTTATGGGTGCCGGAAGACTCGCACTACCTTGTATCACCCCCAAGGTAACGGGGGGTGCGAGAGGTTCAACCAGACCCTGTTGGGGTTACTCGGGACCTTGGAAGCCGACCAACAGAGTCAGTGGGAGGAATGCCTCCCTGCCCTAGTACAAGCCTATAATAACAGTGTACACAGCACCACAGGTTATGCCCCGGCATTCTTGATGTTTGGGAGACACATGCGGTTACCGGTTGATCTGTTGCTGGGGACCAAGCCTACGGAGGGAGTTCAGAGTACGACGGAGTGGGTGGGTCGTCATCATCGGCAGCTCCATTACGCCTACCGTCGGGTTACGGACCATCTGAGCGCAGCAGCAGCCAAAAATAAACGGTTGTATGATCGGACAGCTCAAGAAGCCCCCCTACTGCCCGGAGAGCGAGTATTGGTGCGAGACAATCGACGCCCAGGGAAGGGCAAACTCAGCGACCGTTGGGAGACTGTACCGTATGTGGTGGAACGCCAACAAAAGCCTGATCTACCTCTGTATACCGTTCGCCCTGAAGGAAGGCTAGGCCCTGAGCGGGTACTCCACCGGAATTTGCTTCGTCCTTGCCCAAATTATTTGGCCCCGATGGAAGAGGCCCCTGAACGGTCTATGACCCCAGTAGCTCCATCAGTGGGATGGGCCGTGGTCCCAAGGGGCCCCGAAATCGAGGCGGCAAGAGCAGTCCCCTTATCCCCACCTCGACGTTCCCAGAGGGACAACCAGGGGAGGCCACCCCAGCGATACGGCGAGTGGGCCGAAGTTTCCCGGTCCTAGGGACTAGTCCCGAATGGCAGGGGGGGATGTCACCGGGGTGACAAAGGAGGCGGAACCTTTTAATCACGGCCGGGTTTCCGAGGGGAGGGATTTCCGGTGTGGGACCCGGAAGACTCCAGTTCCGGAAAACTCCGAGCAGAGACGGAGGATGATTAGTTGATACAAAACAGGTGCGGGAGAGGATGATTGCGATCGCGATTGGGACGCGTTGTCAGTTGGGAAGGATAAAAGGACATTTCATCTTCAACAAAGGAGGAGAAAGGAGAGAGGAATAGCGGCGGGAGATACTCGGGTGAATCTGGAGATGTGGAGATGCGGACCAGAGGACTGTGGTGGATAAGAGATAAGTGCTATTGATGTTTGGATTGAGATTGTGAATGGAGCTAGCTTTGCTGTGGAATCCTCATCTTCTCTCTCTGTCTGCCTGAGCCTTAGCCAGCTTTGCTGTGGAATCCTCATCTTCTCTCTCTGTCTGCCGGAGCCTTGTGAGTAGAACCAGCTTCGCTGTTGAATCCTCATCTCCTCTCCGTCTGAGCCCTGTGAATAGAGCCAGCTTTGCTGTGGAATCCTCATCTTCTCCCTCTGTCGGCCTGAGCCTTAGCCAGCTTTGCTGTGGAATCCTCATCTTCTCTCTCTGTCTGCCGGAGCCTTGTGAGTAGAACCAGCTTCGCTGTTGAATCCTCATCTCCTCTCTGTCCGAGCCCTGTGAATAGAGCCAGCTTTGCTGTGGAATCCTCATCTTCTCCCTCTGTCTGCCTGAGCCTTAGCCAGCTTCGCTTTGGAAACCTCATCTTCTCTCTGTCTGAGCCCTGTGAATGGAGCTAGCTTTGCTGTGGAATCCTCATCTTCTCTCTCTGTCTGCCGGAGCCTTGTGAGTAGAACCAGCTTCGCTGTTGAATCCTCATCTCCTCTCTGTCTGAGCCCTGTGAATAGAGCCAGCTTTGCTGTGGAATCCTCATCTTCTCTCTCTGTCTGCCTGAGCCTTGCGAGCAGAACAAGCTTTGCTGTTGAATCCTCATCTTCTCTCTCTCTGAGCCCTGTGAATAGAGCTAGCTTTGCTGTGGAATCCTCATCTTCTCTCTCTGTCTGCCTGAGCCTTGTGAGTAGAACAAGCTTCGCTGTTGAATCCTCATCTCCTCTCTGTCTGAGCCCTGTGAATAGCGCCAGCTTTGCTGTGGAAACCTCATCTTCTCTCTGTTTGCCTGAGCCCTGTGAATAGAGCCAGCTTCGCTGTAGAAACTTCATCCTCTCTCTCTCCGCCTGAGCCCTGTGCATAGAGCCAGCTTTGCTGTTGAACCTTCATCTTCCCTCTGTCTGCCCGGGCCTTGTGAAGAGAGCCAGCCTTGCTGTCGAATCCTTATTCCTTTCCATCCATCTGGATCCTGTGAGTAAAGTCGTTATACTGTTGCACGCCCACCTGTGTCCACTGTCCGCCGGTGCCCTGGGAAGCGAGCCAGTTCTGTGGCTGATTCCGTACTCTTCCCCGTCCATCCGAATCCTGGGAAGAGAGAGACAGTTCTGCTGTGAATTCCGAGAGAAACAGTTCCGCTGATAATTCTTACCTGTTCTCTGCCTGTCTGAGCCCCGAGAAGAGGGCCAGTTCTGTGGCTGATTCCGTACTCCTCTTCGTCATCCGAATCCTGTAACAAGAGAGACAGTTCTGCTGTGAATCCGAGAGGAACAGTTCCGCTGATAATTCTTACCTGTTCCTTGCCTGCCCGAGTCCTGAGAAGGACCAGTTATACGGCTGAAACCTCACCTTCCTCCAGTTGGCTTGAGGTTGTTTTTACCTAATTTATTCAATAAAGATTCTGTGTTTTTCTACATTACTTTGCCTCTGTGTCCTCTGTGGTGTTGGCTCCTCACGGTGGTACGTGAGTCGGGGGCTGGGACGGCCGGTCATCTGGCGTCCACTCCTCCCCCGACCCGGTGACATATGCACAGGCTATTTAAGTGTAGGCTATGTATTGGCTATGACTATGGCAAATGCTAGCATAGCCCTCTCTCTCAGGTCCCACATGTCTTAGTCAGACATCAAATAAATAAAATATGCACTTTTATAGACAACGTGTTTAGTACTTATTCAAACAACAAGATCTTTGTTTACCCTTGCAAAACTTCGTTCAGCTGCTGACTGCTGTGCGGCCGCTGCGAAGCTTCAGTTGATTCAGTCAGGGGGGCGGAGTTATCAGCTTTACTGACAGTTTAAGATCGAACAAGATTTACACAAGCTCTTTTTAAGATCTTTCATTGGCTAAATATTTTTAAAACAGACAGATAGACTTAAAGGGTGACCATTAGCAATCATTTATAAAAATTAAAAAAAACACCACCACCAAAAAAAGGGCACTTCGGCAAAAAGGGCATGTGCTCTGCACAGGTTGAGCCCTACCTGTGCATGTGCCTGGTCTGCACTCTGCAGTATATAGTACCATCCATTAGTCTTCCTCCTGTGTCTGTGATGCTTTCTCTCTCTTCTTTCTTCTTCCTTGCTCCTTATTTTCAGCCTGGGCACAGACACACACACATTGGGTTGCATGTTCTATGGGGACATTCCATAGACATAATGGTTTTTATACTGTTCAAACTGTATATTCTATCCCTCTACACTAACCCTACCCCTAAACCTACCCTTCAAAGGAAAGATTCTGCTATTTTAGATATTAAAAAAACATAGTTTCGTATGATTTATAAGCTGTTTTCTTCAAAAAATATCCCGACAAGGTCTACATTTACTGGCATTACTATACTTATGGGGACATTTTGTCCCCAAAACATAGGGAAAACCAGGACCACACACACGCACACATGTACGCACGTACACACACACACACACACACTTTCCTGGGCGTCATGAATCTTTCATTCTGCCGCTTGTTATAATCCCTGAGGTGTGCTCCCAGGACACACACACACACACACCTTACACCAGAGGAGAGAGAAGGAGAGAAAGGCGAGACAGAGAATGACAAATTGATGCATATTGCAGGACTGTGCTTCAGAGCAGCTTTTACTAGGGTTCTTTTACAAAAAAAACAAAAAACAAACAAACAAAAAAACCACCTTGAGAGACAGGCAAAGAGACAAGGAAAGGCAAGCCTCATTTCTTTTGTTCTTGAAGCTCTATACCCTCCACATCCCCCCAGCTATTCCACATCAGACTGACCCTGAGGGATGTTCACACAATTTCCAACAATCTTTCTCAGCCTCATTTTGAGCAGTCAGAGACACATCAGAAGCACTCATGGGAGAGGATTTGCCTTCAGGGGAAACATATTCCACAGTCTCTACTAATGACCATATAAAAAAACACAGACTGTAATCTGACCACTGACTCAGTAACACAGCTAGAGTCTAATGAGCACAGTAACACACACACACACACACACACACACACACACACACACACACACACACACACACACACACACACACACACACACACACACACACACACACACACACACACGCACACACGCACACACACACAATAGACCATGTTGGAGTTTTAGAAAACATTTGTGAGGTTTCCTGCATGTAATGCAACTTTCTTTCCCCCATTTGTGTGTTATTCCAAGTGGAACTAAATGAATGAATGAATTAACGACGTGTGTGGTTGCACCAGTCCATCAACACACAATCAGAGCATTCAAACATCCACTCTGAACTGATGATGTTACATAACAGTGAAGAGAGAGATAGACAGAAAACGAGGCATGATATTTATGTATTTATCCTCTTATAATTATTTTTCTTATAATTACACTGTGAAAATGATTGAAAAATTTACAGAAAAACTATAAAACCCCTTTAATTGGTTAACTGTAAGTTAGATGCTATTTGCACTAAGTGTACATAGATTCTATTTATAATTAGTACAAATAGTGGCATATACTATTTGCACATCAGTCTATTGTAGTATATTATAAAACAGTATGCAATAATAACAACATATTTTGTGTATATTGTATATTTATTAAAATCATAAATGGATGCTGCTTTATTAGAAAATACAGTAGATTAGAGTTACATCATGTAATTCTAAACAAATTCTACAGAATTAAACTGTGGCATTCACTGAAAATTACTGAACTGTGTTCATCTGTGCACCAGAAGTTGATGGACCTTCCTCCTGCTGTTCTTCCAGGGGGAGAGATAAGAATATCCGTTTATACTTAGATATAAACTTAGATTCTATAGGCTACTCCACATAAATAATGTGAATCAATGTAAATGTGTAGATTGTTTGATGTGTAGACACATAATATTAACATTACCTCTGTATGTGTTGAGAATTTATTTGTTAGAAGACTATTTAAAAGAATAGTTACGAAAGTTAAGATTACCAAGTTAAAATTAATAAGTTAACATTTAATACACAACACTAAGATTAACAGTTCATGTTTCAGATACATATGTGGTCAAAAACATTCATGTGTAATTATTATTTGTGAATTGACTTCATTTCCCAAGATGCATTGAGCAATGGTGAAAGGCACGTGATTCACGTGAAGTTTGTTTATGTTTTGTGATTTTGGCAACGGCCATCTTGTGAACGATTTGCTGAACAAGCACGCTGTATTTATCTTTGTTTCTTTTTCATTAAACGTCTAAACGAAGCAGCGTCTCTCATCGTCATTCCTAGTCTATAAGACGATAAATGTGCAACATTTTTGGTGCCGGAAACCCGGGAAACAGAAGATTATGAGTGACGAAGACCACGGAGAGCAACCGGTCGGTATGGAACAACTTGAAAGGTCCAAAAGAAAGCGTCGGACGATACGGAGTTCTACAACGAGACTGCTAAACCAGATCGACGTCGAATTATTAAAGGGAGACAAGGATATCGACCGTGTGCGGGACATGTTAGCCGTGTTGTCAGCAAAGGAGGACAGTTTGCGCGAGCTGGACAGCATAGTGGAGGAACACACTTCGCTGGAAGACGTGGATGCGGAGATTGAACTCGCAGAGGAATACAGAGACCGCGTCATCGAGATGAAAGCGCGAGCTCACCGAGTGATCCGAGAACATGAGACTGTGAGTAACCCACGACCTGCTCAGTCAAGCGATGGTAGTGCAAACAAACCAACAGTGAGACTGCCTAAGCTACAAATTGATAAGTTTAGCGGAGATGTTAGTGTATGGCAGGAATTTTGGAGCCAGTATGAGACTGCTA
This sequence comes from Rhinichthys klamathensis goyatoka, assembly GCF_029890125.1. Classification (NCBI taxonomy): domain Eukaryota; kingdom Metazoa; phylum Chordata; class Actinopteri; order Cypriniformes; family Leuciscidae; genus Rhinichthys; species Rhinichthys klamathensis. Next base: position 5,847,439 of record NW_026606584.1, read on the forward strand.
TTCATAGCAACAATGCACTTTGCAAAAAAGAAAAGTTTACCTACCTGAAAACTTATCTTACTGGAACGGCTGCAAAGGCAGTAGCAGGGCTTACACTGACAGACAGTAACTATGATGCTGCAATTGATATTCTCCAAAGCAGATTTGGAAGGAAAGATCTCATTGTAAATGCTCACATGTCAAAGCTTCTGAATCTCACTCCTGTAAAGAAATCATCTGATGTCAGTGCATTAAGGCAGTTATATGATGACTGTGAAATTCAAATCAGAAGCCTAGAGTCATTGGGAGTGGTATCTGACACCTATGGCGGTATGTTGTGCCCAATATTACTCCAGATGATGCCAGACGACATGGCTCTTGAATACAGCCGTCACAGAGGAGATGACGATGAGTGGAATGTGCCTAATATGTTGAAGTTCCTGCAGAAAGAGGTTCAGAGCCGAGAGAGAACTTTACAAATGATGAAATCATACAACCAGAGAGAAACCCAGTCTGCTAACGAAACATGCCGCAAATCATATTCATCCAGTGATGTGAAATTAAAGAAACCAAGCATGACATCTGCAGCTGCACTACACATTGCTGACCAGAAAATGCGAAACTGCCTGTTCTGTGATAGCACTGAACACAAATCTGAAAAATGTCCAGACCACACGGTGTCAGCACGCAAGGAAAAACTGAAGAAGCTTGGCAGGTGCTTTGTGTGTCTGGGGACCAAACACATAGCCAGGTTTTGCAGGTCAAAGGGCATGTCATGTGCCACATGTGGAGGCAGGCATCATGCAGCCATTTGTGAGAAAAATGAGACATCTCCACCTGCTGCGGTTGCCAACATTGACAACATTGTTATTTCCTCAGTAATTCCCCAAGCGGAGAAAGACAAACCTGACATTGAGAACACTGTGCTGCTACAAACTGCCAAGGCATGGGTTGTAGGACCCACAAGCAGGAAGATGGTCCGCTGCTTGCTAGATGGAGGTAGTCAGGGGAGTTTTGTGCATGAGAATGTGGTGAAGGCGCTGCAGCTACCTGTTACGAGGAAAGGGACACTCACGCTTCACACATTTGGCTCCTCTGCTCCAACAACGGTGATTTGCAATATAGTGAAGCTCAGCTTGGAGAATGTATGGGATAATCAGCAGGGAATCGAAATCGAGGCAGTTGTCACCCCCAAAGTGTGCACAGCGCTGATGAAAGTGCCTGGTGAACACATACAAAGAGAAATGAAAAGCAGAGGTCTTCAACTAGCAGACTGTGCTGGAGATGATAAACCTGAACTTTCTGTGCTAATTGGCTCTGATTATTACTGGCAGATAGTATCAGGGAGAGTAGAGAGACTGACAAGGAGCCTAGTGGCACTGGAGAGCACTTTCGGATGGGGAGTGCAAGGCCCAGTAGCAGTATCCAGCATGACAGAGACGACCTGCATGCATATTCAGCTCAGCGAGGATGCACAGATTGATAAACAGCTGCATGCATTCTGGGAGCTTGAGTCCCTGGGCATCACAAGTGAGAAGTCTGAGAGCCCAGAGGATGTAGAAGCGTTGCGGCGGTTCGAGGAAACCTCCATCTTCAAGGATGGGCGTTACCAAGTGGAGTTGCCATGGCGACAACATCATCCTCCACTTCAAGACAATTACCGCATCACAAAAAAGAGACTTGAGAGTTTGAAAAGGAAACTAAGCAAGGATGTCACACTCTACAGCAGATACAATGAAGTTGTGGAGGACTACTTAAAACAAGGAATGGCAGAGGACGTGCCAAGGGAGCATGCATCATCACAAGGCAGTCAGACATATTACTTACCTCATCACGCGGTATTGAGAGAGGATAAGGCGACAACAAAACTGCGGGTTGTGTTTGATGCGTCCTCCCACGAAAATAAAAGTCCCTCACTAAATGACTGTCTCTTAACAGGTCCCAATCTGAATCCAGATCTGATGAGTATTTTGATCAAATTTAGACTGCATGAAATCGCATATATGGCAGATATCAAGAAAGCATTTCTGCAGATTTCACTCTCAGAAAGAGATCGGGACGCTGTAAGATTTCTGTGGTTCATGGGACCGCCAACGGAGGAGAAGGACGTGACGCTACGCATGCTCAGAATGACAAGAGTGGTGTTTGGAGCTTCATCAAGACCATTCTTACTCGCAGCCACCATTAGGAAGCATTTAAGACAGTATGAGCTAGAACACCCACATGTGGTAGAAGTCCTTAGCTCCTCACTCTACGTCGATGATTTTATTTCAAGTGCAAGTGAGGTGACCAAGGCACATACAGTGACAACGACAGCCAGGAACATTATGTCTACTGCAGGCATGGAGCTATGTAAATGGATGACAAACTCTCCTGAGCTCAAAGAAAAATGGCAGGAAAGCTTGATGGATCGTGCTGTGCAACCAGAATCACACGGGTCTGTGCTGAAGGTGCTGGGTATGGTGTGGAGACCGGCCACTGATGATTTTGTGTTCGACCTCAGGGGGCTGCTTGATATTCTGAAAGAAAGAGAAAACACAAAACGAAGTGTTCTGCAGTCTTCTGCTCGCATTTTTGACCCTCTAGGATTCCTGACTCCTTACACTATCAGGATTAAGTGTTTGTTCCAAGAGATGTGGGAGAGAGGGCTCAAGTGGGACGAGGAACTGCCACCTGATCTGACGAAGAAATGGCAACAGTGGTGCTCAGAGCTCCCACAACTGCATCAGGTCTCAATCCCACGATGGTATCAAACACACATACCACAGCAGGACGGTCAAGAGTTAAAGCTACATGTGTTCTGTGACTCGAGTGAAAGGGCGTATAGTGCAGTTGCTTATCTTCAAGGAGAAACAAAGGAAGGAGAAGTGACCATAAGCCTGGTTGCATCCAAGTCCAGAGTGGCTCCACTCAAAAGGATGACACTGCCACGCCTGGAGCTAATGGGTGCTGTAATAGCAGCCAGGCTGGGGAACACCCTCATGAAAGCACTGCAGCTAGACAAGACACAACTCAGACTATGGACAGACTCAATGATAGTGCTGCATTGGATTTGTGGTTCTGCTCATAAGTGGAAGCAGTTTGTAGCAAATAGAGTCACAGAAATCCAGTCTCTGACTGACCCACAGTCATGGTCTCACTGCAAAGGGAAAATGAATCCAGCTGACCTCCCCACCAGAGGCCTAACTGTGCAGGACCTGAAGCAGAGCACATTGTGGTGGAATGGTCCTTGTGTTCTGATGTCACCTGATCAGTTAGAGAGCACTCAGGAAGATGTTCAGGAAGATGAGGTAAGGTCTGAACTCAGATCCAAATACCAGATTGCTGTACAGTTTGTTAAGCAAGACCAAGACTTCTTAAGCCCTGTTTTATGTCTGGAGAGGTACAGCAAACTAAAAACTGTGCTCCGGGTGACAGCCTGGATAAAGAGGTTTATCTACAACACCCGCTCAAGCACAAAAATCAGTGGTGAACTGACGGCAGAAGAGCTGAATGAAGCAGGAAAAAACTGGATAAAGGTGATTCAGAACCAGAGTTTCAGCTCTGAAATTGATTTGCTGAAAGCAGGGAAATGTCCCCACACTGACTCCAGAATCCGAGAGCTAAAACCATTTCTGGATGAAGAGGAGCTGCTCAGTGTGGGAGGAAGGCTCCAGCATTCTGATCTCTCTTACAGAGAAAAGCACCCATGGATTTTGCCCAACAACCACCGATACACAGAAATGTTGGTGCAGTATGAACATGAAAAGATAATGCATGCGGGTGTACGAGACACTTTAGTGCAGATAAGAGAGAAATATTGGGTTTTGAGGGCACGACAGGTAGTGAAGAAGGTTGTGTCCAGATGTGTACTCTGCAAGAAATTCAAGGCAAAGGCTGGGCAGCAGACTACCGCGCCACTGCCAAGAGACAGAATAACAGAGTCACCGCCATTTGAGATCACTGGTGTGGACTTCGCAGGGCCACTCTATGTGAAGACACAGAACGTCATGACAAAAGCGTATATAGCACTGTTCACTTGCGCTGTAACCAGAGCGGTGCACTTAGAGCTGGTCTCGGATATGTCTACAGAGAACTTCTTGCTAGCGTTGAAAAGATTCATCTCGAGAAGAGGATTATGTAAGGTGATTTATTCAGATAACGCCAAGACGTTCAAGAGAGCGGATCAAGATTTGAAGGAGCTCTGGAAAGGCATTAAAGATCCACAGCTACAGGAGTTCTTCTCTGAGAAGGGCATCACCTGGCGGTTCATCGCTGAAAGAGCAGCCTGGTGGGGCGGATTCTGGGAGCGGCTGGTAAGGTCAGTCAAAATTATTCTCAGAAAAGTGCTAGGCAGAGCTAAACTCAACTTTGAAGAAATGTGCACCATTCTGACTGAAGCTGAAGCCATAATAAACTCGAGGCCGCTCACTTATGTACACAATGATGTGGACGAGCCAGAGCCACTAACACCTGCTCATTTCTTGGTGGGCCAGAGACTGAGCTGCTTGCCTTCTAAGCCATGTCCAGCTGAGACTAACCATCCAACAGCGAACAAGAAGCAGATGAACAGGAGGTGGCGCTACCGACAAAGACTTATGACCAACATCTGGAACCGATGGCGGAGAGAATATTTGCTGGATTTGAAGTCGGCTCATCGCTGCGACACCCCACGGTCTTCTCTGCTGAAGGTCGGAGATGTTGCACTCATCGGAGAAGACAACACCCCAAGACAAAGCTGGAAGCTAGGAAGAATTGAGGAATTGTTTCCAGGTCGTGATGGACTTGTGAGGTCATGTGCAGTTCGCACGAGTTCAGGGACTGTTCTGCGAAGACCCATCCAGCTTTTGTATCCTTTGGAAATTATATAAACTGTAGTTTATGGGGGGGAGGATGTTGAGAATTTATTTGTTAGAAGACTATTTAAAAGAATAGTTATGAAAGTTAAGATTACCAAGTTAAAATTAATAAGTTAACATTTAATACACAACACTAAGATTAACAGTTCATGTTTCAGATACATATGTGGTCAAAAACATTCATGTGTAATTATTATTTGTGAATTGACTTCATTTCCCAAGATGCATTGAGCAATGGTGAAAGGCACGTGATTCACGTGAAGTTTGTTTATGTTTTGTGATTTTGGCAACGGCCATCTTGTGAACGATTTGATGAACAAGCACGCTGTATTTATCTTTGTTTCTTTTTCATTAAACGTCTAAACGAAGCAGCGTCTCTCATCGTCATTCCTAGTCTATAAGACGATAAATGTACAACAGTATGCCTCTCTGTGGCAGCAGAAACTGTTTCTTCATCCCCATCGTCCTGTGAAGATGAGCATTTGATTGAGCACATTTTATAATACTATTTGTCAATTTCTGGTGTATTGAGTAGGCTACTTACAACTGCCTGGGGTTCTGTTGGGACAGGAGGCTCCAAAAGACAGATATTACCATCAGAATCTGTTGGGAGCAACAAAAAACCCAACCCAAAGTAAAATATATGGAAATATCAAAAATATCCTATATAAAAAATAACACATATGTTTACATTGCTTACATTTTATGAAGGCACTTGAATCTTCAGGAGTGACTGGCTCTGATGTAGTCCCTCCAGGAATTCCCTCAGCCATTGGCCTTCCAGCATTCAGGCTCAAGGCCATCTCCATCTCCTCTGCATCTTCATCTCCATCTCCATCTCCTCGGCATCTCCATCTCCATCTCCTCTGCATCTTCATCTCCATCTCCTCTGCATCTCTCCATCTCCTCTGCATCTGCATCTCCATCTCCTCTGCAACTCCATCTCTATCTCCATCTCTGCATCTTCATCTCCATCTCTATCTCCTCTGCATCTCCATCTCCATCTCCTCTGCATCTCCATCTCCTCTGCATCTCCATCTCCATCTCTGCATCTTCATCTCCATCTCCATCTCCATCTCCTCTGCATCTCCATCTCCTCTGCATCTCCATCTCCATCTCCTCTGCATCTTCATCTCCTCTGCATCTTCATCTCCATCTCCATCTCCTCTGCATCTTCATCTCCTCTGCATCTCCATCTCCTCTGCAACTCCATCTCTATCTCCATCTCTGCATCTCCATCTCCTCTGCATCTCCATCTCCTCTGCATCTTCATCTCCATCTCCATCTCCATCTCCATCTCCATATTTGTGAGCCTCTTCCTTCTTTCTGTTGGCTGAGTAGAAGTCAAATGAGAATGAACATTTAATTTTGTTAATTAGACCTATGTCAAACATGGTGCTGCACTGCTAGACACTGGATGCCATTTAGTTATTTAATATGTCAAATGTTTGTTAAGTCAGGTAGCCTACACCCATGATATGCTCAAGCCTTACCTGATTGAATTATGTTTTTATATTTAATTTTCAGCTGCTGCCATGTTCTTTTAATGCCTGCAGGATTGCACATACATGAAAATTAAAATTAGGTTGAATAACAGTCTACTGTTCTTCCAGTTTCACCTCTGAATCTGATATTATAACAGTTGGGTAAGTTACTCTGAAATAGTTATTAATTACTAACTACAAATGACATCTTCAACAGTGTAATTAGATTAATGTAATAATTTCTATCTCTAGAATGTATTGGTCTACTTATTACTAATTACTTTATAAATCCAATAGCAAACTCAACCACTTGAACAATACAAGGAGAGACAAGACACTGCACTTTTAATGCTTTCAAATTAACAATATACAATTGCATTAATTATTCTTGAATTGACCAAAGTGTGTGGAGGAAGAATGTTACAATAAAAATATACCTTTTAAAAATATATGTTAAATCCACTATTGTTTTATACAGAATTGTTCTATAGTCTATGCAGTATTTAATGCAATTACATCAGATTTTACTTTAAATTACAGAATAATTAAGAGTAATCCCTTTAATTGAATTACAGTATTTAGATTACTTGGTAATAATTACACCCAACAACAATTAAAATAAAAAAAAACATATGCATTGACTCGAGCAACTATTTTAAAGCTAAAGCTCTCTTGTCCTTTGCCGCTGCAGCCGATATATATATATATATATATATATATATATATATACAGAGGCGGACAGAGTACACAGCTTCGTTACTTGAGTAAAAGTACAGATACCCCTTGCTAAATTTTACTCAAGTACAAGTAAAAGTACTACAGTCAGATGTCTACTTAAGTAAAAGTACTGAAGTACTTGTTTTTAAAAGTACTTGAGTATCAAGAGTACAAGAATAAATTTTCTAAATATTGCATTACTACTGCCACAGTGTCAAGTCAAGTCATCTTCATTTATAAAGCGCTTTTAACAATGTAGATTGTTTCAAAGCGGCTTTACAGAGATAAACATAATTTAAGGTAACAGAGATTGTTTTGGCTTTATAGCGATTCTTGATTCTTGAATAATGTTATTTCCAGCTAAAGTTAGTTTTGAATGATTCACTTCCGGCGAAGTTTCATCTTTTTACCATGTTGCTTTATTTAACATTTCTCACTTGCCCACAAGGCAATGCACAATGGCAACGCTCTGACAAACCTCTGCTAGAGTTTTAATGTTTTTTTTGCACCCACATTTGAACCTGTTTCGTCCATGGTTTCGTCTCTTATCTAAATCTGACCATGGAGTTTGCTTTGGCGTCAGTTCAGAACTGAAGGTGAAGGTGATTTGCTGATAGGCTGTCCCAATTAGTGGCGCCTGCACAATCCAATCACGTTTGAGAGGGAAACAACAAATTGAGGGTTTCCGAGATTTTTCTTTTTTCCTTTTTTTTTTTTAGAAGTAACGGGTACTAACGGTTATGGATAGAAATGTAGTGGAGTAAAGAGTACAATATTTGCCTCTCAAATGTACTTGAGTAAAGTCATGAGTAATCCCCAAAAATGATACTCGAGTAAAGTACAGATCCCTCAAAATTGTACTCAAGTACTGTACTCAAGTAAATGTACTCCGTTACTGTCCGGCTCTGTATATATATATATATATATAAAAGTACTCTCCATATGCTTGCAGAAGCACATCCAGTTCTGCTGGTGAGAAATATGCAGACCTCTTTTTGTATGGCGCTGTTGCCATGGTGACTCGTAATATCTGCGCTCCATTGATAATGGCTTTTTATAGTTGTGGTGCACACGCTTAACTCAGAGTCAGTCAACTTAGAGTTGATTGAACTAACTCATTTCAGCTGGTCTGTAACCGAAAACTCAAGAGTTTCCCATCTCAGGGTAAGTCAACTCAGAGTTGGTTGAATCTCCTTATTGAAACAGGCCCCAGAGGCTTCCTACACCGTAAACTAAACATAGTAATGAACAATGACATCAATTTTACCATATCAATGCGAGCGCGAGTCTGATGAGGAAACACTGGAAGAGCTCGTTATTCAACCCGAACCTCCATCGCAAGGACGACTTGAGCATGACGTTTCTCACTACTCAGTCAGTTTGAGGTACATTATAAGATGTTGCAACTGTAATTCCTCACCATCAGCATTAACAAATGCATGTCCATCAACAAACCGATTATTTTACTTGTACTAATTTATTTACCGAGTATTTTTCTAATATATTGCGGTGAATACGTGGAAACTGTATCAATAACAGTGCATGTATGCAATGTACATTAGCCGAGCTCTAGTGTGAATGACTAATGTAACATAAACGTTGGTAAAACAAATATTTCCTCAAAGTAGTGAGAACGACAGACAATCTGCATTAATAGACACAGTTTTAGGTAATAGTGGCCCACAGCTGATCAACAGAAGTATTTCAGTAAGACAGTAATAATTAGGGCTGTCAGTTAAACGCGTTATTAACGGCGTTAACGCAAACCCATTTTAACGGTGTTAATTTTTTTATCGCGCGATTAACGGTCTTTTTGGCCTAGCAAACTTTGTAGTTTTTTTTCACATGCTTTTGCAACAGGACGCGGCATGCGCGTTTTGAAAGCGCAAGCGGATCTAGCTAGACCGGAAACAAAACAACAGGCACGCCACACACACTTGTTTGGGCTTGCGAGCCGGATGCGCGAGCGCGAATCTCTCTGCTCGCGCGCGGAATATAATGTGCCGAGCACGAATCTCTCTGCTCGAGTCGCGCGCTCTCAGATACACGCTGCTCTTGTAAGAATTTTATCTGGGCTCGCTCAGAGAATATGCCTGCACTTAAAACGTGTTCAGTCAGTGCAATCGCGAATCTCTCCTCTTCCCCAGCTAACAATTTTAGGTTATAAGAACGTTTTCATAACGTTCCCATTAAGTTATAAAAACGTTATTTCTGAATGTTATAGGAACGTTCAAAACGTCCAGTTGGGTACCTTTATGGGTACCCAATGGATGCCAATAAGATTCTGAATGGAAAGTTTACTTTTAAAAAGTTGCCAAATGGTTCCATTGACAAGACCAAAGTGATCTGTGTGTTTTGTCGTTGTGAACTGAGCTATCATCATCGCAGCACGTCCAGTCTGAAATACCACTTGATGGCCAGCACACACACACACAAACACAGCTGATGCGAATTCTCCGCCCCCTCGTCAATATCAGGACCTCGTCAGTGTTTCTTTCACCCTTTTTTTGATGGACAGTGTTACATTGTGTGAGAGATTATTTGCTCCAAGTGAGAATGTTTTAGTATGAAATTGAACAGTATATATGCCAATATTGTTTTCAATAAAAAACATTTGCACAAAGCAAGCCGATCCACTTTTCCATGTTGATAAGAGCATTAAAATGAGAAAAAAGAATGGGACAAAAAGAAATCAAGAGACATTTAGAATAGATAAAAATGTGCGATTAAATGCGATTAATCGCGAGTTAACTATGACATTAATGCGATTAATCGCGATTAAATATTTTAATCGTTTGACAGCACTAGTAATAATGTGAGTTAGCTAGTTAGCAGGAGACCTACACAATATAAAACTCAAAACTAAGTTTTTTGAACAGCATCTTTCAAGAGCAAGCGGTTTGCGAATCCTGCCTTGAACTCCGAGATTTGAGAAGCAGTCGCCAGTAAAATAAAGGGAACACAGCAAAAGTTTAGGATTACACTGCTGTGGTATCGTGGTAAAGATTAATTTTAACCACTGATTCTTCACATCCTTGGGCAGTGAAAAAACTGGCTTTACCTTCAGATTATAGAGCACAGCGCCGTCTTCTCGACATGATGCTGTCCAGTATTTTCAAAAATACATAATAGGGGCCCTTTAAAATAAATGCCTCTCTGAGCTGATACAGTATGCGATGGAAAAAGAGAATAATGAGTTTGGAAGAAGGCAATCCGAACTGTTGCATCAAAAGTTAACACCATCCAATGAAAGCAGAAGCATAAATTCTACCAGAAAGACTCCAATGCCACGTCGTTAATTTATAATATTGCACAGCCAATCACAGCTTGACATCAAATATAAAAAGACAGATCTTACCTCCTATTTTGCTTCCTGTAGGTGTCGTAGCTAAGTTCCGCTCAAGTGCATCTTGCACGCAGCTCACCATGTCGCAAAAAGCGATCGTAGACTTTGACTTTTCCGATTCAGATGATAATCAAGTTCCGCCTTCTCCTCAGTCAGTGCGTTGGAGCAGCCGGAGCAGCAAACTTGGGAATCTCCCTGGTCCCAACTGCCCTCTGAGAAAATTGTTACTATACTGGAGGAGGCCGGTTTCCAGGTCAGTAACGACCTTTTACGCAATGATCTCATTCTCCTGGTCTCATTCTTCCAACACCCTGGGCACCTCTGCTGCCCCACCCAAGGATACTTCAGCCATCCCGGCTCCAACCCCTCAACCCAACCAGCAAGCAGGAAGTGGACCGCCAAGTCTTCTCCACCAGCTCAAGCCAAGAGGCCCAAGTCCTCTGCACCAACGCCATCACCTTCGCCTAATCTCGGAATAGAAGGATCCAACGTGCAGCTTCTAAAAGCCGTTCAAGGTCTCACCGAAACCGTCAAAGGATTTGAAAGTAGGCAAGGAGTGCTTGAGTCTGCCCAAGAAAGCAGCCGGATTATCCATGCCTTCTGACCTCTACTCTGCCTTCTCCCCCTTTCCTGGCATGGCTGATCTGCCTATGGGGCCCTACACATCCGGTGCTCCGGCCTTCGTTCCACCCACGAATCGACCTTCATTTCTTAACACTGCCACGTCAGCATCTACGCCACATTTCAATCAATCTATCCACGGCAAAATTTCGGTAGGCGTTTCGTTCCTCCCGCTGCAGTCACTGTGTCTCCAAAAGTGAGATCGGACATAATCCTAGGTAAGGATATTAATTTGGCTGCCCTACTGCTTCCATCGCCAGAAGTTGATCGGCAAATGGTCGACTGTGGTGACGTGGCAGTCTTCCTGAAAACCTCAGATCCCAGACTGCAACGCAACTTGTCGTTCGGCGAATTGGTCATCGCTTTCGGGACCTACAGAGATATGCGGACAATTCGCCTCAGACTCAAACATTTTTAAACTGGCTCGCGGCTTGTCTCTTTCCGATTTATGTTTTTCTCCCAGCTTTCTCAATTTATTTATTACGTTTTCTAAAGCAGATTCTTCTGGATCAGGTGTCACTATTTCGGTGGTCAACGAGCTCTGGCTTGCATTGTGTGCAGCTCGCACGGGCACTCGGCCGCTTTCTGCCCCAAAGGTCTCGCAACACGGGAGTCACCTGCTGTCCACGGGACGGTGCTGATCCTGAACACGCACCATTTGATGCTTTTTACGGGTTTATGCGATCAGGACAATTCGCCTCCGACTCAAAACATTTTAAGCTGGCTCGCGGCTTGTCTCTTTCCGATTTACGTTTTTCTCCCACCTTTTTCAATTTATTTATTACGTTTTCTAAAGCAAATTCTTCTGGATCAGGTGTCACTATTTCGGTGGTCAACGAGCTCTGGCTTGCGTTCTATGCAGCGGGCACTCGGCCGCTTTCTGCCCCAAAGGTCTCGCAACACGGTAGTCGACTGCTGTCCACGGTGCTGATCCTGAACACGCACCATTTGACGTAAAAGGCAGACCTATAATCGCTTTCAATGGCCCTCCTCTATGTAATAATTTCAACGAATCTGTTTGTAACTATGCTAAGTGTAAGTTTTCGCATATTTGCAGATTCTGCAGAGACCAGCATCCGAAATCCATCAGCCCACAACGGTTCAGACCAGCGTCCAGAGGAAGAGAAAAAAATCGCCTCTGAAAAAATTCTAAACGGTCACCCCTCTACTCCTATTAACTCTATAGCTACACTCTCCAGCTACCTTTCCTCCCCCCCGATTCTTATTTTGTCGATTACTTAATTAATGGGCTCTCTCAAGGATTTCGGGTCGGAGTTTGCTCCCTTATTTCCATCTCTTACGGAGCTAAAAATCTGCAGTCTGCTCTAGCTGAATCTGACACAGTCTCAAGTCTCTTAGATAAGGAGCCAAATAAAGGTTATATAATGCTCATTGAGACGTACTGTGACAACCAAGCTACAGTTGACATTATAAATAAAGGGCATTCAAAATGCCCGGTTATTATGTCCCTACCCCGATGTTTAACTTGGCAATCCAGTACACACAATTTCATCCTTAAAGCCGTACATATCCCAGGGCATTCTAATGTCATTGCTGATGCTCTCTCTCACTCTCGTTTGCAGGCTTTCAGACTTCTTTGCCCAGCACCAGAATCCAACACCATGCCCAAACCTGGCAGAAATAATCTTAGATTAGGCTCTCAGTTTAATACCCTATTAAATTCTGCTAGATTCTATATCACTCAAGGAGTAGCACCATCAACACTTAAATCCTACATTTTACATCCGGTTTACCATTTTTCGTTTCTCGTTCAGAATCCCCATACTCTCCATTTTAATTTCGACAGTTTGTGCGTTCGTAGTTTATTGCTCTGATTGCTTGTTACCTGAAGATCGATACAATATGTAAACTGCTGGCTGGCATCCAATTTCACGCACGATTTCATAATCCTAACTATCCAAGCCTTTTTTTCTACGTCCTCAATTCGGCTTTTACTCAAATGCATTGAGAAGTCTGCTCATAAGACTCCAGACAGACCTCTTCCTATTATACTAAGCCTTCTGCACAGACTAGCATCTTCCATACGTAATGGTCCGTTTTGCGAGTATATTAACATCCTCCTAGAGACAGTGTTTATAACTGCTTTTTACGGGTTTATGCGATCAGGACAATTCGCCTCCGACTCAAAACTTTTTAAACTGGCTCGCGGCTTGTCTCTTTCCGATTTACGTTTTTCTCCCACCTTTTTCAATTTATTTATTACGTTTCCTAAAGCAGATTCTTCTGGATCAGGTGTCACTATTTCTATATCTAAAATCAATAATTCCTATTGCCCCTATACAGCTATGGTCACATATCTCAAAGCACGACCTCGCACTCAGAGGTGGAAAGAGTACTAAAATATTCTACTCAAGTAAAAGTACTATTACTTCAATAAAAATGTACTTAAGTACAAGTAAAAGTATCGGTCTAAAAATCTACTCAAGTAAAAGTAAAAGTAATAAGTAGCTCATTTAAAATTTACTCAGAGTAAAAGTTGCTGAGTTACTTGTTTAACAGCGGGGGTGGGATGGGGGACTCTCCCATGTAGGGTTGTAACGTTATGAGAGTTTCACAGTATGATAACGGTCTCAGAAAATATCACGGTTTATATAAACTGTATTAAATTATGGTTATTATTATCATCAGTTAAAATGACAGTTAAAGGGTATGTGATTTTCTTTTTTGACCATTTTTTCAAAATCACTTGAAATCCTATTCCTAACCCACTTACAGCCACTGAGTTAGAAGCACTGAAATGAAAATTAAGCAATTTAATCATCTGTGGAACGGGCAGGATTCGAAAAACTCCAGCCAATCATTTCCAAGACCACCTAGAGTCATTGGACAGTGAGTGCATCAATCAAACGGTCGTACCATACCCCCCTCCCCCACCACCCTCGCGCACGTGTCCCCTTCGTGCGCATACTCAAAGCTCGTGACCCAGTCACAGTAAGTGCAAGTCGCCCCGGTACAGAGAGAGAGAAAGTAAGTGCAAGTTGCTTCCATTTGGAGAATGGCAGACAATCGCTCGTGCATGATTGCGCCCCCGTTGGAGGAAAGAAGGTAAGACCTTTTGAGTTGGTGATGTAGTCATGCATACCATGAGCGACAGCCTTTTTCTCCATATTCTTGATGGACTTCAATGGAGGCATGCCTTTTCTGTTGTCCCTGGCTGTCCCCGTGTACCTGCAGTTCTTGTCTTTGAGGTACCGCACTATCTCCAGGCTGGTGAAGAAGTTGTCCGCAAAGAAGGCTGTGGTGGTGAAGGGGGACATGGTGCTGGCCAGGACAGAGACTATCTGGCTGGTGTAGCGTCTGGACCAATCAGAGACACACAAATTATTCATTATATTTAATGAATAATCCAACAAACTCACTCTCCCAACAAAGTTCTATGAAACTTCCCCCACAAATGTAGTCAACACTGGCAGAACCCATTGTCCTGTTACATGACACCTTAAGACTGATAAGAGTTTTACGACCCAAAAGAATGTGCAGGGAATTGTCTCCTAATTCTTTCTGAGAAGAAGAAATGAACCCCTTTAATCCTATATATTCTATATATATAACCATGTGATAAATGTCTTAACATGTATCTAATTTTCCATCTCATAATTATCCTTTTATGTGGTTTGGCCTAGGTTTCATTCTCTCTTCTAAACTATTTTGGTCTGAAACATGACTTGCATACTATGGGTAACCAAAATCATATGTGTAGCATGTTTAGTCTCTATAAATCCAATCTTCGTCCCCCATTTGTTAATTTACATTACATTTTGCTAACTTTATGATGCATTGGTATTATAAGAATCTTGTAGATTCTTTTCGTAAACACCCAATGAAATTAAACATTCAAATGCCCTGCTAGGGTCGTAAAAGGGGTCATAAAAACTCCCTCCAAAGGGGCAGCTTCGCATTGGCTCACACGCCTCCAGAGGGTGTGACATCTTCACGCTTTAAAATCACTGATCATCAAGATTAGCTCGCTCTTGCGCCCTCTTGTCCTCTTGCTCTTGCTCTGAGCCCCTTGTGCTCTTAGCCTCTGGCTCTCTGACTCTCTTGGTCCTTCTTGAGAAATCCTAACGTGAAGATGATGCTGAACTAGAAGTCCCTAGACAGAAGCCTTGTCTTTCCATTCACCAAAGATCCTCTGACTCCCACTGGTTCTCTCTCATCAAGACCACATCAGCAAAGATCAACTGGAGCCTCAACAAATTGCATCAGGACAGTTTAATGCAAATGGACGAGACATGCAAGTATCAAACTTAGTCTCATTATTTGATACATCAAGTATCCTTACCCGGGATAGGCGTTTTTTAAGAAGGGCGTGTTAGAACTAAACTGATGGTTTGCTCAGGCTGTTGATCTGCTGAACATCAAACAATGCTATAACTTCTTGCTTTCCTGTATTCTGCTTCAGCTCTCTTTCCCTTGGTAAACTGTATGCATGTATGTATGTGTATGTTAGAGTAGTTTAAATGTTTAGTCTAGTTAATAAAGTCTTTTTCATATCACACGTAAAGTTGTCCGTGTCTCAAGCTCATATCTGGAGTCACTAATCATAGATCTTGACTACCTGCTCTTAGTAGTACTTAGTCAGAAATACATTTCCCATGCCCCGGAAATGTACATTTCCATTAATTAATTAATAACCAATATGGAGTGTTCACGGGATGAACCGAGTAATTGGTTGTAGTGTTAATGTAGCTACATCAAGTTATATTCAAATATTCATAATCAATTATAACAAGTTATGATTGTTTATTAATATTTCATAGTGCTAATTCATTACACTGGTGACACCCATGGCTTGTTGTTCAGACGTCATGGGGACTTCGTGGGCCTACAGTGTAGTTTTGCCCTGGTATAGCACCAGGTCATGAATAAAGCCTTCCTCAGAAGCCCTGGCAAACAACTTAAATCCCCATTTGTCCGGCTTGTTCTTGATGTATTGCCTGAGGTTTCCAGCTGTATTGCCTTCGTAGGCAACCATAACCTCATCCACAGACTGCTTGGGGGTCTGTGGCTCACTCCTGAAGGCAGTAACCAGGAGGCTGAACAGTGGCTGGACTTTGAAGAATCTGTCAATGGTGCCAGGGATCTGGGTGTTGTCATTAAAGTGGACAAGCCTTCTCATCAGCCTGAACCTCTTAGATGACATGAGGTTTGCAACTTGAGGGACCCTGGTCTCCATTTCCCAGTAGTCATCAATGGAGGGCAGCTCAGAAATCCCCATGTAGAGCAGGATAGCCACAAAGGTCGTCATCTCATCTTCAGAGGTGGTGAAGGTGGTGTTAATGTCCTTCTGGGCTGCATACAAGTTGGTATGATATGTTATATGCTTGATGACATGGGGGCTGAAGTACCTGCTAAAGTAACTACAGGGAGTCTCAATGAAGCCAGGGGGAGAGTGCTGGAACTCAGGCAGGGGTTGGTTGTCCAGGTCAATCTTCTTCCAGGTGGTTAGCCTGGCTGCTGGCTTTCCCTTCTTGGTGGGCCCCTTGGACTTGTGGTGCTGGCTGGTCTTCGTCCTCACTCTCATCATTGTCGTCATTGTCCTCGTCCTCAAGCTCTTCCACTGCAGGCCGCACACACTTCCTCTTGGCAGAGGGGCCCATGTCACTCTGGCATGGAGTGTTCAGGTTGTGGGTAAGTGGGAGGAAGTCTGGGTCTGCCACGTCGTCGTCTTCCTCATCGGAGCCCTCATCGTCACTTTTATTAGTAATAAGTCTCACAGTAAAAATAAACACCAATATATGCCATAATAATATAAATTGGGTTAGTATTAATGATTATAGTAATAATACTAATAAAACCTGTTATAAGTTAAACATATTTCACTATTTATGGCTTGATAATTTCAATAAATGGCTTAAGTTTCCTACTGGATCACTGTATAATGTTATACAAACCTGTGGCAACATTCAATGCACTATTGAGTACTATTGTCCTACATTATAATGCATTAAGTGAAAAATAGCACTATAAGTACTGGTGGTACCACTGGATAACTGTATAATGTTATACAAACCTGTGGCAACATTCAATGCACTATTAAATACTATTGTCCTACGTTATAATGCATTATTTGTAAAAAAAAAAAAAAAAAAAAAAACCCTGAGTATGTCTTACTATGCATCGTGCGTATGTCTAAAAATGGACACACTGTCACTTGACCTAGTCTTACCTGAACAAATATGATCACACCATTTTTTTTTGCCACAACGTTCACTCATTTCTGGAAATCATACGCAAATCTATCTCAACATTTAACACAACTATTCAACCATTTAATGTGTGAGATTCATTAACTGACCCTTGTTCGTTTTGATGATATTTCTGCATGTGTGTGAGAAGGTAGGAGCGTAGATGCATACTTTACAAATTCCGGAATGACACTGAAGTTAAAATGCCGTGGGCAGCTCCTGATTGGTCAGATCGCAGATGCGGCCTTCATCCATCAAAGCCTATCGTAGCTTTCTCGCTCATCACTGTCCCAATACCACGATCCCGGCCTATCGTGGCTCCTTGGAAAGTCGCTCTGGCAACTGCACATATCATAGTTATAAATTTAAGGTCAATCACAGACCCATTTTACAATAAAGAAAGTTAATTAAGCCTCTGGGGTCGGCAAACGCGCCGGCGTGTT
This sequence comes from Rhinichthys klamathensis goyatoka, assembly GCF_029890125.1. Classification (NCBI taxonomy): domain Eukaryota; kingdom Metazoa; phylum Chordata; class Actinopteri; order Cypriniformes; family Leuciscidae; genus Rhinichthys; species Rhinichthys klamathensis. The sequence continues at coordinate 5,865,076 of NW_026606584.1, forward strand.
TTGCTCGATTTTCTTCACATAGCAGAAAAATAGACTTAAAATACTCCATCATTTTTGGTCATACAGAATTAAGAAATATGACAAAATAAACTGTTAAATGTCTACTTTTTATGTGCCCACATACAATCAAAATAAAACATTGTGCTTTTGTAAAATAAAGAAAATACACAGGGTGTGCTTTCTGCCTCTCCGTCTCCATGAACTTTTTTTCTGGAGCACTTCTCTAAACTTAAACAAAACTCAGTGAATACTATTCACCCAGGCATGAGCTATATATCTGTCATGAATTATGTGGCTGTTGTTCCTTTTTTGGCCATGTGAGGTCCTCAGTGTTGTTTTATGCCTGCCACATGTCTCATTATTGATTTATTAGTTTCACCTGAACCTTGTTAAGCTGCCTATTTAAAACCCTGTTGTCTTGAGTTCTTTGCTCAGTCTTGAGTTGATATCGTGCAGTCTTGTTTTGACTAAAACTGTCCGTGAGTTATTATTCAGAGTATTTTTCCCCTGTGATTGCTGTTTGTTACCAACCTGTACATGCCTTTTTGGATTACAAGTTTGCCTCCTGCTTCTGGATTATTCACTGATTCTGACTGAGATAGTGGACTTTGACCTTTGCCTGGATTGTACTTTTTGTTTTTGCCTGTTCCTTGTTGGTTACTTTTGCCCTGCTTTTCAAGTTACTGTCTCTGCCTCTGCATTCTGAGTTGAATACACCACATTGTGGAACCGAGGTAGTGCTTCTCCCTGCTACGCAGGAGACCCGGATTCGATTCCCAGTCGAACATAACAATATCTTTATAATCATTTAAGTGTGTACTTTTAAATGATCTAATTCAAAACTAAAATAAATATTCTCTGTTTATGTAATCCATATAAAAAGAGAGAGATGTCAGCCGTTCTAATTATCGTTCTCGCAGCTCATTATTCTGTTAATGTGACACGCCCACTGTGAGCCCGCGCTATTCAAACGCAAATGATCTGAAGCAACACATGCAGACGTGTAAACAAAGAATGGTGTGAAAAGGGAAAAACATCCAGTATGCGGCAGTCCTGTGGGTGAAAATGCCTTGTTGATGCTAGAGGTCAGAGGACAATGGGCTGACTGATTCAAGCTGATAGAAGAGCAACTTTGACTGAAATAACCACTCGTTACAACCGAGGTATGCAGCAAAGCATTTGTGAAGCCACAACACGCACCACCTTGAGGTGGATGGGCTACAACAGCAAAAGACCCCACCGGGTACCACTCATCTCCACTACAAATAGGAAAAAGAGGCTACAATTTGCAAGAGCTCACCAAAATTGAACAGTTGAAGACTGGAAAAATGTTGCCTGGTCTGATGAGTCTCAATTTCTGTTGAGACATTCAGATGGTAGAGTCAGAATTTGGCGTAAACAGAATGAGAACATGGATCCATCATGCCTTGTTACCACTGTGCAGGCTGGTGGTGGTGGTGTAATGGTGTGGGGGATGTTTTCTTGGCACACTTTAGGCCCCTTAGTGCCAATTGGGCATTGTTTAAATGCCACGGCCCACCTGAGCATTGTTTCTGACCATGTCCATCCCTTTATGGCCACCATGTACCCATCCTCTGATGGCTACTTCCAGCAGGATAGTGCACCATGTCACAAAGCTCGCATCATTTCAAATTGGTTTCTTGAACATGACAATGAGTTCACTGTACTAAACTGGCCCCCACAGTCACCAGATCTCAACCCAATAGAGCATCTTTGGGATGTGGTGGAACGGTAGCTTCGTGCCCTGGATGTGCATCCCACAAATCTCCATCAACTGCAAGATGGTATCCTATCAATATGGGCCAACATTTCTAAAGAATGCTTTCAGCACCTTGTTGAATCAATTTCACGTAGAATTAACCCTTTAGGCGCCAGAGGTTTTTTCCTAAAACGTTTGATTTTGACATCTTAATTTCAAAAGGCTATATCTTAAAAGTGATAAAAGATAGAGACTTTCTGTAAATTAGAGAACTATTAAGGACGACCCAAAGTTAATGTAGGGATTACATTTTCGCATCTAATTGGCATATTATGACGTCATACGGTGGCGGCAATCTTGGATTATAGAATTTTCATGAAAAGTCACGTTTAAATGATAAAATGCAGCACTTCTTTCCCCCCAAAATGTCCATCACCTTCTGTATGCTATATTGCACAATACTGAATGCTCAGGTATATAGTAAGTAGTAAACAAACTGTGTAAATCATTACCAATAAATGATAGAAACAAACCGAATGCATGTAGTGGTTGGCCTTTTGCTGTAGAGATTTTCCATTTACTACATACAGTTGGCACTCTGATTCCATGTATGGGGCACATATATATTATTCATATGACACACAAACACAAGTAGACAAGACCTGTTTAGTTCAAACGCTCACTCGCCACGGCAAGGCACAGATCATGAGTGAGATGATACGAGCAGCGCGGCCAGATCTGCCTCGCTCGCGCGCCGAGTGTGCACAGCTCGGACTACTGTCATTGTCATTGCGACTCCTCACCTTGCCTCCACGTCGCCCCCTAACTGTCCTATGAATACTTCGACCTCGTTTAACATACCCAGTGGTATTAGACAAAGTTTCCACCACAATACTGTCGCCGCGATTGCGGAGAGGATCTGATAAAATGGCTCACTCGCACACTAGCTCGCTTTTGATCGCAGATTCAATGCGCTCTAACTCGAACATTTTGTATAGCAACATGACGTTTTTTTTGATTCGGGGATGAAGTATGACATGTCTGCCATCCAGTGGAGGGGAGGTCGAACGAAATTCGACACCCAATTTGACAAAATCGGCCGTTTTATTCAGTGCCGCATCTTGTCGAGTAAACTCGACCGTGGCGCCTAGAGGGTTAAGGCAGTTCTGAAGGGGAAAGGGGGTCAAACACAGTATTAGTATGGTGTTCCTAACAATCCTTTAGGTGAGTGTATATATATATATATATATATATATATATATATATATACACACATACATACACACACACACACACACACACATATATATATATATATATATATTGTCCTTGCATTCTTTCTTGTGTGACACACCTGAATGAAAGGCTCATTATGCGGGTCTTTGTCTTCTCAGGTGTGAACCATCTAATTATTCATGAGGGAGTTGGGCCGTTCACTCCCCCACACATATTTCCTTTCCAAACAAATTTGTTTTTTTTCCACAATTTAAAACAATCTATTGTTTTATGTGAATGATTAGGCAGGATTATTTTCAGATCATTTTGAAGCAAAAACTCGAGGCGACAACATCCATTAGTCAAAAGTCTTGTGGACAGATATTTAGTATGTGTTTTGTGGCCTTATTTCAGAAACTTTATGTGGCAGAGCCGGTTAGACCCCGCCTTGTTATTTGTGGCTGTCACATGAGTGATAGATGTGGCAGCCTATCGGCCGCTGTCCCTGGCCTATTTAAAGACTGTTTATGCCACCTGGTCATGCGTCATTGTTAGCTCCGCCCCTTGTTGCAGGCGCGCCGCCATTCAATGCTGGCCGTGTTTGGTTGGCAGCGCCGCGGTGATGTGCAGGCTGTTCCGTTCCCCCAGTTGGGTTGTTTTTATGTGTACGCTGCTGTGAGCAACCATACGCTTATACAATTCCGTGATGATCAACTGCAGGATATTGATTCCTTTGAAGATGCTCCGTCTTAATGTGGACGTTGGGCTGATCGTTTTCTGCATAAAATCCATTTAGACTGCGCTGCTGTCTTGCTGCTGTTACTGTTTCTGTTGCATGTCTCCACCGCTACAACCATCGATCTGTTCACCGCTGCAGGTGCCGAAGTTGTGTACGTTGGCTCGCCCTTCAGTCATCTTATCATTGGCTGCCTGTGTGTTAAGTTGTATGTTTCTTTATTTTTGTTTTTGGTTAGATTGGATGTTGATTTATTGTGCAATGGGTTAAGCTGCAACTTTGTTGCCTTGTGATTTTTGTGAACTTGTTTTGTCTACAAGTTGTGCTCCCTTTGTGGTGAGTGTTTGGTACCACCAACCACTCCGAATTTTGTTATTAGTTGTGTCTAGTAGCATTTGTTTAGTGTATTCATTAATCTTGTTTTTGTTTATTTTAGGCTGATGGACCCCGGGTTGGGAGGCTAGCTTTTCTTGCCTTCTGGTGGTGGTACTTCAAGCACTGAGTGTGGTTTGCCGGTTGTAACCACTTATACCTCACTGGGCGTGTGTGTGTGCGCGTGTGGCTTTTGAATTAGATACTTAGCTAGCCTCCTCCACTCCGGGTGAGCCTCAGCCATCTTAATAATTATTTATTGTATTTTATTTTCTTGTTTATCGTGTGTGTGGATGAACAGTGTGGTATGAGTCATGTGTGTGTGACATCCTGCCTTACGGTGACCAGAAAGTTTTACCTATTGATGTGAACTTAATAAATTAACTTTTGTACTGATATCCACGTCTCTTTGCCCTCCATGGTAACGAACCTGTGTGCCCTATTTACATTGGGTAGTTATTTCCCCTCTCTCTGAAGAGGGGTGGCGTAGTCAGCTTGTTATTTATTTACCACTATACGATTTGGTACTTGTGAACCGTTTACCATCCACCGCAACGCTACATTTAATTTTTAGTTTTTTCAATAACCATGCATAAACAATATTCTCTCAAAACTACAAACATGTACATACATGTTGCTCACATATTATGGTAGCCCTGTTTGTGCTAAATAGAGTGTAATTACACCTTTGCCATTAATATGTTTATAAGCAACTGAAAAAAGAAAAAATGTCAGGGCATGTCAAAACATCTCAAGGACCCCAAAAACACCTTAGACCCCAGAGGGTTAATGCTATCATAGCTTTCGCCTTAACATCGTCTTTCGATACAAGAACTCAGCCTATCGATGCATCACTACTAAAATTAGCTTTCATGATTGCACACTAAAGCCCAAATATTTCATGGCCAATCGCAGCCTTCGTTCATCAATGCCTATCGTAGCTTTCTTGCTTGTCACCGTCTCAATACCATGATCTCAGTCTATCGTGGCTCCTCTGAAAGTCGCTCTGGCGACTGCCCATATCATAGTAATACATTTAAAATCACGGACCTATTTTACAATGACCAACGTGGGCTCGTGCAAATGGCTTTTCGGCAATTTAATTTTGCCGTTTATTCTTACACGTATCCCCATATCATTTATTATATGCAGCTTAATAACATTCCAGCCTATCGCGGCTTCGTTCAAAATCTACACCTTAACTTTCGCGGCCAATCTGTTCATCTTTAGAGGATAGCTTAGCTTGGTTCACATAGTCTATAGCGACATTCACGTAGTATCTTAATTAAAATTCTCGATCTTGACTCAAAGTTTCTAATCTATTATACTTTTATCACAGCAACAACTTCAGATTATTTCCTTATGTTGTCTCATGTTCTACGTAAAATTCTAAGCATGCTGAAAATGTATTTTACGGCCTTAACTCAAGCTGTCTTGTTTGTTTTAGTCTCTCACATATTGCACCTTAGATACATAAGCCTAGTTTTAATCCATAATTTGTACATTTTATAGCACAAGAAGTTTTGTCTAGATCGTCTTCCCTATTTGACTAATTTTCCTGTATGCATTCCAGGATCCTCATAGGTGCGCACGGAATACATCTCATATTCCTTATTTTTGGGGGTAGGCTCTATCATCAGGCAGGACCTACCAGTTAACTTCAAGACCTGGACGAAGGACTGGGCCTACGCCAAAGAACTTTGATACAGAGCTTGTCGAGGGTTTATTTATTTATTATGTCTGTAAAATCATTTTACAAAATAAAATTCATTCATAGGAGAATCCTCCCTAGTCTTTTTGGTAGAACCATACTGTCTATGCCTCTACTCCTGTAATCAGATGGGTTTCTTTTGTCATTTTTTTAAGGCTCAATCAGACAATGGTGCGTTAGTGTAAATAGCCTCTTGCACTTGGTGTACAATAGACACTCTGAAATAAATTATAAAAAATATATGGAATTTAAAATAAATAAAATATTTTTACTGTAAAATAAGACAAAATACTTTTTTATTATTTACTTTTTTGTAGTGAAAACAGGAGAATGGGACACAGAATTAGAGAAAGTAAGAACCCACCAGCATATTGGTAAGGCCTTTCACCTTTTTGAATAGAAGAAAGGAAATGAAATCGAGTTGTATAAATTTACAGACACCCTAAAATGGCCTTGACTATATCATCTACAAATCCACAAAAGCATTTTTCTGTGCTGTCTCCACATATAGGTATTCTGATAACCACTTCTGAAACACAATTATGGTGAGTTATGAATGTGAAACACAGTGTGTGTGTGTGTGTGTGTGTGTGTGTGTGTGTGTGTGTGTGTGCGTGCACACAGAAAGCGGGGGAAGGGAGGGAGATAAGCTCACTGGTATAGATATGGTCTTGCAGTCTTGTGAGTTATGAATGTGAAACACAGTGTGTGTGTGTGTGTGTGTGTGTGTGTGTGTGCGTGCACACAGAAAGCGGGGGAAGGGAGGGAGATAAGCTCACTGGTATAGATATGGTCTTGCAGTCTTGTGTCGCTGCCTCTTGGAGGGGGCAAATGGAGAGGGCAGAGCAAATTTCACGCCTCTGCCACCATCTTTTCAAGCTATACTCATTCACTAACTCCAATCCCTCTTTCTGCCGTCATCTCCCCATCCCCCTTTCCCCATGGTCAGAAAATGACAAAAGCACAGAAATCCATCTCCAGCTAAACCAGCATATTATCATCTGCCTAACGAGAGAAAAAAAGAAAGAGAGAGAAAATTTCCATTTCAGTGTTCTAGCCACAGTCACAGAGCTGTTTCCCATATGCACAGGGACAACGTTTGCTTAATTGGAGATGTTAAATGGCCTATTTATCACGTGTCCAACACCTCTCCACCAGCACATGCCTAATTAATGCACATAACTGCATAATAGGATTGCAATTATGTTATTTAGATGCTACAACACAGTGTTGACATGTCCCCACCTGTGTGTCAGCTGAACGCTAATACAGCGCTTATTTTAGCTGCTGTTTTCCTAACAGTGATGTGTTAGAACCAGCAGGATGCCTCTTTTTGCGGCATTTTTGCAGCTAATTTTTAATTGTACATAACAGGACGAGGACATTTTTGAATTTCAGTTGTTGTGGATGAATGTATATTCCAACAGTATGCAACGTTGATTCCTTTGTTTCCACAGCCATTCTAAGTGACAGTGATAAGACGGGGTACTTTGTTTCAGACCCCTGGCAGCCATACACTAGACAGTTTCCCATGGGAGGTATGTGTCTGGGTGGGGGCTTTCAGACATCCCGACCTTCATTTTGAAGTCTTTCAGACCAGAGAGTTGATTGCAGCCACAACTGTTTGCCAAGGACACTTAAAGGTTATTAAGACTGCATTATTCTAGTGAATATGACATTAGACAGAATGTTTCCCAACATCACAACTCATAGATTTTCTTTGTCCAGATTTCAATGAACATCAAGACCTGAAGACTTTCTGTTGTGTGGTTTTTTCTCGAAATAGCTTTTAATAGAAACACAGTTTGCAAGAAGGCAGCATTTACAGATGTAGGGGTGCCAGCCGTGTCTTGGCGTGATTAAAAAGCCTGTTCTGCTCACACATTACTGGAGCTGAAGGGCTCATATCCCAACTCTTCCCAAATGGGATTTTACACATGAATGAACTGTGAAAATCCATATTTCCATGACCGCATCCTTGCATTCCAGCAAGGGAATTACTTTGCCCTCTAACACTTTACCTCAAATTAGAGGGATATTCATGAATGGGATAAGAGGGAATTCATTATTGGTTGGGTTGGTAGAAATAACACATTATAAATGTAGCAGAAGTAAGCTATTAAAATAGAATCAGATGTTATCAATGAGGTAATATCTGAATAGTAATCACAGTTTAGCTAATAATGAACTATCAGTCATAGGTCTATTTAGAGGATTGGTGCTCTGGAGGAAAAGAGTTCACACAGACACAAAAAATGAATATTTTGGGAAGCATTCATCTGTGTCTTCTGTAATTTGGCACGTAAAAGCAAGTATACTTTTGATTAGACACCAAATACATCATTGTACGAACTAAGTCTGATTAAAGAAAAGTCTTAATCCCTGCGCAAACCAATTGATGTCTATAATGTAGATATTTCCAAATGAAACAGAATATGGAAAAAATGTATGGATGGACTTGATGATATCCATTGCAAAGTTTTTGGATCAAGAAAACTGTAGGGAAAACGTCTTGGGTTACGACTGTAACCCTTGTTCCCTGAGAAGGGAACGAAACACTGCGTCGATACGACACATTTGGGGAACGCCCCCCAGTGCAGTGCCTCTGAAGCATGAATGAAACTAGGCCAATCGTGATTGGTGTTGCGTCATGACGTAACATGTGAAGGCATACCCGGAAGCTTACAAAAGGACACCGACACACACATACGTCAGCTTCTGTGATGAAGTGTGAAGCTGCGCACAGGCACACTTAGGACGAGAGCACTAGAGTGCCAGGCGTAGAAGGGATGTCCAGACTGTAAAACTTTATAAAAGTGTGAGGGGTGGCCCATCCAGCTGCATCACACACTTCTTGGATCGGGGCCCCTGAAAGGAGGGCTCTAGAGGACGCCATGCCTCTGGTTGAATGAGCCCTCACGGCCAAAGGTGAAGGCAAACTGCGCACCTGATAGGCCATAGATATTGCCTGAACAATCCAATTGCTGATTGTTTGTTTGGACACGGGAAGCCCCTTCTTGGGCGACCCTAAACACACCAGCAACTGGTCTGACTTCCGCCATGAAGAAGACCTCTCAATATAAAAAAGTCTCTCCTCATCCGCTGTCACGTGAGGTGGAGGATAAAAAGCCTGCAGAACCGTCGGCCGTGCCACATTCAATGGTACTTTAGGCAGATAGCCCGGCCTGGGATGCAAGATAGCCCTAACATCGCCTGGAGCATGCACCCATGAGATAATGAAAGCGCCTGAAGATCTCCTACTCTCCTCAGAGAAGTAATGGCTAGAAAAAAGGTTACCTTGAGGGAAAGCTTCTTGGCCTCAGCCGACTCCATAGGTTCAAAGGGGGCCTCGACCAGCCCTTCGAGAACCACTGCCAGGTCCCATGTGGGAACTCTGGTACGTGCCACAGGTCTCATCCTCCAAGCTACACGGAGGAAATGTACGACCAACTGATGTCTCCCCAGAGGCCCATCAACCAGCGGAGCGTGGAAAGCCGCAATGGCAGCCACGTACACCTTGAGTGTGGACGGGGTAAGACCAGCTGAGAAGCGATCTTGGAGGAACTCCAGCACTGAAGCCACCGGGCAGTTCACTGAATAACAGTCTCCCCTGGGACCACAGGAGGATCTGATGCGCCAGTTTGCATAGAGGGCGGGATCTCAGACCCCCTGATGATTTATATAGGCCACCACTGACATATTGTCTGACCTCACAAGGACGTGTTGACCTATGAGATCTGGCAGGAAACTCCTCAGAGCTCGGAACACCGCCAACTTTTCCAGGCAATTTATGTGCCAGGAGGAATGATGGTCCTGCCATAGACCTCTCGTAAAGTGGCCATCCGTGACCGCGCCCCAGCCCGTGAACGAGGTGTCTGTCGAAACGGCGTTCCTGCGACATGACGCTCCCAACACAGGACCTTGGGATAGAAACCAAGTTTTCTTCCACATAGATATGGAACGAAGGCATCTGCGCGTAACCCTGATCATGCGGAACGGGTTCCCCCTCGGGGAAAACCCCTTGGTTTTCAACCACCACTGCAGGGCCCTCATGTGCAGCAGGTCGAATGGAATAACGTTGGACGCTGCTGCCATGAGCCCTAACAATCTCTGAAAATGTTTTACAGTGATGGCTTGGCCTAGCTTTATCCTGGTCACCGTGGCCAGTGAGGATGGAAAATGTAGAAATATGCGTCCTTCAGATCTATCGTGACAAACCAATCCTCGGATTGAATTTGGCTCATGATGATGGGAATAGTGAGCATCTTGAACCTGAACCTCCTCAGAGACCGATTCAAGTGTCTAAGATCTATTATTGGACGCAACCCCCCATCCTTCTTGGGAACTATGAAGTAGCGGCTGTAAAACCCGGACTCCCTGTCCGGTGAAGGAACACGTTCTATGGCCTCCTTTACCAACAGGGAGTTTACTTCTTGTTCCAATACCCGACCCTGCTCTGGGCCGACTGCAGTCCAAACCACCCCGTTGAATTTCGGTTGGCGGAAACCAAACTGCAGTCTGTACCCTTTTTGAATGATGTGCAGGACCCACGGAGAAATATTCGTTAGATTTTTCCAAGCATCGAAATATTTTACCAAGGGAACCAGCCTCTCGAGATTCGTTCTCGACCCCCTGAAGCGGATCTCCAGCAGGGTTTAATCGAAAACGATTCTCGGTGTGCGAACGCTGCCTGGCCGCAAGCCTGTGGGGCAGACAGTGCAGCGTGCGTTCGCTGGAAACCGATGCGTCCCGAAGTGCACTTGATGGTGGGAAGCCGACATCGATTTCCTGTGGGCTCCGCAGAGGAGACGACCTCGATCGCTCCACCATGGGTGGGGCAGCCCGAAGAGACCCTACGTTTGTTAGGATCTCTTCCCCGAAGCCTTTTTCGCCTGCAGGTTGCCCCTCAGGTCGCCCTGCTTTTGTTGAGGCTTCGGTTGAGAGCGCCTTCTATGCCCCCATGCTCTGTAGGCGGCGGAGCTGGTGGATGGCTGCGGCTGCCCACTGGGGGCAGACTTCTTCGATTTAGAGCGGCGAGGGAGATATTGTCTAAAGGCTGCAGACTGTTTTTTCGTCTCCTGAAACCTGTCGACAACGGTATTTACGGCGTCGCCGAACAGGCCAGAAGGCGAAATCGGGGCATCAAGGAGGAAAGCCCTGTCCTTCTCCTTGATGCCTGACAGGTTTAACCATAAATGTCTCTCCGAGACCACCATAGCCACCATGGAACGGTCGATAGCACGGGCCGTTTCCTTGGTGACTCGGAGAGACAAGTCTGCAGCCTTTCCCAACTCCGCAACATCTTCTGGAGTTGGTCCCTCGCCCCCCTCAATCGCTTTAAGAAGGTCACCCTGGTATGCCTGCAGTACTGCCATAGTGTGCAGACTGGCACCAGCCCGACCCACAGCCATATAAGCCCTGCCCACCAAAGTAGACGTATCACGGCAGGGTTTGGTGGGCAGCACCAGGGTTTTTAGGGATGACGCAGTGTCGGGGGAAAGATAATTGGCCAATGGCTCTTCCACCCGAGGCATCATCCCATAACCGTTCTCTCTCGCCCCCATAATATTGCTGTAATCTAATACTGGGGGTTGGAAATACGAGAGGAATATGGCTTGTTCCACGATTTACACAACTCGTAATGTAAATTGAGAAAGAACGGTAAACCCCGGCGATGAGGTTGTTCTCTACGCTGCAGGAAGCACTCATCTAATTTACTTTTTATCTGCGCTTCCTGCTTCTCACGTGGCCAGCTGATGTTTAACTGGTCCACAGCGCGAGAAACAACCTCCACCAGCTCCTCATATGCGGGGACATGGATTGGCGAGTTATCTCCATAATCCCCACCCTCGATGCTGAGCACGTCCGCTTCCTCGGAAGCTCGAGCATCGGGTTCTCCGCTCGCGGGGAAGAAGCCGCTGGGCGGGCTTCCGCGTGAGGCGGGAGAACATCGGATGGCAGAGGAATCCTGAGAAAGTGCCTCGGCAGTCTCAAGATTCCTAGCCAGATCCATTTGCGAGCCCCATGATGAACGCCGCCGCGCCACCTCAACGGACGTGGGACCCGCACCACGGGGTTCGCGAGCCTGGCCATCGTCATTAAAAATAGCCAGATGAGAGCGCAGCACCCGGACTGTTAAAACTTCACAATCCGGACAAGCAGCCCCCTCGAGAGCTGCCTGCGCGTGCTGCGCTCCCAAACAGTGTACACACAATTGATGTGTGCCCCCACCCGTGATGTAACGAGGGCAGCGATGCACACAACGCTTTTCTTATATATATATAGTGCTTGTGATACTGAGACAGACAACACCAAATAAGACAGACACATCAACAGAGAGCACTTGCTGAAGAACAAAAAGCTGACGTTTGTGTGTGTCGGCGTCCTTTTGTAAGCTTCCGTGTATGCCGTCACACGTTACGTCATGACGCAACAACAATCACGATTGGCCTAGTTTCATTCATGCTTCAGAGGTGCTGCGCTGGGGGCCGTTCCCCAAATGTGTCGTATCGACGCAGTTCGAGTTCCCTCAAAAGGGAACAGAATGGAGTCAGCCCTTAGGATGAGTTCACTAAAGATGTATGGCTGGTTGCACTAGTTAATAGTATCAAATAGAACAGTGCTTCTGAGAAAACTGGGAGGATTTTACTTGACTGTTATCTGACTCTAAATATATGGGCAAATAAAGCTCTGAAAAGCTTTTTCTCTCTTAACACTTTCATTTAACAGCTCATTTAAACCAATGGACAAACAAACAAACAGATAATTAAAAAAGCTACATATTTGACAGTGAATCTGCCACTGTGAACTAAACTGACAGCTCAAACAAGGGCCAATGATCTCATAACAGAAGATAATTGTAAAATTTAACAGTGTTGGTAAAAACAAACAGATAGATGACAGGGTCACTAACACAGATCAGATTCACTAGACCAGCAAAATGAGTGAAACATAAAACAGATCAACTCAGTGGCACTAACAAAGCAATTACATCCATGACAAGGCTGTAATTGTGTCTGATTGTAGTACCATTACATCTATTTGCTTCACCTCTCATTATGGTTGCCTTCTGAGCACCTACTAACCTTTAAGATGCCTCCGGTTTTATGCATTCACTGGTAAAGCTACTGAAATATATGCACTTTACCCACGCGCACGCACAATTATTTATGCATGAGTATGCAAACACATTCATGCATGCACACATACATATTCAGTCACTCGTAGTCACACACACAAAAATTCTTAGAGCTTCCAGCGACACTGCAGAGATCTCTCCATTCAGGGGCTGTAATTATGAACTGTTGAGATAAATCAATTAACATGAACATATAGCCTTTAATTTAATCCACAACTAATTAAAGCCACCAGAGGAGGGTGGGTCGAATCATGGGAGTGTGTGAGTAATGAATGAAAAGATTTCTATCAAAATGAATGGTTCAGAAAGATTACAGTAATCTGATCAGTCTAGTTAATTGTTTCTATTTTCTACAAACAAAAACCCTATCTGGAGTTTCATCTTTTCTTTTTTTTAGAGATAACTTCCTTTGACAGCTTTAAATCAAAATACTTCCCTTTTTCAAAATTCAACCCAAGACTAATTTTAAATCATAAACTTTATATGCTAAATTTTCTTTGTGCTATGAGTCCCATTTCTAGCTTGTCTATGGTTAGGGCGTATTACTCTATATGTCCGTGTAGTGCTAAATACACCAAAAAACGCTAAAAAACACTAAATGCTAACACATTAGCATCCCACAATCGGCATGAAAGGACACAAACTGATCACAATCTTTCCATTTCAATTTAGCATTGCAGCTGACTGCATCCCCGCAATCCATTTATCTCTCTCTGCATCCTTTTCTTGTTTGTCTCCCCCTCTCTCTATAGCCCCTTTCACACAGAGATTCCGGAAAATACACGGATAAAGTGACCCGGGATTTGACCCGGGTTCGTTTGATTTTGCTTCATTCACACTGCCAGTGATTTGCCGGAATCAGAGAGCGCGTTCACACACAACCCGTGTATGTTCCGGAAAGATGCGTGACGTTGGATGTGACGGGTCTCTACTTCAGTCCAGTTTGCAGACATTTTTTCGTTCTTTCTTGTATCGATGACGAACACAAACTTTCTTCTAGAGTAACTGAGTCGCACGATAACTACGTCATTGCAAAGGCTCGTGAATCATCACTACACTGTAAAAAAATGTACATGTAAATTAACGGTAAAATACTGGCAGCAGGGTTTCCAGCTGTGTACCGTAATTTTACAATTTCATTACCGTAATCTAAATTACAGCTTTTCTATAATTTAACAGTAAAATACTGGCAGCAGGGTTTCCAGCTGTGTACCGTAATTTTACAATTTCATTACCGTAATCTAAATTACAGCTTTTCTATAATTTAACAGTAAATACTGGCAGCAGGGTTTCCAGCTTTGTACCGTAATCCTGCGGTTTTATTACTGTATTCTAAGATACATATTCTTTATTACCTTTAATATCTCTACTTGTACAAAAAAGCTGGTATTGTAATATTTCATTTAGAAGATTTTCCCAAGGGGGAAAAAAAAACAGCTCAAGAGGGTATTTCTTATAGCACACAATTTATTGAGTTTAGTGACAAATAATCTGAATGCTTACACAAAAAAAGCAAATCATAACAACTGAACCACGTCCAAGGAACTTATTCACTATAAGAAATAGTGAATTTGCAAATTTATTTTAGTTTAATAAAAGTCAAAACCTGTATTTGGTACAGGAACAGGCCAAGAATGTGTTTGGGGTGCCCATTCCCCTAACAGCCTTTACGAAATAGTAAATGGTGTGAACATTTTTTAAGTTAATTTTAGTTTAATAACAGTCAGTCAATCGAAGTCAAAACCTGGCAAATATTTGGAACAGGAACAGGCCAGGAATATGCCGGAATCTTCAAAGTGATGCAGGTGTAGTCTGAAAGATAAAAAAAAAAAAATGGGGGGGGAAAAACTTTAAACTTGTATGTTGTTTGCTTGTAAATAAAGTGTCAAAAGAACATGACAAAAAGCAACATAATGCTACACTACAAAAATAATGACTAAGAAGAATTTAGATTAACTTGAAGGAGAGAGTAAATGGGGAGACATTTTGAGCTTGAAGAAGAGGCGACAGACTTTTTTTTTATTAGCAGCAGCATGGTACAATGATGCCCATCACAAAAAAGGGCTTTACTGACTTAACTCTGGGTTATTGTTCTTTCTAAACCCTATTTTAACTCAGTTAAACTTAAGAATCCACAATATCATAGCGTTTGGGTCACGAGCAGCATTCAAAAATCAATGGAAATGACACCACAAATAGGCAAATAAACCCTGGGTATATTATGAGCAATGCTGAACATTAATCAAGATAACCTAGGATGCCGTTTATCTGGGGTTTAGAAATGACCCATGGTTAAATGGCAAGTTTACCCAGAAAATGGAAACTGTAATTACTCATCCTCATGAAGTTCCAAACTCTTAACACTTTTGTTTATCTTCGGAAAACAAATGAAGATCTTTTAATGAAATCTGACAACTTTCTGTCACTCCACGGACAGCCTTCGCAGCACTGTCAAGCATCAGAAAGGTAGTAAAGGCATCATGTGACTCCCGGGTTTAACCTCAATTTTATGAAGCGAAAAAGCCCACACAAAGTATGTTTAACACGCATGAGTAATGGCACAAGTGTTATTTTTTTTCCCTGCACACAGAAAGCACTTGCGTTTCTTCATCAAACTGAAGTTAATAACAAGTCAATAAACAAGTTAAAAAGTCAATAAACAAGCTACAGTTAGTCCAAAATGCAGCCGCTAGAGTTCTTACTAGGTCAAGAAAATATGATCATATAACACCGATTCTATCATCTCTGCACTGGTTACCTATTAAGTTCCGTATCAATTACAAAGTACTACTACTGACCTATAAAGCCCTAAATGGTTTAGCTCCTGTGTATTTAATGGACCTTCTATCGCCCTACAATCCATCGCGTTCTTTAAGATCCCAAAATTCGAGGCTTCTGGTCATTCCTAGGATATCTAAGTCCACTAAAGGAGGGAGGGCGTTCTCACATTTAGCTCCTAAACTCTGGAATAGCCTTCCTGATACTGTTCGTGGCTCAGACTCGCTCTCCCAGTTCAAAACTAGATTAAAGACGCATCTCTTCAGCCAAGCATTCACATAATGCTTACCTTTTATACCACTGTTGAATCAGATCGAATGCATTAATATTATGAACAGCAGCTACGCTAATTATTTCCCATCTGCTTTTCTGCTGTTATCTCGGGACGCTAGTCCCGAGGTAAGTAGCGTTCGTCAGCTCCAGTTTGTATCCAGCCTCTCACGGAGACTTCAGATGCTCCAACACCTGCGATGAGACGACTCGACGCCTGTGAAGAGACGACTCAACGCCGGCGATATGTTATGCCCTAAATGAATACATGATGATTAACTAACTATATTCTTCTATGTACATTTCTGAAATGCACTTTCTGTAAAGCTGCTTTGAAGCAATATGTATTGTGAAAAGCGCTATACAAATAAATTTGAATTGAATTGAAGTTAAACCGCTGGAGTCTCCTGGATTACTTTAAAGACCTTAACCCCCGGTTTCACAGACAAGCCTTAAGTTAGTCCCAGACTAAAATGCATGTTTGAGCTGTTTTCACTGAAAGAAACTTGTACTGAAATTTCTTAAAATATGTCAGAGCCTTTGTTTCGTCTCAAGATGCACACCAGTAAATGTTTTTTTTTTATCTATGCCATGTTTATAAAAGCTACTTAAATACCCTAATTGAACTAAGGCCTAATCCTGACTTAATCTAAGCCCTGTCTGTGAAACCGGCCCTAAAAGTAGTAGTTTTGTAGGCTGTGTAGACAGAAAGATTTCATTAAAAAGATCTTCATTTAAGTTCTTCATTTAAGATGAACAAGTCTTATGGGTTTGGAAAGACACACACTTTAGTAATACATTGTAAAGCACATCTGAAATTAAAATGAAAAGAGCTTTCAGTAGTGTAGTGTATTGTAAACTGTTCTACAAAAAAAGCTGGTATCCTGTAATAACTTTAATGAGAAGCAGCTACATAAATTAGTGTGTACGTGCAAATTTACTTACCTAGATGAAATCCCACTCGAAATCCGCAAGATTTCTCAGTAGAGAGGCAACCTTTGGATTGACTGTGGAAGACTTTTTATTCACCACCTTGCCCGTCTTCTTGGAGACCACCTTGCCTCTGCAGGTCTTTGAACCTCTTTCTGGGTTTATTCCAACGAAGCGTCTAAAGACAGATATATAACAAATTACCATTGAATGATGCATCAAAATTCTTATGAAGATGAAAGGTAAAAAAAAAAAAAATGCAATAAGGACTTAAGTGTCATACCTTTGAAGAAACTCCAATGTGCAACAAGCCTCCTCTTGATACTGCAGGTTGAAGACGTAGTACACAGCAAAAAGTGTTGAAAGTGCAGTCAAAAATGATGACTGGACACACTCACAAATAACACGGCCTTCAAGGCTTATCATCCATCGTACAGCATTTGTCTGCTCTCCCATACCTAAAATAAAAATAGCAAAAACAAACAAAAAAAATAAAAAAATAAAAAAATATAACAACAATAACGAAAACATTGGCACGACTCATTTAAAGATCTGCCTTTGAGAAGACTTCATTGTAAATGGATATGGATAGTTCACCCAAAAATGTAATTCTGTCTTAATTTACTGC
Organism: Rhinichthys klamathensis goyatoka; assembly: GCF_029890125.1. NCBI lineage: Eukaryota > Metazoa > Chordata > Actinopteri > Cypriniformes > Leuciscidae > Rhinichthys > Rhinichthys klamathensis. The sequence continues at coordinate 5,882,574 of NW_026606584.1, forward strand.
TGAACACAAAATAATATATTTGGAAGCATGTTTGTAACCCAACAGTTGTGAGGCACCATTGCCTTCCATAGTAGGAAAAAACAACAACAGTGTGGAGTATTCAGCAGAGCAAATTAATGTATACAGGTTTGGAACATGTGGGTAAGTAAACGATGAAAATTTTCATTTTTGGGTGAACTATTCTTTAACAACTGTATACAAATTAGAAATGTTTTATTTTATTTTACTGTATCTTCCCCATTTGTCAATGTTTCTTCTTAACATACTAACCCAGTAAAATAAGACGAGGACTTCCAGGTAGAAGTTTCTTCTCAACATCAGCAGCAGATGCAGCAACCTGAAGAGGACACAATACACAAATCAGAATACATATCATCACTTAAAGGAGAACTCCGGTCAATAGGGTGCAAATTTTAAAAAGAGGATAACACGGTGTAGGCAACACCGATTTTTGTCGTTGTTCTCTGTACTGACAGCACTCCAAATTTACAAAAAAAAATGAGCTCAATGTTAAAATTGACCGGAGTTCTCCTATAATAAAGTAGAAAGTAGAAAACTAAATACTCACATCTGCATGCAACACCAGTCCATCTTCATGTTCCTGAAAATGGGACATTAGAAGCTTGATATGCAGGTGTGCCATCTCTGTGTTTTCAGGCTGGGACAGGACATCCTTCACCTTTTCATTCTTTGATTTGCTCTTGAAGTACTCAACGATAGCCTTTCCGCATTCTGTCATGGACATGTCAAAGGCTTTCAGCACATCAATGTCAGTTAGCAACTTGAAGTGGGCACAAATAGACTTCTGGTGGAAGAGGTATGGCCACTGGCTCCTAATGTCTTCTACTGAAGGTGCTGGTATGGAATTTAGTTTCTGACGCAAAAGACAGAATGTAGTCTCCATAAGAGTGTTTACTTCTGCTCTCTCTACACTGTCAATTCCCTCATGGCTGTAAATGTCATGTAGTCTTTGACGTTTGGACTCTATTGTCTCTGCAGTCTCTTCAGGGGGAAGGTGCGGTTCAAATCTCACACAGCCATAGGTGTCCGTTGGTCCTCTTTTGCATCCTGAGTTTGGCTTTGCTCGATGACAGACAAAGCTGCTCTCACGGTTCAAATTTTCAACCCTCGTCTTCACTTGAATTAGGAGTGATGTATATCCCGCTCCTATTAATGAGCCATTTGGAAATTTGTCTCCAAAAGTGTTAGGGTTCTCCCTTACAATCTTTTTACAGATTGTAAGACACTGTGCACGTGTTGGGCAAAGGTCAAACTTGCGCATTTCGTCAACCAGAACTCTAACCATCTGGCGCCTTTCTGCAGGTTTCGGTCTTTTTCCTGTAGAGATTGCCGTTCGGATTTCAGGAGGCATGTTGTCCCAAGGGACTTGAAAAGTTTCAGCCCACGTCTTGGAAATGCTGGGCATTTGTGTGAAGGTCAGGCTTGGCCTGGAAGCCTCTAAGTGAGATGCAAGGCAAGACAGGCTGTGTGTTGCAGTTGATGGAGAAGATGAAGCTGGTAGTACATCTAAATTCAGAGTAACCATCTCGGTTTCTGAAAGGGTTTCAAATATCACAGCTTAGAGAAAAAGCAATAAAGATTAGTAAAGAGATTAAAATAATTAAGTTATATTTCTGATTAGCTTCAAAATATGCTGAATAAGAAATGTATACATGACCAATTCCACTAAAATATTTCAACGGCTCAAACTAAATACAATAATTTAGTTGATGTATTTTGTTGGAAAAATGCTGTACACTAAAATAGATACTTATTTAGTTCAGATTCAGATTAAAATGTCATCATACCTGATTTAAAAATTTGAAGAAGCTTTCTGATTTGAATGACAGGTAAAATGTCCTTAAGGTCTTCTTGCTGAACATATTTGAGGTCTTCTTTGCATTCTAGTCCTGAGCTTTGAAGACTGGAAATGATCTGGTGGAGAATGTCAGGAGACAGGCTGGGCAATGCCTGAAGAATTAAATGTTTAACCTCCTCAAACCAGGTAGACATTTTTCTACAGAAAGAGAAAAGAGTGGTGCAGAATTAGTACAGGCATGCCACACACAGTGTACTCAAGCAATGGGTAATAATCCAAAATATTCCTTAGATCTACACAGCATGTTCTTTCTGCTGGTGTAATTCTGTAAACGCCCATGTTTGGAAGGCGAACAGCCTGATATTCCTGAGCAACAAAATGTAAAGACACACCCTGATGAATGAGAATTAGCTTGATCTTTCCAACTACAAGCCCCTCATCAGAGTCACTGATCAATACAAACATGTTCTTTTTGTATTTTGTGCCTCTCACTGTAACATCACTGGCCACCTCAGTGTTCATAGGCTCAAAGTTCATATTTGAAACTGAGCGTCTGATGTCTTCATTGTATTCACCTGGGTAAAACTCTGTGCTTTTCTCTACTTCAATGTCTTGTGGGAAGTAGCTCCCAGCATACAGATATGCCTGAAGAAGCTAATGCTTCTCAGCGAGTGTTCGACACAAATTCTTAAAGTTATGTGATTTGCGAGCACACTGTTTAAAATAGGAGTGTTTGCTCTCAAATCGCAGTGTCCACAAACGAATTAGAGGGCCAAAGTGAAAAATCAGGTCAGGATAATGACTGATGTAATGGTGTTTTGGTCTGAGGGGATGATTGGGAAAAGACTGCCATCGACTATGCAAATACTCATCAATTAGAACCTGCAAGTAAGCTATCTGACCAGTGGACACAGCTGGGGCACATACAAGTTCTACTATTTCTCGTAGTTGCAAAACCAGCTGCCAAGTCTCATTTTCAGATGGGTTTACAATTTTGTCTCCAATCAATCCTGGCAACATCCTAAGAAAATACCAATTTTGAACTGCATGGCCAGAAAGTTTGTCACTCCCTGGAACAACATCACTGGGTTTGTTGTTTGCATCATTACCAAAGTATGTTAAATGATTTATTCGTCGATTTAACTCCTGGTAAGTGAACAGCTTCTCCACTGTGACAAAATTCTTAATGTACAATGCTAAATCATATGATGCAACACCTTCAAAAATATCATGTCCCAGACAGGGGGGTAGCCCAGGCTGACACACATGAAAGTAACGTAGTACATTAAACACAGAGTCAAATTTGACACCTCCAGTGGCATTGGATGTGGCATTACTTGTCTGACTTTGAACAAGATCCCTATACGACTGCAAAGTGCGCTTACTTGCTTTGAGCAAGGGATCTGTTTTAAACGTTTCCCTTTCTATATTGCAGTATCTGCAAAAATGCACACTTTTTGTGAAATTTTCCACAAATCCACCAATGCCATGGGAGCCCAGATTATCCCCACAAATTGCAGATAGCGTTCCCCTGTACACTGTTCCATCAGGCAAATTAATGCCACTTACCTCAATGTCTTTAAGGTCTTTGATGAGAGGGCTAAACACTTTGTCCTGGCCAAAATACTTGAAGTCCTGCTCCCTGCAAAGCAAAACAAGCTGCATCTGGTCAATGCGTGATCTATGATGTGGAGGAATATCTGCAAGAGTTGCATATACACAGAGTAATTTATGTTTTTTCCTGCCAGATCCAAGTGGGTTGGCTACTTCCAAAGCATCCTGATAAAGGATTAAACTAAAGGATGAGGTGTCTGTATTGAGCAGCTCATTACCTTTTAAGTTGCTACCATCCCATACATCATGAAGAACATTGTGAGGACGTACACAAGAAAATACTTGTTTGCGATGTTCTGTAACTGTGTCAATCTGTAATAGAGAACCAATTGTATCTTTAATCGGAACATATTGAGCAAAACACTCTTTGCCTGCCTCATTTGTCCCAAGACAAAGTGGAACTGGTGCTACATAGTTGAAGGTATTCTTGAAAAATGTCTTTCTTTTTTGATCAGTTTTAAGTTTTTGTGAATTACAAGTCTCAAAGAGATTTTCACTGTGCAAAATTTCTAAAATAGCATTTATGTCTGCTTCTGCAACCTCCAATGCACTCAATTTTTCTCTCAATTTAAAAAGTAGGTGCGAGTGACTCATTTCATGAATTTCCTGAAGGTGATCAACAATTATTTGAACAGTGGAGGATGGAATCAGACATTTTGATTGCAATTTGAGATAAAATAGAGCTAGATGTCTCAAAAACTGATCTTCGTCCACACTTTCACCAAAGGTGTCTGGTTCCACACCATCAGTATCACTGCAAAGAAAGTCCTGTGGCATTTCATGATGCTGTTCAGAGCACTCATGTATGCTTGTCACGGTGGGTAAATCCTATGTCTCATTCATGTCTCGTGTTTCTGTTGTTACATGTGTGTGTGTGCTGATTAGAGGGGCGTGGCTGCTCATCAGAGCTCATTCAGTAATCACTCATCACCAGCTGCAGTCTATCATCCCGGTCTATTTAATCTCACCCATTTCTCATCTCCATTGTCAGATCGTTGTTTGTGATGTCCGGTGTTTGATCCCTCTACGTTCCAGTATCCTTCGTTGTTCCTGTCTGTTCCCTGTGGATGTTCTGGATTCGTCTTGTTGATCGTCACCTCACTTCACCTGCACTGTATCCATCTGACCATCGAGTCCCTGCGCCACTTACCTGCCTGTCTGTGGATCGTGTACTGAGTTTTCAACCTTGCCTGTCTGTGGACTGTGTTCTGAGTTTTCCAATAAATATTGTTACTTGCAATTGCTTCCGTAGTTCTTACGTTACAGAACGATCTGACCAGAAATGGAAGCAGCGAGTGACAATCCTGAGACGTTGGAGGATTTCGTCAATAACAGCAGACGGCGGATGGAGAATCAAGAGAGAATTATCAACGACACCGCTCGTGCTGTTCAGGCGTTAGTGGCGCAGGTGTCCGGGCTCACCCAGGAAGTCCAACAGCTGCGTATTCCCGCTGCGCCGGTCCCACCGCCGATTCCCCAAATACCACCAGTGGACCCCTCCCAGTCGGAACCACGATTACCAGCCCCAGAGACATACTCAGGTGAACCCAATTTTTGTCGAGCTTTCCTAACTAGATGCTCCATGCATTTCTCTCTCCAGCCCAGAACCTTCCGGGAGGAAAGAACTAAAGTGGCTTTCGTGCTAACGCTGCTGACTGGGAGAGCGGCACTATGGGGAACGGCGGTGTGGGAAAACCAGGAAGACTGCTGCACCTCGTTCCAAGCGCTCTCCGACGAAATGAAACGGGTCTTCGACCGTGCCTTGGGAGGCAGAGAAGCGGCCAGATTGCTGGCCGAGTTACGTCAAGGACATCGATCCGTGTCGGACTACTCGATCGAGTTTCGGACCCTGGCGGCGGAGAGCCAATGGAACGAGGAGGCGCAGTGGGATATGTTCCTGCATGGGTTGGCTGACCGCGTCCAAAAGGAGATTTATGCCATGGACTCACCACCGAAACTCAACGATTTAATCGCGCTAGCACTGAGAGTGGACGCCAGACTGTCTCGTGTGGAGCGAAGAGGACCCAACTACCGTTCTTCGGCGGAATCGGAGGGTCACCGTGCTGGAGGTGGGGACGCGGTCAGCCCCGTCTACGATCCCGAGCCCATGCAGGTAGGTCGAGCCCGGCTTTCCCGGGAGGAGAGGGAAAGGCGGAGATCCCAGGGCCTTTGCTTGTACTGTGGAGGAGCGGGACACTTTGCCTACAACTGCCCGTTAAAAGGCCCAGCCCGGTAGTAAGTATGAGGCTACTATCGGGTGGGATCTCCGCCGAGAAGACCTCATCGACATCGACTCTCCTTCCGATTAGACTCCGATGGTCCAACCACCGTCACGATTGTCATGCACTTCTGGACTCGGGCGCCGAAGGTAACTTCATGGATCACAACTTTGCACTCAAGCACCAAGTTCCCCTCAAACCACTCACCCATCAGATTGCAGTGCACGCCCTCAACGGTCAGAAACTCCCCACCATATCTCTGGTTACTGAAGATATCATCCTCACCACATCAGGCAATCACTCAGAAACCATCTCATTCTACATCCTGGACACTCAGCTTGCACCCATAGTTCTTGGTCACCCATGGCTCACTCGTCACAATCCCAAAATAGACTGGCAACTCAAATCCGTAGCGGCTTGGAGCAGCTTTTGTCATAAGTCCTGTCTTGTCTCTGCTTGTCCGTCTGTTTCTGTTCATGTGTTACAGGAGGAGACAGTGGATTTATCTAACGTGCCCACGGAGTATCGGGATCTGAAGGAGGTGTTCAGTAAGTCTCGGGCTGATTCTCTCCCTCCACATCGTCCCTATGACTGTGCTATAGAATTATTGCCAGGTACGTCTCCGCCTAAGGGCAAATTATATTCTCTCTCTGTCCCAGAGAGAGAGGTCATGGAGAAATACATTTCTGATTCTCTAGCAACAGGGTTCATCCGCCCTTCCTCTTCTCCTGCGGGGGCGGGGTTCTTTTTTGTGGGGAAGAAGGATGGATCGTTGCGACCTTGTATTGATTACCGGGGGCTGAACAACATCACGGTAAAGAATACATATCCTTTGCCATTGATGTCTTCAGCTTTCGAGAGGTTGCAAGGAGCATCCGTCTTCACGAAATTGGATTTAAGAAATGCTTATCATTTGGTCCGCATTAGGGAGGGGGATGAATGGAAGACCGCATTTAACACCCCTAGGGGGCACTTTGAATATTTGGTCATGCCTTTCGGCTTGTCCAATAGCCCAGCGGTCTTCCAAGCACTTGTCAATGACGTGTTGCGAGACATGATCGATCAATTCATATATGTCTACCTGGATGATATATTGATTTTTTCATCGTCTCTCCAGGAACACGTGCAACACGTACGACAGGTGCTTCAGAGGTTGTTAGAGAATGGGCTTTTTGTCAAGGCGGAGAAATGCGTGTTTCATGCACAGTCTGTTCCTTTCCTAGGTCACATCATCTCGGTTGAGGGAATGCGCATGGATCCTGACAAGGTTAAGGCTGTGGTAAATTGGCCAAGTCCTGATTCCCGTAAGGCCCTACTGAGGTTTCTGGGGTTCGCCAATTTTTACCGGCGTTTTATTCGCAATTTCAGCCGACTAGCCGCGCCTCTGACTGCCTTGACCTCCCCCAGAACGACGTTCAGGTGGTCAGACGCAGCAGAAGCTGCGTTTGCCAAACTGAAGAGCTGCTTCGTTTCAGCTCCCATCCTGATAACCCCTGATCCATCACGTCAGTTCGTGGTGGAGGTCGATGCGTCAGAGGTGGGGGTAGGTGCAGTGTTATCCCAGCGCTCTCCTTCAGACGACAAGATGCACCCTTGCGCGTTTTTTTCCCATCGTTTGTCCCCTGCCGAAAGCAATTATGACATTGGCAACAGAGAGTTGTTGGCAGTCAAGTTAGCATTGGAAGAGTGGCGCCACTGGTTAGAAGGGTCGGGGGTACCTTTTATCGTCTGGACCGATCACAAGAATTTGGAATACATTCGTACGGCTAAAAGACTCAATTCCAGGCAGGCTCGGTGGGCTCTTTTTTTCGGACGTTTTGACTTTACTCTCTCGTACCGCCCGGGTTCCAAAAACATCAAACCCGATTCTTTATCGCGCATTTTTGACCGTTCCGATCGCCCGTCTACTCCCGAGTGCATTTTACCTGAGAATCTATTCATCTCTACACTCACATGGGAGGTCGAATCGAAGGTCAAGAAGGCCTTAGAAGGGGTAACGCCTCCGACTCGTTGCCCACCGAACCGGTTGTTTGTGCCGGAGAGTTTACGGTCCAGCGTTATTCAGTGGGGTCACTGTTCCAATGTGGCTTGTCACCCAGGAGTCAATCGTACTATGTTTTTAGTCAAGCAACGATTCTGGTGGCCTCTCATGGCTTGTGATGTTCGCAGTTTTGTATTGGCTTGCTCAGTTTGTGCCACAGGTAAAACTTCCAATCGATCTCCGGATGGGTTACTCCAACCGCTGCCAGTGCCTTCGAGACCCTGGTCCCATATCGCACTAGATTTTATTACCGCCCTCCCACCCTCCCAGGGTCACACGGTAGTTTTGACCGTGGTGGACCGGTTCTCGAAGGCGGCCCATTTCATTCCCTTGCCCAAATTACCCTCAGCCAAGGAGACAGCGGTCATTGTCGTTGACCACGTCTTTCGGATTCATGGCCTCCCGACAGACGTGGTTTCTGACAGAGGACCCCAATTTGTATCCAAATTTTAGAGAGAGTTTAAACTTCTGGGGGCAACTGTGAGTCTGTCCTCTGGGTTCCATCCCCAGAGCAATGGTCAAACTGAGCGAGCCAACCAGGATTTGGAACGAACGTTGCGATGTTTAGTGTCCAAGAATCCTTCCTCGTGGAGTCAGCAACTTTCTATGGTGGAGTACGCCCACAATACGTTGCCAGTGTCATCCACGGGCCTATCACCATTTGAGTGTAGTGTAGGTTACCAGCCACCAATTTTTCCTAGTCTGGAATCCGAAGTCGCGGTCCCCTCCGCCCACGCCTTCGTCCAGAGGTGTCATCGCACTTGGACGAGAGCCCGTGAGACTCTACTCCAAGTGGGGGCGCGCACCAAGGCCAAAGCCGATCGCCACCGGCGGAAGCCTCCCGTATACGTCGTCGGTTCTAAAGTGTGGCTTTCTACCAAGGATATTCCTCTCCGTTCCGTTTCGAATAAACTTGCACCTAAATTCATTGGCCCGTTTGCTGTCACCAAAATCATTAGCCCGGTGACAGTCCGCCTGAATCTTTCTCCAGTCTACAGGAGAATCCATCCCGTCTTTCATGTTTCCAAAATTAAGCCCGTCTTTTATGCTCTCATTAATCCGCCAGTCCCGGTTCCCCCCCCCCCGCCGCGCCTCGTAGATGGGGAATCCACATTCGGTTAATCGTATTCTGGACTCCAGACGGAGGGGACGCGGATTACAGTACTTGGTGGACTGGGAAGGTTACGGTCCGGAGGAGAGAAGTTGGGTGCCAGCTAGAGACATTCTGGATCACTCCCTTATCGATGATTACAATCGACAGGTAAGGGAGTCTGGGAACGCCAGGAGGCGTTCCTAGGGAAGGGGGTACTGTCACGGTGGGTAAATCCTATGTCTCATTCATGTCTCATGTTTCTGTTGTTACGTGTGTGTGTGCTGATTAGAGGGGCGTGGCTGCTCATCAGAGCTCATTCAGTAATCACTCATCACCAGCTGCAGTCTATCATCCCGGTCTATTTAATCTCACCCATTTCTCATCTCCATTGTCAGATCGTTGTTTGTGATGTCCGGTGTTTGATCCCTCTACGTTCCAGTATCCTTCGTTGTTCCTGTCTGTTCCCTGTGGATGTTCTGGATTCGTCTTGTTGATCGTCACCTCACTTCACCTGCACTGTATCCATCTGACCATCGAGTCCCTGTGCCACTTACCTGCCTGTCTGTGGATCGTGTACTGAGTTTTCAACCTTGCCTGTCTGTGGACTGTGTTCTGAGTTTTCCAATAAATATTGTTACTTGCAATTGCTTCCGTAGTTCTTACGTTACAATGCTATGAGGAAGTGCAACTGAATCAATCAGGTTTACCTCTGAACAATCACAGTGTTTTCTAGATACATGTGCTGTAAAAGTGGACACAATTGAAAAAGACTTGTCACATAGCTGAAATGGACATGAAACGCTTCTCCCCTCTCTAATGTGAGTTTTAAGATGCTGATAAAATATACTCATAGTGTCACACCTGACTTGACACAAGTCAACATGACACATTAATTCAAATGAAGTCAATGGCATAGATTTGAGCTTAGATTTCCCCTCTTTGTGTCGATAACAGTGAGTTTTGAAAGCTGAAAACTTTTTGAAACTCTTATTACAAGCAGGCAATGCGCAATTAAACCTGACATTCGCGACATGAATATGAATGTGCATGTGTCTCACAAATGCAGGTAAAGTACTGCATGTGTGTGCACAAAGTTTGCAAGTAAACATTTTACACTATGGAAGAGCACAATCCAGCTATCAAAACACAGACATGCGTGTTTTAACTTTGAGGAACAAGTTCAAATGAAACTTAAGTGAATGTCCTCTGTTATATCGACGACGTACGTAACGTTAGTTGGAGCAAATTTATCGAGTGCAAAGGTATGCTGTTAAAATGATTGTGCTCATATACTGTACAAAGCCAAAATAATAACACTGACATTTAATAAGTTCATATAACTTCAAATGAGACAGACGTGTGCAATTCACTCGTGCGTGCTACAGATCCTAACGTTAGCTGTTCCACCATCCCCCACCGCGTAAAAAAAACATACTGGCGAAAGGCGGTAAATTAAAAAACCTACGGTAGCCTACTTAATAAAAGAATCCAACGAACGCACTTATTTTACATTTCCCTCTATATTAGGGTAACTTGTACAATGAAAGAACACAAATATGCTGCACGCGCGAGCGCGGAGAGACACACACACACACACACACACACACACAAACGCTTAACTTTGAGGAACAATAAATTTAGCTACATCCACTATCTTAAAGCGTGAAATTAATAAGATTAAAAATAAACACAATTATTTTAGATTCACCCGTGGTCTGGTACCTGTAAATGAGCTTCAATATGAAAGCTGTGCTTCCACCGAGAAAGACGTGTGTCAGTCACTCTTGCCAACTGCCAAAGTACGTCGTTCGCGGTTCCTTCCCTCCCCCACAGATCACGTGCTATTTAACGGTAAGAAACTGTAATTTCAGAAAACGGTTCAGTACTGTACATTTCTGCTGTAAATTTACAGCAATTTTTTACAGTGTACGACACACCCCTTATACGGCATTGGTTCTGGCTTTTGTTCACACAGCGCGCGTTCCGGGTCTGAACACGGCAATGTTACTAGGTCCCCAACCCGGCATCAATCCCGGGTCGTGTTTGCGTTCACACAGAAGGCACTCTGGCAATTTGCCGGCAATTTGCCGGGTTCAAAGCGCTGTGTGAAAGGGGCTTATGACAAATGGAATGGAGTGGAACTGGACATACCATCAAATCCTGGCAAAGATTGAATCGGACAGTAAGAGTCTGGTCTAATCTGGTTGAGAGTGTGCCCCCTGGAAATAGCATGGGCCAGTTGAGAACAGATTTAGTATTTATGGCACTTTCTTCAGATTCATTCAGCCACAAAAACATTCCCTGCTTGAATCACTCCAGCCATTCAGCTATGAAACATAATCAAGCCCAAGAAATTCAGCCTTAACCCTCTGGGGTCTAAGGTGTTTTTGGGGTCCTTGAGATGTTTTGACATGCCCTGACATTTATGCTTTTGATTCACACCTGAGAAGACAATGACCTGCATAATGAGTTGCATAATGACCTGCATATGGAGCCTTTCATTCAGGTGTGTCACTGAGCCACAAGAAAGAATGCAATGACAATATATATATATATATATATATATATATATATATATATATATATATATATATATATATATATATATATATATATATATATATATATATATATAATTATATATATATATATACTACAAAATTGGTTCACAGTTGGAAACATGTCGAATTGTTTTTGTATTTTGCCACTTTTTTCCCACTATGTTTGCTTGCAAATTGTATAATATCCAAGGTAAACATTTTTAGTAATTGTGTAGTTAATTCTCATGCTGTATTTTCAGAAAGTTTTGGATATGTATCTTCTCCCCAAATTTTTCACTAATAAAACACAATAAAAATAATTTAAAGAGAAGGCTTATATTGACCTTTTAATATTTTGTTTACATCTACCTTGTAAATATATTCTTTTCTATTTTATTAAAAAGGTTACAATTACAACAACAATTAAAATTGTAACAATATTTCAAGTGTAATCTTTCTTTGTAAAAACTAAAGTATACATTTTATCATACATATTTCAAAGTTAAGGATTCATTAGTTTGAATAAAGCCTACATTGGAACAAACACTATAATAACATCTTAGTTGATGACTTTTATTTTTGACAAAACATAATATATATATATATATATACAGTATATATATATATTTAACATATGAGCAGAAATTTGTGAACAAAAGCTTATTTGATGTGGCAGTAGTCTATTTTTCAGTAAAAACTTTATAATCTATCCAAAACTAGTCAACGAAATGCTGTCTTTCATATTTCGTCTGTAACATAGGCATATTGTTTTTATGCAGTCCGATCTCATGAAAGTGCGTATCTAAAGCACAAATTTAATTTCTCCAAAATCTTCATTTATACGCCAAAAATAGTTTTTGCGTGCATGATACGCAGTTTACGCATGCATATGATACGCAATTTATGGCGTGTAATACACACGCACGCCACACCCCTAATCCTACCCAAGGGGTTTACAGTGCGTATCATTTGCACTAAAAACTATTTTTGGCATATAAATGGTACGAGAAATTAAATTCGTGCTATAGATACGCACTTTCATGAGATCGTGTTGTTTTTATGATATATTAGGGCATATAAATGTTAATTTGCAGTTTAATACGTTGCTTATACAAAGACATTTTATTTAATAATATAGTTTGGTAAAAGCTGTTCATTCACTCACACACAGACACAATTCATAGTTAAACAGTCTTTTTGCGAGCTGTAGTAAACAACAGAGCGCATCTGTGCCATTCATTCACACACATACACAGGCGATTCATACTTAAACAGTCTTTTTGCGGTTTACATACACCCCACTAAACATTGGAGGTCGGATAGACGTGCAGATCATGTCTATATTGGGTCCGTCGGTCCATGACCAATTCTGGACATCTATTCGACGTCCTAACTTGGTCCACTTTTTTTTTGGACGTCCAACCATGACCCAACTTGGACGTCATATTGACGTTCAACATTTGACCTTTGAACTGGGTAATTTTTTTGGACGTAATTTGGACGTCTAAGACAGGTGCAGGAAATTTACATGATTAATATGTAATATTTTTTTTATTTACAAATATCAACATTGTTGTTAGCAACATGATTAATACATATGAATACAGATTATTTATAATTATTTAAGATCATTTTCAAAATAATGCTTTAGCTCAAACAGTAGAGTGTTGGCGCTAGCAACACCAAGTTCATGGGTTTGATTCCCAGGGAAAGCAAGATCTGATATGAATGTAAATGTGTAACGCAATGTAAGTCACTTTGGATAAAAGTGTCTGCCGAATGCATAAATGTAAATACATGGTACAAAAAACATGTTCTCCACCCTTTTGAAACATGGGACTACAGTTATAGAAGTTGTATAAAAACTAAATTTGATGTTGAAAAGATGTCCACAAACGACCACATTTGGACTATAAATAACCCTTACACGGAGGTCCCACGAACGTCAACATTAGACGTGCTGTAGACGTCAAAAAAGACGTCGTCTGGCGTAACAAAACAACCCCTTCAGTGGACCAAAATTGGACGTCCAAAAATTACATAGAAAAGATGTCACTCCGACGTCACATTGCACAGTGGGACTATTCCATATTGCGATTGGAACAAAGCACTTAATAATAAAAAAACTGACTACCGTATTTACAATCCTCAGATGGATCCGTTGTGCCTCGAAATGAATTTAAACCAGCACTTCTGAGGTAAATTTCCCAGGATCATCCTCACAGCCTCGCAAGACGACATAAAGTACTGTAATCTGATTAAACTTGGTGTGTTTTATCGAGTTAATGTGGGCGTTCACAGGTTTGCATGGATTAACTCAGATCATTTGCGTTTGAATAGTGCGTGCTCTCCGTGGGTGTGATCACATTAAAAGATAATAAGCTATAATGAGCTGAAATGAGAACGACTGACATCTCTCTATTTTCATATAGATTACATAAACAGAGAATATTTGTTTTTGTTATGAATTAGATCATTTAAAAGTACACACTTAAATGATTATAAAGATATATTGTTCATGCCTGGGTGAATAGTATTCGCTGAGTTTTGTTTAAGTTTAGAGACGTGCTCCAAAAAAAAAAAGTCGTTCACGGTGATGGAGAGCCAGAAAGCACACCCTGTTTATTTTCTTTATTTTACAAAAGCACAATGTTTTATTTCGATTGTAAGTGGACACATAAAAAAGAAGACATTTAACAGTTTATTTTTTCATATTTCTTAAGTCTGTATGACCAGAAATGACCAGAAATATTTTAAGTCTATTTTGCTGCTATGTGAAAAAAAATCGAGCAAAATGCGCCAACGCGTTTGCTGACCCCAGAGGGTTAAAGGTGCCATAGGTGATTCTGAAATGTCAACCAGTACAACAAACGACGAGACCCTGGCAGCGATGATGGTATCCGTCCGAAGGCACAGACCCAGAGCCCAGTGACGACAGCCCACGGTGGAGTCAAGGGAGGGAGGAGCCAAGGTGGAGTAGAGGCTGACGTCAACTGGGGGGCGACGAAGGCAGAGCCGATGGATCCCAGGGTGCAGATGGAGAGGACTGCCCAAGGACTGAGGTGATGCCGGTGTGATGGAGGACCGAGGCATACACGAGGGGAAGGAGGAACCTGCGGCAGCCATAGGGGTGAAGGAACGGAGCGTAGTGGAAGATCCGCAAGTCCGTGGCGGAGGTGACGACTGACTATGGGGGAGCCGATGGAACCCGGTGGAGTCGAGGGTGTCTGGTGAAGCCAAAGGTGGGAGGAGCCAAGGTGGAGTCTACAGGCCGACGGGCCAAGATGGAGCGAAACCATCTGAGGCCGGAGGCGGAGACACTGGATCTATCCGCTTAGGCACTGATGGTGGTTGTAGGACCAAATCCTTGACGTGAGTGCTTGGCATCACAATAAATGGTGAAGGGCTTCCAACAGAGGCGGGGCTGGAGGACTAGCTGAGCAGGTAACACAACATTGTCCATGCAGGTGTCTGTGCTGTCTAGAAACAGCGATGAAGGTCGAGAAACTGGGTGGGATAGGGTGGGAGACGATACCTCCATGCTGAAGTTCATCGGCCAGTCCTCAGTCTCTATTTCCACCAGTATACCCACGGCCACTAATGTCGTAGACTCACACCCCTGGTCAGACTCACTGGGGGGCTCCTCTTCCAGGGCGAAGGTCAGCACTGTCCACTTGTCCTCAGTCCTCGGGCTCTGGCTGACGTGTCGCGTGGTAGTTCTCCATCTGCGGTGGCCTCACACGATTCCTCCGTGGTTGCAGGTGGTGAAATTGTTCAGTTTTCAAATAAAAACTACATGGCATACTTAAAATGACAAATTACTTCTCCCAAATTCATTTTGCCTAAAGGCTCTCTAAATATGTTCTACAAAGTCATACACTCCAGTTAGCGGAGAATGTGGAGGAATAGCTCTCATACTATCCATAATGTAGTATTTTTATTTTTATTTTTATTTTTATTTAGGGAATTAATGATACTGTCTGAATACAATCTGTCCTTAAATCATATAATCCTAGGCTTTGCCAATCAAAAACATGTCTTCATTTTTAAGTATTTTTTTTTATCTTATTCACTTTAAAGCGCCAAATGTTAAGGTAAAACAGACCTGCTGCTCTAATTTGTTGTTAGGAACATTTCTCTTTATCAGGGGGTTAGTCGTCAACCAGCAGAGAAACATGGAAATGTGCAGAATCTGGATTTAAACTGCCTTTCATTGAAATTTGTCTAATTAAGCCCCCAGATTAGCTACATTGATTTTTCAACTGTTTTCTTATTCATTGGATTTTCTTTACCTAGTAACAATTGTGGGATTGAAATTCAAGATAACCTTGTTGTGAGAAGGTCAAATTAGCAAGGCTGACACTAACTAAATTCAGCGTTTGGCTTGATGTAGAATTGTTTACACTGGAGACCACCAGGTAACGAAAGGAATGCCTGGACAACACGGCAATGCTAATTCAACTAAGGAGTGTAATAAATTTCTTATTAATCCTTAAATATAATTAGTTAAAAAAATGTACTATTTAGCTGCTTAAACTGTCCCTAAGGGGAAGACAGGGGTTTCTAGTCAAGGTTGGGAATGTTAGAGATGAGATGAGTTTCCCTCCAGTCAGTGGTGCTAACTCGCTAGCCTGAAGCCCTGTGATCGTTTCCAAGGTGACGACAGGCAGCAGATAGAGAACCTGTCAAATGGAAAATGTCAATTACAGCAAATATGTAGATATGGTGCAGTGCGTGTGCAGCAGGGCAGACTGAGAGAGGGGGATACGAGGGAGGGGAGGGTAAAGCGGGAGCTATAGGGCGAGACAAAGGGCTGAAATATGCCGGCCTGGCTGACAGAGAATGTCTGTCATACTTCATTGTATTACAATCTCTTCAGTAGAGAAGTGACGATCCAGGTAGGATGATGTTTCCCCCTTAAAAACCCCTATACACCCTATCGTTCACCATCAGAAACATTCGTCCAGCTCAGCCTGTAAGATGATTTAGCCACAGAGATAATGTCAGCCAGATGAGGAAAGCAAGACAAGGGATGGTATTGGAAGACAGGTGATTAAAAGGAAGAAAATAAAGGGAAGGTTTTGATGGGAATTGAAGGGGAAGAAAGTTAAGAGGAGGATATAAGAGGGTATTCTAATACAATCATAATCATATAGCTGTCTTTCATATGGACTGGACCAAGGAAAACTATTTATGTTTTTTGAAAAGATTAGTAAGAAGATTAGTAACTAAACAAGCATCATGATATCTTCTATACATTTCTGAAAACTTCTGCAAATTCTGCAAATTAATTTTGATAAATATACAAACAAACAAAACAAGAAGAGAATCGAAATAAAAAGAAAAGGCACAAAAGAGGCTTTTTTTGCAAAAGGAAAGCAAAACAAAAGGTGTAAGAATGTTCAATACATTAAAAAAGAGAGGCAGTTGAGGACTTGTTGCAATAAATATTGAAAGGGAAGAAAGATTAGAGCAGTGACAGCAACCAGAAGAATACAGCACAAAGGTAACATCCACATAGGTTGTTTATTTGCAGGTAAGTGCAGAAAACAAATGATGCAAGCAGGTGAGTGACTGAGTTCATTAAATAGCAGCAAACTCTTAGCCATGAATAACAGTTCTTATCATTGTAGGTGCAGACTGGTGCAAACTGGTGCAAACTGGAGACTGATGGCTGACTGAGTGCAAGAGGGGGCCAGGAGGGATGCTGGGAAATGTAGTTCTGTGGTGACTGGGCTGGTGACTGAGGATTGTGATTGGAGATTTTGACAGTACTCCCCCCTCCTGGAAGGTGCAACCTTGTGCCAAAATAAGTCCAACTGGGGAGGAAGAAACCAGGATAGGATGAGCAAGGGTACAATCCAGAGTAAAACGTCAATGATGCTGGGCGGATTTGAAGACTCCCAAGTTGGAGCTGGCAGAACAGTAGATCCTCACAGTGGAGCTGAAGACCTCCAAGGCAGAGCCGAAGACCACCACATTCGAGCAGATGAATCTAACCCCAGGCAGATCGGTTGGCTAGAGACCATTAGCTGGCTCAATGTCTGGAAGGGCAGTTGGCTTGAGATCGTCTGGAAGGGCAGTTAGCTTGAGAACATCTGGATGGGCTACAGGTTTGAGAATGTCACGGGTGACAAAATCGCTCGGCAAGCGGAACCCCCTTGAGAGTCCTAAGTTTCCCAGGGGAAGGTATTGTGTGCAACACGCCCCACTCCGGTGATGTAAACATGCCCGCACTGATTAGCGCTAATGCATTGCAGGTGTGAGAGAGAGAGAAGCGGCGCTCACACAGGCTTCCTGTTACGCAAGCCAGGATAAAAAGGGACCATTCAGAGAGTGTTGGTCGTTGTTCAGTGGGTTCGCGTTGTTCAGTGGGTTGTCGTTGTTCAGTGGGTTTGCGGTGTTCAGTGGGTTTGAAGTGCTCAGTGAGTTGGAAGTGTTGAAGAGCCTAAAGGGTTGACTTGGAGCAGTGTTGGATACAAGCTTCCTCAGGAAAACCGTTGTGGTGTGGAGACCGCCCATTTGAGTTTGCTGGATCAGAGTGATCGTTTGTGGGAAGTCTGCTGGACTGAGCTATCGTCTGGATTGGTGCTGTGGAAGGAGAGAGAAGAGATAAGTGAACTGATTTCATCTTATGAGTGTTTAAATTGCTGGAAGAGGATGCAGTAAATGTGGATCTGATTGTCGGAAGAGCTATGTGTTTCAGAGTGTGTTGAGGAGGAATTGAGAGAGAAATCCCTCGTGGAGCGAGCGCAACAAACTGAGTGGGGCCTCTGACCAGCCTTAACGCGTGAGTGAATTGCAGTGCTTTTGCCTTATTGATACACATTGATTTGTGGCTGTGGAATTGAAGTGAATACAAGTGTGCTGTGCCTTTGCTGAGAAGTGGCCCTAGCCCCATTTACACGTTTGTGGAAAGTTACTATATCTGCTCCCCATTGGAAGTCCAGTGTGATACAGCTGCACTGAAGAGGGTACTCTGTACTGTGAAGGTCCTTAATTGTTATTTACTGTTTTGAGCCCAGAAGCCTACCGCATCACTGGAGAAACGATCTTTTAACCCACTGTCTCCTTACTGTGAATTGAAGAGAGTACTGTGCAGATCCTTACCTGTTCCACTTACTGTTGAGTTCAGAGGCATGCAGCATCACTGGTAACGTACCCTTTTTAATCCATTGTCTCCTTGCTGTGCACTGAAGAGAGTACATTGTACTGTGAAGATTCTTACCCGTCCTATTTACTGGTTGAGCCCAGAAGCCTACCGCATCACTGGAGAAACGATCTTTTAACCCACTGTCTCCTTGCTGTGAATTGAAGAGAGTACTGTGCAGATCCTTACCTGTTCCACTTACTGTTGAGTCCAGACGCATGCAGCATCACTGGTAACGTGCCCTTTTTAATCCATTGTCTCCTTACTGTGCACTGAAGAGAGTACATTGTACTGTGAAGATTCTTACCCGTTCTACTTACTGTTTGAGCCCAGAAGCCTACAGCATCACTGGTAACGTACCATTTTAATTCATTGTCTTCCTGCTGTGTACCGAAGAGAGTACGTTGTACTGCGAAGATCCTTACCTGCTCTACTTACTGTTGAGTCCAGAAGCACACTGCATCATTTGGGAAGCAACCTTTTAATTCACTGTCTCCTTACTGCGAGCTGAAGAGAGTACTGTGTACTGTGAAGATCCTTACCTGTTCTACTTACTGTCCGAGTCCAGAGGTATACAGCATCACTGGTAAAGTACCCTGTTTAATCCATTGTCTTCCTGCTGTACATTGAAGAGAGTATTTTGTACTGTGAAGATCCTCACCTGTTCTACTTACCGTTTGAGTCCAGAAGGACGCAGCATCATGGGCGAAGTAAACCTTTAACTCACTGTCTTCCTCCTGTGGACCGAAGAGTACCGCGCACTGCGAAGAATCCTTACCTGCTATACTTACTGCCCGAGTTCGGAAGTCTGCAGCACTGCTGGGAAAAAGTAAGCTTTCAAACCATTGTTCCATTACGGTGTGCCGATGAGAGTTCTCGGTACTGTGAATATCCTTACCTGTTATTCTCACTATCTGAGTCTGGAAGTCTGCAGCACCGCTGGTGAACGGAGTCCCTAAATTGCCGCCCAGGGGACACCGTGACAGTTGCGATACGCCCGCCCGTGACAGAAGGATATCTAGAGGACAGTGAAGGCTATCCAATTGATGCCCCTTGTTTTATCGTTCAATAAAGATTGTTCCTCCTTTGAAACTTACCTGTGTCTCCGTAGTCCTCTGTTGTGTGCCTGTGGTGTCGGCTCCCCACGGTGGTGACTCAGTAAGAGAGGGGGGGTGGTTGGTCATCCGAGCATTCCTCCCATCGACCTGTGTGACAAGAACATCTGGATGGGTGACAGGCTTGAGAACAGCTGGAGTGCCGGCTGTAAGTTGGGTGTCTGGAGTGCTGGCTGGCTTGCTGATGTCTGAAGGGCTGATTTCGACAGACTTAATGAAACAAAGACAAACTGAGGGTTCAATGGCGACCTACAAGGCTGTGCAGAGGGGCCCTTGATCGGCCTCTGTGGGCGTGACAAGGGAACTTTGATCAACTTCTGTGGCCGTGACGAAGTAGACAGGAGGTTCGGGGACAACCTCAATGGCTACATTAGGGCAAACTGGATACTGTCGGATGACCTTCTTTGTCGCATCAGGGCAAAAAGGAAACTCAGGAACGACCTCTGTGGTCGCATCTAGACAGACATAAACTCTGGGACGACCTTTTTGGTCGCATCTTGGCACACAGGAAATTTGCAGGAAACTCGGGGATGACCTCTGTGGTCGCTTCAGGGCATACAGGAAGCACCCAGGGGGCAAAGGGGGTTTAGCAAACATGGGCTGCTGTAAAAGGTTGTCATATAAAAATGAAATCTATGATGTCTGAGGATCACAACCTGGGTGGACAACCCGGTCAACAAGCTGCTGGAAACTTGTAATTAGGGTCAAAACAATGCTACCTCAAATTCTGCTTTAACCCCATTAAGCCCTGAAGAGTTCTTTTGTCTGAGTGACACACATAAAAGTAAAGACTCATAACTCCAAAACTATAACAAAGGAGACCCAAAAGGTAGGTATCGTTTGATAGAACACTTTTCAAATTTTTTGAAAATATAAATTACATTACATTTGGACATTCTCCTGCCGAGAAACTGCTTATAGAAGACAAAATATATATATAATTTTTATCATGATTTTGCATATCTTTCTTATTTGACATGGAATAACTCAGGAAGGAAATAAGGTAGGAGGAAAAATATTTTTTGGTGAAGTCCCTCTACATGTGAGCTGCATCTGGATAAAATTTCCTGGTGATTGGATAAAGGAATCAAAAGTTACAGCATTTGGAACCAAGACAGCCTTTTTGTTCAGTTATTGACGCCCCCTAAATTTAATTCTTAAAATGGTCTCTCCATTGAGAATATCTTGTCACAAAGGCAATAGATTATGTTAATTTTGAGCTCATTTTAATTGTAATAATATGCTGTAAAAAATTATGTGCCATTTTCAATGGTCTGTGAATGTTTCTTGAGCTGTATGATGTTTTTGACACATTGCAGTACATAGTACAAAAAAGTATGTTATAGATTATGAAAAAAATTAATTATATTTATCAGCAAATAACTCAGCAATACTTAGGAGTTTTTCAAATTGGCTACATTCACTGTAAAGTTCAGACTCTAAGGTTTCAAATGACACCTATTTTGTGTTAATCAAGGCAATATTTTTGAAAAATATGATAATGAATATTTTCGCAGGTAGGTGGCCCCCGCGGGCGGTACACTCCGTTTTAGAGGGACTAGTCAGCTCTCATTCAGAGTTGATCGAAGTGGTTAGATCTTTACAAAGCTGAGATTCTAAGCTTTAAGATGATACATACTGTATTTTGTGTTATTCCGCGTTTGAAAAAAAGCACGGATGGCTCCTGGAACATTGGAAAACACATTGCATCCCGGAAAGATGAGAGACATGTTTTTTAGCCAAGTATGCATCACTTCGTGAGGTATATCTCGCGATCAACGCAATGAATTATGTTGAGTTTGGGCTCTTTGTAATCGCAAGAATCTGCTGTCAATAAAGATGTTCAATTTTTCACAATCCGTGGAGTTATGAGCTGAAACGTTACATCAAAACAACATAGCATCACTGCTACTGCTACTTCATTGGTGCGCATAGTGCAACTTCATGTGTTAGAAGTCCATAAGGAATATCTTTAGATTTGAGTGATGGATTATGGTGAGTCTGGGCTCTTTTTAATCTTAACAATCTGCTGTATATAATGATGTGCCATTTTCCACGATTTATGCATGCTTCATTGAGTTATGAGTGAAAACGCGACAGCAGTGCTGCATCTATATACAAGGCTCTATGTGTGCCTGTGGGGGTTCGTTTGTTACAACTCCATTAGGAATATCTTAAGATCTGAGTGATGGGTTATGCTGAGTTTGGGCTCTTTTTAATCGTGAGAGTCTGCTCAAATAATGTTGTGCAATATTCTACAATCTGTGCATGTTTCATGAAGTTATAAGCGAAAAACCAACGTGAGCTCTTCACCAGTATATACTTGGCTAGGTGCGTCTGTGGTATTTTTTTGTGTTGGAACGCCATGAGGCATATCTTTATATCTGATTGATGGAATATATTGAGTTTGGGATATTTTTAATCGTGAGCTCCTGCTGTAAATAATGATGTGTCGTTTTTCATGATCGATGTATGTTTCACGAAGATACAAGTGAAAATGCCAAGTCTAAGTTACCTTGCTTGGCTGTGCGTCTGTGTATTTTTGTGTGTGTTAAGAACTCCTTGAGGAATATCTTTAGTTCTGAGTGATGGATTATGTTACATTTTGATCGTAAGAATCTGCTGTGAATAATGATGTGTCATTTTCCACAATCTGAGCATGCTTCATGAAGTTAGGAGCGGAAATGTGTCTTAAATTAAGCATCCATATATGATTTACATATGGGTCCCTTGAGGGGCTTCTTGTACAAAACCTCACTCAAGTTTAGTAAAAAGCCTGGAACAATTATGCTTGTTGTATTCTACTCATTGAGACCTTTCAAATGACATATGACACATGACTATCTGAGCTCTATGATGTATTTGACATATTGCAGGATGTAGTACAAAAAAGTACTTCATAAATTATGATTTTTTTTGTGGTATTTATCAGCAAATAACTCAGCACTACTTAGGAGTTTATAAAATTGGCTACATTCATTGTACATTTCAGACGCTAAGCTTTCAAATGACACGTATTTTAAGTTGATCAAGGTCATATTTTTGAATTTTTTTTTTTTTTTTTTTTTTGCAGCTAGGTGGCGCCTGTTGGCGGTACCCTCCATTTTAGAGGAATTACTCAGCACTCGTTAGGAGTTGATCAAAGTGATTAGATGCATTAAAAATCTGAGATTCTAAGCTTTAAAATGATACATAATTTGTGTTTCCATTCAGTGGTTGCTTAGTCATTTGATTATGAATTTGTGTCATAATCGGGGTGTCTCGCCGGCTGTTTTAAGGGGTTAACTCCCCGGAATCACCCAATGAATTAAGAGACATTGTTAACTCTTACATTCTAATTACATGTACAATCAAGGCATCAGATGCAAGCTTATCTTCCACTCTTTTGAAAGGTGTGCTCAGTTTGTTTCTAGCATAAAGTATCAGGGAGATATGGCTTAGGATTCATGAATATAATTAAACCTTTTTAGCATGTTTGGGTGATTCCGGGGAGTTAAAGCAGAATTTGAGGTAGCATTGTTTTGACCCTAATTACAAGTTTCCAGCAGCTTGTTTACCGGGTTGTCCACCCAGGTTGTGGTCCTCAGACAGCATAGATTTCATTTTTATATGACAACCTTTTACAGCAGCCCATGTCTGATTTCCTAAAAAACTGGTGTTTTGCCCCCTGGGTAAAGTTAATTGATGAATACAGCCACTTCGATAAGAGTTGGACAGCAGTGTTCGGCCCAAACACACATGATGGCCACTGGCGTAACAGGGAGAGCAATCAGCAGTAGAAGGGACTCTGAATCACCCGGGCTTGGAACTATCTGGCTGGGTTCAGGCATGATGGCCGTGACATCAGGAGACTCAGGTATAAAATCCAGGATAGTAAAGCGGACTCTGGACTGTGGCCAGGGACTGGAGCCATCACTGGACTCTGTTCAGGAGCTGAAGCCATCATTGGGCTGGGCTCAGGGGCTGCATTGATTCTTTCTCCTTAGCCTCTTCCTTTGTGCTGGGGTTAGGGTGGTGTTCAACCAGGAGGAAGAATCTAGGTTGAGCCGTAGAGCTGGGGCGAACTCCTAATGAATCGCTGAGATTTGAGTAGACTCCTGGCTGAGTTCGGGGATCTCAGCAGGCTCCTGACTGAGTTCAGGGGAAGGGGGAAGGCGCAGACTCTTGTCTGAACTCTGTAGTGGACTCTTGGTCAAGGGGGAATTCTCTTATAGACTCATGGACTAGAGCTGACTCTGGAGTGGGCTCAGGGGCTGGAGCCGACACTGGAGCGGGTTCAGGGGCTAGAGCAGACACTGTAGCGGGCTCAGGGACTTCTCTCACTGGAACGGACTTGGGAATTTCTCTCACTAGAACGGATTCTGGAATTGCTTCCTCTACTGTATATGATGATCCACACAACCATATAACATAATCAATACACACTGCCATTCAAAGGTTTGGGATCACTTGAAAATTTCCTTGTTTTCCAAAGAAAAAATAAGTTTTATCCATTACAAAAACCTCTAATTAATCACAAATACAGTGCAGACATTGATAATGTTGTGAATGATAATTAATAAAACACACCTCAAAATTATGCCAGAACTATTTAGGGAAGAAGCAGTCTGCTGGAATTCTGTCTGTAATGGAGTGGCCAGCATAGTCTCCGGATCTGCAAAAAGGTAAGATCTAACTGGTAAGTGTTGACCACTTCCCCCTGGAGAGGACTGCCCTCAGAGGTCTAGCGCCAAGACTTCTTTCCCGCATCCTTCTTAGCAACAATGGTACTCCTCAGATCCACCTTACCCTGCGAAGGCTGCGGTTGAGACTGCCTCCCTGATCCTCATTCTTTCTGTGGGGGAGCTCGGGTGACGACTGTGGCAAGCAGGGCCTAGGCCATGAGAGAACGGAGCGAGGCCGGTGGCGTGATTACTGATGAGCACCACCTGCGCGCTGCACTGGTCTCGTATCTCGGAGGATCTTCAGAAGCATAAAAGGAGGAGCGATGACAGTGAAGGATGAGAGAGGACCAGGCCTGGACTATTTCTGTTATATTTTGTTTATGTGTGTCCGATAATCGTCCATGGCTGCTGCCTTTACTTTTGTTTTTGTGTTTATTTTGGAATTAAAGTTTGCTTGAACGTTCGCTGGTTCCCGCCTCCTTCTTCCCATAACAACATACCTTGTTAAAGCGACGTTCTCCGTTTGAGCTGGCTTTTTAAGATGTTTAGGGCCGCTCCCGCCCATCAGCCCCTGAGACTTGAGAGTGGCGGGGGAGATGTTTCTGGAACGCTGCGGCCTGTTTGCTGGCCTCCTGAGACAGCGGGGCGTCCATAAGAAAACTTTTATCTTTCTCCTCAATGGCACTCAAATTTAACCATAAGAGCCTGCCAGTGGCCACCAAGGCTGCCATAGTACAGGCATTAAAGTCTGTCCCTGAGACTTTTCAAAACACCCTGAACGGATGGCCCGTCCATCACCAGGGCTCACACACAGACACTCGAGTATCGCTAATCTACCTATGCAGCATGTCTTTGAACTGTGGTGGAAACTAGAGTACCTGGAGGAAATCACTGAGAACCTGCTAACTCCTGACTCAGCCCCCTGGTACCCCCTTCTATGAAGGTCGACATATTGTGACGTCATGTTTCTACCGTAGCCGAACGCGAACAAACAGCGCTACAGAGCGCGTTTCGTCACTACCTTGAAAGAGAAGCCGCAGAAACCTAGAAGCTAGCCATAAACACCGTGAGTAGTGACTTTTCCCTTGTCAGTGGTGTAAAATATGTAGTTGGATTGTTTCATGTAACTTAGTTCTTCTCCCTCGCTGTGTTATGGCTTTGCTATGTGGGGATAAATGTGCTGGTTACGTTCATGAGACAGCTGATTAGTACTCTTGTCATTGACCATAAAACAGTAACGTTACAGGAAACACCAACCCATCGATCGCGGTCGACAAGTCGATCTTGGAAGCATTTTAAGTCGATCGTGAAGAGTTTTCAAAATCAGAGAAAAAAAGCCTATTGTGTGTAGTAAATGGTGTCTAGGGGATGCGGAGGCGCGCGCGCTGTTACAATCATGTCATTTTTGCCACGCGCACCTTTGGGCTCATGGGGACGCGTCAAGTTTAAACAAGGCTTTACGCTTTAACCAGCTCAGCCACAGTAACAGCTCATATTTAGCCAGCTAAACTTTTACTACCCTGTTAGAAAAAATATATAGTTGCATAGTTTCATGTGGTTCTTCTCCCTCGCTGTATTATGGGTTTGCTATGTGGGGAGAAATGTGCTGGTTACATTTGTGAGACAATCAGCTGATTACTATTATTATATTATATATTAAGACCCTTGATCCTCACCTGACTATGGCTTTGTAAACTTTATCCATGATGTGGTTTATAATGGACTGTGGTACAGAAACAGTGACAATGTTACACACTCTTGGCTTACTCTGGCTATTCTCTGCTGTCTAAGACGATGATGTTTGTCCCGTTTTAGCCACCGTAGCTTCTTCGAAAGGGAGGGGTGAGCAGTGGGCTGAGCCCTTAGTGCAAACTCGCAACCGAACTGCTAGATGTCGCTAAAAATCACACACTGCACCTTTAACTATTTAAATTACAAAAATAACAGATAATACTTTACTTTAAGATTCAAATTTGACTGTAGTAGTACACTACATTTTTGAAGAGTTTCATGGAAGTACACAGTCCAGAACATGGAATCAAAGAGCAAAGATTACATTTTCTAAACCAAAAACACAACCCCACCACAAGGAAAAAAAAGAACACAAACTCAAACATACAACTAGACAGCACACAAGTCAAATCTAACAAGACATGTGGAAAACAACACAATAGAAAAATAAAACACAACACAATTCTGTTCTGTGTATATGAATCGTTTCATATGGAGTTTCAAACATTGTCATTTTACGGTGATGCTTCAGGCTGAAGAGAGACCTTAGAGTGTAACGGTTTTCTGCAGTCGCTGGATATATGGTTTAAATTTGGTGTGGAATGGAGCGCATGAGCAGAGTTGTGAGTAATAGAAAGAGAATTTAGTTCAGAATCAGATGAAATGCTGTTACTGAAAGGGAAGTTCAAAGTCCTGATTGATTAGTGTAATGCATTAGGTTCAATCCCAGCTAACAAGGAACCCAACAAACAGAACGTTCCCATATGGTTCTCATTCCGTTTTCATAACTTAATGGGAATGTTAGCAACACATTCTAAGAACATATTTTTGTTATCTGGGAATGTTGTTCTAAGAACGTTTTCTCTCAATATTATGATGTGACGGATTCGGGATGAACCGCACAATTTAATTGACATCGACAGGCTCCTCAGGAATCCTATGTTCCTACCTTTTGCCATACACCCTCTCAGTTCAGCCGCATTGCTCAGACAGGAGCCCAAGTGCAGTTCGTATCCCCACCATTAGGTGGCAGCACTCCAGCTCAATCTTTTCCCTGGGAACAGAAACCTCCAGAACCCATGCAATTATGCACACCATCAACTCCAATATTATCCCCAGCTGCTGTTTCACCACCACCTTCTTCATCTTCAGGGGTACAGTATGATCTGCCTAGAACTCTTCCAACACCTGGAAAAGGGATTGGTCAACTTACTGCACAAGCTCAAGTTAACTGGGACCAGTTGCATGATTTCATGACTGCACAAGAGAGAGCTGTAACGGAACTCTCCAAGGACTTAAAGTCAAATTTATCCAGCTGTGAGTCAGATCACGAAACTTGCTGGAAAGATGGAGGACATTAAGCAGCAAGTCTCCACTATCTTATCTATAAACAAGCAACAAGCTGAAACTGAGTCAGATCAGACAATTAAAGCGGTGAAAATGATGATTACTACAGAACTCCAAAAAGTAGAGACTACAATAGTCTCAGAAGTGCGCAATGTGGTGCAGCAGGTACACTCTGAGATTCAGCAGGACATTCAAGCAGTTCAACAGCACTTTCAGAAGGATTATGATCAATTGTTGAAAAAAAGTAGTTCATTGACCTTACTCATTGACAAATTGTCCACAAACATGAAAGAATTGCAAACTAAAACGGAAGCAAAGTTTGAGACTCAGGAAAAAATGGTGACTGATCTGAGTAATAAAAGTATTACTCTTCATGATTCCTTCCCTCCAGCACCAGTAACTCCTCCAGCAGCCCCTACTTCTGCTACTTCTGTTGCTAAAAGTGACCACATCAAGCTAACATTTCCCACGTTTGGAAGGCCAAATGATGACCAAGATCCTTTGTTATACATGACGCGTTGTCAAGACTTCCTTGCTGTTCATCCTCTAATGGATATTGATATCTTGGCCACCTTCAGGACAGTTTTATATGGCACTGCCCGTGATTGGTGGGAAGTAGCAAGATCATCTGTTACAACATGGAATGAGTTTCAGTCTGCTTTTCTTGCTGCTTTTCTGGCTGAGGACTATGACGATGAGTTGGCTGAACGGGTCCGCCATCGGATTCAAAAAGAAAAGGAATCCATTCGGGATTTTACCTTTACCTACAGAGCTCTCTGTAAAAGGTGGAAACCAAGTTTAACTGAAGCAGACATTGTTAAGATGATTCTTAAAAACATAAAACCTTACCTCGCTAGTCACCTTCGTAGCCATGTAACCACCGTGGAAGAGTTGGTTCGTCTTGGTCACCAGCTAGAGAAGGATCATGAACAACAGAAGCAATGTGATGGCAAAGCTGGTTCAAAAAATGTTGTAGCACCATCCAGAGGGGCTATTTCTTCCCAACCTACTGTACAATGTTGGCGATGTCAAGGACTTCACGCACCAGGTACTTGTCCTCTCTTCATTCCTCCAGCCCAACAAACTCCAGGTCACCAGCCCCACAATAACAAACGAAATTTCCACTCACCCAAACCGTCTGGCCAACCTTCAAACAATTCAATGCCTTCTACAATTACAAAGAATTCTCTCACCCCTCCAGATAAGCCCAATCTAACCATTACATCTGGAAGTATATCATCTACTCCCACAAATCCTGTCATTGTACCTCAACAGTTAATTGTGCCTGTCAGTGTTTGCTCGTGGAAGGGGAAAGCCATTGTGGACACGGGTGCAAGCTATACCCTCATCCATGAAACTCTCTGGAAGAACATTGCTCAAGCACCCCATGTTCTTCAACCCTGGACACTCGGACCTTTGTATCTAGCTAACGGTGAGGCAGAGGTTCCTCTTGGATGGCTGAATATCTCAATTAACCTCCATGATAACGTGTTTACCATACCAGCTGCAGTTCTACCACCAAAAGCTCTGTCATATGCAGTAGTCCTGGGGCTGGATTTTATCTTCTTTAGTGGTTTACAATTAACCCCTTAAGTGTCACGGGCCCACCGGTGGGCCCAAATTCTTTACATTTTTAAAACAGTAATATCCTATACTAAACCTAAACTAATCTTGACAAACTATATATCATTTGAAAGCTTACAATCTCTAGTTTCCATATTTGGTGATTGATTTTCAAAATAAATTACAGAGGAGCCGTAATTTATCAATTTGCAACAATAATATTTTCATACTCTTAGACTTTTATTTTGAAATAGTGATGAACATGAAAAATCATGAAAGAAGGGTAGAAACCTCAGTTTGTTTTCATTCCAAGAGTTCAAAAGATAGCATCCATTCAATTATTAAAAAAAAAAAAGGTCTGAATTTTTTTTTTTATATAAAGAAAAAAATTATATGATGTGGCAGGAAGCTAAAACGCACATGCGTGTTCTTTTTATGTTTCTTAGAGGTTGAAATCATATCAAAATCTGCCAAACTTCTCATATTACTTCTGAATAGGATGTCTACTTCATAAATTGTATGAAAATTGTGGAAATAATGGTTCATATCACTCAAAACACATATGGAAATGGAGGCGCCCTTATATGGGCAGTAATGGAGTCTGGTTGTCATCTAGTGAAAAAGTTTGGTACTGCGCCCAAACAAAATCTTACTGAAAGCTCATTTTTTGAGATATCAACCTAAAATTTGAAACACAACTTGTTCAGATTTTTGGCTTTGATTTTTTTGCAGTTTTAGAGTCGCCCAGGTTTTGAAAATATATATTTTATATAAAATATGAATAATTAAAAATTTTACATTGTACATTTTCATAAACTCAAACTTCAATAACTTTTTTTCTGTTTCACTTTCTTAATTTATTTCACTTCTACAAGAATCTGCCAAATGTCTTCTTTAAAACAAGACCAATCTTACGTCTATATTCCAAAGCATTCTTGAATTACAACCATTTAAGTTCGAAATGTGCATTTTCATGTATATTCAAAAAAAGGGGGGTGACACTTAAAGGGTTAAACGTAATTGATAAAAAGTATACCTTCAAATCTACCCCTGATGTGGAATACCCATTCCAGCCAGGACGTGCAAGTGTACCTGAGAACAGACCCAGATCCAGAAAAGGGATGCATCAAGGGAATACAAACCAAAGTGTCTCTCTCTTGAGTTCAATTCCTCCTCCTCAACCCAAATTTACATTCAGCACCGATGACATGGACATCCAACATTTTATTGACCGTGCTGTAAATGAATCCCACTTACAGGCTGATGGAAAGTGCCAGCTACGTCAAGTCCTGGAAGCAAATCCACAGGTGTGTGCACTCAGACCAGGTCGCACTGATGTTCTCCAACATCGTATTTACCTCACCCAGCAAGTACCAATAAAGCAGCGACCATATCGCATGTCCCCTACCAAACAAGCTGTTGTGGAAAAACAACTGGATGAAATGTTAAATACAGGCTTTGTAAAACCTTCCCATTCAGGTTGGGCCTCACCTGTCATCCTTGTCCCCAAAAAAGACGGGAGTCTAAGGTTTTGTGTTGACTACCGCAAGGTAAATGCTATTACGGAAAGTGATGCATACCCACTGCCAAACATAGCAGAGATCTTGGAATCACTTTCCGGAGCTGCTATTTTTTCCACTATTGACCTGAATAGCGGTTACTGGCAGGTGACCATGGACCCTGAAAGTACAGCTCAAACGGCATTTATTACACCATTGGGATTATTTCAGTTTAATGT
Source organism: Rhinichthys klamathensis goyatoka (assembly GCF_029890125.1). Classification (NCBI taxonomy): domain Eukaryota; kingdom Metazoa; phylum Chordata; class Actinopteri; order Cypriniformes; family Leuciscidae; genus Rhinichthys; species Rhinichthys klamathensis. Next base: position 5,913,208 of record NW_026606584.1, read on the forward strand.
TATGCCATTTGGACTGAAAAACGCCCCAGCTACCTTCCAAAGATTAATGGAAACGGTTTTGGGTGAACTACGTGGTCAACATTGCTTTGTGTATATAGATGACATTATCATCTATTCTCCAACGATTGAACAGCACTTCCTTGACCTCCAAAGTGTTCTCCACAAGCTGGAAAAGGCTGGTCTAACTATCAATCTTAAGACAAGCAAATTCTGTCTGCAGGAATTAATATTCCTGGGTCATGTTGTGAGTATTCAAGGCATCTCCGCTGATCCCAGCAAGGTTGAGGTTATTCGCTCTTACCCAGTCCCAAGAAACCTCAAGGAGGTCCAGCGATTCCTTGGTTTAGCCGGATGGTACCACCGGTTTGTCCCACACTTTTCCCAGATCACTGAACCTCTCAATTCCCTGAAAAAGAAAGGCAGAGTTTTTCAGTGGACACTGCAATGTCAGCAGGCTTTTGAGCAACTCAAAATAAGCTTGATGACACCACCCATTTTGGGACACCCAAATTTACAACACCCTTTCATTGTCTACACAGATGCTAGTGAGACTGGTTTGGGTGCTGTATTGACACAGAGGCATCATGGGAAAGAGGAAGTCATGGCTTATGCTAGCAGAGCTTTGAACAAAGCTGAAGTAAATTACTCAGCCACGGAAAAAGAATGCTTGGCAGTAGTGTGGGCTCTGGAGAAGTGGCAGCATTATCTGGAACACAAGTTGTTTACTGTTGTTACTGACCACTCTGCACTGCAATGGGTGATGGGATCCACCAAGACCTCAAGTCGTTTAATCAGATGGGCCCTGCGACTGCAGAGATCCGACTTCATTGTCGAATACCGAAAAGGAAAGCTAAATGTAGCACCTGATGCTCTCTCTCGAATTCCCATCAGTGTTGGTTGCAATTTGTACGCCAACCACAAGGAGCCTGAGGATCTCCCAGTCTCTCTGAATACGATCTGGGAAGAACAACATAAAGACTCAGTAATCATGAAAATATTGCAGACCATGGCAGAGGGAGATGTCAACCCGAAAGAACAATATGAGGTACTGGAAGACAAGCTTTACCACAAAACTCATCTGGCTGACAACCAGTTACACTATCGTGTTTGTGTCCCTAGTAGCCTCATTCCACAGATCCTTCAATATTATCATGCCAGCCCCTTGAGTGGCCATGGAGGAATATATAAGACATATAAAAGAATTCAAGAAGTGGTTTATTGGCCAAGGATGTGGAGTGATGTCAAGAAGTGGGTAAGGAACTGCGTAAAATGTCAACAACTTAAGAGTGACAATCGAAAACCTGCTGGAAAAATGCAACACACCACTGTCACTCACCCCAACGAAATGCTTGGTGTGGACATAATGGGACCCTTGCCGTGCAGTTCCAACCGAAATAGTTATGTCTTAGTGTTTGTTGATTACTTCACTCGCTGGGTTGAGATGTTCCCCATGCGAAATGCCACTGCCAAAACAATTGCTGCCATTTTCAAGAAGGAAATCTTGACCAGATGGGGTGTGCCTGATTTTCTGCTGTCCGATCGAGGTACGCAATTCGGGTCGTCTGTATTTAAGGAGGTCTGTGAAAAATGGAAGGTAACACCTAAACTGACTACTGCATACCATCCTCAGACCAATATGACTGAGAGAGTCAATCGCACCCTTAAATGCATGATTGCTGCATACCTGGATGAAAATCACAACCACTGGGATCAATATTTACCAGAGTTCAGATTTGCCATTAATTCTGCTGTCCAAGAGACATTAGGAATGACCCCAGCTGAACTGCAACTGGGAAGAAAGCTGCAGGGTCCAATGGACAAACTTCTCCATGGAAAAAACCTCACTCCGGACGTGCCAGCATACGATGTTGTTCATTGTCTAACCCAGCTTCAATCCAAAGCTATAGAAAACAGCAGAAAAAGCTCATGTTCGACAAACAAGAAACTACAATAAACACAGACGGGAGTTAACATTTAAAGATCAAGACCGTGTGTGGATAAGGAACTTTCCACAGTCTAGCGCAAAGGCTAAATTCACTGCTAAGCTAGCTGTGAAATGGAAAGGCCCTTATCGTGTAATAAAACAACTGGGTCCACTTAATTATCGTGTAGCACTGGAGAGTACTGGGGAAGATGTTCGCACAACCCATGTGTGTAATATGAAACCGTGCTACCCGACAGCTGAAGAATTAGAGTCCCAAAGCAAGGAAAAAACTCCTAAAAATATTCCAGGACACCTTTGATGAGGAAGATGAGTTTCAAGGATTTTAACCCTCATAAATTTCCAACCATAGGTTGTTTTCTCAAGGGAGGGGGAATGTGACGGATTCGGGATGAACCACACAATTTAATTATATATATATATATATATATATATATATATATATATATATATAAAATTCAATGAAAATGCAGGAGCCAATCGGGAGAAAGGTGTGGAGGAAATAAACGAATAAAAGCGGAAGTGGAAGGAGCAGCGTCAGAGATTAATGTGTTGAGTTGCATTGAGTGTGCGGAAACAAATAGAGGCTGTAGAGTCTAGTCGCAGGAAGAGTTGAATGTAACAGGATTACCTGTAACCGGGCTGGCTTTCGGAACTTTATGGCAGAGACTACAGAGCGCTTGTTTTTGTTGCTGTGTACGGAACATTGCCTGGCACGAACGCCGAAAAAGTGCCGGTTCCCTCCCGAGACTGTATGCTGACTGAGCGTCTGTTCCTGAGTTACCGAAACCACCTGGAGTGTGTTGCTGGATCCACCCGTGGGCGTTTTACCTCGATGCGTGTTCGGGTTCAGTGGACAAAGAGGGTTTATTTCGTCTTCAGATCTACTCCTCCCCTTGGTGATTCCTAGACTGTCGACTCTCCGCAGGTACTCATTAAAGACAAGCACTTCTCTGACTACAAACGCAAGCTTCCCTGCGCAGAGCATTTGCACACACACACCCACAAACCTACGCAAAAACACATATTACTCACTGCAAAAGCTTGTTTTGTTTATTTGTCTTGTTTCCCTTTTTGGGGGAGAACCTGATGGTTTTGAACTGTTTGTTTGTTTTTTGGATTATTTAAACAAAGTGTTTTTCTTTTTCTAATTAACGGACTCTTTTTTTTTTTTTTTTTACAAATAATCTCTGACAACGCATCGTATCAAAAGACTTTTGACTCGTGTGTTTGAGACGAGTTGTGTATTGGCATTGATTCTTCTTGTGAAAATATGTCTTTTTTTCTGTTTTGCTACTTGAATATTACAATTTGTTATTGAATCTATTGTGTGTGTGTTTTGTGTGAGCGAATTTCATTACTTTATTTAACTAATATTGTGTAATTGGTGGTTAGTAGTCTTGGTTAATTTATTATATTAAATTATTTTGTTTGATTTAATTCTGCCTGGCGCCCGAATTTGCTTAAGTTATTTTATGGAATTTATTTCCAAATAAAATTAAGGCAGCCACCGTTACAATTGGCGCTTTTCCACTGCATGGAACGGTACGGTTCGGTTCGGTACGGCACGCTTTGGCGCTTTTCCACTGCATGGTACAGTACGGCTCGGTTCGGTACGGCTCACTTATGGCGCATTTCCACTGCATGGTACGGTACGGCTCGCTTCGGCTCGCTTTAAATTGTACCTGGTCTGTTGAGGTTCCAAGCGTACCGTACCGATACTAAAATGTGACGTGAAAACACTACAGATCACTGATTGGTCAGACAGACAGAATCGTCACTATCAGCGTCATTGTATTTGCGACACGAGACACTAAACCCACTAGATTTAAATAGCCAGTAGACAACAGTCACCGCTGTAGCACCTGTTTTAAAACTACTTGCTTGACTTGCTTGAAGAAAAAAGAAAGAAAGAAAACTTCCATAAAAAAGAAATGGCTGAATCGTGGTCAGTGGACGAAGTGCAGACGTTCGTCTCGTTGGTTGCCGAGGAGCGGATAAACTTTAACGGTCCGACTATAATCCCACCCACTTTGAAGCGGTACTGACTGCAGTGGAAAAGCAAACCGAGCTAAAGCGAGCCGAGCCGTGCCGTGCTGAGCCGAGTCGTACCAAGCAGTGGAAAAGCGAAGCGAGCCGAACCGTGTCGCGCCGAGCCGAACCGTACTGAGCCGTACCGAGCCGTACCAGCAGTGGAAAAGCGCCAAAAGAGAACATCAGTCAAGTACAAATAACATGATAAAGACGATCCAAGAACGTTGTTCTAAGAAAATTTTTACTCAGCATTACGAGAATGTATTTTAACTTTGAAAACATTATAAGACTGTTCTAGAAACATTATTTTAGGAACGTTTTTCACTAACATTTACATAACTTTTACATAACGTTTGTGAACGTAATGGGTATGTTCCTTGTTAGCTGGGTAGAGCGTGTGGCAAAATCAGGAATCGTTTAAGTGACATTAATCTGCTGGCAGAATCATACTCAGGGAACTCATATTAGGGTGACCGACCAGACGTCCCGTTTTTCCCGGGACAGTCCCGTATTTCAACTCTAATTTTAGTGTCCCGACTTATTATGAAAAAATCATGTTTTGTCCCGTATTTCATCGTTAATATATATTTTTATATATTATAGGTTTCGTTTTCGAAAGGCTACGTGAATATGTATGTATGTTATGTTCAAAACCGTGTAGCGCGCGCATGACAGAGAGGGAGAGAGCGAGAGACCTTGCGTGTGTGTGCCCGTGCAGCGCGCGAACGATAGAGAAGGAGAGAGCGAGAGACCTTGCGTGTGTGTGCCCGTGCAGCGCGCGAACGATAGAGAGGGAGAGAGCGAGAGACCTTACGTGTGTGTGCCCGTGTAGCGCGCGAACGATAGAGAGGGAGAGAGCGAGAGACCTTGCGTGTGTGTGCCCGTGCAGCGCGCGAACGATAGAGAGGGAGAGTATGGCAAGCCAAAGTGTTCACAAACGCCTGGTCGGGCGTCTGATTGCACACTGACACGTCAGAAGCGCGCGTTCGACAGCCAAACGCGCGTCAAAAGCGTGCGTTTTTGCCATAAAAAGCGCGCGTTCTTGTGCACACGGAAAACGCGCGTCAGAAACGCGCGGTTTTTGCATCAAAGCGCGCGTCAGGAACGCGCGTTTGGCTGTCAAAACGCACGCTTTTGACGTGCGCTTTGGGGGTCACCGAAAACGCACGCTTTTGACGCGCGTTTATCGTAACAAAAATGGGCGTCGAAAACGTGTGTTTTGACTAGGACAAAACGCACGCTGTTGACGTGTAAACAGTTAAACCAAACAGGCAGTAAAAACGTGTGTGAAGTTTCCAACCAGGCGAAAAGGACGCGTGAAATACGAGTTATAATCAGTCTGAACGGGTCAGTGTCATTGGCTGCTGAAGGCTTGGGTCTAACCATTTCTGTGGGCTTAGGGGGATTTAGCTACTGTTCATAGACTATGGCTAGGCTACTACCACCATTTAACATGCCATAGATCAGGATATTCAGCCTATCTATTTTGTCCTTTTTTGTAGAACTTATAGAAATAATATATTTAAATTGCAGTTTTTATCAAAATTTAGATACAAATAAAACTCCCTTGTTTTTCTTCGCTCATGCCTTTTTGTAAATAAACACATTAGTGGTCATTCTAGCTCTAACATGAAATCATTAACATTTGTGTGGGAAAATCAGTTATGATGGAGGTAAGCAATCAATGCAGGATAATCAATACAAACTAAGCACCCCAAATAAAGTAGTATTTTCGTATTTGAAGAGTAATTATCAAGAGAAATGACAGCAGTAGATAAATACCAATAGATTCTTCATTTGTGATGTGGAGGCAAACTACAGCTTTGAAAGAATCAAAGCTGTGATGCGGGCTTTGATTCTTTCAGTACATTTTTATATGTGTTTTAGAGATTGAATTCAAATCAAATATTAACATTACTGCCCTAACTATTTCTGAATAGAATGTCTACTTCATACATATTTGGAATAGTATGGAAATATAAGGTTCAGGGGCCTCATTTATAAACGTTGCATACACACAAAAGAAGGCCTACGCCGCTCTCTATGCAATAAGTGGTGGTAACGCTTTAGATTACAGCCCGGAAAGTACTGTGTAATTAAGAGGAATTTACAGAGTAACTTTCAGTAATTATAGTGTACCTATAAAGTACTTGCATGTAAGTATAAGGGAACAATATGTAAAGTTTGGGGAATAAAGGGGTAACAACCAGGAGAATTAAAAAAATATTTATACTGTAAGTATTATAGAACTAAGGGTAACTTATTCTACTATTATGATACAACAATCTTACATTTGGGAGCAATTTAGCGAGAACATACACATTGCTTACCTTTTTGTAATAATTGTATACCAATACATACTGTATAGGCTTTTTTTAAATTACAGGGTACATATCTATGCATTTATACTTTTATTTATTTATTTTATGATAGTAAAAGTGCAGAAGTTGGGCTAACATGTTTACAGGCAAGAAAAGCTAAGACTATTGCATTTTTTTTAAATACTGGGAAATATATCTTGTTTCATGTGGTTACAGGGTAAGTGGTGCTTCTATAATAAATAAAGGTTTCCGAGTCAGTGATATAAGATTGTCTGTATACATTTTTATTGTTACCCTGTAACTACATGGAACAAGAGGGTAAAAAGCACCACTTTAATTTACAGCCCGCAATGTCACACTTACCCTGTAACTACATGGAACAAGGGGGTAACAAGCTACATGAAACAAGAGTATCTTTCCACAATATTTAAGCAAAAGTTGCAATAGTTTTCGTTTTCAGTGCACTTTTGTTAAAAAGATTACATTTAAAAAATTACAGGGTACATCTATGCATTTATAAAGTATACAGTATGTACTGGTTCACCATTATTTCAAAAAGGTACGCAGTATATGTTCTTAAAGTGATCCCAAATGTAAGATTGTTATATCATAATAGTAGAATAAGTTACCCTTAATACTTACAGTATAAATAATTTTTTAATTCTCCTGGTTGTTACCCCTTTATTCCCCAAACTTAAAATATTGTTCTCTTATAATTATATTGTAAGTACAATATAGGTACACTATAATTACCGAAGGTTACGCTGTAAAATTGCTTTAATTACGCAGTACTTTCCGGGCTGTAATCTAAAGCGTTACCTAAGTGGTATTTATAAAAAGCAAACTTGACGGTAAAATGTGCGGTCCTTCACGCAAGCTCTGACCCAGGCGTACGCACAAAAACGGGTGAAATGAGAAATGGCGACACCGTCGGCAGATGGAAGAAACACGTGAAAGTGTGTGAAACTATAGACCGTTGTGTAAAATAAATGGCAATACTGCCTCTCATAAATAAAACGTTTGATCGATCTGCAACAGAAATGCAAATTAACACATATTTGCAAAAAGAAAAGTGAAATATGTTCTGCAATAATATTGGCATGTTATACAATTCATCCTCATAAATAAGATGGTAAACAGAACGAAATAATGTACAAAACTGATATATTAGGACCACAATGTGTCCGTCAGGCGGAGCAGATATAGATGCAATTAGATACATAGATAATTAGGGAGATAGATAGATAGATAGATAGATAGATAGATAGATAGATAGATAGATAGATAGATAGATAGATAGATAGATAGATAGATAGATAGATAGATAGATAGATGGGCGTTTCACGGACTATTTATGGGCAACTATGGGCGTGACATGAAGCCGCAAAAGCTGCGCTACATTTAGAATTGATTGTGATTTATTAAGGGAAAAATGCGTAGGATGTGCGTGCGCACGGTTTTATAAATCCGAATATTTCTGTGCGTACGCACGTCCTATGTTTCATCCGTACGCCACTTCTGACGCAAATCCTACGCAAAGTTTTATAAATGAGGCCCCAGATAAAAGCCATCCATGGAAGTCGAAGATCTCATCGGTGGAGTCTGGATGTCATCTAGTGGAAAATGTTGGTACTGCGCACAATGCAATCTTTCCTAATGCTCATTTATTGAGACATTAACCTAAAATCTGGCCCAGAACTTGTCCAGATATTTAACAGATTTTCTTGAAGTTTTAGGGTTGAAAATGTTTTGTAATATATATATATATATATATATATATATATATATATATATATATATATATATATATATATATAATATATAAACAACATTATGTATTGTATAGGCTACATTTAAAATGTTCATAAACTTAAAGTACTTTAACAACTTTGTTTTACTTTACTAATCTGAGAAGTGTACCCTTTTAGTACCCTGTTAGTTCGCAGTGCATTAAGTAATGTTAACAACAACTTTTGATTTTTAATAAATATTAGTAAAGGTTGAAATTAACATGTAGAAGTGCAGTTCATTATTAATTCATGTGAACTAATGTACTTAAATAATGTATGAAACCTTTTTGTAAAATGTTACCAAAATTACAATTGGAAACTAAAATTTTTAAAATTTGCCATCGATAATTCCATGCTGTTTTGCTTGGGTTTAATGATAAGACAAGAGACCTAAACCACATAGGGACAAAGGCATAAGCGAAGAAAACAAGGGAGTTTTATTTGTATCTAAATTTTGATAAAACTGCAATTTAAATATATTATTTCTATAAGTTCTACAAAAAAGGACAAAATAGATAGGCTGAATATCCTGATCTATGGCATGTTAAATGGTGGTAGTAGCCTAGCCATAGTCTATGAACAGTAGCTAAATCCCCCTAAGCCCACAGAAATGGTTAGACCCAAGCCTTCAGCAGCCAATGACACTGACCCGTTCAAACTGATTATAACTCGTATTTCACGCGTCCTTTTCGCCTGGTTGGAAACTTCACACACGTTTTTACTGCCTGTTTGGTTTAACTGTTTACACGTCAACAGCGTGCGTTTTGTCCTAGTCAAAACACACGTTTTCGACGCCCATTTTTGTTACGATAAACGCGCGTCAAAAGCGTGCGTTTTCGGTGACCCCCAAAGCGCACGTCAAAAGCGTGCGTTTTGACAGCCAAACGCGCGTTCCTGACGCGCGCTTTGATGCAAAAACCGCGCGTTTCTGACGCGCGTTTTCCGTGTGCACAAGAACGCGCGCTTTTTATGGCAAAAACGCACGCTTTTGACGCGCGTTTGGCTGTCGAACGCGCGCTTCTGACGTGTCAGTGTGCAATCAGACGCCCGACCAGGCGTTTGTGAACACTTTGGCTTGCCATAGGAGAGAGCGAGAGACCTTGCGTGTGTGTGCCCGTGCAGCGCGCGAACGATAGAGAGGGAGAGAGCGAGAGACCTTGCGTGTGTGTGCTATAGTACGCATTATACGCATGCGTTTTATACCCCCCCCCCCCCGGTTCTGTGTCGGTCCCGTATTCAACTCCGAGAAATCTGGTCACCCAAACTCATATGTAGTTTGCACAAAGTTTTTTTTTACTAAATCACAAACACATAACTTTAATCTAAACAAACACATACACACCGTATACATAAGAAATGGAAAAGTGAAAGTGGATTAAACCGAAAACAGGAACAGGAAATGAAGCTATGGAAAAGAGTCATTTAACCCTTGTTAACAAAGGGGTTCACACTTTAGTAGCCTATATCGTACGATACTTGCATTTGCCTTAGCTGTTGAAGAGCGTCCGGATATACAGTCTCAGGAGAAAGTCTTGATGGTTCGGTCTGATGGTGCTGAAGTTGCAATTGTTTTCTTCCGCGTTGAATCAAGAAACGATTATGAACTTGCAGTAGTTTGACTCTGTTATGGTCGAGGAATGTACACATGGCTTGATGTGTCTCACGCGAACAGCAATCAGGAGAAGAAGCAAAAGCAAGTCAGCTGGCAGTTTGTGTCCATTTATTCTCTGATTAATATAACAAACACAACCTGCATTCTATGAAAAGAGGATGTCCACCAAAGTGTGAGTAATTAAACAAGGATTATTTTTATAGGAGACACCACCAGGGGCGTTGCTAGACATTAAGCTCTACTGGGGCACAGCCCCCCCATTGTTTGTCTGAGATAGCAAGCGTAACTAAGGAGGGCGGGGCTTACCGATATATAAATTAAATTTGTTTGTTTCAAAAACACCATGCTGGCTATAGAGTAACTTAGGGGGGTTCGGGGGCATGCTCCCCCGAGAAAATTTGGATTTCTCGGACCTACATATGTGCATTTTAAGGTGTTTGAATGCCAACAAATTGGATAACAATAGCTTTAAAATCATGTTACACGAATTTCTTTTTTTTTTGTGCCATAAAAGGCAACACTGTATGAAAATAGAAAACTTTAGAAAATAGAAAACGGAGAGAAAACGTTCTTGCACATTTGCATTCTTCTACATTGCACAATGTTAATAATGAATAATTAGCCTTTATATTTTTCAAGAATTTACAATTAGATCATTTCAATAAATCAATAAAGAGTTAATATATACTATATAAAATAAAGAGCATGTATATTCTAAAAGAAAACAAAGTTCCCCAGCCAAGTCCAAACTAAGTTGATTTATTTGTTGAGCATTAAACTGTAGGCTATACCGCCTATGCTTCATTTTGGCAAAACGGTCAATCAATTGACTCTGACTCAATTTTACTTTTAAGATTATTTGTATTATTTAGAAACTTTTGTTTCGTCATGTTTTCATAGCCTACCTCGCGTGCCAACACCGGACTTCGGTGTGCTCAGATGTGTGCGCGCTGCTGTTGCTAGGAAACACAGACGCGCGCGGATTTCTGTCGCGTGGGTCAGCTTCTGTTTCGGTTAAACTGCGTTGCTTTTACAAGCATTGATTGGTTTATTACTGCGTTGCAAATAGATCATTTCTATTACCCTATAATATAATTTATATTAAATACACTGACAAATAAAATAAATGGTTAAACTCAAACTTCAGATTTACTGGGGCACAGCAGATTTATACTGGGGCACGTGCCCCAGTAAAATGGGTCTAGCAACGCCCCTGGACACCACATAAATGGGGCTACATTAACTAGTAGTTCTATCGTCAGGCATCCATAACACTATACAATATAAAAAGACAATATACAAACAGTAATAATACACAAAATGTACTAGGGAAATGCATGTTCATTCATTAGACTGATTTGCCAACAAATTAGTGGAGAGAATTCCATTTCTATGGGACTACAGGTCTATCTCCCAACGGAGTGTCTTTGAAGTGTATGAGGGGAGCGAAAGGGTGATAATTCTCAGTGGGGAAACCAGACATCACGGAGTCTGCATGGGTGAGGGGTTGTGAAGATTAACTGTAACTGTAGCGAGAGGAATTCGTCCCCACATGGATATCACCTCAGATTCATTCAAGTTCGTGAACTTGAACACGTGAATTCGCCGCATTGATCATAAGCTGCCTGATTTGGAAGTGACCTGATTTAGCATTGCTTCTTGAATCGGTGCATTATTGACATGGACTCGCCGAAGTTATATTAATGTGACTGACTCAAGAACAATTTCAGATGAGATCTCTATTGAAAACATGGTTGCTCTAAAAGCTATGGAAGTAAAATAATGCCACAAGTTTTTTAAAGAAAAAAAGCTTGTTGAATTGCACTACTTGAAAAAATATGCATTGCTTTAACCGTCCTTGCATTTTAATGCATTGTATTTTCAGGGCTTGCATTTTTATGGGCTGAAATTTGCCATGGTTGTATATTTAAGCTATGGATATTTCAATTAAAACATTTCACACACATTTTCATTATTAAAAATTCAATAATCCATATTCACCTTTCAGATTTCACTTCCAAAATATTAATTCTGTTTAAAAATACAACCAATAATATTTGACAGGCAATTTTCGGTCCATTTCATTTCACTTTACAATTTCGCTTCCACAAATTCAGTGGTTCAAATTCCCTCAATACGTTATTCTCCAGGATTCCCCTGCTGTCGGGACATTTAAGATCGCTTAATGGACTAATACAGTGATATAAAAGACTGAAATCGCACCTTATTGGGGATGTAGGCTATACTATATAGGAACAGGCAAGCGGACTCAGAATATGAACGTAACAAGCAAAGTGTTTCCCAGTGAAATACTGGCATAAAGTTGGCTTGACATTGGACATTCGATATCCGCACATCATTCGGGACCATCTCTAAAGTTACATACGACATGTGTATACAGGTTTCTAACTTCAATAGCATTTGAAGAGAATGACATACAGTAATAAAACCAACTGTAAAGGGTTCATGTAAGTGTCAGGCATGATACACACCTTTTAGATGTTTGATATTTAATAAAAGAAACTGTCAAATCATGTGTAAATATTGCTATTTTTTCAGTACTGCATGAGCTCATATTTATTTTAATATCAAATATCTAAAAGGTGTGCATCACATTATAACATCATATTGTTGGCAACATGCTGTTGCTCAATCTTTTCAGGTATTGACAACATGCTTGTTGCCTTAGGTCACTCAGGTAACTGCTTAAAAAAAAGGCATCCAGATTTTCGCTGTCAGTTTGTGTTTGGGGGATATTGGCATATGGTTTAGTTTTGGGGGGTTATTGCTGCTCTCCCTGCTCTTATCCATGCTAGGCTGCATGGATGCGCAGGGAGTTCTTGTCCAGAACAGAACCATACTCCAAACTGTATACTAATTGTCAATCATCTTTGACAATAGTGGTTCTGACAGAAATCAAGCGTAGCCTTAGTTCTGGCAGGTCATGTTAGTCAAGCTTGCATCAGCTGACTCTCAGCTGATCCACATCTACCAATAGGAATATGACGCCTATCACTGCATACATATAAGCTCCTTCAGTATTATCAGCAGCTATCGCGTTTCTAGTAGTACTCGAGATCACTTTTTAAAGGTCTTGGTCTCGTCTCGGAATCGACCACATTTTTACTCGGTCTCGTCTTGGTCTCAGACGAAGAGGACTCTGGATTTTATTTCAAGACCGGTCAAGACCACTGAGGGCATACCACAAAATTACTGTGATTAGACGTTAAACTTCCGACCAAGAGCTTGACTCATGTCTAATTTTAAATGTTTTTCGTTCTCTTACGAGAGGTTCTCTCGTATTGCGTAAGTTTAGCTTACGCTACGGGAAAGATTCATCTTCTCGAGATATTGAAGCCAAAAAATTATCCTTAATTTTGTATTCATTGTCAACGCAGTGCAGCAGCTAGCAGACCTAGAGCAGGCCATCTCGCGTGCTCATTGGCTGCCCTGCTGGCATCTGCTGCAGCCTACCAGTGAGCCCCGCGTGACGTCACGCCCAATGAAGGGCGCTCGCGCCTTCATAGCGTCACAGCCCGCCAGAATGGGCGTGGCTTAGCGTATAAAAGAAGGGGCTGTAGGCTGACTTCCCTGATTTTTCGACTCTTCAGCGAGCTCTCCGCATCGCTGGATCAGAGAGAAGCCACCGCCGCCGTCGAACAGCGAACAGCCAGCTTAGGACAGCGCTGAGGAAGCCGGCCGTCTTCGCCACCTTCAGCCATCCGTGCGAGCTACGCTATCCGGCGACGTATCCTTTTTACTCTGTTGTATTCTCTTCTAGCTTACTCCTAAAAGAGCGCGAGTGTCTTTTTAAAGATGCCTCGCATTTCCTGCGGCTCGTGTAGGGCCCCGGAGACAGCCGGAACCTGTGGCCACTGCGACGCGCTCGCCGGAGAATCTCCCTCGAGCCTCGCTCTCGCCTTCCCCGCCTCTCTTCACCGACGCGCAGCTGCCGCTCACGAGCCTCACTGCCGTCGCGTCTGAGGATGAGGTTGAGGGACACGCCACAAGGGACTGCTGTTCTAACCGCGGCTAGCTTCCTTTACGTTACAAGGAAGCTACCGCGCCCACCATAGAAGCAGTCACTCCGCCCTTTGTGGGACCGCGCAGTGATAAGCGCCGTTCCCAAAGGCAGCCGGAGCCTGTAGCCACAGCGACGCGCTCGCCGGAAAGCCTCCCTCGAGCCTCGCTTTTCACCTTCCCCGCCTCCCTTCACCGACGCGCAGCTGCCGCTCACGAGCCTCACTGCCGTCGCGTCTGAGGATGAGGTCGAGGGACACGCTACATGGACTGCTGTTCTAACCGCGGCTAGCTTCCTTTACGTTACGACCAGCTTTCTTACGTACAGAAAGCGAGCGCGCGCCCCCGAGCGCATGCGTCACCGGCGAAGGAAGGAGAGAGTGTGGTTTTTTGTCCCGCCGAGGCCTGACAAACCCCCTCTTTTTCTCAAACATTTTCCAGCTCCTCCTAGTTCGAGCGGCTGGTAATGTCTATACTGCAGTAGAGAGCCTGTTATAACACGCACGCCTGCAGACAATGCCGACACGCACACGAAAACTGTGATGACGCTCTCTCTTTTATCTGATCGCGCCAACTAAAGCTTATGTTGTTTCCCCTGTGGCTCAGGGGCTAAACCTTAAGCTTTTGCCCCGGAGACCCGTGTTCGATTCCGGCTCCCGCAGCAGATAAAATTTATGCGGCTCTCCTCAGCGAGCCGCCGTATTCAAGTTTATTTCCCTGTCAGTCCCCTTCAATCAGGCTACTGCAGTGGTCCATTTAGCAGCCAACGAGCCGGCTCATTTGCCCTCTCGCCTGCACACATACGCCGTTTTCACGGCGACCCAGAGAAAATCTCAAAAGAGTATAATGTCTGGTCCGGCTCACGCCGTTGGTGTTTTAAGTGTAGTGAAAGTGCCCACGCCCCAGTGTTCACCCCTACACACAAGCACATCAAATCTCGTGTCACTCACAGAGCACACTCTCATAAAGCGCAGAAAGGCCGCTCGAGTGTTGAATATAAGGAATGTGTCCACAGGTCTGTGCCCACTATCTGCCCGCTCTGTTACACGGTCAATAAAATATGTGTGTAAATTATTAATAAATTATGAATGTAAGTCTCGTGCCCGCCGGAGAGCGTTCACGCTTACTGACACACACCTCCCCCCGGGCGCCGCCCGCGCGTTTAAATGTTATCACAAAACGCAGGGCATTGATAAGACGCTCCCCATCCGTTATGATCGGGGCGTCAAATACACTTGTAAGTCTCGTGCCCGCGCACACGCGCACACGCGCTCACGCGCTCACGCTTACAGAAAGCTTTTCCACCCAAAGCGCTGCTTGCGCGTCAAAAAGTGAGAATAAAATGCTCCCCATCCCTTATGATTGGGACACCTCACATAAATCAGACGGTCTCGGCTTTCAGCGAGAAGCCATTGCCCAGAACCGAGAGCGCGCGCGCCGCGCTTTCGGCTCCGGCTCAGTTTCACAAGCCCGCAAATGGCGGCGATCTGAACCCGGAGGCCATTCGGATTTCAGTAGGCTTGGGCGGTATCCAAATTTTGATACCGTCAAACCTCCTCCCTATTTTACCGCGGTATACGGTATTACCGCGTGATAATTCAAAATTATGACATAAGGCTCAGAAGGCATCACCAAACTGTTGGTTTGAGCAGGGATGAGTCACAATTTTCGAATATTTGATTTTATTATAGAATATGGAATAGGTTGTGGGATTATTGTCTAAAAAAAATCCCCATGTTTTCCGTTCTGATGCGGTGGTGACACGTTCAACCAGAGGGTGGCGATGCCAATAATGCATCTAAAAGCTGTCAATCAACTCTCAGACAACAGGAGAAGATGCACATTGTCTCACACCAGAGCATGCGAGCGGAGTGGTAATATTTCCTCCAGAGCAGAGAGCGCATTTCTGAAGATCCCGCGCCGCGTGCTCAGTCCACTCAGCGTCGCGCGCTCAGAACGCCCGCAGTGACATGCTGGTTAGAAAACATGTGAAGTAGGGCTGCCCGTGCACGACTAAAGGTTTTTTTTTCTAGTTGACTAGTAGTAGTTGATTTAAGCCATTAGTCTAATCACATATTTATATTGATTAAATTACTTAAATATATATAGGAGAGAATGCTAAACCATAATGAGCGTTTTCGTAATATATTGCCTATTCTGCATCTCAAAGCACGCATAAAGCTTGCCACAAAGAACCGGCAAAAGTAATTATAATGCATGAAACATTTGAATTGTTTATTAATGAAAAACTTTCTATGTCAGTGGCTGCACAGATAAAGTTTACGATGCAGACTCTCATCTTCGCAGTAGTGAACGCGCATAGAGAGAAATGCACACTTCATATGAATTAGCCTACACAGAGAGCAGCCCATTTCTTTTAGTTTTTAATTGTTTTGTTTAAAAGTAGACATTTCAAGCTTACTATATATATACACTTCTCAGATATTTAAGGCATCTATCTTATACGCTGAGTTTCGTTTTTTTAGGAGACGCGCTCCAGTTCACGCGCCGGTGCCTCCGTGTCCGGCTTATATTGTCTAATATATATGCTTTTATTTATTACTCCAGGCAATTCGTTGATGAAACATTGATTAAAATTAAGATACAATTTATACAAAACGAAATTCACTTTAAAGAAAGGCTTTCTACAAAACGAAAGCCTCTCACGGAGACTTCAGATGCCCCAACACCTGCGATGAGACGACTCGACGCCGGCGAAATGTTATGCCCTAAATTAATACATGATGATTAACTAACTATATTCTTCTATGTACATTTCTGAAATGCACTTTCTGTAAAGCTGCTTTGAAACAATATGTATTGTGAAAAGCGCTATACAAATAAATTTGAATTGAATTGAATTGAAAACAAAATGTAATAAGTGGTCAAAAATCATGTCTGACCCATTCCAAATGTTTTCCGATATTGGGCATCTTATCATCCTATCTTATTCATCTCATGCAGTTTCCTTTTCATATAATCAACATAGATGAAATAAAAAAATAACAACATTATATTATTAAACATAAATATGAAAAGAAATACGTTTTTTTTTTTACTTATAGCCTATTTAAGTGTCACACCGCTCCGCTGTATAGCTGTGTAGCCTACATGCATGTGTGTGTGCATATGGTGGAGGGGTGCGATTTTCGAATAATAATCAAATAATACCAGGCGATCTTCAAATATTATTTTTGCTTGAAATGCCCATCCCTGCCAAACTGCAGAAGTCGTGTTCTTCTTCGAGACCAGGTCACTCGGTGCGCAACTTGCCATCTTTCCCCCTCTCTCCCCCACTCTTTCTCCTCCACACTGTCACGTGATGACAACCACACATAAGCATTTTTAGCCATTAAATAAATTATATTTAATATTTAATCCTTGTCTCCTATATAAGTGCATTGGATTTTTTTTATGACGGTATGACGATATTGAAACTGATACCGTTGCTATTTTTAGATCCCGCGGTATACGATATTACCGTATTACCGCCCAAGCCTAGATTTCAGAATGGGTTCTGAGCACAATAAGCAGGGCTATACACTTCAATTCATTCGCCGTCCCCAGCGCTTTCGAGCCCGGGCCGCGACGATAGTGAATGCGGAAGTAGCACACCTACTTCACGCAGAAATAGCAAAGCTGCTGTGCAAAGGGGCTATAGAAAAGGTGCCGCCTTCTCTGAGCGAGTCAGGCTTTTACAGCCGTTATTTTCTCGTACCCAAGAAGGACGGAGCCTTCAGACCTATCCTAGATCTGAGACATTTGAACAAAGTGCTTGTGAAAAGACTGTTCAAAATGCTTACGACCAGTAAAAACCTCGCGCACGTTCGCCCGAGGGACTGGTTTATTTCTCTAGATCTGAAGGATGCCTATTTTCAGATTCAGATAATACCCCGTCACAGGCAATTTTTGAGATTCGCCTTCGACGGTCAGGTATATCAATACACCGTCCTGCCGTTCGGCCTGTCTCTAGCACCCCGTGCATTTACGAAGTGCATGGACGCGGCGCTCGCCCCCCTGAGAAGTCAGGGGCTGCGAATAATGAACTATCTGGACGATTGGCTGATTTTGGCACAGTCAGAGACAGAGCTGCTATCTCACAGAACAGTGCTTCCCAGTCACCTGGAAAGCTTGGGTCTCACGGTCAACTGGACCAAGAGCTCATTACTACCCAGCCAGTCAATTTCCTTTTTAGGAATAGAACTGGACTCGGTGACCATGTCGGCTCGTCTATCGGCACAGCGCACGCTCCGTGTTCGCCACCTAGCCGCGTCTTTCTAGAAGGACAGCTTTCTCCCTTTGAAAACATTTTAAAGGATGCTGGGCTGTATGGCATCAGCTGCAGCGGTGCTCCAGCTGGGCCTACTGCGCATGCGCCCGCTCCAACGCTCGCCCGTCCCGCCGAGCTTGGGTTTCTGGCGGTCAGAAAATCAGAGTGACTCAGACCTGCATAGCGGCTCTGCAGCCCTGGTTAGTGGCCGACTGGTACCAGCTGGGAGTGATAATGGGAACCATCTCTTATCGGAAAGTCATTTCGACAGACGCGTCCAACTGGGGTTGGGGCGCCCTGTTCGAGGGCAGACCGGTCTTCGGCCAGTGGTCAGACCAAGAGAGGTGTTTTCACATAAACTGTCTGGAGATGATAGCGGTCGAGAATGCGCTGAAGCGCTTCCTCCCGTTCATACAGGACCAACATGTTCTTGTCCGCTCGGACAACATGTCTGTGGTATCCTATGTAAACCGTCAGGGCGGTGTCAGATCCAGAAATCTCTGCAATCTGACGGAACGCCTCCTTATTTGGTCTCAGATGCACCTGCGCTCGCTGAGGGCGGCGCATGTGCCTGGCCATTTGAACGACGGCCCAGACAAACTGTCCAGGGACAACGTTCCCCCAGGGGAATGGTCCCTGGGCCCCCAAACGGTCCAGAAACTGTGGCGCCTATTCGGCAGGGCGGAAGTCGACCTATTTGCGTCAAAAGACAACGCTCAATGCCCGACGTTCTTCTCGAAGGACGAGGACGCGCTGGCCCAGGTTTGGCCCAGCCTCCGGCTATATGCTTTTCCTCCGGTCTCTCTGTTACCACAGGTGATCAAGAGAATCAGGGAAACGCGCCACTCGGTGCTCCTCATAGCCCCGCGTTGGGAGAATCAGATTTGGTTCCCGGAGCTAGCACGGCTGTCACATACAGCTCCGTGGCCGATTCCGGTGAGGGCAGATCTCCTCTCTCAGGCTCGCGGCACGATCTGGCATCCCCATCCAGAGCGCTGGTCTCTGCATGCATGGTTGATCAACGGGTACTCGTTGCCCTGCCAGAAGGAGTAATGAACACGATCGCGCAGTCTAGAGCCCCTTCCACGAGAAGGCTCTACGCGTCTAAATGGTCGGTGTTCTCTGGATGGTGCACCGACAGAGGTCTGGACCCGCGGACATGCGGGGTGGCGCATCTGCTCTCCTTCCTACAAGAGCTGTTGGATAAGGGATGGTCCCCATCCACACTCAAAGTATACGTGGCGGCCGTGGCAGCGTTCGCAGAATCGACGCACGGCCAGTCATTAAGAAGACATGAGTTGGTCATCCGCTTCCTTAGAGGAGCTAGGAGGATGAACCCGCCGCGCCCCCCGTCGGTTCCCATGTGGGATCTTTCACTGGTCCTAGAGGCCCTGAAAGCTTTTCCCTTCGAACCACTAAACTCCGTGGGGTTGAAATATCTATCACTGAAAACCGTCTTTCTGACTGCACTGTCGTCAGTAAAACGTGTGGGGGACCTGCATGCGCTGTCTGTCAGCGCATCGTGTCTTGAGTTCGGGCCGTATGACTCTAAAGTCATCCTCAGACCTAGACATGGCTACGTTCCTAAAGTGATGGGCACTCCGTTCAGAGCGCAAGTTATCTCGTTGTCAGCTCTGCCAGCATCTGACAGCGAAAGTGATGTGAACCTCCTCTGCCCTGTCAGAGTGCTGAGGTTTTACATTACGCGCTCCGCCTTATTCAGGCGTTCGGAACAGCTGTTTGTTTCGTTCGGTGGGCGCACCAAGGGTCTCGCCTCCTCGAAACAGAGCCTGTCCAGATGGATAGTGGACGCTATAGCAGCCGCTTACGCGTCAAAAGGTCTGCAATGCCCTCTGGGCATCAGGGCTCATTCCACGAGAGGCGTGGCCTCTTCGTGGGCATGGTCCAGTGGAATTTCTATCCATGACATATGTGTAGCGGCGGGCTGGAGCTCCCCGTCTACCTCTGTCAGGTTTTATAATTAAGTTTTAATTAAGTTCCTGCCTTGCAGGCTAAACTGTTGTCAGTTAAAAGAGAGGTGTATTCTGCCCAGACCTCCTGCTCAGATCACTCTCACATGACTCAGCTCTCCTGGTTGAGCTGCACTAAGTAGGGTATGTGCCATGTGCCTATACAGACCGGCGCGCTGCTCTGTATTCCCTATGTGTGCGTATGTACAAGTGATGGCCCGCGTGGCTGGCCACCTTATTCTCCACCTTACAGGGTTCCCCTGAAAGTTCGGGGTCTCATGGTGGATGCTTGGCGCGCACGGCGTTGACAAAGTGTTCCCGTAGCGTAAGCTAAACTTACGCAATACGAGAGAACCTCTCGTAAGAGAACGATACTCGGTTACTAACGTAACCTCGGTTCTCTCTAGAGAGGGAACGAGTATTGCGTAACCGGCCGTGCTCGCGCCACGAGCGACTTCGCTTCAGTTGTCGAAAAACCAGGGAAGTCAGCCTACAGCCCCTTCTTTTATACGCTAAGCCACGCCCATTCTGGCGGGCTGTGACGCTATGAAGGCGCGAGCGCCCTTCATTGGGCGTGACATCACGCAGGGCTCACTGGTAGGCTGCAGCAGATGCCAGCAGGGCAGCCAATGAGCACGCGAGATGGCCTGCTCTAGGTCTGCTAGCTGCTGCACTGCGTTGACAATGAATACAAAAAGGATAATTTTTTGGCTTCAATATCTCGAGAAGATGAATCTTTCCCGTAGCGTAAGCTAAACTTACGCAATACTCGTTCCCTCTCTAGAGAGAACCGAGATTACGTTAGTAACCGAGTATCGTTTTACTGATTGTTTTACGGTGGCAATTACCCCTCCCTCCCCTCCCCTCTCCGCCCTGCCCCACAACACCCCACCCCACACACACTCCACACGTGAATGCGGGAGACAGGAGAGCAAGCTGTGCTGTCACGGAGATGTCAGCCAAATCTTCTGTTATACAATTTGGTTACCTAAACCACAAATATTTCATCTGCAAAAAAGCATTTTAAAGAAAACTTACAGCAGCGTGTAAGTTCTGCAATGCAACACATTCTGAGACGGCTGGGACCACGTCAAACTTAACTTTTATCGACATTTAGAAAGGAAGCATAAAGCTGCTAAGTGCAAGTGAATGATGATAACAAATTGTGCTGTACCAAAACTCATGTTCACCCCTCACCATAGTACTGGGCGATATTAACCAAAAACATAAGTCAAACCACATGTGAGATATTAATTAAAACAAACTAATCAAAAATAAAATGCCAATTAAGGGTTTCCTTCCCCGTTGCACAATAAAGCTACACAATATGTACCAACATGTAAATGAAAAATATATATAAAATAATTTGCCTACTAAGCAAGACTTAATGCATGGATCTGTATATGATACATATTCCACCACCTGTTATTCACATTCATTTAAGACATAGGCCTAATGGATTGTGTCTAGATTAATACCTCATCGAGATTAGCATTTTTACGGAACTTTGAGTTTTAAAATGGCCGCGATTGCTTTTCACAAAGCAAACTCGCAAGCAGAAAGCACCCGCCCTCTGTCAGTGTCAGTTTGGTGTTTCTGTCCACAAACAAACTTAATTGATCAAATACAAGTGTTATTAAATTATATCGATGTACACAATATTTCTTTACTTTATATCATCATATCGTGGTATATAGATTTGTCACCCAGCCCTACCTCAGGCTCACCAAAAGAGACTTGGCGAATAGTCAAGTCAAGTCAAGTCACCTTTATATATATAGCACTTTTTACAATACAGATTGTATCAAAGCAGCTTCACAGTGATAACATGAAAATAATACAAGAAGTTTGTTTCTAGAAGAAAATTGCGTCATCGTCCATCTGAAGTAAGGCAGATCAATAATATTGTTGAATATTAAATGTCCCCAACTAAGCAAGCCAAAAGGCAAGGCAACAGTGGCAAGGAACCAAAACTCCATCAGGTGACAGAATGGAGAAAAAAACCTTGGGAGAAACCAGGCTCAGTTGGGGGCCAGTTCTCCTCTGGCCAACGAACAAACAGTGTATGATTATGATTCAGGCAACATTACAGGTCAGAAGTCAGATTGGATCAGAACATTCACAATATTTATCCAGTTCCATCTGGTTGGAGGTCAGAGTCATCACGTCGGTATGGAGACGAGTTTGTTGAGGTGTCCATGAGGCCTTCTCAGGGCTGATAAGTCAGCCCTTCACAGGGCTGACTTAAGGGATGCGTTGTGGTTGTGTCCAGGCGCAGGTTCACCGTCTGATCTGGATATGGCCCAGATCTGTCTGACTTCAGTAAACCTCGGAATAAATGGAAAGACTAACATTAGCGTAGATGCAATTCTTCTTATGATGTAATGAGTACATCGGATGTTGTAGGAAGTGTCCCCGGTTCCAGCTGACCTAATCTATGCAACCTAATAATCATTTAACTGATTTGAATAATAGAAATGTATAATATTCTATGTGAATGTCAGGTAAAAGAGATGTGTTTTTAGTCTAGATTTAAACTGACAGAGTGTGTCTGCTTCCCGGACAGTGCTAGGGAGACTGTTCCAAAGTTTAGGTGCTAAATAGGAAAAGGATCTACCGCCAGCAGTTGATTTTGATAATCTAGGTATTATCAACTGGCCAGAATTTTGAGATTGCAATAGACGTGAAGGACTATAACGCGTTAATAGCTCGCTCAAATACTGGGGAGCTAAACCATTTAGTGCTTTGTAGGTTGTCAGTAATATTTTAAAATGTATACAATGTTTAATAGGGAGCCAATGCAGTGTTGACAGAACTGGGCTAATTTGGTCATACTTCCTGGTTCTAGTGAGAACTCTAGCTGCTGCGTTTTGGACCAGCTGTAGTTTGTTTATTAAGCATGCAGGGCAACCACCCAGTAGAGCATTACAATAATCTAGCCTTGATGTCATTGTTACGTCCAAAGCCGTAAGGTTTTGTTTGTGGGTGCCCAAGCTGTGCTGTTTTGTTTCTCTCTCTCTCCCTGTCTCTCTTCGTAGGGGAATGGTTTCCACCTGAGGCCAATAATCAATGCCCTGCTGTGATTGGATGCTGGGAGGGGAAGGAGACTATTTAAACTGCAACCATCATCAGAGCTGTGTTGGTGGCGGGACTAGAGGACGACGCTTTGTTCAGGATTGGAAACCTCGCGTTGGAGTTGGAGTGCGACGGATACGGCGTCGAAAAAGGGAGTGTGGGAGAGATCGTTTGCCAGGCATTGTTTACACCCAGAGTTTTAGTGAGATTACGCTTGTATCGAAGTAGAATTGAGTTTTGCGGGGAACACTGTGCAGGACTATTGACCGACGGCCTGTATAGGTCCGGAACGATAGTTTTGGGGGGTTCCTTGTGAACTCGGATAGAATGACAGGGAGGGAGACAGAGGATAGTAATAGTATGGAGTTTAATGAGGAAGAGAGAAATTACGTAGATGAGGGGGGAGGAAAAGGATGGGAAGAGGTGGTAAGACGGAAAGAGAACAGGGAAGCAGGTAGGTTTAAGAGAAAGAAAAATACAGGTAGTTTAAGTGAAACAGAAAATGAGGGAGGTGAAAGTGAGAGGAAGAATCCAGAGGCAGGAGTGCTTAATGTAGTGTTAAGATTTGAGGGGGAAGGGGGAGTAAAGAAAATGGATCCATTGAAGTTAACAAAAATCATTCGAGGGCAAGTGGGGGAAGTAAATCATGCAAAAGTATTAGGAGATGGAAACTTGCTAATAGGATGTAGTAGTGAAGAACAAGTGGTGAAAGCAAAGAAGATGACTATGGTTGGAAAAATTAAAGTATCTAAGGTTGTAAAAGTTGGAGAACAAAGAATCAATGGTAGTAAAGGGGTGATATCTGGAGTTCCTCTAAATGTCAGTATGAGGGAGCTAATGGGGAACTTGAAAGTGAGGGAGGGATCAGTTAAGAGTGTGATAAGAATGACAAGAGGAATAGAGAAAATTGAGACTGAAACTGTTTTGGTAGAATTTGGAGGAAAGGAGATTCCAAAGGAGGTTTACTGCGGTTTTGTGAGATATAATGTAAGGGAATACATACCAAAACCTATGAGATGTTTCAATTGCCAGGAGTTTGGACATGTAGCCAAAGTATGCAAAGGAAAGAGGAAATGTGCTAGGTGTGGGGGGGATCATGAATATGGAAAGTGTGGAGAAGGAGTGAGTCCCAAGTGTAGTAACTGTGGTGGTAATCACAGTGTTGCATATTGGGGGTGTGAGGTATTGAAGAAAGAAGTGAAGGTACAACAAATTCGAGTAAAGGAAAAAGTATCGTATGCTGAGGCAGTTAAGATGGCAGGAGGAAATGAGAAGTATAAGGAGGGAGGATGTAGTAAAGAGCAAGTGGTGGGGAGAAAACAGCAAGATGAGAAGAAGACATGGGTAGAAAAGAAGAAGATGGTGACATTCATTGCAGGAGTGATAAATGCAACATATGAGATCAAATCTAAAACTGAACGGATTCAGGTCATAGTAAAAGCTGCAGTGCATCATTTGGATATGATAGGATTAAGGTGGGAAGAAGTAAGAGATGAACTTAGTATACAGTCAAGTCAAGAGGTAGCATGTCTGGGTTGATAGTTCTAATACTAATAATTTTAATTCTTCAGTGGAACGCGAGAAGCTTGATAGCTAATGGGCAAGATTTCAAACAGTTTATAGTTAGTAGAGGGGAAAAACCTGACATTGTGTGTATACAAGAATCCTGGTTAAAACCAAATTTGGATTTTGTTCTACATGGGTATGTAATTGTGAGGCAAGATAGGATAGGGGGGGGTAGGAGGGGGATGTGTCACTTTTATAAAGCAGGGCATTCCTTACAGGATTTTAGGGATAGGAAGGGAACAAGAGTATGTGGTAGTGAAAATTTGGGCAAAGAAAGAAGTAACAGTTGTGAATTATTATAACCCGTGCAAGAAACTAGAATTAATGAAGCTGGAAGAGATAGAAGGGCAGGATAGTAGTAATATTGTTTGGTGTGGAGATTTTAATGGACATAACACATTATGGGGTAGTGATAGAACAGATACAAATGGGAAGGTGATAGAAGAGTTACTTGATGAAAAGAATTTAGTATGCTTAAATGATGGAAGTAACACTAGGATAGATGTAAATACAGGAAAAGAATCTGTACTAGATCTTACTTTGGTATCAAATACCATGGCATCATTATGTGATTGGTCAGTGTATCATGAAGGAACTATAGGGAGTGATCATTATCCAATATGGTGCAAGATAAATATGGAAACACCACTGGTCATAGAGAATACAGGGGGGAAATGGATATTTAAGAAGGCTAATTGGGAGAAATTTCTTGATGTAAGTGATAGATATTTAAGTCAGCTACATGAAGGGATGAATATAGAAACAATGGACAGTAAATTAAAGCAAGGTATAATATTGGCTGCAATAGAATCAATTCCTAAAAGCAAAAGCAGAGCAAGACAGAAAGTAGTACCATGGTGGGATGATGAATGTAAGGTAGCAGTGAAAAATAGAAATAAGGCATTTAAACTAGTTAAAAGAACTCATAATTTTCAACATTTGATTAAGTACAAGCAGGCACAGGCAGTAGTAAGAAGGACAATAAGGCAGGCAAAAAGAGTAAAATGGAGGGAGTATTGTAATTCTATTGGAAACTCAACTCAGGTCGGGGAAGTGTGGGGGATGATAAAAAAGATGGGGGGGGGGGGACAGGAGGGAATGGAATTATCCGGTTCTGTTTGAGGGAAATAAGACAGCAGTGACAAATAGGGAAAAGGCAGAGTTATTGGCAAAAATGTTTGTTACGATACATGGATCAAATAATTTGCAGGAAGAAGGTAGAAGAGGTAGAGAGAAAACAAAATCTGAAAATATGGAGGCTTTGGGTAGGAAAAGTAGTATGGAGAATGTACAAAATGTCCCCTTTAGAATAGGAGAGTTAAAAAGGGCACTAGACAAAGCAGGACAAACAGCGCCAGGGAAAGATGAAATATGTTATAGTAGGATGAAGCATCTAAGTGTGCAAGGTATGGAAAAATTATTGATGTTGTACAACAGAGTATGGATAGAGGGAATAATACCAGGGAGTTGGAAGGAGGCTATAATAATTCCAATAAGGAAGCCAGGAAAAGATGCCAGCAAACCTGGAAGCTATAGACCAATTGCTTTGACGTCCCATATCTGTAAGATAATGGAACGTATGGTGAATGAGAGGTTAACATACTTTTTGGAGAAAAGAGAAATGGTGGCTTCATATCAAAGCGGTTTCAGGAAGGGAAGGAGTACTATAGATTCAGTGATTAGGCTAGAAGATGAAATAAGGAAAGCTCAAATAAATAAAGAGACAATGGGTGCAGTATTTTTCGACGTGGAAAAGGCATATGATATGTTATGGAAGGAAGGATTGCTAATTAAACTGAATCTAATGGGTGTTGGAGGAAGAATATTTAATTGGATTATGGACTTTTTAAATGAAAGAACTATACAGGTGAAGATAGGAGCAGAATTATCAAGTCAATATACGGTAGAGAATGGGACACCTCAGGGGAGAGTAATAAGTCCAACTTTATTTTCCATTATGATAAATGATGTATTTGTAAACATTCCAAATGATATGGGGAGATCATTGTTTGCAGATGACGGAGCATTATGGAAAAGAGGGAGAAATGTGGAATATGTCATTAAAAAAATGCAAGATGGAATTAATCAAGTCGAGAAGTGGGGGACAGAATGGGGATTTAAGTTTTCAGTGGAAAAAACAAAAGTTATGTTCTTCACAAGAAAGAAAGTCAGGGAATGGTATCTGAAATTGTATGGGAATAAGTTAGAGAGAGTTGAAAGTTTTCGTTTTTTGGGAGTATATTTTGATGTGAGATTAACATGGAGGGAGCATATTAGATATGTAATTGTAAAAAAGTTATAAATGTCATGATGTGTCTTGCAGGATTGGAGTGGGGAGCGGATGTAGCATCGCTAAAATACATATATATAGCCTTAATAAGATCAAGGTTAGACTATGGAAGTATTGTATATGGTTCAGCAGCCAAATCTGTGTTGGCAGATCTGGATGTTATTCAAGCTCGGGCTTTAAGAGTGTGTGTAGGAGCGGTTAGAACTTCCCCAGTATGTGCTCTCCAAGTTGAAGCAGGTGAAATGCCATTGTGGTTGAGGAGGAAGCAGCTGGGGGCTAATTATTGGGTTAATTTAAGAGGGCATGGAGATAGTCATCCAGCAAAAAAGGTGCTGCAGACATGCTGGGAGAAGGAGACAAATCAAAAAACAAGTTTTGGGTGGACAGGGGATCAAATGGCAAAAGATACAGGGGTTTATGATAAAGAGTTTGGCGCAAATGTGGTGTGGCCTATCAGACCTATCTGGGAATTAGAAATACCATGTGTAGATTTAGAGCTGCTTGAGATTAAACATAATAATAAGAATGCTGATTTAAATAGTGTATATTATAGTTATAAGGAATGTAAGTATAAGGAAAGTATTCAGATTTTCACAGATGGGTCAAAGGACATGCAAACAGAGGCAACAGGGTCGGCAGTTGTTATTCCTAGATATAAAGTGGAAATTAGTAAAAGAACATCGGATTGTCTGAGTGTATTTGCAGTTGAAATGTTTGCCATATTGATGGCGTTAGAATGGACAGAACAAATTAGTGATAAAGAAATAGTAATATGTAGTGACTCTGTATCAGCTCTAGTAAGCATGAAGACAGGTACATCTAGAAGTCACCTGGACCTGCTGTATGAAGTTTTATTTATGAACTCAAGAATAAATAGGCAGGGGAAAAATGTCATATTTATGTGGGTCCCTGCACACTTGGGAATACATGGGAATGAGAAAGCAGATAAAGTGGCAAAAGAAGCAGTTAAAAAAGGAGAAGTTGAAGTAAATATTAAATTGTCTAAATCAGAGGGGAAAGGCATAGTGTGGAGAAGTGTAAATCAACAATGGCAACAAAGTTGGGATAATGCAACAAAAGGGAGACATTTATACGAAATTCAAAGAAAAGTAGGTATATCAAGAAGTAGGGGAACAAAGAGAAAAGAGCAGGTGATAATAAGCAGGTTGAGAATTGGGCATAGCAATCTTAATAGTACACTTTTAATTATAGGAAAACATCCTACAGGAATGTGTGAACAATGTCAGGAGGCTGAAACAGTAGAACATGTTCTTATAACATGTAGGAAATTTAATCAGGAAAGACAAGAAATGATAACACAGTTTAAAAATATAGGAAGGGTAGATGATACAGTAAAAAGTTTATTGGAGTATGGAGAGAGTGTGGGGGGTAGGAAATTGTTATTTGATTTTTTGAAGGGGACTGGATTAGATAGACGGATTTAGTATGAGTGAAAGTAAAGGGTAGATAAAGCCTGAAGATGGCAGTAATGCAACGCAATGGATGCCAACTGCCGTAAAAATCAAAGAAGAAGAAGAAGAAGAGCTGTGTTGGTATTTAAAGACTTGCATGGCCTAGATGGAGTAGCGTTATTTGCGGATGACGGTGCAATGTGGAAGAAGGGAAGGAACATTGAGTTTATTGTGCATAAGATGCAAGATGCTGTGAATGAAGTTCAGCAATGGGGAGTGAAATGGGGGTTTAGAATCTCAATAGAGAAGACAAAGGTTATGTTCTTTACAAGGAAAAAAATTAACCAAGAATTAAAAATAATGGTGTTAGATAAAGAGCTTGAGAGGGTTGAGATCTTTAAATATCTGGGAGTCTGGTTTGATAAGAGGTTGACATGGGCATGTCACATCCAAAAGATGGTAGATAAATGTAAAAGGATAATAAATGTTATGAGGTGTTTATGTGGGATAGATTGGGGTGCAACAAGGTCAGCATTAAAAAACATATATACAGGTCTAATGAGATCAGTGTTTGACTACGGCTGTATAGCATATGGATCTGCCTCAAGACAAGCTTAAACAAACTTGATGGTATGCAAAATCAAGCAATGAGGATAATTAGTGGTGCAATAAAAACTTCTCCAGTAGCTGCAATTCAAGTAGAGGTGGGTGAGATGCCACTGCATTTGAGGAGGGACCAGCTAGCACTGGTATACTGGGCAAATATCAGGGGGCATAAAGATAACCACATGTCTCAGACAGTTTTAAGGGAATGCCAGGAAAAAGAAAGTATGAAAATTAAAAGTTATGGGTGGGTTATAAAAGATAAGGTGAATAACATGGGAATTGGTTCTCTGAACATCAGTCAAACTGTGGCATATCCAGTAGTGCCTCCTTGGATGTTAGAAGAATTGAAGGTTGATTTAGGACTATTGGAGGAAAGGAAGAAAGATGGAGTGGATAAGTATGGGGTAAGCAAATATATAACAGGAAAATACAAAGAGTGTGTAAAGGTTTTTACAGATGCATCTAAAAACATTGAGAAGAGAGTAGGGGTAGCTTATGCAATCCCTGAGGTGGGAATAATAAAGGCAAAAAGGATAAATGATGACCTAGCAGTGTATACTGCTGAACTGGTTGCCATATGGTTAGCACTCTTGTGGCTAGAGTCTAACAATTGTCTGCAGGCATTGATTGCCTCTGATTCAAGTTCAGCAATGTTCAGTATTCAGAACTATCGGTCTGATTCAAGGGAAGATATTTTAATTGAAATTTTACAGCAAGCAAATGGAATACAAGCATCAGGAAGGAGGGTGACATTCTTATGGGTTCCAGCCCATATAGGAGTGGAAGGTAACGAAATGGCCGATGAGCATGCAAAGAGAGCAACATATAAAAGCAATATAGATATAGATGTAAAGTATAGTAAAGCAGAGATAAAAAGTATAATTAAGGCTAAAACTATTAAAAAGTGGCAACATATCTGGGATAAAGGGTGCTCAGGAAGACATCTATATAGGATACAAGGGAAAGTGGGAAAAGGCACACACATAGCCAGATCAAGACAGGAAGAAATTGTGCTGACTAGGATGAGGTTGGGTCATACAAAGTTGAATAGTACAATGTTTTTAATAAAAAAGCATGGAGATGGAAATTGTGAGTATTGCCAGAGTAATACACCTGAAACAGTAGAGCATGTAATAATGTACTGTCATAAATACAATGAGGCAAGGCAAAGGCTTGTTAATGAGTTGAAAGCAAAGAAAATGTCTTTAGAAACTAAAACACTATTGAACAGAAGTTCAAGGGAGAATTTTGATTTCTTACTTTTTTTTTTGAAAAGTACAGGCCTTTTAAAAAGGATATAAGAATAACTTTATTTTTATTTTTTATTTATATATATATATATATATATATATATATATAATAGCCAGTAACTCCCGTGCCTTACTCCAGTCCTGTGGTGGCGGTAATGCACAAGAAATAGTTGCTAACCGCCAAATAAAAAGAAGAAGAAGAAGAAGAGCTGTGTTGGTGGTGGCTTGGTTGTGTGCAGCGGCTTTGAGGTCCTATCTCCAACCCCAGACCTGATGTGTTGTTGGAACAATTTGAGAGTGTTGTGTATCTCTAACTTATGTTGGTGTTCTACTTATTGTAGTAGTTTTCTCTCGGTCGTCCCTCTTTGACCACTCTATGGTTGAGATTCACAAAGGTAGAAGTGTTCATTTTTCATGATTTATTGTATAGTTTAATTCATCTGTTTTGTCTCTTACTTTAGTAGTTAATGATTTCTTTATTTATTTTGGGGTTAGTAGGGAGGTGGGTGCCATTTATTTTGACTTTGACTTTTTCTCCTGTTTATGTTAGCAAGGGAGTTAGCTTATTTTGCTGTACTCTTGTTTTTCTTTTCTTTTAGTTTAAGTAGGAGTTAGATTGATTATGTTTATTGTTTTGGCAAATACCCCCTTCTGAATCTGATACCCCCCTTTTTTTTGATTTGTAAATAAAAACTACTTTCTTTAACGAGATAATTGTGTTTATTGTGAAACAATTCTGGGTCTGGAGACGGGGTGGCCATCCATTTTCTTTTGCTGTTGCTTTCCTCCCCTAGACCAATCAGGAAAACGTAACAGTAAATGGGGGCTCGTCCCTTGTTGATTCATAGTATTTAAAATTTGTCTACTTTGTGTGACAATTATTTTGAGGTAAGTGCTTTTCATTTTTGCATTTCTCACATTTGTTTGCCTGGCTGATTCACTTTTGATGAGGGAGGAGTATCTGTGTAGGATATGGAATTTGATCTAGTTGCCTTCACATTATATCCTTCTTGGGAAGCATATAACCGTTGCCGAAAAAAAGATTTAATTGAAATAGCAGGTTTCTTTAATATTACTATTCCAAAAGAAGCGAATAAACAGGTAATCAAGGAGGTGTTATTTGGAGAGCTAGTTAAAACTGGCGTTCTAGTATCACCAGATGAGCAGGGTATCGTTGGGGTGGAGTCAGATGCTGTGGTGGAGACTGCAGTTTCTGATTCTAGTCCTAACATGGAGGCTAAAGATCCTTGTTCTGAGCCATTACTAGCCATTAAGTTAAAGGAGATTGAATTGAAGTTAAAACAGGAAGAATGTGAGGCAGAGCGTATTAAGTTGCATATGGTAGAAGTGAAAGGAGATCGTGATATTGAACTGCGTAGGTTAGAGCTAGAAGTTTTAAAGTTGCGTAGGCCAATTCCATTGCCTCAAACCTTCTGCGTCGTTAGTGAAAATGCCAGAAGTGGATTCTGCTCCAAATTCAAGATATAACTCCTCTGATTCTCCGTTTGACTCCCCTCCTGATTTTGACGAGGTAAATTCATTCGTTTAGTACCATCGTTCAGAGAAACTGAAGTAGACTCATATTTTACAGCATTTGAGCGTATAGCCGCTAAGCTGCGATGGCCTAAAGACATGTGGGTTCTGCTTTTGCAGAGTAACTTTGTAGGGAAGGCGCAAGAGGTCTCAGCTGCATTGCCAATCGAGCAAGCTCTTGATTATGATGCAGTTAAGACGGCGGTTTTGAGAGCGTATGAATTAGTGCCTGAGGCGTATCGTCAGAAATTTCGATCGCATGTGAAATCAGCCAGACAGACATATGTTGAATTTGCTAGAGAGAAGAAAACACTATTTGATAAGTGGTGTCTTTCTAGTGGGATCACAACCTTTGAGCAGCTTCAGGAGTTTATCCTGCTGGAAGATTTCAAAACGTGTGCGCCAGAAAACGTTGTTGTTTATCTTAACGAACAAAAAGTGCAGGCTCTGGCTGACGCTGCTATTGCAGCTGATGAATTTGTGTTAACACATCGAAATGTGTTCTCCGCAACCCGATTGTACAAAAGTCAGCCTTCTATGGGGGGAAGTTTTGAAGCTTTTCGACCACCGAGTCGTAATACTAACACCGGACAAGACCATAGTTCGCGACGAAAATCGAGTCCTAAACGTGTAAGTGACGGGCGAGCATGTTTTTTTTGCCTTGACCCCAATCACTTAATTTCAGAATGTAAGGCGTGGAAGCAAAAAAATGCTTCCAAGTCCAAAAGTGTAGCGCTCATGCAATCGGTTCCAAAAGCATACGATGTGAATGCTACCGCTTATCAGCCGTTTATTTGTACTGGTACAGTCTCTCTTTCATCTGAGTCAGAGAAAAAGCAGTTAAGGATTCTAAGGGACACTGGGGCTGCACAGTCTTTTATTTTAGAAGAGATGCTCCCTTTTTCTGCTGAGTCGTATACAGGTACTGATGTGCTAGTTTGTGGTTTTGGGATGGTTTGTGTCAATGTTCCTCTTCATCGAGTGTATTTGAAGTCGGAACTTGTTACTGGCTTAGTGACGCTGGGGGTATGTTCACAATTACCGGTAGATGGGGTTGGTTTCATTCTGGGAAATGATCTTGCAGGTGGCAAAGTCTTTCCTCGTCCTATTGTTGTTCATGAACCCGTTACTACTGAAGTATCTGAGCTTACGACTCAGTATGCATCTGTTTTCCCTGCCTGTGCTGTAACACGAGCTCAATCACTGAAATTTGGAGATATTGCAGATCTCTCAGATACTGTGCTGTTTTCTCAACCTGAGGATATGGAGAGGGTGACAAAAGTTAAATCTAAGGTTGAGTTAGAAAACATTGAATATCCTGTGTTACCGAAACTTACATTGAAAGTAGGTAAGGTGGAGTTAGCTGCTGCTCAGATCACTGATCCTTCCCTGGCTGCTTGTAGAGATGCTGTAGTAGATTTCACCCAAGTATCTAAAGCTAGAATAGCATATTTTTGGGAAGATGAAATTTTGATGCGTAAGTGGAAACCCCTGCATTGTGATGCAAAGTGGCAAGAGGTTCGCCAGATTGTGTTACCCACTGATTATCGACACCATGTACTAGAGTTAGCTCATGAGAATGTTCTAGCAGGACATTTAGGAGTAACAAAAACATTCCATCGAATCACCAGATACTACTTTTGGCCTGGTTTGAAATCTGCCGTTTCTACATTTATCCGCTCATGTCATACATGCCAGTTAGTGGGAAAGCCAAACCAGACCATTCCGGTAGCTCCTCTAAAACCGATTCCTGTCCTTCACGAACCGTTTGAACGGCTGCTTGTAGATTGTGTAGGTCCTTTACCTAAATCTAAATCTGGTCATCAATATATCTTAACCATCATGTGTACTGCGACTCGCTATCCAGAAGCGATTCCTCTCCGCACGATAAAAGCTAAATTAGTGGTTAAAGAGAATTCGCTTCTGTTCCCTCTTTGGTTTGCCTAAGGTTATTCAATCTGACCAGGGTTCTAATTTCACATCAAAAGTGTTTACACAGATGCTGAGTGAACGGGGAGTTAAACCAATTGGCGAGTGCATACCATCCAGAGTCTCAGGGTGCATTGGAGAGATTTCACCAGACTCTTAAAACTATGCTTCGAAGATTTTGCACAGAGACTGGTAGAGATTGGGTGGAAGGTCTACCTTTAATGATGTTTGCAATTAGAGAAAGTGTTCAGGAGTCACTCGGATTCAGCCCTGCAGAATTGGTGTTTGGCCATACCGTAAGAGGCCCGCTAAGGTTACTGAGTGAACAGCTACTTTCACAGGATTCTGCACCTGTATCGATACTTGAGTACGTGACTTCTTTCAAGGAACGTCTTCACCAAGCTTGTCAGTTAGCTCAGACTCATTTGTTGGAGTCTCAAGCGAAGATGAAAACGCGTTTTGACCACAAAAGTGTGAGGCGTGAGTTTCAGACCGGTGAATCTGTTCTGGCCCTACTCCCTGTGCCTGGAACAGCCTTGCAAGCTAAGTTCTCTGGCCCCTACATAATTGAGAAAAAACTTAGTGATACTAATTATGTTGTTGGCACTCCTGAGCAGCGACGTAAGAGCAGAGTGTGTCATGTAAACATGTTGAAGGCATCCATCACAAGAAATGCAAACTCAGCTGTTCCTGTTAAACCGGTCTCTACAGCAGTGTTGCAACCTGCTGAATGTTTAGAAGAGGATGGATTGATAGCTAAAGACGCTCAAACTTTGTGTGCCCGTTTGCAGAATTCGGCTATTTTGAGTGATTTGCCATCCTACCTCTTCCACTTAGAAGAAGAACAGAGTAAAGCAGTTAGTGACTTAATTGTTAACTATTCCAGCCTGTTCTCTGATGTTCCTTCCCAGACTACCTTGCTGTGTCACGACATTGATGTGGGAGATAACCAGCCCATTAAACATCCATATAGAATAAATCCAAAGAAACGAGTCGTCATGAAAGCTGAGGTAACATATTTGTTAGAGCATGGGTTTGCAACTCGCAGTCAAAGTCCATGGAGTTCACCATGTATTCTAGTGCCAAAGTCTGACTCCACATTCAGATTCTGCACTGACTATCGTAAAGTTAACGCTGTGACCAAACCAGACTCTTTTCCCCTTCCAAGAATGGAAGATTGTGTTGACAAAGTTGGTGCTGCTCATTATGTTACAAAGCTAGATCTGCTAAAAGGGTACTGGCAAGTCCCGTTAACTTCTCGTGCCTCTGAAATATCTGCATTTGTCACACCTGATTCATTCCTACAGTACTCTGTCATGGCTTTCGGCATGCGAAATGCACCAGCTACGTTCCAGCGGCTAATGAACAGAGTTTTGTCAGAGGTGACCGATGTTGAGATATATTTGGATGATGTGGTAGTATATTCTTCTAATACTTGGGAGGAACATCTTGAAAAGTTAAATGTTGTTTTTGAACGGTTAAGTAGGGCATCTCTAACTCTGAATTTGGCTAAATGTGAATTTGCCAAAGCAACGGTTACCTATCTTGGTAAATGTGTTGGCCAAGGACAAGTTCGACCTGTGGAAGCCAAGATAGCTGCCGTTGTTGAGTTTCCTAAGCCCACTAATAAGCGTGAGTTACGCCGTTTTTTTAGGAATGAGTGGCTACTATCAAAGTTTCTGTAAGAATTTTGCTGCTATTGTTTCTCCTCTTACCGACCTTTTGAGTGCATATAGGAAGTTTGTGTGGACTCCAGAGTGTATGGATGCATTCAATGCTGCAAAAGATCTCCTCTGCACTGCACCTGTTCTCTCTGCTCCTAATTTCTTACAGCCCTTCAAACTACAGGTTGATGCCAGCGCTGCAGGAGCCGGGGAAGTCCTGATGCAGGAGGATGGAGCAGGAATTGACCATCCTGTATCTTTTTTCTCAAAGAAATTCACTAAGTGTCAGCGAAATTACAGTGTAATTGAGAAGGAAGCTCTAGCATTGTTACTAGCCCTTCAAAATTTTGAAGTTTACCTGGGTGGAAGTGATAGCCCCATTTTGGTTTATACAGACCATAATCCATTGGTGTTCTTAACTCGCATGTCTAACACTAATCAACATTTAATGCGGTGGTCTTTAATTGTGCAGGAATACCATCTTGACATTCGGCACAAGAAAGGAGTTGACAACGTCATTGCCGATGCCCTGTCTAGAACTCATTCCTTAGACAGTTAAAATGTTTTGCTGATTAGTGACTTAGTACGTTGACTTATAACCAGTGGGTGGTTATAGTTTTTGGTGGCGGGGGTGTTACGTCCAAAGCCGTAAGGTTTTGTTTGTGGGTGCCCAAGCTGTGCTGTTTTGTTTCTCTCTCTCTCTCTCCCTGTCTCTCTTCGTAGGGGAATGGTTTCCACCTGAGGCCAATAATCAATGTCCTGCTGTGATTGGATGCTGGGAGGGGAAGGAGACTATTTAAACTGCAACCATCATCAGAGCTGTGTTGGTGGTGGCTTGGTTGTGTGCAGCGGCTTTGAGGTCCTATCTCCAACCCCAGACCTGGGGCCCGTTCTTCGTACGTCGCTAACTCAGTTAGCTGAACTTGATTGTTGGCGATTTGGCATGATCTTGGATTGTTTGGTTCTTCGAAGCTCATCCTGGACTTGCTGTCATAGCAACAGGTGCGCTAGCTTGAACCTGCTCGTGAGCAGGCTTATTTCATGTAAACAGGATTAGATCGCGGCTTTATAAGCGGAGGTGATACGAGAAGTCTTAACGAAGCGCGATAGTGTACTTTTTGAGAGATATAATTTTTCTCATGACTCGTGAGGATGTCGTTTACATCAATTATTTTTTGGAAACGCACATTAAATGTTCGACTCGTCGGAGTCGGCCTTTAATAACAGCACAAACTGTGTGCATTGTCCTGATATTATTTGCGAGTGGCTCTTTCCTTTAAACTATTGGATATGCGGAGAACTTCATAAGTGCTGTCTGTCGTGTCCTTCACAAAGTTTACCCTGGCGCTCAAGCAGTTTTTAGGGTGTTTTTTTGTGGCATTTCCAAGCCAGTTTAGACGCAAGGTTGTAGGCTATAGCAGGGTTTTTTTTTTTTTTTTTTTTTTTTTGCCAACGCAGGTATATTATAATTTTTAATGAAGATCATGCAATCATGAACATGCCGATTAATATGACACAGATATGTCCCTCAGGCTTCACTAATGTGATTGGTCAATAGACTGCACACATGTTCCCATCAAGGCCTCTATGAAGGGGATTTTGTAAACAGAAAGGGGGATCACAATGTAAATGTGCAGCCAAGTTACTATTACAATTCTTAATATTCCAGATTAGTAATATTATATCAAATTTAAAAAAAGGCAGTTGACAGACTAAAATCTCTAGATGGTGTGTGACTGTTCCATATCACAAATGTGGAAGCACAGAGATTCACATTTATGCACATTACTTGAACATGGTAAAGAAAAATATAAATATCAAGCTCACTGTATTACATACACAGTTACAATGCAGCTCTAGCCAGGACAAGGTCACACAATGAAATGAACTTTGGCCAACTAAAGGGAAGATTTCAGTGTCTGAAAAGCCTGAGGGTTGCACTTGACAAGGCCTGTGACATTACATGTGCCATATTACACAACATTTCCACCATCAGCAAAAATATAAAACATTTCATTAAATGTTTAATAAAAGACAAGACAAATATGCTTAGTTCTTTGATTTTTTATTTAAATTGTTCTTTGTAAAGAAAAGCCAGTGATCAAGTCATATTTTGCCTGCAATAAGAGATACTATGCAAGGTCAGCAATAGTACTCTGTGTGAAATTATATATTAGCACTTACTCTGAAGTTCCTTTGAAGTAACTCTATCTCTAACTCTATAGTGCCAGTTTTTTTCTTTAAGTTGTCCCCCCCAAAATACTCTATTTTCTAGGGGCAGGGGGGCTTGGGTTAAACCTGTCAACACAAGCCTTATGCAACAAAAAATAAAAGGAAAAGTATACACTGCCCACCTCTGTATAACTGCTTTGTGCAGACTCTTCTGTAGCAGGGCCGGATTAACCATTAGGGCAACTGGGCACTTGCCCAGGGGCCCACGACATCTAATGGCGCTTTTCCACTGCATAGTACGGTACGGTTCGGTTCGGTACGGCACGCTTTGGCGCTTTTCCACTGCATAGTATGGTACGGTTCGGTTCGGTACGGCTCACTTGTGGTGCTTTTCCACTGCATGGTCCGGTACGGTACGGCTCGCTTCGGCTCGCTTTAAATGGTACCTGGTCTGTTGAGGTTCCAAGCGTACCGTACCGGTACTAAAATGTGACGTAAAAACACTGCAGATCACTGATTGGTCAGACAGAATCGTCACTACCAGCGTCATTGGACACTAAACCCGCTAGATTTAAATAACCAGTAGACAACAGCCAACGCGGTAGCATCTGTTTTTTAAACTTTAAAAAGAAATGGCTGAATCGTGGTCAGTGGACGAGGTGCAGACGTTCCTCTCGTTGGTTGCCGAGGAGCGGATCCAGCGAGAGCTGGATGGGGCAAAACGGAATGAAAAAGTGTTCCAAGAAGTAGCTCAGCTCTTAGCCGCACACGGCTATCACCGGACCTACAACAGTGTAGGGACAAAATAACGATCAGTCCCACCCACTTTGAAGAGGTACTAACTGCAGTGGAAAAGCAACCGAGCTAAAGCGAACCGAACCGTGCCGTACCGAGTCGAGTCGTACCACGCAGTGGAAAAGCGAAGCGAGCCGAACCGTTCCGCGCCGAGTCGAACCGTACCGAGCCGAACCGAGCCGTACCAGCAGTGGAAAAGCGCCATAAGGGGCCCTGGGCACCAGGGGCGGAGCGGCAATCGGGAGAGTCGGGAGTTTCCCCGGTGGGCCGGTAGTGTTTCGAGGCCGCGAGGGCCGGTCTGATAAAATGTATTCATTGCAAGTTCGCCATGCGCACTTGTGGCCCAAGCGAGGGGAAGAAAAAATATATTTTAGATAACGGAGCGTATATTTGCACTAAGTGCCTGTCTTTTTAGTAAAAAGACGCGCGTCACTGAATAGCTACAGTGGCGTAGGTCGTAGCGCGTGAAGTGTTTGAAAGCAGCTTTTGATGCGCTCGACCCGAGTTCGAATCCGTCTTTTGCCGAACTCTCTCTTCTCCCTTTTCCCAACACATATGAGATGTAAAATGTATAACCTTACCTAACATAAAGGTCTCTAGCGTTATATTTTGCCAACGAACTAAAATCGAAACCATGATGGCTTTGTGCCTTTATAAAACAGCACAAGACTTTAAGAATAGGCATCCTGTTTGTGCTGGGTGATTTAAAGAAAAGTGCGCTCTTTGCTCAAGCGATCAGCATGGTTATCTGGTGTTTTCTCCTAAATAAAAGCTCAAGGGTTTATTTCTTGCAAGTGAAGAAATTAGGACAAAAGTATTTTAATTTTCCTGTATTATAGTGTAATGCAGACTAAAATATACTTTTAAAATATTCATTTTCATTTATATAGTACATTTATAGGCTATGGATTTTACGTCATAGGAATAATTATATAAATCATTATTAGATTATTATAATAATTGTTTGGCATCCTAAAACACCATTGATAATGTAATGTAGACTGAGACTCTCATTACTAAAAAGATGTTTGAGCCCTCTTTATTTTCCTGGTACAAATCAATGCTTTTTCTTTGTTCAACGAGCAGTTCATGGGTTGAAGCTCTTAATTTTGATCTCTCAAAGAGCACGAGATTGATGCATTTAACCTTAAAATGTACAACATTTTCTTGCGGGGGAGCATGCCCCCGAACCCCCCTAGAGGCACAGAGGTCCACCCAACATAGCTTTACAAATTCATATGGGAAAGAACAACCATTTTTGAACTTTACTCCAGCATAGTACAACAAAGTTCCTTTTAAGTCAGTAAAACTGTAAATGCCATATAAAAATGTCCTTGGACAAAATATACATTTGGCCTGCCTAAGGGGGGGCCTACAAGATATTGTGCCCAGGGGCCTCTGAACTCTTAATCCGGCCCTGTTCTGTAGGCCTTTCTGTAGATGTGGACTCCTGCAACACATATTGCATTCAGAAATAATAGGTACTCAAGTGTAAATTAAGTAAAGTTATTTAAAGATACTTTCTCCAAAAGACAGTCATCTGAGAGAGTTTCTTCACTGTCCTGTGCATTGGGGGGAAATGGGCATTACAAAGTGTTGTACTTTCTTCCCTTTTGATGTAAAGTTTGGAAAAGTCCACTTACTGCACATGCTTCAGCCACTTGCTTCGGAACAGATAAAAGTGTTGGTGTTTAAAACTGCACAAAAGAGGAAAACACAATTTCATTACAATGAAGAACACTGGGGGGAAATGTGATCAATAACTCATGGCAACATTTTTTTTTTTACATTAACTAGGCTACATGTAGTTTCACACATGCACACTTTCACAAGTAAGCAATTAATCACTAGGCCTACTCAAGGTTTAACAGTTGATATGACTGGACCAGCCATTGGGATTATAGGCCTATAGTACAGCAAAAAAATATTTTACAGTGTAAGATCATTTAAAATTCATTTGCCAGTAATGAAGGAGTTGCTGCTACTGGTCCCTGCTGTGTGTCTGAGGAAGAGCTGAACCCAGGACGGGTCGGGTTCACATTTAACCCAAGGGCCAGCTCTTCTGCCGGGGTATAATGTGGGGGTGCAGGACCACCACCTGTTTGTTTTTCTTTTTTTCTCAGCCTTTTTCTTGGTTGCTTTTATAAACAAGCAAACATTTATTAACAGTGCCTTTTTAAAAGAGACTATAGTAGCCTATAGTACAAATTACCATTATGTAGAATATTCTAGTACTTCACTTTTACTTGTTCCCAATCCCATGTTCTAGTAGTGGGTGGTGACTGACATTACAATGAACAAAGTTATTAATTGTTTAGAAATTATTAAAATAAAAAAATATATAGCTACTGTAATAAGTGATAAAAACATCTAAATGGTCACTACAAACTTAATTTGCTACTTTTTGCCAGCCCTCTCTTCTGGCTTTGCACATTTTAGGTGAAAACTTGTAATTAAGTTTTCAAATTCAGCATAACCTTCTAGCAATAGCTCTTGCTCTGCTGCAGAGTAAAACTGAGCGTGCTCTTTGGCCACGGTGAGCAGCCAATAGCAGCGTTGCTGATCAATGTTTCTACTATCGATACATATCCCCTTTTAACCCAGCGCATGAACGCGCAATTATCTCAGATAACTCAATCCAGCGATACTAATCATAAACAACAGGTGTGTTCGAAGAACCTAATTAGCCGGATCATGATTAGCACGATGATATCATCTTGGATGTCTCATTTGATCTCGGATGTTTTAAGCAACGTACGAAGAATGGGCCCCTGATGTGTTGTTGGAACAATTTGAGTGTTGTGTATCTCTAACTTATGTTGGTGTTCTACTTATTGTAGTAGTTTTCTCTCGGTCGTCCCTCTTTGACCACTCTATGGTTGAGATTCACAAAGGTAGAAGTGTTCATTTTTCATGATTTATTGTATAGTTTAATTTATCTGTTTTGTCTCTGACTTGCAATTTGCAAGTTAATGATTTCTTTATTTATTTTGGGGTTAATAGGGAGGTGGGTGCCATTTATTTTGACTTTGACTTTTTCTCCTGTTTATGTTAGCAAGGGAGTTAGCTTATTTTGCTGTACTCTTGTTTTTCTTTTCTTTTAGTTTAAGTAGTTTGATTAATAAGGAGTTAGATTGATTGTTTATTGTTTTGGCAATTACCCCCTTCTGAATCTGATACCCCCTTTTTTTTTTGATTTGTAAATAAAAACTACTTTCTTTAATGAGATAATTGTGTTTATTGTGAAACAATTCTGGGTCTGGAGACGGGGTGGCTTCATGCTGCTGCACATTCATTTCACCACCATCCATTTTCTTTTGCTGTTGCTTTCCTCTCCTAGACCAATCAGGAAAATGTAACAGTCATGAACGCATTAACTAACTGTTCCCCTTTTTTCATTGAAAGCATGTCGTAATTTAGATATATTTTTAAGATAGGAGAATGCGGTTTTACAGATGCTAGAAACGTGACTTTCAAATGAAAGATTGGTATCAAAGAGCACACCCAGATTCCTAATCGACATCGAAGACTTGACAGAGCAGCCATCAATTGTTAGACAGTATTCTTGGTTATTAAGTGAGGAACTTTTTTGGCCAATAATTAGAATCTCTTTTTTTCAGATATTCTAATTATTGTAGGAAATTATTTTCCTACAACTGTAGGAAAGTTGAAATTACTGTAGAAATTACTAGTCACCCAAATTTTTATATCAGCAATGCATTCGGTTAATTTTGTGAATTGATGCGTTTCGTCGGGGTGCAAAGAAATAGAGCTGAATATCATCAGCATAACAGTGAAAACTAATGCCATGCTTCCTAATGATATCTCCCAAGGGTAGCATGTACAGAGTGAACAGCAACGGTCCTTGTACTGAGCCTTGTGGTACGCCATACTGAACATTTGATCGATAAGACATCTCTTCGTTTTCTGCTACAAACTGATTACGGTCAGATAAGTAGGATTTGAACCATGCTAATGCAATTCCACTAATGCCAACATAATTTCAAGTCTATTTAAAATAATATTGTGGATAGAAGTATAGAAAGAATGTTGAATAGAAGTTTAATCATCTTAAAGATGATGTTGTTTTCAGTCTTATGGTAAGACAAATAAACTGGTTTGACCATATCATACCATTTCAATTATATCCTTGTGTAACTTGTGTAAATTTTTGTTTTCCATAATACCTTTGCTCTGCATGTATTGTGTTGATGTGTGTTTTATATGTGATATGATTTAACATTATTTTATTAAGTTTTATACGTTTGCAGTCATTTTATTTTTAAGATTGCTCTTTTAATGTGATTGATGTTCATATCACCAGATATCTTACCAGTTCCTCCCTGAATTTTTAGGTTCTTGGAATACAAGACATGGCAACAGACAGATGTCACACAGCCAACTATAGCATCATTTACACAGAAAGTGCAGGCCTACAGCCTACATTCGCCAAGACAACAAGCCATCAGTAAAGCCATTATCCAAGATTATAATTTTTAATGAAGATCATGCAATCATGAACATGCCGATTAATATGACACAGATATGTCCCTCAGGCTTCACTAATGTGATTGGTCAACAATTTCTGAGAAACAGATACCAGTGTTGGTAAGGACTGTCAAGGAAACTGTTTTAAAGAAGCTGGAGACCCAGTCGTCTGTTTCATTAACGACTGATCTCTGGTCTGATCGCAGGCTGCGCTGCTTCCTTCGAGTGACTGCCTATGTGTGCAACAAATCAAATGATTCAGATTCCTATGCACTCGAATCCTACTTGCTGGACTGTAGTCGTTTTACAGGCAGACATAGTGGGGAGAAAATTGCTTCTGCCTTTGAGGAGATCACAGAGGAATGTGGTATCCGTCAGAAGATAAGTTATATCACAGACAATGCTGCTAATATGAATGCGCTTTCAAAGTTCACATGCCACAACAACTGTCCTGATGACAGTGAGAGTGATGAGGAGAATCTAGATGATGAACACTTGTGGGAGGACATGAATTTAGTGGAAGACACATAATTACCCTGGTAATCAGGTGAACGTCTTTTTCTGCTTTGCCCACTCTCTGCAGTTAGTTGTGAATGACGGCGTGAAGGAGGTAAGGGCCATTTCCCGCACCATAGCCAAAACATCACGGTTCACAACGCTGTTACATAGCAGCTCACAATTTAAAGACAAGTTTGTGGCTATGTTTGACACTAATAAGACCATTCCAGCAGCAAATAACGCTCGTTGTTCAAACAAGTACCGGC
Source organism: Rhinichthys klamathensis goyatoka (assembly GCF_029890125.1). NCBI lineage: Eukaryota > Metazoa > Chordata > Actinopteri > Cypriniformes > Leuciscidae > Rhinichthys > Rhinichthys klamathensis. The sequence continues at coordinate 5,956,711 of NW_026606584.1, forward strand.
CCTCACAGCTCTGGACCACAAATCCCTAAATGAAGTGGGCAGCAAGGACTATGAGAATGTGATGTTTAATGCTCGTGAGTGGAGCCAGCTGAAGGAGCAGAGTGCAGTTCTTGCACCATTCTCTGAGGCAACAGACCAGACATAAGGAGAGAAATCAGTTACCATCAGCATGGTGGTTCCAACTGTCCTGGACTTGAATTCACACCTCTTTAAGATGGAGGACACCCGAATGCAGTGCCGGCCATTAGTTAAGGCCCTCCGTCAGTCTCTGGTGAAAAGATTATCTGGAATCTTTAACAAAACGAACATGGCCAAAGAGAGTGGAAGAGAGGAACCTTTTAACCACAATCTGTACTACTTAGCTACCATGCTTGATCCACAGTTTGGCTTAAGTTGGGTGGATCTGGATGTTAACAATGGGGAAAATGCAACATCAGTGATGAAACTCAGAGATCAACTGAAGAAGACACTAACAGGTTAATATACAGCACATTCTTATCCAGTGAAAACAATAGTCTTGTCATTTGCAAAACTACAAATCTTAAAATGTCATACATTTTTTAAATAGTAGTCCTTGAAAGGCCTAAAAATAGTCTTAAAGTTGAATTCATGGCGTTTTAATTTTTAAGAGAGTTTATTTTTGTCATAAAACAAACTCACTAATTGCCTGTCATGGTCACCTGTAGAGATAACTCCAAGAAAAGTCTTGTACTTGCCTTTGAACTTAAGTAAAAAACAGCCCGTTCTCATCCTTTGGCGTCATACATGTGACGGTTTGGACATTTCGTTGAAATCTTACGCACATGGCATCCTTTAGCATCAATATGAGACGCAGAACCCAAGGCGTCATACAGGTGACGCTCGTCTAAATCCAACGCACATGGCATCGTTTAGCGTGAATATGAGACGCAGATCCCAAGGCGTCATAACCATACCCTACCCCAGACCTAAACCTACCCATAACAGTGCGTGTTATATTGACGCTAAAGGATGCCATGTGCGTAAGATATCGACGAAATGTCAAATGGCGTCACCTATATGACGCCAAAGGATGAGAATGCGTTGGTAAAAAAGTAGGGCAACACTTAGATTTATTACAGTAGCACTATATCTAACCTTAATAAATATACAGGCCATACTAGAATCATTTTCTTACTTACCTGCCATATTCCTACCTAAAACTGACCTCTGAGTCTGCACTAGAACAAATATCCTGTACTTAAGTTTATATTAACACACAATGCTTATTTAAATAAGAAAAAAAAGACTTGTCTAAAAATCATTCTTAAATTCTTTTGAAATTTGTCCTAAAAGTATAAATGTAACTCTCTGATATGTGCAGACACCATATCTCTTTAAATCGAACTAATTTATCATGTTTTTGTTTCTCAGACACTTTGATTTCAGAAGTGGAAAAAATGATGAGCAGTTAAGTAGAAGCAACTGACTTAGGGGCCATGAATGTGGATCCACCCAGTGATTCGCCCCCAGTCAAATGCCCGCGCCTTCTGTCCCGCTACAATAAGCGTAGCTCAACAACCCATGATTCAAGTATTGAAACACAGATAAGTAAATACTTTGATGCCATCCATGATACAGATACTGACACTGACAATGTACTTGCCTTCTCGGCCAAAAACCATGACAGATTCCCTCAACTTCACAATCTGGCAATGAAGGTGCTGTCGGTCCCTGCCTCCTCGGCACCATTAGAGAGAACTAGTGGTTTTTAGTAGAGGGGGCATTATAATGAGACCCCATAGTGTACGTTTAGGTCACAAAATGTTGCAATCTCTCATGTTTCTAAAATGTAACCAAACTCTACTTTAAACTAATTTTATATTTAAACATTGATAATATGTGATTTTTTTTTCTCGTTAAGCATGGTGACATTGATACAATGTTGAGTTTTGATCCAAACCATCATTTTGGTTGAGATTGACATTTCAATGTTTAAAGTGTGTTGGATCAGCATTGAAATTTTGATGAAAACAACAGCACACATGGGTGGAGACAGTAGGCTTGTTTGAGATGAGTAAAATCTGTGCAGAACCGGTCACCGGTGATCAGTGCGAGATGCATGCCGGTTAGAAATGTGTCTGAGTGCGGTTCGGCTTGCTCTGATGTCATGCTGACGCGAGAGTTCAAAAAACTCTCGCGACCGCAAGGCACAGGTGTCGGATTCTGCAGTCGCGCGCAGTTGCTCTCCACCGACTGCGCTGATCAAAAGCACGACGGGAAACGACTTACGGACAACACAGCTTAATGCTCATTGGTTTAAACAACCGTGATGTATTGTTCTCTTTTAAAATGTTTGATTTTAAAACTCTGATATCATGTTTTATGTGTAGCCTATACATTATGTGTGAATATTCCCAAACTCTCAAACTGACAGTGAGATCTCTATGGGTTATGCAATGTAATTTTTATAAAACAAAAACAAAAACAAAAAACAATATAAAAACACATCTGTATTAAAGAAAAAAATATTGATAAACACATATTTGGAATGGAATTAAATAACAAGTAGGCTACTTTGGGTGTCTTGTTCATTATATTTATTTTCATATAAAAGCAACAGAACTTAAATTACATCCAGTTTATTAGCAGCACTGTGCATGAGCGTGAATCCCGTGATATCAGTCTTTGATCTCACAGGTGTCTGATCCACTGCGAGAAGAGAGATCTGTCCGGCTTGCCTGCGCTTTTTTCACTCCCCCTTTCACTGCAGCCGCCTACTCTCGCATACACTTCAGGCGAGGCAAGGCGCATCTCAAACAAGTGACATTGAACTAACAGTGATTTGTAGTTGATGAGCACAAGATCATTCAGGCATGTATCTCTGCAGAACACTAGTGGTTGTTTCTCAATTAGTGGGGTGTTTTCAAACCACAACTGAGTTTTCAACCACTTTACCAGATTTGCTCTAATCCACTGGGCCAACGTGGTTTAGGGTTGGGCCTTCATGATTTTAGCAAGTCTGTTGAAAAATGGTTGAAAAACATTTATTGTAGTTTGAAATTGGCCACTGATTGGTAAACGCCCATTTTGGTTTTGCATTTGCACTTCTCAGTAGTCTAATGCTTCCTCATTAGAGAGAAAACATAGGTGCTATACAGACATCTTGTTTGTTGAAGCACCTGACATACATGACTTCTCTAGCACAGTTTCAAACAATGGTGCATCTACCTTATTTCTCTGTTCCTTTGTTTTGCGTTTGTTTTGTTGTTACTCACTGTAATTAGATACATAAAAAAGTTATTACACTGTTTGAATAAAGCATCTATTTTTCTACATTCTTAAAAGATGCATCTTGCTTTAGTAAAGTTTATTAGGAATTCCCTGAATAAAGTTCTAACGTCATTTAACAGATTTCTTGAAGTGCAGGAGACATGAACATGAGCAAGAATGTTACACTGCAAACATAGCCCATGTCTTGCATCCGTCAGTGCTTGCATGTGTGGTGAGAGGGTGCTGTTGAGACACAAGCTCAAGTTGATTTATTAATAAAGAAGTCCGACTATGCCACCCTAGGAGTTAACCCCAGGGAAAATACTAAACATTGAGTAAAGCACACAGGTTCGGTTCCCTCATAAAGTTAGACAAGAGACGTGAGTACAATACAAAAATACAAATGTTTATTAATACAAGAATAATTAAATTTTGGACACTAAGACCCACATCAAACACTAACAACCCCACTTCAGATTAAAGAAACAAACACAAACCAATATAACAATCTGCAAAGCAAATACCAAATTATAACAGCAGGGCTGGGGCTCCCAACGAAGAGGAATCACTGTGGAGTTCGGTTTTACGGGGCACACGTTCACGTGCACACACACACCCGTGCAGTCTAATCACACTATCACACTCAAGTGTACACTGCACACGATAAAGAAGAACCACCACCACAAGGAAGAAGAGCACTCCGGCCGTGGGACCCCAGCTCCTGCAGTAGAAAATAACAAAAAGAAACTATACAAATGAACATAGAAATGGCAATAAAGACATTACCAATAAAGCAAAAATAAGAAAAAGGAAAACCAATAACCTAAAAGGATCAAAGAGTTGGTCTGGAGATTATTACAAAGCAATTTCAACTCAGTAGATGTTCACACACACAAATGGGATGACATTAATGGATCTCAAATCACATGCATCCAGATAACCACTTCGTTGGTTGTTTTAAATAAAGCAAAGGAAAGGAAAAGGAGTTAAATCAAAGGAACAAAACAAGAAAATATGAAGCAGGGCACTAAAACGTACTCGGTTACTAACGTAACCTCGGTTCTCTCTAGAGAGGGAACGAGTATTGCGTAAGTTTAGCTTACGCTACTGGAAAGATTCATCTTCTCGAGATATTGAAGCCAAAAAATTATCCTTAATTTTGTATTCATTGTCAACGCAGTGCAGCAGCTAGCAGACCTAGAGCAGGCAGTCTTGCGTGCTCATTGGCTGCCCTGCGGGCATCTGCTGCAGCCTACTAGTGAGCCCCGCGTGACGTCACGCCCAATGAAGGGCCTTCATAGCGTCATAGCCCGCCAGAATGGGCGTGGCTTAGCGTATAAAAGAAGGGGCTGTAGGCTGAATTCCCTGGTTTTCGTCAACTGAAGCGAAGTCACTCGTGGCGCGAGCACGGCCGGTTACGCAATACTCGTTCCCTCTCTAGAGAGAACTGAGGTTACGTTAGTAACCGAGTACGTTCTCTTACGAGAGGTTCTCTCGTATTGCGTAAGTTTAGCTTACGCTACGGGAACTTTTTGTCAACGCCGTGCGCGCCAAGCAACCACCCATGAGTCGCCGAGGTTTCTCGGGGAACCCAATAAGTGGAAAAATAAGGTGGCCAGCCACGCGGGCCATCACTCGTACATAAGCACACATAGGGAATACAGAGCAGAGCACTGGTCTGTATAAGCATATAGCATATCCCTACTAGTGCAGCTCAACCAGGAGAGCTGAGTCACGTGAGAGTGGTCTGAGCATGATATATCTGGGCAGAACGCACAACTCGCTTAGACTGACAGAAGTTTAGCCTGCAGGGCGGGAACTTCTAGGTTATAGAACCTGACAAAGGTAGACGGGGAGCTCCAGCCCGCCGCTACACACATGTCGTGGATAGAAATCCCGCTGGACCTCGCCCACGATGAGGCCATGCCTCTAGTGGAATGAGCCCTGATGCCCAGAGGGCATTGCAGACCTTTTGATGCGTAAGCGGCCGCTATAGCGTCCACTATCCATCTGGACAGAGTCTGTTTCGAGGCAGCGAGACCTTTGGCGCGCCCACCAAACGAAACAAACAGCTGCTCCGTGCGCCTGAAAGAGGCGGAGCGCGTAGTGTAAAACCTCAGCGCCCTGACCGGGCAAAGGAGATTCACGTCTGTCTCACTGTCTGACGCTGGCAGAGCCGACAGTGAAATGACTTGCGCTCTGATGCGCGAACGGGGATGCGAGGGCGGGGTAGCTCTCTTGTAACGTAAAGAGAGCTAGCCGTGTGCTCGTTGGACGAGCAGAACTGTATAAAAATTTCTGCTTTTACCACGCATCCAGTACGTTGCGTATGTTGATGCCCGTCCGGGTCATGCAGAGAGCTCGAGAGGGCTCTGCATGACGCGCAAACGGCGACGCGAGGGCGGGGATAGCTCTCTTGTAACGTAAAGAGAGCTAGCCGCGTGCTCGTTGGTCGAGCAGAACTGGCAACAGTGTTTGTATGAGGGCGCGCGCACAAGTAGTGGGCACGGGACCTACATGTGACACAGATGATGCCCGTCCGGGTCATGCAGAGAGCTCTGCATGACACGAGGGCGGGGTAGCTCTCTTGTAACGTAAAGAGAGCTAGCCGCGTTCTCGTTGGTCGATCAGAACTGTATAAAAATTTCTGCTCTTACCACGCATCCAGTACGTCCGTATGTCGATGCCCGTCCGGGTCGCTGTGGCCACGGGTTCCGGCTGTCTCAGGGAACGGCACTTCTTCCTGCGCGGCCCCACAGAGGGCGGAGTGACTGCTTCGGGGTTGGAGGCTTCGAGTCGAGCCCGCAGGCGACAGCGGAAGCGCTTCACAGAGCTCGCAGCCCCCGGACGTGAGGGCGAGCTCTGCATGTTCCAGGCCCAGGCAGAGAGCACAGATCACATGGCGGTCTCCGATGCTGAGCGGGGCCCTACACGAGCCGCAGGAAGTGCGAGGCATCTTTAAAAAGACACTCGCGCTCTTTTAGGAATAGGTTTTGCAAGGTAAAAAGGATACGTCGCCGGATAGCGTAGCTCGCACGGATGGCTGAAGGTGGCGAAGACGGTCGGCTTCCTCAGCGCTGTCCTAAGCTGGCTGTTCGCTGTTCGACGGCGGCGGTGGCTTCTCTCAGATCCAGCGATGCGAAAAGCTCGCTGAAGAGACGAAAATCAGGGAATTCAGCCTACAGCCCCTTCTTTTATACGCATAGCCACGCCCATTCTGGCGGGCTATGAAGGCGCGGGCGCCCTTCATTGGGCGTGACGTCACGCGGGGCTCACTGGTAGGCTGCAGCAGATGCCCGCAGGGCAGCCAATGAGCACGCAAGACTGCCTGCTCTAGGTCTTCTAGCTGCTGCACTGCGTTGACAATGAATACAAAATTAAGGATAATTTTTTGGCTTCAATATCTCGAGAAGATGAATCTTTCCCGTTGCGTAAGCTAAACTTACGCAATACGAGAGAACCTATCGTAAGAGAACGACACGATAAGAGAATCAAACGAGCAGTCCCCTTGTTGTTATAGTGATGATCACGTCAGCGTGGCTATCAACCGCAGCGCTTTAACAGCGTGAGAGCAGCAACGACAAATCTCGGCAGAGAACGAGCAGTCCCCTTGTTATAGTGATGATCGCGTCGGCGCGGCTGTATCAACCGCAGCGCTTTAACAGCGTGAGAGCAGCAACAACGAATCTCGGCAGAGAACGAGCAGTCCCCTTGTTATTGTGAGGATTGCGTCGGCGCGGCTGTATCAACCGCAGCGCTTTAACAGCGTGAGAGCAGCAACGACAAATCTCGGCAGAGAACGAGAGGGAGAATCCATCAGGATATCACGTCAGATAGCACACTTTATAGCCACGGATTGGTCACAGTCATGCCCAATCCGATAGCACAATGGGATACAGGGAATCACGCCTGCAAGGCGATCAACAAGCACATCCACCAGACAGCGCGAATGGGCAACAGCACCAACACATAAAGCTGCACTACAGCCACCATGGACACGAGCAAACAAACGGGGAAAACGGACGTGACGCATCCCGGGTGACAACCAATCAGTCTTTAAATGGAAAGTACCGTTTGCTGATAGGCCAATATTGCTGTCAATCACCTAATCCCGTTACACATGCAGAGCACATTCCTCCTTTAGTAGGAGTGAAGGCAGATGAAGATGGACAATTAAAAAAAACCTCCTGATAATGCTGACATTGAATTATACACTGAGTTGTTGTCGACAGCATAATCACCTGACCTGGGACTTGATGATATCCTGTGCCTTATCACTGCTTAATCAGCTTAATCCATATTCCTGAATCTGTATTCAATTTGAGAAATGTAACTGATTTCCATTCAGTTTAGCTTGTTTCCACTGAAACACAATAACAAAAAAACATCTTGTATTTATTAAGAAAGTGACTGACATGGTTATTTTGTGATATTTAAAGAGATTAAGCTCTACATAACACCTCAGCCCTCGCCGGACGCGCCTTCTCAGCTTCCGGTCAGGCTGCATCGGCCCTGCACACCATGGCGGTGTTGCAGGTTTATCAGGCAAAGCTTATCCAGCCTATGGACGACTCAGGCCCGAACCCTGATGCATTCCACGACCTGCGCAGCGACACTGACAAAGTCTACCGCCCAGGCGATCGGCAGAAGCATGGCGAACCTTGTTGTGCTCGAGCGCCACCTGTGGCTTAACCTCACGGACATCAAGGAGGCTGACAGGACGGCATTTCTCGACTCTCCCATCACCAGCACCGGCCTCTTCGACCCGGCGGTCAAGGGATTTTCTGAGAGGTTCACCGAGGCATAGAAGTCTTCTCAGGCCATGAAACACTTCCTGCCCAAACGCTCCAGCTCTGCGTCGAGCCACCACAAGAGCGCGCCACCTTCTCAGCCAGCCAAACCAGCGCCTCTGGTCTCCCAGCCCCGCCCTGCGGCTAGACTCCTTCTTCAGCTTGATGGCATCCTTTACTTCCGGTGTCTACCACCGGGTTCGGGGATTGCCGCTTCGACAGGCACCGGAGACCTTATGGCCACAGCTCCGAGCAGCCGCTTCGACAATGGAGGTGGAGAACATGGTCCACTCGGACTCAATATCTCCAACCTCCCTCGGGATCCGGTCGAGGCTCCGCCGGAGGTGGGAGTTGAAGATCTCTCTGACAGGAGACTCGGCCAAACGTTCCCAGCAGACACTTACAGTACGCTTGGGTCTGCCGAGTCTGTCCAGCTTCCTCTCCCGCCATCGGATCCAACTCACCACCAGGTGGTGATCAGTTGACAGCTCCGCCCCTCTCTTCACCCGAGTGTCCAAGACATACGGCCGTAGGTCAGATGAAACGACCACAAAGGTGATCATCGACCTACGGCCTAGGGTGTCCTGGTGCCACGTGCACTGATGGACACCCTTATGCTTGAACATGGTGTTCGTTATGGACAAACTGTAACTAGCACAGGAGTCCAATAACTGAACACCGCTCGGGTTCAGGTCAGGGGGGCCGTTCCTCCCAATCATGCCCCTCCAGGTGTCACTGTCGTTGCCCACGTGGGCGTTGAAGTCCCCCAGTAGAACGACGGAGTCCCCAGTCGGAGCACTTTCCAGCACCCCTCCCCGAGACCCCAAGAAGGCCGGGTACTCTGCACTGCCGTTTGGCCCGTAGGCACACACGACAGTGAGAGACCTATCCCCGACCCGTAGGCGCAGGGAAACAACCCTCTCGTTCACCAGGGTAAACTCCAACATATGGCGGCTGAGCTGGGGGGCTATAAGCAAACCCACACCAGCCCGTCGCCTCTCACCATGGGCAACATAGTGGTGAAGAGCCCAAGCCGTGCGTAGAGGTGATCCCGACTATCTCTAATCGGAACCTCTCAACCTCACTCACAATCTCAGGCTCCTTCCCCGCCAGCGAGGTGACATTTCACGTCCCTAGAGCTAGTTTCCATGTCCAGGGATCGGGTTGTCGAGGCCCCCGCCTTCAACTGCCGCCCGATCCTCTCAGCACCGCCCCGTTACGGTTCCTCCTGTAGGTGGTGAGCCCACGGGAAGGTGGCCAGACCCTGTGGGGGGAGGCCCGGCCACCAGGCGCTCGCATACAAGCCCCAACCCCGGACCTGGCTCCAGGGTGGGGCCCCGGCTGCGCCATACCGGGCGACGTCACGGTCGTCGATTTAATTTTTCTCATAAGGGTTTTTGAACCGCTCTTAGTCTGACCCGTCGCCTAGGACCTGTTTGCCTTGGGAGACCCTACCAGGGGCATATAGCCCCGGACAACATAGCTCGTAGGGTCGTTCGGGTACTCAAACCCCTCCACCACGTTAAGGTGGCAGTTCAAGGAGAGGACTTTGTTAGGTATGAATGTTAAAAACTCAAGGTTAGCTCAACATAGCACTTCAGCTAAAGTATCAAAAGACACGTTATTGTCTCCTCTATTTTGTGGAAAATAATCATTTTTAACATTAAAAATGATTATTTTGCACAAAATAGAGGAGACAATATCGTGTCTTTTGATACTTTAGCTGAAGTGCTATGTTGACCTAATCTTGAGATTTAGCCAACATTAGGACATATGTCAGTTTGTTGCAAACTTAAACATAAACTTGCCCCAGTACAAATAAACACATAGAATATGCTCAAAAAACATTGTGATATTGTAATTTATTTGTAATTGCAACAAGGAAGGAAGGAAGGTGGCTAGAAATGATCAACGAAAGACAGAGCATGGCAGTACACCACTTAACATAATGTTAAAGGCAGTCAGGCAGGTAAAGTTGCAGAACAAATCAATCAGAAGTACAGCGAAGGATTTTGACATAAATTACCCTACTCTGACTCTGTATTGTCAAAAGATTATCAGAGAAAAAATTGAAAGTCAGACAGCCATGCCAACAACAATGGTTGGTTTCTACAACGCCACGGAAAATATTTTCACCTGATTTGGAAAAGCAGCTTGTTGAGTATATTACTAGGTCAGCTGACATTTATTTTGGTCTGTCGCCAAATGAGGTCAGAAAGCTTGCCTACCAGTTTGCTGTGGCACACCGCCTGAAGTTTGCGCCTTTGTGAGCAGAAAAAGAAAAGGCCAGCAAAGAGTGGTTTACAGTCTTAAAGCGGCATACAACGCGGTCACTGAGAAAGCCAGAGTCAAAATCTGGACCTACGAAGAAGGCGGCAGCTAAAAGAAGAAAAATCATACAAGAGTGCTTCTGCCTCATCTGTGTGGAGTCATTTTCAAACAGTTGTCCAAATGAGACCTGGGTAAAATGTGTAAAATGCAACAAATGGGCCCATGATGCTTGCAGGCAATTTATTTGTGCCAGAATTGTGACTCTGAAGATGAGTCTGATTGGTCAGATACAGGGCATCTGTTTTGTTCAGAGGTTAAACATGTTAAGTTAAGTGAGTTATCTGCAGCATTCCATTCAGTTATCATGGATCTATGTGCAAGCCAGAGAACATTTGAGTTTAAAGTTTAAAGCAAAGTGGTCTTGCCACTTAATGTGTTTTGATTGAAATGTGTATTGTTTGGTGTAACGAGGTTAGATGTTGTAGGAAGGAGGAGGCACTTTGCTCACAGCTGATTTGTCCAAGTTCGTTTTGCAACCTCTTACCTGGAACATAACCTGCCCCGTACCAGGTTAGCCATGGAGCGTAAGTTACTATGGCGATGAACACTGCTAAAAGCCAAACCACTTTCATGATGCCTAAAACCCAGGGTTGGCGCAAACTAAACTGAAACATACCTGGCAAGCCACCTAAACCGGCTTCATGGTATAGGCCCCAGGCCTGGCCTCTCTTGATCTCCACTGTCGTCGCTCCTCCTTTTATGCTTCCGCTCCTCCGTGAGAGATACGAGACCGGTGCGTCGCGCAGGTGTCGCTCATCAGTAATCACGACACCGGCCTCGCGCCATCCTCCCACGGCCCTCGACCTCGTCCTGCTCGCCACATTTGGATTGAAATAATTGTTTTTCCAGATTCTCTAGGCATGATTGTTTATATTTCCAGTTCTGTTTTGAATTTAAAAATTAAAATCAAAATTCACAATTAAGTAGTTGTGTTCTTATTTTTAGATAATTTAGTGTGACAACTTACCCGCCGATGGGGGAAATTGTCATAAGTGCACACTCTCTATTCAACAGTCTACAACTCCATAATGAGATAAGATATGAAGATGTTATGAATACAACATATGTGCCCAAGACTTCCTTCTTTCATTTGGCGTGGCATTTATACCATTGTGATGTATGGTGCTCAGTAAATGTTAGACAGTGTGAAAAGTGTGACAACATACCCCGCTCTCCCCTAACTCTGATTATTTCCCAAATTATTTGATAAAGTCTGTATGGTGCCCTGGTGGCCTGTATACAGTAGCTAGCACAAATGTCAAGCGGGATCCATCACTTACGCTAGATAGAGTTACAAAACCACCATCACTTCAAAATAATTATATTTGAAACTAGACCTCTGAGTAATACTTAAATTACAGCAACACCTCCCCCTTTTCCTTTTAGACGAGGCTTGTGTTAATAACAGTAATCTTGGGGGCTGGAGTCATTTAAAGTAATGTAATCGTCTGGTTTTAGCCAGATTTCTGTCAAAAACAGCACATCTAGGGTATGATCTGAAATCATATCATTTACAAAGAGTGATTTTGTGGAAAGGGATCTAATATTCAGCAAACCAAGCTTTATCATTTGTTCATCTGTATTATCTGTTTTTTATTTGTTGAACATCAATTACATTTTTACCCTTAAATGGGTTCGAGAGTTTTTTGTATATACTAATTAGGGAAACAGACACAGTCTCTATGTGATGATATCTGGGTCAAAGAGTCTATATTTGTTGGGATTTATCTAAATTCTGTGACGTCAGACAGCTAGCAGACGGTCGGTTTAGCCAGTCTGTCTGCTTCCTGACCTGGGCACCCGGGTTTGTCACGTTTGAGCTCTAAGACATATTAATAGAGAGAAGAGCGGCACCATCCCATGAGGGATGAATATCATCTCTTTTCAACAGGTCAGGTCTGCCCCCCCCCAAAAAAACGTTTCCAATTGTCTATGAACCCTATGTTATTTTGCGGACACCAGTTACACAGCTAGCCATTGAGTGAGGACAGTCTGCTAAGTATCTTATCACTTCGGCGAACAGGAAGCGGTCCAGAGCAAATTACAGTGTCTGACACCGTACTTGCTAGTTCACACAACTCTTTAATGTTAATGTTAGTGATTTCCGACTGGCGAAGTCGAACATCATTAGTGCCGACGTGAATAATAATCATAGAGAATTTCTGATTAGCATTAGACAGCACTTTTACATTTGCTTTGATGTCAGGCTCTCTGGCTCCCGGCAAACATGTGACTATGGTGGCTGGTGTCTCTATTTTCACGTTCCGTGTAATAGAATCGCCAATAACTAGGGCACTTTCAACAGGATTCTCAGTGGGTGAGTCACTGAGTGGGAAGAACCTGTTTGATGTTCTAATCGGAACAGAAGAGTGGTGGTTTGTCCCGCGACTATGCCGTCTCACGGTCACCCAGTTGCCCCGCTGCACGGGCTCTACAGCCGGAAACGAACAATGTACAAAGTTCACTAAGCTAGTCACATCCAAAGCAGTATCTAACGCCTTTTCATTCTTACTGTCCTCAATTAATGTTTGTATACAAGTCTCCAATTCTGAAATCTTCTCCGTCAGCCTGACTAATTACCTACATTTATGACATGTAAAGCACTCGTCGCCGACAGAGAAGGCAGCAAGGCAGACAGGAGCAACCGAGTACTAATTGGGTATTAGTAACTGAACAAGCATCATGATGTGATGTCTTCCATACATTTAACATGCAAATTAATTTAGATAAATATGCAAACAAACAAAACAAGACTGAAACCTACTACTACTACTACTAATAATAATAATAAACATAACTGGTAGCATTAACAGAGATGGAAACAATTAAAACAAAAGAAAGGTGCAAGAATGTTCGAAACTTGTTGATATAAATAAATAATTCAGCAGATGTATGAGTTTAGACTGGAGCTGAAAATAAAAAAGCAAAAGCTCAGAGGAGAAGGAAGGTCACATAGAAAAGATGAGAGAACATTCTGGAAAAGGGTCAATCATAATTTGAAGAGCCCATTGCATGGAGCAGAGTGATATCATCATCCAGTCAGCATGCACTATTCATAGAAGACTAAACTAATTTATTACTTTATCCATTCCTAAACAAACAAACAAAGAAACAAACAAACAGGCAATAAACAAACAAACTAACATGATCATGGACGGTTAAGTTTAATGTATAAACACAGACAGAGATAAATAACTCATTGCTAAAAATAATGAGCAAGCTTATTATGAGGCACGGACACTGACTATGGGCATAATTCATATTTTGATTATCACAGCTATAATTATAAGCATCATTATCCCTGGCAGCATTAATAATGATGACTATGTAGGCCAAATCAAATCACTTTATTTTCACTATCAGTATGTAGAAAGGTAATCTTTATTAATAACAATGAGGTAAACTTACTTCATTCTATGTAATCTCCATCCTTAAACTGAAATTGGTTCAATTTATTAGGTGGCAAGTGTGAAGCTTGGAAGTGCATTACTGTCATTGTAATCCAATTAGTCGGAGCACAGTGATGTTCAGGCTCCAAGATGGTGTTGAGGGAATTCTGTCTGCATGCACCCTACCAAATGCTTCCCTACTGTGCGTAAGAGCATTAGCAACAATGCCTGGATGCATCAGCCGTTATTGTCACCTTTCAGCCTGAAACTTCATGACGTCCTCCACAGATGCTGATTCTGCAGTTGCAACAGCAGTCTAGAATTCATAGAATGGAAACAGTACAGAAGGGCTAGAACAGTGTGCCTTTTATAAATAGAATGGAATAGTAACAGCATGGAAGTGGCAATTTTAGAATAGAATAGAATATAGAATAGAATAGAATAGAATAGCCATGGCAGGCATATAAAGGAAGAGGGGGTGTTACATCTAAATGTAACACTTACAACTTTATTAAACGTAACAGTTCTGTGTTAAAACAAAGACAACACCAGACAATGAACAATGGTAACTAAGGAATATAAATACACAGGTAGATAATTAACTGAACAAGGTACTGGTTATGTTCTAGAGGTGTACAACATAATCAGTAACCATGGAAAATAACTGGTGAGTAGAACAAAGCAAACAGGATCTAAACCCAGGAAACTACAGCAAAGGAACAACAGGGCAAAATTCAATTCAAAATGATAGTCCTAGAACACAAAGCATAACAAGACCGTGACTAGAATAGAATTGTTACAATTCATCTGTCACCTCTGCACTACAATTCCCAGAATCCTTCCTTCTCACCTGCACACACCTGCCATCATTTACCCTCATCAGCTCCACACACTCATCTTGGTCCGGTCTACAACTAGGACTCACCCAAGCTTTGGATGTTATTCTTACCTGAGATACCTACCACCAACATTGTTCTCCTCACCTCTACTCCAGCCTATCTCCTTCTCCAGTTCTCTGTGTGTTCTCCCAGTCCCTGTAAGAAGAAACCTATTCTTAATTCAGTTACTTAGACTCATTGGTGTGAAAGTGTGTGTGTGGTGCACCGTACCTCAATTGGACTGCTGAAGCTTCATCCTCATCGTAATGGTTGTTGTCTACATGCAATATACTTACCTTGCTATTTACCTGAATGAATAAACGTTGGTTATTGTTTCTCACTACTTCTGTGAGTCTGTGTTTCCTATAATGTATTACAATACAATAGAAATGGCATGCAGGGCTAGAGTATGGTGATTTAATCAAACAGAATATTAATTATTAAAGCTGCAGTCCGTAGCTTTTTTGGGGTTAAAAATGATCCAAAATACATTTTTGAGAAAATGCATAACCAGCCAGTGTTCAAAACTATCTGCTTGTCTTAGCTCGATTCAAAACGGTTAGCTTGTAATAAGGGTCCTTCGGCCCAAATGGACCCGAAGCATTTAAAAAAAAAAATATTAAGAATCATAGCTTCATCGGAATGGTCTGAAATTTGGTGACTTTGTTGGTACTTGGTATATGGTTGTAAAAAAAAAAAAAAGTAACACTCAGGACCTTTGGGTCCAAATGGACCCCCATAGGAAATGAATGGGAAATTGGCAAAAATATGAAAATACAGAGTTTTTTTGTGCGTACAATCTACAAATCAGCCACGATCCAGAAAAAAGCACACAACAGTGAAGGGGTGAATCTATAAAACATCAAGAGTGCAAAACAGACACATCCGCACGCACGCACGCACGCACGCACGCACGCACGTCCATATGGACCCGAAGGCCCCGAAGGCCCCGACTGTGACTGTTAAATGAAGGACACCAGAGGGTTAATTCCAGTGGTACTGGTGGATTTCGGTGGGAGATTCGAGCATGTCTTTGCATCATTACTGTCACGGTACACCCACACACACAAACAGGTAAGTTCCAATAGCAGTAATTTATTTGGATAATCCATACTCACAACAGTTCAGGCAGGGGGTCAAAGTCCATAATATCAATCCAAGACAGAACAAAACAGAAACAGGCAGACTACAAGGTGGTGTGACGAATAACAACAACTCTGTAACAAACACTAAACAGGCAGGGTATATATACACACAGAACATGACAATCATGATGGGGAACAGCTGGGTGCAATGAACAATGATGAGAACAGACAAGGATTGTGGGAAATGCAGTTTCTAATGTGACTGACACCGTGGGAGAAGGGGACCTCTAGTGGTGAACCAGGGAAAGACAAACCCATACTGTGACAATTACGTCACATCTGTACACATAAAGAAGGAGTCTCGGCTAGTAGGCTGTATTGCGTGTGAGGATGTTGGAGGTGGAGATTTATAGCCTTTTCTCACAGCACTTGATATAATTAAACTTATCAATTTGATGGCGGATCCAGAAAGGTTCAAACGACAATCACCAGTGACAACAGATTCACCCGCTGTAAAATGCAAAAGACTTCGGAGTGGCTTCAGAAAAAAAGAGACTGCAAAGGACCATGCGAAAACAAGGATACATATCGGAAGGACATTAAATGTAGTCACGCAATGCTGACGTTGTTTACATTAACAATTTGAGAACAAAGTATAATTTGCACGGTTTTGGGTGATATAAGCGATTGTTAGATTTAATCAGCGCGATTTACTGCAATGTCAGAACCAGAACAAAAGTGGATGTTACTTACTTGTTCAGATGACATTTTCCGGTGAAAATTATTATGTTGGTCATACTTCCAAAACGAATAATCTGTGATTCTGAATGCCAGTATCCACACCGGCGCGGTGATTGACAGCTGCACATTCTCCTCAAACATTGTGTTCATCCGCGCTGTGTGGTGTCGAAGTACAACTCACGTAAAGTTGATAATTCCGCGAATGACTGAAATTGCAGATTTTGAACAGAGATGGCGGCAAAGAGAAAAAAAATAGTGGACTGCAGCTTATAAATAAAAGGGAAATAATAGAATGAGTCTATTCCAAAGAGTCTTTTTGTTTAAATCGCACTTGTGCTTTCCCTTGCAATGGTGTTGAGAATGACAGTACAGCAGTATTTGAACAAACTACAGCATCATCATAATAATGTGTCTTAATGATACAGTACACCTATGGTAAACTCAAAACTATGCATGGATGCATACTTCAAAAATCCATTGAAAATAGTATGCATACTTTAATACGTTAATTTATCATAAAATATACTATAAGTGCTATTCAGCCTTTCTCTCCAAACATACAGTCAGTGAAGACACCCTTATAGTCACCCATTCTGACATTTTGACATTTAACACAACACATTTATTTATTTTTGTCATGTTTTTTTTTATTTATTAAAGGGGTGGTTTACTGCTTTTTTCTTTGCATGATTGTGTTTATGGGGTGCAATATAACATGTCTTCGTGTTTTTTGTTTTTTTTTAAGCCTTTTGTTTCATAAATTTCACCTTTATTGTAAGCCGCTTTCTCCTCTGTCATTTGAACGACCGGTTGACATCCTGATTCTATGAAACCACTCCCTCAGAAACAGGCAATGGGCTCAGATTGGTTAGTTGGGCTGGTGTGTTGTAATTGACTAAACTGCGTAGTGCACGTTGTCCAGAAACTTCACGCCCTTATGGGTGAAAGTTGCATGTGCTCCGGTCAAATGTAAATAATGGTGTCGAAACTGCCGTATCAGTTTGAGCCAGAATCAGACCCAGAAAGCGGCAATGAAGAGAGTCAAGCAGAACCTCCCCAAACACGGCTCTTACAAAACGTTTCTGAATGGTAAATTTTTTTATTATTATTATTCTATTCTATTCTACTATTATTATATAATTTAATATATAATATAATATAATAAATATAATATAATTTCGATACGCTGTTACTTGAAAATGCTACTAGATACGGTTTTCTTTACCATTTTTTTTAAGTTATTGTTTTATCCATATAATGAACAACCGTTTATCTATTCACAAAACTTAGTTTACTCAGTGTATCGTTTTCTTTAGGTGTACATGTGGCAACTGTGTTAAAACCATACTGTACACTGATAACAGCAGCTGAAGTTTGGGTAACGCTTTAGATTACAGCCCGGAAAGTAATTAAAGTGATTTTACAGCGTAACGTTCGGTAATTATAGTGTACCTATAACGTACTTACAATATAAGTATAAGGGAACAATATTTTAAGTTTGGGGAATAAAGGTGTAGCAACCAGGAGAATTAAACAATTATTTATACTGTAAGTATTAAAGAACTAAAGGGTGCTTATTCTACTATTATGATATAACAATCTTACATTTGGGAGCAATTTAGCAAGAACATACCTTTTTGAAGTAATGGTGAACCAGTACATACTGTATAGGCTTTTTAAAAATCACAGGGTACATATCTATGCATTTATAAAGTAATCTTTTTAACAAAAGTGCACTGAAAACGAAAACTATTGCAACTTTTGCTTAAATATTGGAGAAAGACACTCTTGTTTCATGTAGTGGTGCTTGTTACCCTCTTGTTCCATGTAGTTACTGGGTAAGTGTGACATTGCGGGCTGTAAATTAAAGTGGTGCTTGTTACCCTGTTGTTCCATGTAGTTACAGGGTAAGTGTGACGTTGCGGGCTGTAAATTAAAGTGGTGCTTGTTACCCTCTTGTTCCATGTAGTTACAGGGTAAGTACAATAAAAATGCATACACACAATCTGGTAATCTATATCACTGACTCGGAGACCTTTATTTATTATACAAGCACCACTTACCCTGTAACCACGTGAAACCGGATTTATTTACCAGTATATTTAAAAAAATTGCAATAGTCTTAGATTTTCTTGCCTTGAAACATGTTAGCCCAAACTTAAACATCTGCACTTTTGCTATCAAAAAAAAAAAAATATATATATATATTTTTTTTATAAATGCATAGAACCCTTAAAAAGCCTATATAGTATGTACTGCCTTGGTACACAATTATTACAAAAAAGTACGCAGTGCATGTTCTCGCTAAATTGTTCCCAAATGTAAGACTGTTGTATCATACTAGTAGAATAAGTACCCCTTAGTTCTATAATACTTACAGTATAAATATATTTTTTATTTCTCCTGGTTGTTACCCCTTTATTCCCCAAACTTTACATATTGTTCCCTTATACTTACATGTAAGGTACTTTATAGGTACACAATAATTACAGAAAGTTACACTGTAAATTCCTCTTAATTACACAGTACTTTCCGGGCTGTAATCTAAAGCGTTACCGAAGTTTGCTGTTGCGATTATAATTTTTTTAACTTTATACACGTTTGTCTTATACACACAAAATAGCATCGAACTAACTGGCTACTATAAACAAACAGCGTTGGCATTACGTTCTTGATCAAATCGAAAAATTACGTCATAAAGTATACATGGAAAATACATTTACAAAATTAGTACATAATTACAAATTCAGGTCCAAAATGTTATGTAATAATGTAATAGCATAACTAAGTGGCTACTAAAGCCAGCGCTGGCATTTGTTTACGTCCTTGATAAAACTAAAACATTACGTCTGAAATTATACATGCAAATACATTTAAAATTATTAAGTCTTACTTACAGGTTGTGGCCCAACAACTGCTACCTCTGGTTTTAAAGTTGGAACTGCTTCATGTTTTAATAACAGTTTCTTGTTGAATCCGGCATTGAATTCGTGGAGATTCTGGAAGCTGTCTTCCGTAAAATGTGCAGCACAGAGAGCTAAATTACGATTGTAATATTCAGGAACATAATCAAACATACATTTTAGCCATTGTTGACAAACTACAGCGTCCGTGGGAAGTCCGAACACAGAAGACCTGACAGCTGGGTGAAAATAACACACTTTCGACGGCATGACAACTCTCCACTATAACTCTTCCTCTTCAACAATCCCGCAGAAATATGGCCATGCCCCCTTTTTTGCATATTCCGGAGGGAGGGTTGATGTAAATTTATGGGTTAGTTACGTATAAAACCCGGGAAGTATCTCGTTATAGTCCCATTCGAGTCGTTTTTGTAGGCATTAAACTTCCTGATTTTTAAAAGACGATATCTCTGCTTACGTTGAACTTTCAGCACATTAACTTTGCAGATACTGTTCATGCACCAACAGCAACATTATACACTATTTAAAATGAAAAAAGTGAAATCGCAATCAACCACCCCTTTAAAGTAACATACAAGTATGTAATTGTATTCATTCTCAGCTATGCACACAAGGACAGTTTGCTGAGAATACACCATACTAGTTAAAATCTCAAATGCCAAGCACAACCTCAAAGCATTTAGCAACTACAATGACCATTTAATCATGTCGTACCTAATACACAGCCTAGAGGTATCCCTAAAGACAAGTAAAGGTTCTTTACACACAATGACAGCTGAGAGAGGTGCCATCACCGAATGACAGAGATGAAACAGGAGAGTGCATTAAGTCACTTTTTCTTCACACTGGACAGAAGAAGCACTTAAATAATCAACACTTTTGTATTCACACCTGTAATGACTACTGTCAGAGAGACAGCCATGCATTTGCTGATACTCAAGTGAAAAGATTGTAGGTCATTACAAGCAATTTGTGATGTTCACAGATTAAAGAGCCCTTTTGCATTTATTTTAAGTCATGTCAGAGTAAACGGCTTTAAAATTAATAAAGGAGAATTGGTGTTATTTAATTTTGATTGTGATCGTTTTAAATAAAATGTATCAATTTTTAAAAATTTTTTTTTTTTTAGTTTTTAATAAAAATAAAATAGATGCTCTAAAATGATTGGGTCCAAATTTTTTATAAAAAATGTGTTGCAAATATCAGACATTTTTTAAATAAACCTTAAACACAGAGATAAAGATTTCAAATGTTATAGAACTAGTCTGTCATATATACAAAGTCAACAAAGAGAAAATGGAAAACAAGCTACAATACAGGGATGTGCAGAGGAATTTTGAGGGGCAGTTGCTATGACCTGAAAAAAGGGCACCCATCCAAAAAAAAAAAAAAAACTCACGGGCTATATGAAGGACTGAGAATAACAGGGTCTTTATTAAAATATATATATATACACAAATAAGTAAAAAACTGAAATACAGCACTCAATCACCTTAATTACTACTAATAATAACACAGCATAATAAAATGGTTCTCACACTCCAGTAATATTTCTGTGAATTGAATTAATCTTGCACTTGTTCATAGTTTTTGTATTATATCTGAATATATTCAGTTGAATTTTTCCCGTACAAATTGCCTTATCTGACCGTGTTTATGTCCAAACTCAATGCCTCATATTGATATTATGGTCTTATTATTATTTATAAAGATTGCAAAATGTCAGAGATGACAGGTTTATGATATACAACTTTGTAAACAGTATACAAAATGTATTAACAATATGTTAAATGTCACCAAAATACACATGAGAAAAAGAGTTCCTCATATTAATTGTTTTTTTAAAATTATTATTATTTATTTATTTTTAAATTGGAAAATAAATAATCTGTATTGAATTGACAGATGGGGAAAAACTCGCTTCTAATTAAAAAAAAAACGCTTAGATTTCGTGAAAAAATACAATCCTTTTTTAACCTTTTGGCTTCCCGTACATTCAGTTGTGCTTCTTGCTCGTATTCAGTTCTGATGGTACGTACGGTAACTGGGCAACTACGCATGATTTGTAGTATGATTTGTAGTATGACGTAAAGGGAACAGGAATTCCGGTAGGGAACAGAATCGACTGCTATACCGGTCGCGTGCAGCGCCTCAGCCATGTAAACAGAGTTTGCCCTGACTTTCACTTTCGGTGCCCAAATGGAAGTGAATGAGGCTTTGCGATTTTCTTTTTTTATCTAGGCCTACGTGAAATTCTGCATCCATTGTACGATTTATGTATTTATTTATTCCCCCTCGGAAGGGCAACGTGAGTCGAGAAGGGCACGTGGGCAGTTGCCCGGGCAACCTGAGCAACCCCCCTGTGCACGTCCCTGCTAAAATGCATAAAAAGTGAGAATATCTGAACAAATGATTCCAAAAATCCATTTTTGCGAAGGCAGTGGGGTCACAAATAAGGGCGCCTGCAGAAACACTTGCACACAAACACATATATCAACCTCAGCCTATCTGTGGAGAGGAACGAAATTAGATTTTTTTTCATGGTCTGATATGGTGTGTGGAAATGCGTGAGGCGTTTTATAATCACAGATTCTAGGATTGGATGTCAGAGAATGCTTGGGTGACGATCTATCACTGGTTCACCGCAGACACGGGAGGTCTTTAAAAGAGATGACTTCAAATGCACTGAGCAGAGCTTCTGTTCTTTGGTCAATCACTGCCATGTTGGGGGGCTACACACATTCAGTTCTCATGAGGCCCACAAGTCAAAGAAAACCATTGGAGCACTTCCCCAGAAACACACATGAACAAGCTGTGTCTGTTCCACATGACTTACCTTTAGAACCCTTTCAGGAAGACCAACTGCTAACACAAACATACACAAACAAACACACACTTATCTACAAACACTGTAGACAGCTTTCAACTTCTTGCCTCACAGACTGAATCTTTTTGCTATCTGCTATTCAACTGTTCACTCTGAAGGGCTGTCAGACAAAAAAAATCTAATCTGGTCTCATCTTATTGTAATATCTATAGTGGGGAACTATATGTATATGTAATTTAATTGTAAAGTAGATGTTTTGGACTTTGAAAACTGTACCTGTGGTAGCCCTACATTAGATGTATCTGCAAATAATTTATAAATAATATATATTTTTTGGGGGGACATAGAAATGTGAAACCGTGGTCAGATTCTCACTTAACAGTCAAAGAACTTGCACTTGATATGCATGACATAGTAACACCTAAATGGAGTCTGATACATGGTTAATATTTTTATCATAATTTCTCTAAGCAGAGGGAACACTGAGCTTTCATAAACATTTAAACCAAAAGAGCATATGTTATGTCCATTTCTGGCTTTGTCTATTGTATGTTTGTGTGTACTGAGAATATATGGTTGGTAATCCACTGGTTGGTCGTGTTTACCCATGGGATACGGGAAACAATTTTACGAGGTTGGCCGACCCTCTGGATTGCCAAGTGATTTAATTGTATTAGTTGTGAATCCTTTTACATGGAATATCAAGTGAAGTACCTCACCGAGAAAGGAATATCTGCAGACAAACTCAAAAGTAACAAAAGGCGGTTATAGTATCCAGGCCTGTAATTGTAACATAATTTACCAGCCTTTAAACATGATGTTGATCAAAACAAAACTGCGATTGGTCACTTTACAAGTCAGTCAGACGGCCTGACTAAGTGAGCAATCTTTGGCCAATTGCAAAGGCCATAAAGCCCAGACCTTATGTTGTCAGACAACATTTTGGGCCCTATCATATACCCGGCGCCAGTGTTTTTTGCTAGTTTCAGCCCGACACAGTTATCATTTTCACGTCTTGCGCCACGTTGTTTAAATGGCAAATGCATTTGCACCCATTTGTGCACAACTGGCTTTTAAAGGGATAAGGAGATGAGACTCTGATTGGTATAGTGCACGTTACATCCAAAACACACCCAATACTCATGAAGAGAATAGGGACATCCCTTTTAGACCACGCGCTGGGTGTGCCAACCATTTTTCCCATCGTTAATCCAGCAAAAGTTTATTCGGACACGTCCTAAGTGCACTTGCGCTGTGCGCTTTAGACCATGCGCTTAGACCGTTAAAATACACAGTAGGTACATTTCTACGCAGAGGTCTGTTATTCGACACTAACAACATCGTTGCTTGATGGTCCTGTGAAGGAGTGTGGAATCATGGGAGTCGTCATCTTCACCTCCACAGCCGATGGAATCAGTACGAAGAGAGCAAAAATCATGTTCATGAATGAGGAAGCACACTGTTATGAACTGCTCCAAGACACGAAGTTTGAAGATCCAAATGCAGTTTATTAAAGTAAATCAGAATCAGAATCAAGGCAAAGGTCACAGGCAGGCAATCCAAACAAACAAACAAATCCAGAGGGTTAGGCAGGAACGGGAAAACCAGGACACGGGCAGAGATCAAGAACCAGGAAGAAAGACAACAAAGGAAACGCTCAGAATTGCAGTGGAATAATGTACAAGACTTCACAGGGAATGATGAGGTGAACCAGGCTTATATGGGGTGAACTAAACAATATAATGAGACACAGGTGAATGTGATAATCAGGGATGAGTCCGGGCAGTGAATTATGGGAAATGTAGTTGTGAGTGAACAATGATAGTCTGATGTGGAGTGCCCTCAGGTGGCTCTCAAGGGCACTCCAGCTGATAACCGTTACACACACTGTATTCATAGCTTAGCTGCACACTACATCTGACTCAGAGCTACAGGGTGTATGTTTCCCCTGCCAAACTACACTAGTTTTAATATTTATATTAATAATAAATATTAATAAATTAATATGAATTAATATTAATGGTTATACAACTTGCTTATTTACTGCTTAAGCATTTCGGGTAGTGACAACATGCTTGTGGCTATGGCTGATGCGGGTATTGGCAACATACTCGTTTATGCCTTCCAGGTAAGGGTAACATACTTGTTGCTTAAGGCTTCCGGTATTGTTGGTAACATGCTGTTGCTCAAGCTTTTCAGGTATTGGCAACATGCTTGTTGCCGTGGCTTACTCAGGTAACTGCAAAATCATCCAGAATTGCGCTGTCAGTTGGGTTTGGGGGATATTGGCATATGGTTTTGTTTTGGGGGGTTATTGCTGCTCTCCCTGCTCTTATCCATGCTAGGCATGCTAGGCATGCTAGGCCTTTCCCACTCTACAGATAAAGCGTTGTTGAAAATCCGGGTCGCGTACCGAAGTGATAAAATAAAATTCTGTATCAAATTTATAGGCAAGACAAGTAGTTTGTTTAGGCATGGTTTGTAGGGAAATTACAAACCTGCGCACACATATTCAAACGAATATAACTATAGAATCAATTTTTAATGCGCATGTGAACGCCATCGGGTCACAGGTTCGCGTTTAAAGTCTGTTTAGAGAGTACGCCGTCGTCTTAGTGGCCCCTAATGTAATAACAAATGATAATTTTGCTGGAAGTGAATCAATCAAACCCAACTTTAGCCGGAAATAACATTATTCAAAATCGCTATAAAGCCAAAACAATCTCTGTTACCGTAAATTGTATGTTTATCTCTGTAAAGCTGCTTTGAAACAATCTCCATTGTTAAAAGCGCTATATAAATGAAGATGACTTGACTTGACTTGGATATCTCGCCCAGAACGGAACCATACCGCCAATCCAAACTGTATGCTAACTGTCAATCGTATTTGACGATAGTGGTCTTGACAGAAATGTAGTAAGATCAAAAAGCCTTTTTCAGTCTATAGGCATTAAAACTTGTAAAGATAACTTGATAAAAACATTCACGGCTTAAATGCCGGAAGTCTACCCCTAGTGACCCATTTTCATGCCTGCGTGTCTTTTGGACAAAGGACACAAAAGTACAAAATAATAAATCCAACTACTTTTACTTCTTGCAGAAAATAGGATTACATGCCTTAATTATATAGGACTGTTATTGAAAGGTTAAATAGTGAGATCAATGCTTTTCCATATTCAGTGGACCAAAGGACTGCAAATAGATATGAGTGAATAAAAAGCACTGAGATATCAGGAGTGTCACTCACAGCCCTATCCATTTCCCACAGGAAAATGAAACAAAGGCCTTCATTAGCATATGTGACCCTTCATTACGCATATGCCTACTGAATGAGGCATAAGAGCTCCACAGAGCTTCTGTTATTAGCAAGGGCCTTCACCTTTGAACTTTTATTCCTCTTATATTTCCTACTCCCATAAAGATCTTTAAAAAAGACTTTGATAGATATCACTTATTATTGGATTGAGGTGTCACTGGACTTTAGCTGTCACGTTAGTTGAGAGATGTAGTGACATGCATAGGGGTGGTGAAGGTCTCTTCTTCATGCTTCACCTCTGTTAATTTTAATATAACTCAATTCCACTTTAATTCCAGACCTTAAGTAGGCCAGTAAGGGTGAGAGGAAATGCTCTCCAGTCCATTTCGGCCATAAAAAAAAAAAAAGAAAGTACAGATTGCACTGAAAATTGTCTTGAGAGAAAGGAAAATAGCGTGACTGCTTAACCCCCAAGCATGTGCAGTAACTGTTAGGCTTTGACAAGAATTGGTACATTTTGAACTGCATTGTGTCTGGCCATCTGTGACTCTCTTTGTGCCGTGTAGATTTTTTTTGTTTCCTGAGTATACCAGACAAATAACCGGTGATCCATTCACTTCTTGTCTGAAACCCAGATTCCCAAAAGAGCACTCTGGGTAAGAGGTTATGACCTAAAACTGACCTCTTCACATGGACATTGATCGTAAGCTAACGGATCTTTGCAATCAATACCACAGTCAGATTATGTGATTCAATCCATTCAGAAAGTTGCTCTTCTTAGGGCCAGTAAAGATAATGCCCCATGAAGTTTTAATTTATCACACAACAGAGAATTCCATGTAAGACTCTTTGCTGGAATACATGGCTTTGAAAAATCACTGACATTTTCAGGTCAGTCTGGTAGGAAGTCCAAGAGAGACTTGCTCTCCTTTTTGATAAAAAGGTCACCATGGCAGGGTCTGTTATCAGCCTTATAAGCAAGCACTGAGGAATGGGATTGCTTGGATCCTTTATGGCTTCCAGGCAATAAAGGTTCCTCATATGCTGGCTGCATGTCTCGTGGTGTGAGATTATTGTCAAGTTTCTCCCACATGATAACACTGATTTTATCAATCAATCTCAATTAATCTCTCTCTCTCTCTCTCTCTCTCTCTCTCTCTCTCTCTCTCTCTCTCTCTCTCTCTCTCTCACTCACTCACTCACTCACTTTGCATGCTGGGGGTTTGGGTTATGGGAGAAACAAACGGGTGAGAGCGATTTGGGTTTTTCTACTATTTTTCTAGATTTTAATTTTTTTTTGGTTTTCTATTTTTCTTCTTTTATGTTTTCTTTTGCTTTGTGTATAAATCGATTAACTTAATTTCGAGTATCATATACGCTTCGGTTTTCGACTTCGTGGCGGAGGCCTGAGATGGATACTCACCTGAGTGGGGGTGTAGCTTCGCTCTTGCTCCGCCATGGAGTCAGGTGTGTACCTGTGTACCTCAAACATGAGGGTAAATCGTACATGATTTACGCGAGTACTGGAAATGTGAAGTGTTTCGAGTGCGGAGACGTTGGACATAAAAAGATTGCTTGCCCACATAACAAAACGCAGCTAGAAAATAATGTAAATGATATTGAAGTTATTTCTAGTGTACAGATTGGTGAAAATGTAGAGATCAGTGAGGAACCAAACAAAACAACAAATGATGAGAAAAACAAAGAAGGAAATGCAGATGAAGGGATGAGCAGTAAGAAGAATAGAAACTTAACTAACAGTTTAGTTGGTACTGAAAAGAAAGAAAATCCATGTGTAGAGGTTAATGATGGTGATGATGAAGACGAAGGGAGTCTTCGTTGTAAGTTACCAAAGGTTGTTAAAAATGATGCACAAAATACTGGGCAGATTTGTTTGTCCCAGTTAACTGATGCTGAGGAACAAGATGACATGGAAGATGATGACAGGTTTTCAGAGACATTGGATATTCTTTCTCAATTTGGCGAAGACCAATTGCATACTGTAAATGATGTTAATGATTTCCTGGATGCGACCTTTGGGAAAACCATAGAGATAAGTGAATTTTTTCCTGATGCAAATTTTTTTTTTTTTTGCAATCAGCTGTGAAAATTCAACAGACAGCCACTTATGATGAATTGAGTAGAAGAAAAAGATTTAGATAAAAATTTTTTTTAACTAAATTGAGAAGAAAAATGGCCCTTGAAAAAGGTCTAACAACTCCTTAATGACTAAATCACTTGGGGTGTTTTCTCTGTTCCCTTTCGAGGGAACTCGCGATGCGTCAACGACGCTTTGGGAACGCCCCCAGCGTGAATGCGTCTGACTAGTCAACTAGTCCAATGGAAAGAATGAGCGTCACGGGCGGGTGACGTCATTACCAGGAAGGGATAAAAGCACATCCGGTGCAAACCGGCATTAGCTTCTGTGCCTCAGCAAGCGATCTGTGTTACCCTGTCTCTGTCTATTTATTGTTGTCTGTTCGATATTATTGGGAAGAGTTATGGCGAAACAACTTTACAAACTCTGTGCTTCTCCCTGCCCGCGTTATTTAACGGGTGGGGACACACACGAGCTTTGTGTTGTTTGTTTGGGAGTGGAGCATGCGGTGTCAGCCTTCGAGGGGGCTGATTGCCAGCATTGCGAGATGCTTCCGCTCCGCATGCTCCTCAGGGTGCAGGACCGGCGTCTGCCGAGGCAGCGCGGAGAATGCATTCCTGTGGATCGTGAATAGGATCTCTTTACGGGGTTGGAGACGGGTCCGCGGATCTTATCTCCTCCCTTTCCACGAGGGATCCAGTGCTCTCTCGCCGGTCTCAGAAGCCCGCGCTGCGTTTTCTTCCGCCCGGGGAGAGAAATCAATGCTTCAGTGCTCTACCTCCGAGGAGGTAGATGTGCTGGGCATTGAAAGTGACACAATCATGGGGAAGTGGATTTGCCATCTCTTTCCCCAGCGTATGAGAAATATACACTCACCGGCCACTTTATTAGGTACCCCATGCTAGTAACGGGTTGGACCCCCTTTTGCCTTCAGAACTGCCTCAATTCTTCGTGGCATAGATTCAACAAGGTGCTGGAAGCATTCCTCAGGGAGTTTGGTCCATATTGACATGATGGCATCACACAGTTGCCGCAGATTTGTCGGCTGCACATCCATGATGCGAATCTCCCGTTCCACCACATCCCAAAGATGCTCTATTGGGTTGAGATCTGGTGACTGTGGAGGCCATTTTAGTACAGTGAACTCATTGTCATGTTCAAGAAACCAATTTGAAATGATTAGAGCTTTGTGACATGGTGGAAGTAGCCATCAGAGGATGGGTACATGGTGGCCATAAAGGGATGGACATGGTCAGAAACAATGCTCAGGTAGGCCGTGGCATTTAAACGATGCCCAATTGGCACTAAGGGGCCTAAAGTGTGCCAGGAAAACATCCCCCACACCATTACACCACCACCACCAGCCTGCACAGTGGTAACAAGGCATGATGGTTCCATGTTCTCATTCTGTTTACGCCAAATTCTGACTCTAACATCTGAATGTCTCAACAGAAATCGAGACTCATCAGACTAGGCAACATTTTTCCAGTCTTCAACTGTTCAATTTTGGTGAGCTCTTGCAAATTGTAGCCTCTTTTTCCTATTTGTAGTGGAGATGAGTGGTACCCGGTGGAGTCTTCTGCTGTTGTAGCCCATCCGCCTCAAGGTTGTGCGTGTTGTGGCTTCACAAATGCTTTGCTGCATACCTCGGTTGTAACCAGTGGTTATTTCAGTCACTGTTGCCCTTCTATCAGCTCGAACCAGTCTGGCCATTCTCCTCTGACCTCTGGCATCAACAAGGCATTTCCGCCCACAGAACTGCCGCTCACTGGATGTTTTTTCTTTTTCGGACCATTCTCTGTAAACCCTAGAGATGGTTGTGCGTGAAAATCCCAGTAGATTAGCAGTTTCTGAAATACTCAGACCAGCCCTTCTGGCACCAACAATCATGCCACGTTCAAAGTCACTCAAATCACCTTTCTTCCCCATACTGATGCTCGGTTTGAACTGCAGGAGATTGTCTTGACCATGTCTACATGCCTAAATGCACTGAGTTGCCGCCATGTGATTGGCTGCTTAGAAATTAAGTGTTAACGAGCAGTTGGACAGGTGTACCTAATAAAGTGGCCGGTGAGTGTATATAGCCTATATATATATATATATATATGATAGTTTATATATTATATATAAAATAAAGTGAATATATATAAAGAATATATATATAAAAAAAAATAATAATAAGTTGGTGCAGGTGTTTACTAAGGCTGTAGATAAATTAAATATTTAATGGCCAGCAGAAATAAGGGGGCACTCGTCCTAAAAATAAAATAAATTGAACGAGTTTCCTTCCCTCTATTTTTCCACCTCCATCACGGGGCCTTCCATTTTTCCCGATCTGCACAGCGAGCTGTCTAGATCATGGAAAAAGCCTTACTCATCTTGTCTTTTAGCCCCCACATTCATGTATATTCAGATATTTGGGGGTTAAGAGAGTATGGCTATGGGGCAATACCCCGAGTAGAACAGACGCTTGCGAGCTATCTGTCTCCCGGTTCAGTATCGTCCCTGAAGGCGTCGGCTTCTCTCACTAAACCATTAAAGAAAACAATTTTTTAATCTAGTGGGAAAAGCATATATGGCAGTGGGTCTAGCATGAGCCTGCTTGCACACTATAGCAGTGCTACACGCATATCAGGCTGACCTGCTGCGGTATTTGGACAGAAGTGAGGGAGTTTGGCCCGATGGGGTTTGAGAACTCCGTCGGGCCACAGATTTATCTCTCAGGGATGGCAGCCCTTGTGGTCACTGAGAGACACCTCTGGCTCAATTTGATGGGAATCATGGAGAAAGATACAAGATAATCTCTCCCTCGCTATGTCCAACCCCCTGGGGCTGCTGGGTGTGAGCAACTCCAGCCGTCTAGTTTCTCATACACAACACAGCAGCCAAAGCCTTCAAAGCAGAAGCCGGATCCGAGGACCGTTCTTCACGCTGAGAAGGCTGCGGCTCAAAAGAAAAGGTCTGGCGCCACCGGCGTCAGACCGGTGAGGGCAGCCCCAACCGGGGTGGAATGGTGTACACCTCATTATACGGTGCCCTTTCCATCTCGGTGCCCTCAGGGGACCGTTCTGCCAACCCCGCCACCCTTGGTGCTTCGGGGCGCAGCGGTCTACAGCGAGCTTCTGGCGCAGCGTCAACTCGACTTTGTGTCGGACTCGCGCCCTCTGAGGGGGGTTCGAAAACAGTCAGTTCGGGTGGTTCCTGCCAGTATGCTTCAGGTCCCCGAACTGGCTGTCTTTATTACACCAGAGGCCAGCCTCGAGGGGCTGGTTCCCTTGGTAGATTTTCTGGCAGCGCGGAAGCTACTGCCAAATATATCTCTATGGGTCCTGCAGTTAGTAGTAAGAGGCAGATTTGGTTCTCGTCCTCCAGGCTACAACGGGGTGTTGCTCACGTTAGTGCATTCCGAGCAGGCTCTGGTAATGGAGCAAGAGGTAAAGGCCCTGTTAGCAAAGAAAGCTATAGAGCAGGTGTACTCACCCGACATTGCGTCGGGTCTTTACAGTCGTTATCTCATTGTTCCAAAAGAGGATGGAGAGCTGCGTCACATACTAGATCTTCGTCTGTTGGAGTGTTTGGTGCTGGAACTCAAGTCCAAGATGCTGACACTCAAACAGATCGTGACTCAAATCAGATCCGAGGACTGGTTTGTCACGATAGATCTAAAAGACGCATACTTCCATATCTCCATCCTCCCTCAGCACAGGAGGTTCTTGAGGTTTTCTTTGGGGCAAAGAACACCAGTATCAGGCACTTCCTTTCGGTCTAGCTCTATCACCCCGCACATTCACGAAGCGTGTAGACGCAGCTCTGGCCCCGCCAGGCTGCAGTGCATACGCATTCTGAATTGCATAGATGACTGGCTGATTCTAGCGGAATCAGAACAGTTAGCGGTTCGGCACCGAGGTGTCGTTCTCGCTCATATGCAGATGTTGGGGTTGAGGCTCAATGCCAAGAAGAGTGTGCTTTCTCCAGTACAGAGAACCACTTTCCTTGGTGTGGTATGGGATTCAGTGACGATGCGGGCCACTCTGTCGCCCGTTCGTGTAGCTGCTATCTTAACAGCCACAAAAGAGCTGAGGCTAGGCCAGTCACGCACTGTAAAACAGTTCGAGAGACTGTTGGGTCTTGTGGCAGCAGCGTCCAACGGGATACCTTTTGGCCTGCTGTACATGAGACCTTTACAGTGGTGGCTCAGGACCAGAGGGTTCTCCTCGAGGGGAAACCCACTTCGTATGATCAAGATCACGCGGCGGTGTCTCCGCACCTTGGTTATATGGAGGAAACACTGGTTCTTAACCCAGGGTCCGGTGTTGGGAGCTCTTTGCCATCGAGTTGTGATCTCGACAGATGCTTCCCTCACCGGCTGGGGAGCGGTATTGGAAGGCCGCTCAGCTCAGGGCTTGTGGAGTAGTCATCATCTCGCTTGGCACATGAATTGCCTAGAGATGATGGTCATCTTCAATGCGTTGAGACATCTCCTCCCAGACCTGAGGGGCCATCATGTGTTGTTCTGGAACAGTGACTGTTAGGCCTCAGGGCAGCAGCGTCCAATGTGATACCCTTTGACCTGCTGTACATGAGACCTTTACAGTGGTGGCTCAGGACCAGAGGGTTCTCCCTGAGGGGAAACCCACTCCGTACGATCAAGATCACGCGGCAGTATCCCCGCGCCTTGGTTATATGGAGGAAACTCTGGTTCTTGACCCACAGACAACACGTTGGGGGCCTCTTATTTTGGTCCCTCAGGAAATTACGCTGTCTGAGGGCAGTGTATATTCCAGGGGGGCCAGAATATTGGAGCAGACACCCTGTCGAGGCAGGGGCTGAGGCCAGGGGACTCCACCCCGAGGCGGTGGAGCAAATATGGGAGTTTTACGGCCAGGCAGAAGTGGATTTGTTCTCGTCTCAGCATACGACGCACTGTCCACTCTGGTTAGCCCTCACTCAACCAGTCCCCTCGGGGCTGGTTGCTATGGTGCAGACGTGGCCGAGGCTACGTCTGTACGCATTTCCCCCTGTTGCTCTGCTCCCAGGAGTTCTGGAGTGATTCCGCAAGGATGGAATAAGCCTATTTAGTAGCACCACCCTGGCCGAGCTGAATTTGGATTGCGGACCTAATTTTTCTCCTCGACGGACCTCCCTTGGAGGTCCCGATCAGGAGAGACCTTCTGTCTCAGGCAGGGGATGCAATATTGCACCCCCGGCAGGGGATTTGGAAACTGTGGGTTTGGCCTCTGAGGGGGCCTAACTCATAGAGAGTGGTCTCTCAACCGAGGTTGTTGAGACCATTCTAAGCTCCAGAGCTCCAGCTACGAGGAAACTATATTTACTATTTCGAGAGTTTTTCACTTCTTGGTGTTACCAGCGTCAGTGGGATCAGGTTAACTGTTCAGTAAACACAGTATTCGAGTTTCTGCAAGAACGCTTTGTATCAGGTCTATGTCCTTCCACGCTTAAGGTATACGTGGCGGCCATTGTGGCTTTCCACACCCTGGTGGGTAGTACATTTTTGGGTCGCGACCCCCTGATCACTCGTTTCCTTCGTGGCACTTTGAGGCTGAGGCCTGCAACTTGCACTAGGGTTTTGGGACTTATTAAAAGATGATTTGTTTGATGTTTTTAAATCATCTTACAAGAAAAAAGAGCCGTTTTGTCATTGTTACCAAAGAAAGTTGATCTTGGTCTTTTAAAGAACTGGAGACCAGTGGCAATTTTGTGTACGGACTATAAAATCTTAGCGAAATGTCTTTCAAATAGATTAAAATTGTATTTAGAACATGTAGTAAATGAATATCAATCTTATTGTATTCCTAACAGAACTACAATGGATAACATTTTTTTTGTTTGTGATATCATTGATATTGCAAAAAGGGATGGTGACAATATTGGAATATTTGCAATTGATCAAGAAAAGGCATTTGATCCAGTCAGTCACTTTTACTTGTTTAGTTCCCTTAAACGTACAGTATGTAATTTTTGGCCACCAGGGGTCGGCTCTTACAATAACAAAGGCGTATATCGATGACGTAAAGCATCAAGCGGAATTATGGATCTTGTCGTCAAGGGTTAGGGTTAGGGTTAGGGTGGATCTTTTATGGATGAGTGAATACAGTGATGTTTTTAACATGACTGTGGTATGAAGCAGGGCGCGATTGGTAATGAGAAACGTATACCAGCGCCACACGCAACGCGAGTCCCGCGGATATAAAGGAATAAGGACATTTCATTCTACCGAACTACACGCAAGTGCTGAATTAATAAGTTACTCACAGGTCAGTTTATTAGACAAATTAAACTTGAGGTAACGCAGCGCTGTTTCACTTGCTCTAACAGTTACACTATCACACTAAATGTAATTTGAGTGTGTTGAATGTTGTTAGTTAGGTTGTTTGTTGGCTGTATGAGACTAGCAGTAAGCTAGATCAACATTAGAATAACATACAGATCATATTCTAACATTTCATCATATTGAACTAAATAACATTGATTAGTTTTATGTTCATTTGCTCACCTGTCTAATAAAGTACATGGAACACTCGCGTCTCTGTCAAGTCGAAGTTAGTCGCGGACGTGGAGCTCTCGGCATCTCGAAAGATTTAGATCTTCTTTCTAGTCCTCTTTTTGTCTCAAAGTCTGCTTGCCATGGTCCAAAATGTTTGAACAAAACAACAACAGCATGTGCTTAGCATTAGCCTAGACATTCCTGCTAAGCATTAGCCTAGACATTCTCTGGCATAACCCAGTTGTCCACGTCTGTCGCCATGGTTGCTATGGCAGTACGAGCAGAAACCGAGGGTAACGCGGATATGACGCCATTGACTGGCGACTCCTCACCCCTGCTGACACGTCCCGTTTCCTTGGTTAAAATCGCAATTTTCTCACGATTTACAAATAGTTGGAAACATTGGGGATATTGTAAGTAATCAACTAAACAAAATATATAACATTGGCCTGGTGGTTTTTGGATATTTCACTGCAAAAATCCTACATATTGTACCTTTAAAGCTTTTGGTTTTGGTGATCTTTTTATTTAATGGATCAAACTGTTATAATCTGGTATTTCTACAATGTTGAAGGTTGGAGGAGGGCTAAGTCAACCAGTGTCAGTACGTAGAGGTATTCGAAAAGGTTGTCCTTTGTCAGGGATGCTATATTCTTTAGCCATCGAACCTTTGCTTCGTCAATTGGGGACAAATTTAGATGGCCTGCTAATTGAAGAACAAAAAGTTAAACCTAAGTTTTCTGCCTATGCTGATGACGTTACAATGTTTATCAAAAGCAAACGAGATGTGATTGTTTTAGAAGAAGTTTTAAAGACGTATGAAAATGCCTCTTTAGCAAAGGTAAACTGGGAAAAAAGTGAAGGTTTTATTTTTTTAGGAAATTGGTCTGAAGAAGAGCAACCAGTCTTACCAGGACGTGTGAAATGGGGTAAAGAAGGCCTGAAAATATTGGGTATTTATTTAGGAACTGACAACTATATTCAGAAGAACTGGGAAGGAATGTGTCACCGGTGCAGGCCGGGGCGGACTCGTATGACCAGCCGCCCCTAACTCCAGACACCACTGCGAGGAGCCGACACCACAGGTACGCAACGGAATGGACCAGACCGAGGCAGAGGTAAATTTCAAGGAATAACAATCTTTATTAAGCACTGTATTTATGGAAGTAAAGAAAAGTATGGTAACGGTCGCTGGGCCTTCTCCCCGGAGCAGCTTGGCAGATCGAGGGCTCCTTCCCCGGGATGTTACACACTCCACGGCCCCGAAGGTAGATAGACAGGTAAGCACTCTTCTTCCAGCGATAACTGCACACTTCGGAACTCAGAAGGTAAGTAGACAAGTAGGTGTGCAGCGATAGCTGCACACCTCGGGGCTCAGAAGGTAAGTAGACAGGTAAGCACTCTCCTTCCAGCGATAGCTGCACACCTCGGGGCTCAGAAGGTAAGTAGACAGGTAAGCACTCCTCTTCCAGCGATAGCCACACACTTCGGGGCTCAGAAGGTAAGTAGACAGGTAAACACTCCTTTTCCAGCGATAGCTGCACACTTCGGGGCTCAGAAGGTAAGTAGACAGGTAAGGATTCTTCACAATACAAAGTATTTTCGTCAGTGCACAGTAATGAGACAGTGGTTTACAAGCTTCTTTCACCAGCGATGCTGCATACTTCCAGACTCGGACAGTAAGTGGAACAGGTAAGGATTGTTCACAGTACAAAGTACTTCCGTCGGTGCACAGTAATGAGACAGTGGTTTAAAAGCTTACTTCACCAGCGATGCTGCATACTTCCAGACCCAGACAGTAAGTGGAACAGGTAAGGATTCTTCACAGTACAAAGTACTTTCGTCGGTGCTGCACACTTCCAGACTCAGACAGTAAGGAGAACAGGTACGGATCTTCACAGTACAAAGTACTTTCTTCGGTTCACAATAGTGAGACAGTGGTTTAAAAGCTTACTTCATCGGTGATGCTGCATACTTCCAGACTCAGACGGTAAGGAGAACAGGTAAGGATTCTTCACAGTACAAAGTACTTTCTTCGGTTCACGATAGTGAGACAGTGGTTTAAAAGCTTACTTCATCGGTGATGCTGCATACTTCCAGACTCAGACGGTAAGGAGAACAGGTAAGGATTCTTCACAGTACAAAGTACTTTCTTCGGTTCACGATAGTGAGACAGTGGTTTAAAAGCTTACTTCATCGGTGATGCTGCATACTTCCAGACTCAGACGGTAAGGAGAACAGGTAAGGATTCTTCACAGTACAAAGTACTTTCTTCGGTTCACGATAGTGAGACAGTGGTTTAAAAGCTTACTTCACCAGCAATGCTGCATGCTTCCAGACTCAGACGGTAGGGAGAACAGGTAAGGATCTTCACAGTACAAAGTACTTTCTTCGGTTCACAATAGTGAGACAGTGGTTTAAAAGCTTACTTCACCAGCAATGCTGTATGCTTCCAGACTCAGACGGTAAGGAGAACAGGTAAGGACCTTCACAGTACAGGCTGCTTTTCAGCTCAGCTGTACCACTCTAGGCTTCTGATGGAGAGCAGATATAGTAACAACTTTCCACAAACGTGTACGCATGGGTTGGGGCCACTTCTCAGCAAAAGCACACCACACTCGTGTTCACTTCAATTCCACAGCCATGAATCAATGTGTATCAATAACGCAAAAGCACTGCAATTCACTCACACGATAAGGCTGTTCAGAGGCCTCAATCCGTTTGTTACACTCACGTGGGGGACATTAGATCTTCAGTTCCTGCTCAACACACTCTGAAACACATAGCTTCTCCAACAGTCAGATCCACACTCACTGCACCCTCTTCAAGCTGTTTGAATGTTCGAAAGTTGAAATCAATTCACTTATCTTTCTCCCTCTCTTCACCGTGGAGGTTCAATCGATAACTCAGTCCAGTAGATTTCCCACAGACGATCACTCTGATCCAGCAAACTTCAATGGGCAGTTCTCACACCCAGACAATTTTCCCGAGGAAGCTTGTGTCCAACACTGCTCTGAGACCACCAGCTCCAACCCACTTCGACAACACAGAGACAACCCACTTCAACGACCCTCCTTGAACGCCCTCTTTGAACACATTTGAACCACGTTTGAACGACCTCAACACTCTCTGAATGGCCCTTTTATGTTTGGCTTGTGAAGCAGGAAGCCTGTGTGAGCGCCGCTCCTCTCTCTCTCGCACCTGCAGTGTATTAGCGCTAATCAGTTCGGACCATGATTCTGTCGCACCCGGAACCGGAGTGGAAGGTGTCGCACCCAATTGCTTCCCTCCAGGAACTCGGCACTCGAGAGAAGGTTCCGCTCACCGAGCGTTTTTGTCACCCGTGACAAATGTATGAAAAGATGTGTGACCGTTTGTCACGGTGGACATGGATCCTGCCTCAGTTATCATTTAGGGGGAGAGTCTTGGTCCCAAACAATCTGGCTGCTTCAGCACTTTGGCAAAAACTAAATGTGTTGAATCCACCTGATGAAGTAGTTAATTCACTACAAAAGAAAATAAATGATTTCTTTTGGTCTGGTCAGCACTGGGTAAAATCTGCTATTTTGTATTTACCAGTCAGTGAAGGTGGACAAGGCTTAATAGATATAAAGAGCAGAATCAAGGCCTTCAGGCTGCAGGCAGCACAGAAGTTGCTGTACTCTGGAAAAATCTGTTGGGCTGATACAGCTTGTTCCTTATGAATTGGTTTGAATTAGTATGAATTGGTTTAAATATGATTTTAATATGTTTTTAAT
This sequence comes from Rhinichthys klamathensis goyatoka, assembly GCF_029890125.1. NCBI lineage: Eukaryota > Metazoa > Chordata > Actinopteri > Cypriniformes > Leuciscidae > Rhinichthys > Rhinichthys klamathensis. The sequence continues at coordinate 5,994,524 of NW_026606584.1, forward strand.
CCATCTGAAAGATATGGAGTGGAACGATTCTTCTTCGTTTTATAAATCAGTTTTGAAAGTGTGGAATTCTGTCTTTCAAGTAAGGAGAGATTCAAACCTTGAAGGTTGGATAAAAAATGAACCATTTTTTAAAGAATCCCCTAATACAAGCAAATGTGTTGAAAATGAGAAGTTTGCAAACATCAATGGTTAGAGCAGAATGCACATGTTTGTCTGATCTAAAGAACGGAAACAAGTGGAAAAGTCCCCAAGAACTTTGTAGTTTGACGGGCATTAGGTCTGTGAGATTTATGGATAAAATAATGAAGGACATTTTTTCAGTTCTTCCTTCTATCTACAGACAAAGTATACAAGGAAATCGTTTTGGTAAACAAGAGGATGAAATGAAAGAAAGTTTTCCAAAACTTCAGATTTCAATGATAATAGATGAAAAGTCCAAAAAAGAATCACTTCTTGTTTTCTGTAAACCTGAACTGAATTTGTTTGAAGACGTTTCAAAGAAAGCCTTGTATTTAACATGTGTGAAAGTCTCTCATCAATCTGAACTGAAGAACTGTAAAGAATCAAAGTGGTTGGAGGTGTTCGGCCAGGGCTCATCTCCAGGGAGATGTTGGAGGTCCTTATATAAATCACCTATAGAAAAACGCATCTTCAGTGGAGGATTGTAAATTCAGCAATTGCAACTAATAGATACTTGGTATATGTGTTGACCCCACTGTGGGGAAGGAATGTGTCTTTTGTGGTCTTGAAGAAACTTTGAAGCATCTATTTTTAGATTGTTCTAGACTAAATGGTTTGTTTCAGATTTTAAAGAGTTGGCTTAGAACACTTGGAGAATATATGGATGAAAATATATTTATATTTGGCCCCAAATATGTTGCAACAGATAAAAAAAGAATTTCTTTAATAAATTTTTAATTGGTGAAGCAAAGCTGGCAATATGTATTACAAGGAAAAATAAGCGAAAAAACAGCGTAACGACTAAACCTGAACTTATTTTAAAGGCTTTTGTATCTGCAAGGATTAAAGCAGAATTTGCTTTTTTTAAACTAACAAAAAATGTGGTTGCATTCAGTGAGTTTTGGGGACAGACAGAAATGTTATGTGTGGTTGACCAAGAGGAAATTTTATTCCTAAATTTGTAATTTTTTTAAAATAGTTTTTATTTATTTTATTATTTTATTTATTTTATTATTCTTTTCTTGTGTGTGTGAATGTACATGTATTTGATGTTGATGTACATATGATATATGTGATGAGGGCAATTTGTTTGGTAATATTTTTTTAGAAAAAAAATGTTTTACTGATCATAGTGAATAAAGGGTTGTTAAAGTCAAGTCTCTCTCTCTCTCTCTCTCTCTCTCTCTCTCTCTCTCTCTTGTTGGGTTCTCTTATGAGAGGTTCTCTCGTACTGCGTAATATCTTACGCTAGGGGAAAACTTATTTTCCACGAGATATTGAAGCCAAAAATTATCCTTAATTTTGAATTAATGTAAAACGCGTTGCGGCAGCATGCAGACATAGGCAAGACGGCTCGTGTGCCTATTGGCTGTCCTGCGGCAACTGCAGCAGTCTATCGAGAGAGGCCCACTACGTCACCTCCCTCCAAAGCGGGCGTGGCCTGGGCCTATAAATATAGCTCGATGGGCTGATATAATCAGATTTTTCATCTCTTCAGCGAAGCTCACACATCGCTGGATCCGGAGTGAAGAAGCCGCGCCGTCTGAGAAAAGCTTTCTGCAGGACGAGCCTTTGCATCTGAAGTCGCTGGCCTTCATCTCACCGCCTTCAGTCGCCGTACCTGCTACGCTTTCCGGCGTTTATATCCTTTTTACTCTAACGAGTGTGTGTTCGCCGCTGCGACTCACACTCTCTCTCTATCTAAAAGAGCAGCGTCTTTTTAAAGATGCCTCGTTCCTGTGGCTCGTGCCGAGCCGCACTCAGCGACGGGGACCGCCATTTCATCTGCGTTTCCTGCCTGGGTAAGGATCATGCAGCTCTCGCGCTCGCTGACAGCGCCTGCCATCATTGCGAGCTATTGCCATGGTGACTCTGAGGACTCGCCTGGCATTTTCTCAGAGTCTGCACTTCTGCCCACTATAGTGGTAAAAAGCCGTAAAAAGCGCCGTACTCAGCGGGTCCCCGAGCCTTCTCCAGCCCGTGAAAGCTCGCCGTTTCCCCCGCGAGCTTCACCAGCTTCACTCGAGTCGCTCACCGACGGACACCGGCCGCTGTCCGCCGCCGCTTCCGCCATTAATGACGACGAGATAGCTGCATCTGTAGAGGAGGCCAGCTGCTCTATCCTGGCGTCGGACAGTGAGGATTGGGCGAGCTCTGTGGACCTCCCCCACTCTGCCCGCGAGTCGTCAGGGAAGCGGGCCGGCATCGAATCCGAGCTGATGCGTCTACTCTCACAGGCCATGGCGAGCCTCGGCCTTGAGTGGGCGGCGCCCACACAGCCCGCGCACAACCGACTGGATGGATGTTTCCTGCAAAGGGACCATGTACCTCTGTCTCAGCAGCATTCTCCGTGGTGGACGGGGCTAAAGACAGAGGATACCACTCTCTTCCTCCAGTAGAAGAAGCTATAGCGGCCCATCTTAGCCCGCCCTCTGCTGGACGGCGAGTTAAGATGGCGCTACATTCTAAAGCTTGCCGCACTACTTCCGCTATGCACAGCCGCGCTTATACCGCCGCTGGACAGGCTGTATCGGCATTACACTCGATGGCCGTACTGCAGATCTTCCAAGCCGACCTTCTCCAAAAACTGAATGAGGACGGACCAGAAGCTATCAGCGTGCCGGATTTGAGGAGCGCTACGGACCTGGCTCTTCGCGCCGCGAAATCCGCTGCACAGGCCTTTGGGCGGGAACATGGCTTCTCTCACCGTTGCTGAGAGACACCTATGGCTGACGTTATCTGAGGTGCCGGACGCGGAGCGCTCCGCGTTCTTTGACGTGCCCATCTCCCCAGCTGGCCTCTTTGGATCATCCGTCAAAGATTTCGCGGATAGATTCGCTGAGGTTCAGAAGACGTCACAGGCTATGAAGCACTTCTTACCAAAGCGCTCTAGCTTCGCAGCAGATCGCCCAAAACAGCCGTCTGCTCGAAGCTCCCAGCCACAGCCTCTGCCCGCCGCCGCTTCACAGCGCCATCAAGCCCGGGACCAAAGACCACGCTCTCGCTCTGCCGGCCGCCGCCCCCCTCCGCGTGGCCCCTGGCAAAAGATTGAGATAAAGCCCGAGGCCTCAAAGTCTTCCTAGCCCTCCTAGGAAAACGACGGTGTTTAAGTCTCGCCGCGGCCAGACTTCCACCGAAACTTTTCGCTCGTTCAGTTCCAGAAAATGCGACTGTGTCACAGGTCGGGGGGGGGGGGGGGGGCAAGCCAGACTGCACCCACCCCTCAAACCCAGGACCACCTTGAGGAGCGTACCAGAGACCAGACAGACAAGTGGTATTAAAATAAACAATCTTTATTGAATACTAAAAAGAAGATTAAAAGTCTTGACGTGAGCTTGTGTCTTTTTCCAGGAAGGGGGACCTGCCTTTGGACCCTGGAGAGCAAGGGGTTCGACTGCCGTCCCAGCAGCAGGTAAGTATCTGGGTAAGTCAACCTTCTTGGGTGCGATGCAGGCGGACAGATGCCCGGACAGGACGGGACCGGGACCAAGGACTAGAAGGGGACTCTTCCACCGGACAAGTAAGTGGCGGGTACGTATACCTCTCAAGAAGGCCAGCGGGCAGAGGGGCCTCACTGGAGGACAGGTGGGTGAATAGGTCAGATGCTCTTGGGCCGTTGGTCGTTCCGAATATGGTCAGCACGGAGGCTGTAAGCCAGGATGAGTCCTTCCCTCAGGTAAGCAGCACACACAAAGATAGCAGCAGAAGGGTCATCTAGTAGAACAGACAGAGCAATTTATACAGGTGCGAGCACACTCCTCTGTAGGACGGAGACTCAGGCTTACGGCTGGACAGTGTAGCCCTGGCATACAGCGCTGAGGATAGGGTGTGTCCCTCCTTCAGACAGGCAGACATAGAAGAAGGCAGTGGCAGAAGAATCGTGGCTGGGTGGGGTGGCTCTAAACGGACAGCGCCGAGGCCAAGAGGGGTCCTTCCCTCAGGCAAGCAGCATACACGAAGACAGCGGCAGAAGAATCATCTAGTTGAACAGACAGAGCAATTTATACAGGTGCAGGCACACTTCTCTGTAGGATGGAGACTCAGGCTTACGGCTGGACTGTGTGGCTCTAAACGGACAGCGCTGAGGCCAGGAGGGGTCCTTCCCTCAGGCAAGCGGCACACACGAAGATAGCAGCAGAAGAATCATCTAGTTGAACAGACAGAGCAATTTATACAGACAAGCACACTTCTCTTCAATATCAGAACGAGGGTTTATAGCCCGAGCGGGACATGCACGTTCAACACTGAGGCTTACTCAGCAAACACTGGGCGAAAATATGAACTGGGGAGTACTGGCAGTTAAGTATACATATGTACCCACACACTGCAACCTCACATCCAATCCAATACTGTGTGACACTTCAATTCGGGCACTACATATCCACTCTCACTCTCAGTGCAATAAGGCCAGCACTCACCCAATAATCAATCCTTCCACTGTTATATTGAATCAGCACTCAGACGATGGAGAGTTGCAGATGACTTCTCACAGCGTGGGAAACAGCGTCTTCAATACTCTCTCACACTCAGCCGAAGATATCAGGATTTCAAGGATGACTCAGTTCACACTCTTAAGTGATAATTACACTCGTGATCAGTACACTTCACAATTCTTCCCTCAACTCAGTGCAAGGCATGCATTCACACAGATCCAATGGTTTGTTACTTAACTTCCTCTCAGGAATGATGGCGTTCTCCAATCTTGACTGTATCTCCACACTTCTCTCACTTCCCATCCAGTTCACGTTTCCAGCGTGTATTCACACAAATCACCGTTGCACCCTTAAGCCAGTCAAATCCTCACAGCGCTCTCCAAAGATCCCACCGAGTTCAAGCCACTGCCAAAGAAAACGATTTCTCCCGGGGGAGTACCACGCTCAATTCTCTCTTCCTTTTCCTTTTAACTGTTTCCTCCAGCCCCGGAGGCCTATCGCTGAACCTCACACCAATCGCCCGCACCTGATACCGTTTTTCTCATCAGCTGCCGCTGTCATGGAAACCAACAACAAGCGGGACCGGCTCGGTGTTTCACTATTATTGTCAGTTCATTCAGAGCTGAGAAGATGTCCGTTAGATAGGCGAGCCTTTTCAGAAAATGAAAGCTTTAGCGCAAGTTCTGCCGGGAAGACTCAATTGTTACGTCATTCATTACCTTCTCATCTATCCAATTGCATCTAACATTGTGGTATAAAAGATGGGTACTTACACATGTCTGAGTTCGCAGATGCTGACGCTTACATTCACCTCCACCCTCCCCACCACCAAGTTGGTTCCTTCCATCCATCCTCCCCACCACCACCAGGATGGTCCCTTCCTATACCTCACGGGGGGTCGGCTGCGCCCCTGCCTTCATCTTCAGGCAGGAAATGCAGAATCCGTACCCTCGGATCGCGAGTTACGGACGGGGCCTACGCCAAAGAACTCTATTGCATATATTGCTTGCTGGGCTGCTAATAAATGGTTTATTGTTCCAATATTATTTTCCCGAGTCTTTCTGGTAGAAATCTTCGTCATGCATACTGGAGGCCAAATGAAACGGATTCTCCTCAAAAAACTGCTGCAATTCGTGCCGGAGTTCAAAGAGCCTTGTCAGCACTTTGCCGCGGGACAGCCAACGCACCTCTGTGTGCAGCAGCAGTGATTTGTGTTCGCTGCCCATCTTATTACATAACAGTGTGAATATTCGTGAATTTAGCGGACAAGCTTTAATGAAGTTCACCAGTTTGACTGCGTCGTTCAGCACTGCAAGTAGATCAGCTGGCATGTTTTTGGCTCTCCTAATATGAGCTATAAGCCCCGTGTGTTTCCCCGTCATTGATTTTGCCCCGTCTGTGCCAATTCCCACACAGCACTCCCAGTTGATTCCATTGGTCCTCATAAAAACGTCAATTAAATTGAAGATTTCCTGCCCTGTTGTTCGGGTAGCAAGGGGCCGACAGAACAAAAAATCTTCTTGTACCGTTTGATTTGCAACATCTGTAGACTCGTCTACTTGCAGAGAGTAAAACTCACTTTTCTTCACACGGCTGACTAGTGTAGCCAGGATGTCTTCAGCCAAGGCATCAATGCGTTGCGACACAGTGTTATTGGACACAGGAATTATGTCCAACTTTTTTGCCTCTTTCTCTCCAATCATACACTCCACCATCTCTTTGGCCGCTGGCAAACACACGTCTTCGGCAATTGTGTGCGGCAGCCCCTTTCTCCCTACTCTGTAACTGAGCAGATATGAAGCCTGTAATGCGTCTTTAGTAGACCCAACGCATGAATGAAACTGCATTTTTTTTTGTGGCTTTTCTGCAACTCCACGAACTTTTTTGCCATCTCCTTCCCTCCTCTTCGGTTTCCGCCGGCGCATCTTCGGACTCCCGCTCATTTTCTTTCTCTATTCTCTCCGTCTCTGTTGCCTCCAAATCCTCACTCTCCCTTGGTCCCTCCCCTCCTTCTTGACTGACAACTTTATCACAAGACGTCCCACTTGACAGTTTCCCTGATTTCAGCCAGTTAAGCATATTTATAATATATATAGTATTAGTATGGAATGAATTAAACGATTTGGCGCGCATATAGCGGCAGTGCATAAAAGAAGAGAAGTGCGTAGAAGAAGACAGCAGCTGTCTTCTTCTACGTTTTTATCAAAAACTAATAAATTATAGTTTTATTTATTTAAAATAAAAGCGATTACAAAGGAAATGTTTACTGTTCTTTTTATTTTATTTTATTGAATGGAAAAATCCCACTTAAAAAAACAGACCGCCATTAAATTCTTCCTCTCGCGCACCCCCTGGTGGCATCTCGCGTACCCCTGGGTGTGCGCGTACCACACTTTGGGAATCCCTGACCTAGAGGTTCCCGCCTTACAGGCTAAACTACTTTTGGTCTAAATTATGTTTTATTAACAAAGTTCTGGAGAAGCACGTTCAGATAATTAATACCTCATTTCTCTGATAGTTTAGCAGCGTCCCTCCACCACCCCTTCTCCATTCTTCTAGTCCTAAACCACTTTACATACAGGGGGGAGTACTCTGGGTTCGGGCCGGATTCCGAGCTCGGAGCCCTCCCCCCGGACAGCACGCCAAATACGCATTATACTTTATTCCCTTTAACTGTATGTAAGTGTGAACTCGTGAAAAAATCAGTATTAGGGCGCTAACTTATTGGGAATGATGCTTCTAGCCTCTCTTCTCAGACTCTTTGTGAGTCCCTGGTGATTATGCACTATATAAGCCCAGGCCACCTGCCCTTGGGACTTTGGTGTTGGATCCCAGCATGCACAGCGTTTTACACTGTGTTCCCCTAGCGTAAGATATTACGCAGTACGAGAGAACCTCTTGTAAGAGTACGTACTTGGTTAACGTAACCTCGGTTCTCTCTAGAAGAGGGAACGAGTACTGCGTATCTTTGCCGTGCCTGCAACACGCTCTGGTTCACTTCGGCGATGAAAAACCAGATTATATCAGCCCATCGAGCTATATTTATAGGCCCAGGCCACGCCCGCTTTGGCGGGAGGTGACGTAGTGGCCGCGAAGCGCCCCCATTGGATCTGACGTCACCAAGGGCCTCTCTCGATAGGCTGCTGCAGTTGCCGCAGGACAGCCAATAGGCACGCGAGCCGTCTTGCCTATGTCTGCATGCTGCCGCAACGCGTTTTACATTAATTCAAAATTAAGGATAATTTTTGGCTTCAATATCTCGTGGAAAAGAGGTTTTCCCCTAGCGTAAGATATTACGCAGTACTCGTTCCCTCTTCTAGAGAGAACAGAGGTTACGTTAGTAACCGAGTACGTTTTCATGTTTTATGGGATAATCCAGACATAACAATTTTTTTTACTGTATTCTATCCCCTAAACCTACCCATCACAGAAAACTTTCTGCATTTTTAGATTCTCAAAAAACATCCCTTAATATGATTTATAAGCTGTTTAAAAAAAAAAATGTCCCCATAAGGACAAGGATTTTGGAAATTACCATCTTTATGGAGACATTTTGTCCCAATAACGAAAGCCACATACACAACAACACACACATGCATGCTGTATTTGCATCACTGCTTGGGTTCAAACGAAATCAAAGAGCACATACACTGAATCCTCTTTGTAACTGTTTTTGATGCTTGTGCAGCTCTTTCATGCCAGCATCATGTCAATTCATGGACTACACCAAATAGTCAAGGTCTGCAGGGATTTCAAAATGTACTTTCAGAGGTCCTGCATCGACAATAAAATGTCATTAGGATGAATGAATGCTGATTGTGACCAGTTGTTTCTAGTTTGTTCAGTAGTTCATTATAGCCCTTGTGCTATCCCTCACTGAATTTCAAAATATGTACTATACAAAGAGTACTTACACTGCACACTTGGCCATCTACTCTATGATTTTTGTACATTGACATTTATGCATTTGGAAGATGAAGTTACTTACATTACTGTACATGCAAGATACCAATTCATCTATTCCTTGGGAATTAAACCTATGACTATGTAATACTGTTTGAGCTTCAGGACCACTAGCCCTTTCTCATAGAAACCCATCCTGCTATAGGCAAAGCTACAACCATTGAGTCCAACATTCAAGACTTCATTTTTTAGGTGACCAAGTACATCATGATGTGCACTAGTTCTAATTGTATTTTTCAGTGTGAACACACTACTCACACTATAAGAAAAAGAGACAGCAAAGACATAAATAAAATGCTTTAATTGGCTGTATGGCTGTTCTGTATTTGAGCTGGTATTTATTTGATGAATTAGAGGAGAGGTCCAGTTAATAAACCAGCTGAATGATGAATCAGGGCCTTAAGTAGAATATTAAGATTTATATCAGTAGCCTGGTATTCACTGACAAGTACACAATCACTCCCCAGCTCACAGCAGACAAATCCACATAGCTGCAGACCGACCGATTCCTTATCACAGATAGAGTGAGAGGGATAAGGGGGGTGAGGTGTGTAGGGAAGAGTGATGGAGCTCAGCTGCATTAGAGATTGAAGGAGGAAGAGGGTGAAAAAAAGAGAGCGAGAAAAAAGAATAATGTACACGGACGTGAGAAATGGAGGGTAGGGAATGAAGGGTAAAGATGGAGAGGGCTACAAAGGAGAGGACACATGTTTCACAGGAGAAAGGAGTTTCTTATTAAAGGCTGGCACATGAGAGGGGAGTGCAGTGTGCCCGTCACACTTTGCCTCACTCTCAGCGCTCGCTGATGGTGAGTTATTTACCCCAGTGTGGGCTCTGGAGGTCACAGTAATTGCTTTTTCCTGCTCCTGCAGCTCAGAGGAGGAGAGAGGCTTTGTTCCTAAGATGCAGGTGATGTCCACCACCTACCATTTATTTGTAGAGGAAAATATTCTGATAGAAAGGTGATGGGGATGATGGCATCATTTATGATTTATGATATGGGGGATGGGGACATGCCACAGCAGGGATGTACACTACAAAATAAATAAATAAATACATCTTATTTTCCAGCAACGTTGTTTAAACATGCTTAAACAAGATTTATTTGAGGAGCAAATCTCTGTAATATAATAAGACTTGTATTTGAATTGATTTTTGTTAATTGTTTCAATCATTTTGCCCTAAAAAGCCAAAATAGTATTTACGCCATCTCATTTTTTCATAGGACAGATCATAGACAACTACTACTATCATAGATCATTCAAACTTGGATCCTCACAGAAAAATTACAAAAATTATTTGTATGGCTCTCAAATTAACTGTAAAACTGCTCTTGAATAATATTTATTGTAAAACGCGCTATACAAATAAACTTGAATTGAATAGCATTAATATTGTGTTGAAAAAAAGATGCACTTAATACAGAGCTAATATTTAACACATAATATTTTCAGCATTTGCTTTGCCTTCAGTAGAGAAACAACATAAATGTCAATTATTTAATTTTTCAAATAATATTGCTTAATAAAAAAAAGATATTCTCATGCAGTTTAAATGGGTTTGGGTCCTTTGTCTTAAAAATTTATAGTATAATAGATACAATCTCAGTCTAATAGATTCAATTTGTGCTTAAGTAAGACCATTAAAAAAGAAAGAAAGAAAGTTCCCTTTCGAGGGAACTCCAACTGCGTCGAATGACACTTTGGGGGAACGCCCCTCAGTGTAGCGCCTCTGAAGTATGAATGAAACTGAGCCGATCTCTGATTGGTGCAACGTCATGACGTGATGTGTGACGGCACATAGGCGGAAGCTATAAAGGCAGCCGGCACACATAAGATGTCAGCTTTCTGTTCTTCAGCAAGCGCTCTATGTCAAACTGTCAGTCTTATTTGGTGTTGTTTGTCCCATAAGAATTGTCCTAAATTATTGCAATATGGAATCTAGTGGCTCGGATCTCGCGTTTGCCGAGGCAGCGTGTAGATTACGGGTCTACTCAGCAATAAAGATTCTGTGACTGAGATCTCGCGTTTGCCGAGGCAGCGCGTAGATTAAAGGTCTGCATTGCAATTCAGAATCTAGTGGCTCGGATCTCGCGTTTGCCGAGGCAGCGTGTAGACGGGTCTACTTTTGCAATAAAGATTCTGTGACTGGGATCGCGCGTTTGCCGAGGCAGCGCGTAGATTTAAGGTCTGCATTGCAATACAGAATCTATAGTGGCTCGGATCTCGCGTTTGCCGAGGCAGCGTGTAGATTACGAGTCTACTTTGCAATTAGATTCTGTGACTGGGATCTCGCGTTTGCCGAGGCAGCGCGTAGATTGAAGGTCTGCATTGCAATAAAGAATCTATAGTGACTCGGATCTCGCGTTTGTTGAGGCAGCGCGTAGATTCGGTCTACTCTGCAATAAAGATTCTGTGACTGGGATCTCGCGTTTGCCGAGGCAGCGCGTAGATTTAAGGTCTGCATTGCAATGAAGAATCTATAGTGACTCGGATCTCGCGTTTGTCGAGGCAGCGCGTAGATTCGGTCTACTCTGCAATAAAGATTCTGTGTGGGTGCGAGGCATGCACAGATCAGCTCCTGAGGGCGCTGGCTGTGTTCATTGAGAAATATCTCGACGCACACACAGCCGTGTGTTCGGGTGTTTCAGCCTCGCGCGAGTCGCGCCCATTGACTTTCTTCTCGAGAGATGAAAGCCAAATAAATTGTGAATGACTCGAATCTCGCCGTTGCCGAGGCAGCGCGTAGATTGCGAGTCTACAATAATAGGGACACACAGGGAAATAATACTGTTTTGTGCGAGGCATTCACAGCCAGCTAGTGAGGGTGCTGGCAGTGTTCATTGAGAAATATCTCGACGCGTAGGCCTACAAAATTAACCATGCGCTGTCGGATGTTTCAGCCTCACACCTGTTGACTTTCTTCTCGAGGGATGAAAGCCAAATATATTGTTATTCGCGTTTGCCGAGGCAGCGTGTAGATTACGAGACTGTAATAATATTAAAACAGTATTTTTTGGTGAAAGAGTACCGCTTCTAGAGCCCCTCCTCAAGGAGCTTGGGGGCATAGACGGCACTCTCAGGCGAAGCCTCAGCCTAAACAGTGCGACCTGAGGGTCGTCCTGCAGGGTTTGAAGGCTTCCTCAAAGAGGTCCTAGCCAGCCTAGGTTCTCTGCGGGCGGCCCCACCCGTGGTGGAGCGACCGAGGTCGTCTCTTTCGCGGAGCCCGCAGGAAATCGATGTTGCTCTCCCGCCGTTAAACACGCTTCGGGACACATCGGTATCCAGCGAACGCAGGCTGCACTGTCCGCCCCACAGGCTTGCGGTCAGGCAGCATTCACGTCCGCCCATCGAGAATCGTTTTCGGTTCAGCCCTGCCGGGAATCCGCTTCAGGGGGCCGAGAACGAATCCCGATTAATACCCGAAGCCAGGCTCGAGAGCCTGGTTCCCTTGGTAAAATATTTCGATGCATGGAAAAATCTGGCGAATATTTCTCCTTGGGCCCTGCGCACCATTCAAAATGGGTACAGGCTGGAGTTCAGTTCCCGCCCACCCAGATTCAACGGGGTGGTCTGGACTGTAGTCGACCCAGTGCAGGGTCGGGTATTGGAACAGGAAGTAAACTCCCTGCTGGCAAAGGAGGCTATAGATCGTATTCCTCCACCGGACAGGGAGTCCGGGTTTTACAGCCGCTACTTCATAGTTCCCAAGAAGGATGGGGGGTTGCGTCCAATAATAGATCTCAGGCACCTGAACCGTTCTCTGAGGAGATTCAGGTTCAAGATGCTCACTATTCCCATTATCGTGAGTCAAATTCAGTCCGAGGATTGGTTTGTCACGATAGATCTAAAGGACGCATACTTCCACATATCCATCCTTCCATCTCACAGGAAGTTCCTGAGGTTCGCTTTCGGGGGCGAAGCGTACCAATATCGGGTTCTTCCATTCGGCCTAGCTCTCTCCCCTCGCACATTTACCAAATGTATGGATGCAGCTCTGGCACCGCTGAGGCTTCATGGCATCAGGGTGCTCAATTATATCGACGACTGGCTGATTTTAGCACAGTCACAGGAGCTGGCGGTTCGGCATCGAGATGTCGTCCTCGCCCACATCCAGAGCCTGGGGTTGAGACTCAACACGAAAAAGAGCGTGTTGACACCAGCCCAGAGAACTACGTTCCTGGGAGTGGTGTGGGACTCGGTCACGATGCGGGCACAATTGTCTCCCGCGCGGATCGAGTCCATCCTGACCACAGTGTCCAGGATAAGGCTAGGCCAAGCCATCACTGTGAAGCACTTCCAGAGAGTGTTGGGGCTCATGGCAGCAGTGTCCAGTGTCATTCCATTCGGCCTGCTGCACATGAGGGCCCTTCAGTGGTGGTTAAAAACCAAGAGGTTCTCCCCGAGGGGAAACCCGTTCCGCATGATCAGGGTTAAGCGCAGATGCCTTCGTTCCCTATCTATGTGGAAGAAAGCTTGGTTTCTGTCCCAAGGGCCAGTATTGGGAGTGTCATGTCGCCGGAGAACCGTTTCGACAGACGCCTCCCTCACGGGCTGGGGCGCGGTTATGGACGGCCGCTTTACGACAGGCCTATGGCAGGACCATCATGCCTCCTGGCACATAAACTGCCTGGAGATGTTGGCGGTGTTCCGAGCTCTGAGGAGCTTCCTGCCGGACCTCAAAGGTCATCATGTCCTTGTGAGGTCAGACAATATGTCGGTAGTGGCCTATATAAACCATCAGGGGGGTCTGAGGTCTCGCCCTCTATGCAGACTGGCGCATCAGATCCTCCTGTGGTCCCAGGGGAAGTTGTTGTCTCTAAAAGCAACATTCATCCCGGGGAGTCAAAATCAGGGAGCAGACATCCTGTCGAGACAGGGGCTGAGGCCCGGGGAGTGGAGACTCCACCCCGAGGTGGTGGAGTCAATATCTCAGAGGTTCGGCCCAGTGGAAGTGGACTTGTTCGCGTCTCGAGAGACGACCCACTGTCCACTGTGGTTTTCCCTCACCCATCCAGCCCCGCTGGGGTTGGATGCTATGGTGCAGACGTGGCCGAGGCTACGTCTGTACGCATTTCCCCCGATCGCTCTGCTCCCGGGAGTTCTAGAGAGAGTCCGTCGCGACGGGATCAGTCTACTGTTGGTAGCCCCGTTGTGGCCGGCCCGAGTATGGTTCTCCGACATAATTTTGCTCCTGGACGGCCCTCCATGGGAGATTCCCATCAGGAGGGACCTGCTGACACAGGCAGAGGGCTCAATATTTCACCCTCGGCCCGAGTTATGGAAACTGTGGGTCTGGCCCCTGAGGGGGCACAGTACCTAGAGGCCGGCCTATCAGCTGGAGTAGTGGAGACCATACTCAGCTCTAGAGCTCCATCCACGAGGAAATTGTACGGCTTAAAGTGGAACGTCTTCACCGTTTGGTGTAGGGAGCGTGAGGTGGACCCAGTTAACTGCCCAGTGGCTTCAGTGCTGGAGTTCCTCCAAGATCGCTTCTCCACTGGTCTTACCCCGTCCACACTCAAGGTGTACGTGGCTGCCATTGCGGCTTTCCACGCTCCTCTGAGTGATGGGCCTCTGGGGAGACACCAATTGGTCGTACATTTCCTCCGTGGGGCTTGGAGGATGAGACCTGCGGCTCGTACCAGGGTTCCCACTTGGGACCTGGCAGTGGTTCTCGAAGGGCTGGCCGAGGCCCCCTTCGAGCCGCTGGAGTCGGCTGAGGCCAAGAACCTTTCGTTGAAGGTGGTCTTTTTGTTGGCCATTACTTCTCTGAGGAGGGTAGGAGATCTCCAGGCGCTCTCCATATCTAACGAGTGCCTGGAGTTTGCTCCAGGCAACATTAAGTCCATTCTTCACCCTAGGCCCGGCTATTTGCCTAAGGTGCCGTCCAGTGCGGCACGGCCTACGGTTCTGCAGGCTTTTCATCCTCCACCTCACGTGACGGTGAATGAAGAGAGACTTCACATGCTCTGCCCTGTCAGAGCATTGAGTATTTACATTCAGAGGTCCTCTTCATGGCGGAAGTCGGACCAGTTGCTGGTGTGTTTCGGGTCGCCCAGAAAGGGGCTTCCCGCCTCAAAGCAGACCATCAGCAACTGGATTGTCCAAGCGATTTCCACGGCCTATCAGGTGCGCGGTATGCCTTCACCTTTGGCCGTGAGGGCTCATTCTACCAGAGGCATGGCGTCCTCTAGAGCCCTTCTCGCGGGGGCCCCCATCCAGGAGGTCTGCGATGCAGCAGGATGGGCTACCCCTCATACCTTTATTAGGTTTTATAGTTTGGACATTCCGTCTACACCCGGCTCTCTTGTGCTCGCGTCCTAAGTGTGCCTGTGAGCAGCTTCACACTAGGGCAGGCAGGGCGCGTTGTGGCGTAGTGGGTACTCGTTCCCCCAAAGTGTCATTCGACGCAGTTGGAGTTCCCTCGAAAGGGAACGTCCTCGGGTTACGACTGTAACCCTTGTTCCCTGAGAAGGGAACGAGAACTGCGTCCCTTGGCCACGCCTTCCCCTGCCTGGGAGCGCTTGCTTCATCACAGAAGCTGACATCTTATGTGTGCCGGCTGCCTTTATAGCTTCCGCCTATGTGCCGTCACACATCACGTCATGACGTTGCACCAATCAGAGATCGGCTCAGTTTCATTCATACTTCAGAGGCGCTACGCTGAGGGGCGTTCCCCCAAAGTGTCATTCGACGCAGTTCTCGTTCCCTTCTCAGGGAACAAGGGTTACAGTCGTAACCCGAGGACGTTCTTACCCCACTGACACAAAGTGATACCTATGGAGATGAATCAGAAGAGAAAGAGAAAGCAGACAGATGCAGGGAGAAACTGGGAGAGATGAACAGATAGAAAGTGAGAAAACAGATAAACTGATCCTAATAAAGTAAATTGACTAAGAGAAATTAAAAGAGATTCAGAGAAAATGAGTCTCTTAACTGTTTCCCCTCTTTCAAGAGCACCATCCAAACAGGCGTGAAGGAGAGTAATTGATGTTTTGGTTGTGGCTGTAGAGCATAGGTTCTCAAAGTGCGGCCCGCGGGCCAATGGCGGCCCGCCGAAACATTTCTGGCGGCCCGCGATAACATCTGTAAAACTGTTAAAACTATTGCTTTGAAAAAATGAATATCTCCGTTTAGTGGTGTTTAGTGGCATCCATAGGCATAAGCGGTAATTACATGGTCCGACCGATCGATCGCACTTGACCTCACTCCCAAGGCCACCAGGAACAGGGGTTGTCTACACAGGAATAGGAATCGTGGCCAACCGAAACCAGCACCACAAATCCCATTGCAATTTAAAAGGGTATGTTGACCAAGTAATCAATATTCAATGTGACTTAATAATAATCTTAACAATGTCAAGCTTATTAATAGCCGCGTTTCCATTACCTTTCAAAATGTTCGCGGGCGCGAACACTTGCATTTTCCTATCAACAGTGGAAACAACTTAAACTAGTCTATCATTTCTGGTCATACAGAAAATAATAATGCATTATTCGCAACTACTTTTATTTGTGTAAACTCATAACAAGAAAACGTGCTTTTGTAAAATAAAATAAAACAATCAGTAGGCTACTACGCGCTTTCATGATCTCCGTGAACTGGAGCGCGAGAACTGAAACAAAATATAGCCTATGTAGCCTAAAGCTTAAAATGTGCACTTTTAAACAAACAAACTCGAATCGAAAGCAAATACCTGATTATGTAATCCGTATGAAAGGTGGATTTCTCTCTAAAAGCGCATCTGCTTAACTGCAGAGATGGAGATATGTTTTTAGCCGACACTTAGAAAACAATAGTTTATTAATAAACAATTAAAATGCCTCGCTGTTTTTTCAGACGCATTTATTATCATTAGCCTATAACTCACCTATAAATCAGGCTAGATCAGACACGTACAGGCTATATGGCTCTTCTCATTCATCACTGCGGGAAAAATATAAATTCCTGGTTCTAATTTGGCCTTAGAAAACCAGTAAAATCGACATGTTTTCCATATTAATTTGTGAATATTTAAAATGTTTAATAAAGGGGCAAAAAGTCATTTAAACAAAAATCTGAAAAAGTCTGTCGATATTTACTTTTTTTGCGCAGCAGTTGGTGAAGCCAGTTCAAATTAAAATTTTGTTCAACTTTGCGTTTTAAAAAGACAACAACCGTTCATTTTTCGTTTTTCAGTTACGGGTTAAAAAAGATAGATAATAATATGCAAATCTGCAATAATGGAAACGCGACTGACAAGCAATGATAGATATGAATGATGATGATGACTTGTTTGGTAAGCTTCTATTTTAAAAGTTTCTTTCTCTCCCCCCCAAAATTTTCACAAGTTTTGCCAGGTTTAGCCTCAGTTATGAATTAAAATGTGTTTATTGCAACTAATGTAAACTGTAGAGATGCAACCTGGTCATTAAAACAATTTCAAATGGGATTTTCTTTTCAGTTTTTTTTTCTTCGTTTTCTCCCCCGCCACTTTGGCGGCCCTCAGTTCAATGTTGGGTTCCTAAATTGGCCCTCACCTATCAAAACTTTGAGAACCCCTGCTGTAGAGGATGTGAAGTCAGTGTCTGTGCTCCATTAGAAAACTGACTGATGGGTTTTCACCCCCATAATTAAGCCTGCAGAACAATTGAACACTCAAAACCATTCAGTTGCACGAGTAATGAATTAATGAAAGGTCTGACGTAAAGAGCAGGATTACCGTTAGACTCACTAGCCATAACGGAATGTATTAAAAGAATAAATAAACACTCACTCTTGATTTTCTGGGTAAACATTCTGCTACATATCAAGTGATAATGGCTTCATTGGAATATTGAAAAATGGAATATGGGAAATCTGTAATTTAATTATCTCATCATTTACCCTCCTCAGAGTCATGTAGTAGGCATATTTGGACGTCGGATTCAGTGGCCAAGAGTTGCGTCGCACAGTAAAGAACTTATCTGAAGCAGCAGAAAGGAGCAGAAACTGGCTGTGGTTGAGACGGAAAGATTCTAGCTGGCTGTGTACAGGCCGCCACGCTATGGTTTCGTAGAATTCTTGAAAACTTGAAGAGTCTGTTGGTTTATTTGTATAGGTTGTATAGTATTTACAGTCATTACGTTCCTGTGTATATTGCGTGAATGACGGGTGGTTGGGCAGATATTGTGTTTTGCGGTAGGTGGTATGCCATACGGAACCGTTGCCACTGAAACTGCATATTAACACACCAGTGGGGCTCGACAGCCTTAGTCAAACGGGTTGGCGCATATGGTTGGGTTGCGGAGAGATTGTGAGATTGTGGTTAGGTCTCAGCAGCAGGAGGGATGTAGAGGTCAGTAAGCTGGGCTGAGTTGAGTGGGGGACGGAGGGGGGTGACTCTGGGACGCCAGAATCACTATCAAGCCCTCTTGAGGTGTCGTGGGCTAGTCGACGAAACACTGAGGACGGAAGTTGCCCACTTGAAGACCCTAGAGATGTCCCCTACTTGGCTCAATCCAGACGGTTGTCGTGCTGGTCCACTAGGGAGACCACACTGTAGTTGCAGCCGTCGTGTGTGCTGACGCGCCAAGTACACTGCAGTCGTTAACACCGGACAGAAGGGGAGTCACTCCACCATATGGAAAGAAGCGTAAATGGGTGAAGCATAGTTTACTGTAAAGCTACGTCTTAGTGTTGCTTATCTTGGCGAAAGCCGAGTACAAATCAGCATGAAGTTTTAACATCTACTCTCGTGTAATGGAAATCATGAAGATCTGGATACGTCCAGTGACTGCGGTGAATAGTGCTGCTGGTAACAAGGGAAAGACCTTGTGACAGCATGGAGAGACAGCTGACAGGAGGAAAGAGACCCCAATGGGGCTGGTAAGGGTTAGCTACCCTTGTCGGCAGTATCCAGCTCCGTGTTTACAGGATGCTGGAGACACCCGCCCAAAGCTTCTGAGAAAATAAAGAGAAAAATACCCCTAGAATCTGCGAGAGCGGGGGCGGAAGATGACTCAATGTTGGACAACATGGTTAACGACTTAGGAATGGAAACGGATATGAGTATGGAGAGTAAGACTAGTCCAAGATCTGCAGTTAGTAAAGTCATTGAACTCCAAGTTTGTGTCTGTGGCTGGAGCAAGGCGACAACGGTCAGGGGTTTGAAGGTTCATCAAGGGAAAATGAAATGCTTGAGGGAGAAGGGACAAGGCCCTCGCATTGATCAGTACTTCTTACGAAGTCAGTCAAGTCAGTCGAATGAAATCCAGCGACAGGAAGCAAACCACAGCTCGCAGGATATCAGCACCCCTGTCATAGAGGAGAGGAGGGCTTGCACAGTTAGTGATAAACATATTCATACTTGTGAACCTGGTCAGACTAAACAGCATAAGAGAGAAAAGAACCTCAACGGGCATAGGCCTGGAGTTAGATGGCCAAGAGCTTGTGAGAAAACTGCATGGGACACGGTAAACACAGATCAATGCTTTGCATTGGAAAGATTAACTGGTACAGTTGAAAAGAAGCTGGATAAATTTGGGGACATCATTTACGCATATGGAAGTGAGAGGTTTGGTGTTGAAAAAAGGAAGGAAAAAGTACAGACTACTCCTGGAATGTCTAGACAGCAGCAGAAAATTGAAGGGTTAGTTAGAGAAAGGAGACAGCTGAGGAAGCAATGGAAAAGAGCAGAACAAAGTCAGAAGGAGGGACTCAATCTCTTACAAAGGGCCATAAAAGATAAGCTGGCAACATTACGCAGAGCTGAGCGTCTACGGAAACGCTACAAAAAGAAGGAACGTGCGAGGGCTAATTTCTATAAAGACCCATTCAAATTCGTAAAGAAGTTATTCACCAGGGAGAAGAATGGCACTTTAAAAGCATCTAGGGTTGAGCTAGAGAGATATTTGGAGGAAACGCATACAGATGTAAAAAGGCATGAGCCTATGTCAATTCCATCAGACATACACCTATCAACCCACCAGAATACCAAATGGAGGTCTGTGCACCTAAGTGGAAAGAGGTAGAGCAGGCTGTGAGAAAGGCAAGGGCTTCATCATCTCCAGGGCCTAATGGAGTTCCGTACAGAGTGTACAAGAGTGCTTCAGGAGTTCTGCGAATTCTGTGGAAATTGATAAAAGTGGCATGGGAAAAACAGGTTGTACCTAGAGCATGGCGCAGAGCAGGTGGAGTCTTTATACCTAAAGAAAAAGATGCTACAAGCATCAGTCAGTTTCGTCCTATTTCACTATTAAGGCACATTTTGACAGGATGTAAGGTGGCTCTTAGCCAAGGTCGGTTTATTTGGCGCCATGACCAAGTATTGCGATGTTTGGCTTTAGCATTGGAAGGCAAGCGTAGTATGACCAATAAATTGCCGCCTGTTCTAGCAAAACATTACACGCAGAAGACAATATTCCTCCGCCCAGGCGAGCAACCACCAAGAAAAGGTGCTTACACCAATTCTCGCCCAGGACAACTGGAAGCTGCTGGGGACTGGAAGATGCTGGCTGATATTGATCAACGGCTTATTTTTCCACCTGAGATTGCCACCACTAACCTACGACCAGATATTGTTCTGTGGTCTGGATCAGCACGCATTGTTCAACTGATAGAGTTAACAGTGCCATGGGAGGATGCGGTAGATGAGGCATATGAGAGGAAGAAACTGCGGTATGCTCATCTAAACCACTGAAGCAGAACAGCGAGGATGGAGAGTCCAGGTTTATCCAGTGGAAGTGGGTTGTCGCGGTTTTGTGGCACACTTTACAACCCGGTTCCTCAGAGACGTCGGATTCAGTGGCCAAGAGTTGCGTCGCACAGTAAAGAACTTATCTGAAGCAGCAGAAAGGAGCAGCAACTGGCTGTGGTTGAGACGGAAAGATTTTAGCTGGCTGTGTACAGGCCGCCACACTACGGTTTCGTAGAATTCTTGAAAACTTGAAGAGTCTGTTGGTTTATTTGTATAGGTTGTATAGTATTTACAGTCATTACGTTCCTGTGTATATTGCGTGAATGATGGGTGGTTGGGCAGATATTGTGTTTTGCGGTAGGTGGTATGCCATACGGAGCCGTTACCACTGAAACTGCTTATTAACGCACCAGTGGGGCTCGACAGCCTTAGTCAAACGGGTTGGCGCGTATGGTTGGGTTGCGGAGAGATTGTGAGATTGTGGTTAGGTCTCAGCAGCAGGAGGGATGTAGAGGTCAGTAAGCTGGGCTGAGTTGAGTGGGGGACGGAGGGGGGTGACTCTGGGACGCCAGAATCACTATCAAGCCCTCTTGAGGTGTCGTGGGCTAGTCGACGAAACACTGAGGACGGAAGGTGCCCACTTGAAGACCCTAGAGATGTCCCCTACTTGGCTCAATCCAGACGGTTGTCGTGCTGGTCCACTAGGGAGACCACACTGTAGTTGCAGCCGTCGTGTGTGCTGACGCGCCAAGTACACTGCAGTCGTTAACGCCGGACAGAAGGGGAGTCACACCACGATATGGAAAGAAGCATAAATGGGTGAAGCATAGTTTACTGTAAAGCTACGTCTTAGTGTTGCTTATCTTGGCGAAAGCCGAGTACAAATCAGCATGAAGGTTTAACATCTACTCTCGTGTAATGGAAATCATTTGTAGGATTTTTCTTTGATTAAAAACATAAAATATTTGTAGTGGTGCTTGCTTTACACAAGAACGCAAACACAGATGTGAATGGAAATGCATTCAAGGGTTTTGCACAGTCCCGTTAAACACTTAAATTGGTAATGAAAACAGGGAACAAAAAGTGATACCAATGAAAATGTATAATTTACTCAACCTCATGTATGACTCTACTGTATGACTTTTGGTCATCTTCGAAACATAAATGAAGATATTTTTAATTAAAAGTTTATTTCTGTTAAAAGTCCATTTAGCCAACTTTGACTTTGTCAAAAAAAAAAAAAAAAAAAAAAAAATATTGTCATCACTTACTCACCCTTAAGTTGTTCCAAACCTGTAAGTTCCTTTCTTCTGTTGAACACAAAAGAAGATATTTTAAAGAATGTTGGTAATCAAACAGTTGACGGTAGCCATTGACTAGTAATAGTAGTAGGAAATAAGTACTATGGAAGTCAATGGCTACCGTCAATTGTCAAATTTTCATTTTTGGGTGAACTATCCCTTTAAAACATTGTAAAAGCAATCCTTATGAATTGAGTTTTCAGTGTGAACGTACTAGTCAGGGTTAAAAAGTTTTACAAGTCTTCTGAAGAGACACTTTAAATGATGAACATACATAATTTAAGCTTGTATTCACATATAAACATTGATCAACATACATACATAGATCACATAAAATATAATCATTGGAAACTCTATTGTATTTGCTTGATGTGCAACAAACAACCTCGGAACAAACTTCCAGTTAATACAAGAATATACATACAACGTAACGGCATAAAGCAGTATTCTCATAGTCATATCTATATTCTAGGCCTACAACTCAGATTTGTTTTTAACAACAACAGATAAGTGGAGCAGTAACACAGTCCTGGTATGATCTGGGAAATGAGGAAGAGGGATAAGACAAATAAGAGAAAAAGAGAGAAAACATGGCCCAAATGCATTGCATCATCGGCCCTCGAGTAGGCCATCACACGTTTACCAACACAAGGGCTGATGGAAGACATCTGTCCATCCAGCTGTTGAACACATGCTATTATCATATTCATAAAAGCATGCATGTATGCACACATTCACTGGCTCAGTACAACGCACATCAGGAGACCAGCAGGAACACACATCACATGTTGAGTAAAGTAACAAACACAGGAAAAGGAAAACTAGCCAGGTCTACTTTTCTTCAGTAGAGTTCCCTTTCGAGGGAACTCGCGATGCGTCAACGACGCTTTGGGAACGCCCCCAGCGTGAATGCGTCTGAGCATCAATGTCAACTAGTCCAATGGAAAGAATGAGTGTCACGGGCGGGTGACGTCATGACCAGGAAGGGATAAAAGCACATCCGGTGCAAACCGGCATTAGCTTCTGTGTCTCAGCAAGCGATCTGTGTTACTCTGTCTCTGTCTATTTATTGTTGTCTGTTCGATATTATTGGGAAGAGTTATGGCGAAACAACTTTACAAACTCTGTGCTTCTCCCTGCCCGCGTTATTTAACGGGTGGGGACACACACGAGCTTTGTGTAGTTTGTTTGGGAGTGGAGCATGCGGTGTCAGCCTTCGAGGGGGCTGATTGCCATCATTGCGAGATGCTTCCGCTCCGCATGCTCCGCTCTCGCCTGGCGCTTTTCGAGGAAAGTGGCCAGGCTCACGATCCTCAGGGTGCAGGACCCGCGTCTGCCGAGGCAGCGCGGAGAATGCATTCCTGTGGATCGCGAATAGGATCTCTTTACGGGGTTGGAGACGGGTCCGCGGATCTTATCTCCTCCCTTTCCACGAGGGATCCAGTGCTCTCTCGCCAGTCTTGGAAGCCCGCGCTGCGGTCTCTTCCGCCCGGGGAGAGAAATCAATGCTTCAGTGCTCTACCTCCGAGGACACAATCATGGGGGAAGTGGATTTGCCATCTCTTCCCCAGCGTATGAGAAATATATATAGCCTATATATATATATGATAGTTTATATATTATATATAAATAAAGTGAATATATATAAAGAATATATATATATATAAAAATAATAATAAGCTGGTGGAGGTGTTTACTAAGGCTGTAGATAAATTAAATATTTAATGGCCAACAGAAATAAGGGGGCACTCGTCCTAAAAATAAAATAAATTGAACGAGTTTCCTTCCCTCTATTTTTCCACCTCCATCACGGGGCCTTCCATTTTTCCCGATCTGCACAGCGAGCTGTCTAGATCATGGAAAAAGCCTTACTCATCTTTTAGCCCCCACATTCATGTATATTCAGATATTTGGGGGTTAAGAGAGTATGGCTATGGGGCAATACCCCGGGTAGAACAGACACTTGCGAGCTATCTGTCTCCCGGTTCAGTATCGTCCCTGAAGGCGTCGGCTTCTCTCACTAAACCATTAAAGAAAACTATTTTTTAATCTAGTGGGAAAAGCATATATGGCAGTGGGTCTAGCATGAGCCTGCTTGCACACTATAGCAGTGCTGCAAGCATATCAGGCTGACCTGCTGTGGTATTTGGACAGAAGAGAGGGAGTTTTGCCCGATGGGGTTTGAGAACTCCGTCGGGCCTCAGATTTATCTCTCAGGGATGGCAGCACTTGTGGTCACTGAGAGACACCTCTGGCTCAATTTGATGGGAATCATGGAGAAAGATACAAGATAATCTCTCCCTCGCTATGTCCAACCCCTTGGGGCTGCTGGGCGTGAGCAGCTCCAGCCGTCTAGTTTCTCATACACAACACAGCAGCCAAAGCCTTCAAAGCAGAAGCCGGATCCGAGGACCGTTCTTCATGCTGAGAAGGCTGCGGCTCAAAGGAAAAGGTCTGGCGCCACCGTTCTGCCAACCCCGCCACCCTTGGTGCTTCGGGGCGCAGCGTTCTCCAGCGAGCTTCTGGCACAGCGTCAACTCGACATTGCGTCGGACTCGCGCCCTCTGAGGGGGGTTCGAAAACAGTCAGTTCGGGTGGTTCCTGCCAGTATGCTTCAGGTCCCCGAACTGGCTTTCTTTATTACACCAGAGGCCAGCCTCGAGGGGCTGGTTCCCTTGGTAGATTTTCTGGCAGCGCGGAAGCTACTGCCAAATATATCTCTATGGGTCCTGCAGTTAGTAGTAAGAGGCAGATTTGGTTCTCGTCCTCCAGACTACAACGGGGTGTTGCTCACGTTAGTGCATTCCGAGCAGGCTCTGGTAATGGAGCAAGAGGTAAAGGCCCTGTTGGCAAAGAAAGCTATAGAGCAGGTGTACTCACCCGACATTGCGTCGGGTCTTTACAGTCGTTATCTCATTGTTCCAAAAAAGGATGGAGAGCTGCATCACATACTAGATCTTCGTCTGTTGGATTGTTTGGTGCTGGAACTCAAGTCCAAGATGCTGACACTCAAACAGATCGTGACTCAAATCAGATCCGAGGACTGGTTTGTCACGATAGATCTAAAAGACGCATACTTCCATATCTCCATCCTCCCTCAGCACAGGAGGTTCCTGAGGTTTTCTTTGGGGCAAAGAACACCAGTGTCAGGCACTTCCTTTCGGTCTAGCTCTATCACCCCGCACATTCACGAAGTGTGTAGACGCAGCTCTGGCCCCGCCAGGCTGCAGTGCATACGCATTCTGAATTGCATAGATGACTGGCTGATTCTAGCGGAATCAGAACAGTTAGCGGTTCGGCACCGAGGTGTCGTTCTCGCTCATATGCAGATGTTGGGGTTGAGACTCAATGCCAAGAAGAGTGTGCTTTCTCCAGTACAGAGAACCACTTTCCTTGGTGTGGTATGGGATTCAGTGACGATGCGGGCCACTCTGTCACCCGTTCGTGTAGCTGCTATCCTAACAGCCACAAAAGAGCTGAGGCTAGGCCAGTCACGCACTGTAAAACAGTTCGAGAGACTGTTGGGTCTTGTGGCAGCAGCGTCCAACGGGATACCTTTTGGCCTGCTGTACATGAGACCTTTACAGTGGTGGCTCAGGACCAGAGGGTTCTCCCCGAGGGGAAACCCACTTCGTATGATCAAGATCACGCGGCGGTGTCTCCGCGCCTTGGTTATATGGAGGAAACACTGGTTCTTAACCCAGGGTCCGGTGTTGGGAGCTCTTTGCCATCGAGTTGTGATCTCGACAGATGCTTCCCTCACCGGCTGGGGAGCGGTATTGGAAGGCCGCTCAGCTCAGGGCTTGGGAGGAGTCATCATCTCGCTTGGCACATGAATTGCCTAGAGATGATGGTCGTCTTCAATGCGTTGAGACATCTCCTCCCAGACCTGAGGGGCCATCATGTGTTGTTCTGAAACAGTGACTGTTAGGCCTCAGGGCAGCAGCGTCCAATGTGATACCCTTTGACCTGCTGTACGTGAGACCTTTACAGTGGCTCAGGACCAGAGGGTTCTCCCTGAGGGGAAACCCACTCCGTACGATCAAGATCACGCGGCAGTATCCCCGCGCCTTGGTTATATGGAGGAAACTCTGGTTCTTGACCCACAGACAACACGTTGGTGGCCTATTATTTTGGTCCCTCAGGAAATTACGCTGTCTGAGGGCAGTGTATATTCCAGGGGGGCCAGAATATTGGAGCAGACACCCTGTCGAGGCAGGGGCTGAGGCCAGGGGACTCCACCCCGAGGCGGTGGAGCAAATATGGGAGTTTTACGGCCAGGCAGAAGTGGATTTGTTCTCGTCTCAGCATACGACGCACTGTCCACTCTGGTTATCCCTCACTCAACCAGTCCCCTCGGGGCTGGTTGCTATGGTGCAGACGTGGCCGAGGCTACGTCTGTACGCATTTCCCCCTGTTGCTCTGCTCCCAGGAGTTCTGGAGTGATTCCGCCAGGATGGAATAAGCCTATTTAGTAGCACCACCCTGGCCGAGCTGAATTTGGTTTGCGGACCTAATTTTTCTCCTCGACGGACCTCCCTTGGAGGTCCCGATCAGGAGAGACCTTCTGTCTCGGGCCGGGGGCACAATACTTCACCCCCGACCAGAGATTTGGAACCTGTGGGTTTGGCCTCTGAGGGGGCCCAACTCATAGAGAGTGGTCTCTCAACTGAGGTTGTTGAGACCATTCTAAGATCCAGAGCTCCAGCTACTAGGAAACTATATGCGCTTAAATTGAGAGTTTTTTCTGTATGGTGTCACCGACATCAGTGGGATCCGGTTAACTGTTCTGTGAACACAGCACTCGAGTTCCTGCAGGAGCGCTTTACGTCAGGTCTATGTCCTTCCACGCTTAAGGTCTACGTGGCGGCCATTGCGGCTTACCACGCCCTGGTGGGGGGTACATCGTTGGGTCGAGACCCCCTGATTACACGTTTCCTTCGTGGCACATTGAGGCTGAGGCCTGCAACTCGCACTAGGGTGCCAGCTTGGGATTTGGCAATAGTACTAGAAGGCCTGTCTAGGGCTCCATTCAAGCCCTTAGATTCGGTTTCAGAGGAATTTCTTACCCTTAAGACTATCTTTCTGCTAGCTATTTCATCCCTTAAGAGAGTTGGAGACCTTCAGTCCCTTTCGGTTTCCCCCACTTGCCTTGAGTTTGCACCGGGGATGGTCAAGGCATTCTTATATCCGAAACAGGGATACGTCCCTAAGGTGCCGACCTTTATTCCGAGGCCTATTGTGCTGCAGGCTTTCTGTCCTCCTCCTTGTACATCTGCGGACCAGGAAAGGCTGAACCTCTTGTGTCCAGTGCGAGCACTGGATACTTATGTTCATCGGACATCTTCAATGAGGAAGTCCGACCAGTTATTTATTTGCTTTGGATCACCTAAGAAGGGTCTTCCTGCTTCTAAACAGACGGTTAGTAAGTGGATAGTTGAGGCTATTTCACTTGCATATGAGTACTCTGACCAGCCGTGTCCTTTGGCGGTCAGAGCTCACTCTACTAAGGGGTATGGCGGCCTCTAAAGCCTTACTATTTGGAGTTTCTCTTCAAGACGTGTGTGATGCGGCAGGCTGGTCCTCACCGCTCACATTCGTCAGGTTTTATAGCTTGGACCTGGATGCTGCCCCAGGTTCTCAGGTGCTTAGTGCTTAGTTTCAACAGACTGACACTCAGGTACTTGGAATTCTGGCGTTTTGGGTATTCTCGTTCCCAAAGCGTCGTTGACGCATCGCGAGTTCCCTCGAAAGGGAACGTCTCAGGTTACGACTGTAACCATAGTTCCCTGAGAAAGGGGCGGAGACGATGCGTCACCCTGCCATACTTCCTGCATTCCTGTGATCGGCTTGCTTCGACATTTTTGAAGCTAATGCTGGTTTGCACCGGATGTGCTTTTATCCCTTCCTGGTCATGACGTCACCCGGCCGTGACGCTCATTCTTTCCATTGGACTAGTTGACATTGATGCTCAGACGCATTCACGCTGGGGGCGTTCCGAAAGGGTCGTTGACGCATCGTCTCGTTCCCTTTCTCAGGGAACTCTGGTTACAGTCGTAACCTGAGACGATCTCATCCTTCAAATCGAAATCCACTGGGACACTCCAAAAGACTTCAGTGATTAAAGGAGAACTCCGGCGCAAAATGAACCTTTGGTCTAATTACACATTGTTACCTAGTCAACCGTTATCTGAGATTTGTTTTCATGATTATCGAATGTAAATAGTTTTATCTCTAAAAACAGTTTAGCCTATAAAGCTAGTATAACGCTAGTATATTGGGCATAGTGTAATGACAAATAAAAATCGCTTGTTAATACCACTAACAAGGCTGAAAATAGACCCACACTAGCACGGTAGCATAATGAGGGTCCCTACCTTCAAACCGAAGCATTGAGAACTTTGTAAGTGTACAGACAGTTTAATAAGAAGATATTTTAAACATACAGTCAACTTTGCGTATACAGGCAGAAGCCATCTTTGAAATACAGCCTTTACCAGTTGATCTACGAACGCCGATCCAAGTGCGCTGGTGAGAATGTGAACGAGCTATAAGTTGTGATAAGGTGAGCGCGAACAGCAGGCTTGGATCGGCGTTCGTAGATCGACTGGTAAAGGCTGTATTTCAAAGATGGCTTCTGCCTGTATACGCGAAGTTGACTGTATGTTTAAAATATCTTCTTATTAAACTGTCTGTACACTTACAAAGTTCTCAATGCTTCGGTTTGAAGGTAGGGACCCTCATTATGCTACCGTGTTAGTGTGGGTCTATTTTCAGCCTTGTTAGTGGTATTAACAAGCGATTTTTATTTGTCATTACACTATGCCCAATATACTAGCGTTATACTAGCTTTATAGGCTAAACTGTTTTTAGAGATAAAACTATTTACATTCGATAATCATGAAAACAAATCTCAGATAACGGTTGACTAGGTAACAATGTGTAATTAGACCAAAGGTTCATTTTGCGCCGGAGTTCTCCTTTAAAAGAAGCAGTTGAGCAGGTGAACAGCATTTGACTGCTAACTAGAACATTCCACAGATTGTGCGATATTGTCCCAAAGTCTTTTACATTTACATTTAATCATTTAGCAGACGCTTTTATCCAAAGCAACGTACAAATGAGGATCAATAGAAGCAATCAAACCAACAATACAGCAGCAATATGCAAGTGCTGTGACCAGTACCAGTTACTAGCATTTTTTTTTATTTAATATATATAGAATAGTAAATGCTACTATTAAAGGTGCTCTAAGCGATGTCACAGGTTTTTTTAGGCTGAAAATGTTTTTTGTCACATACTGCAAACATCTCCTCACTATCTGCTAGCTGCCTGTCCCCTGAACACACTGTAAAAAATGCGGTCTCTGTAGACATCCCAGGCTCCACAAACGGCAAGAAAAACAAATTGGGCAAACCTGCACCACAAAACATAACAAACAGTGTTCCAGCCAATAACCGACAAGAATGATTTGGGGATGGGGGTTGGGGGGTTAGTGCGCTGCACATGAAGGGGGGTGTGGGGAGAGGTGGAGAGAGAAGCATAATGAGGGAAGTTAGCTAGAGGAGAGATGTCCTAGACAACAACAACGGCTAACGTTAGAATTTTATTATCTTGAATTTTGATATGGCCGAAACACGACCAAAGAGACGACGTTCCGACGAACAAATAGCAAAGAAGAGGGAAAAGGAGAAGGAACGCGTGAAGTCCCGAATTTTCATCGGAAAAGCCTGTTTAAGGAAGCACGGAAGGGAGGGGGAGGGAACGGGATGAGGAGGAGGTAGGGTCGAGCTAGCGTCAATTTTGTTTGACAATAATTTGAATGTCAACAAGAAGTGACGTCACCCAACATCGCTTAGAGCACATTTAATAGGTCAAGTGTTGCCGAAATAGATGCGTCTTCAGCTGTTTCTTGAAAATGGCTAAGAAACTGCTGAAGATGCATCTCTTTCGATAATACTTCACATGTAGGCTATCCTATTTTTGTTTAATATTTGTATAGGCTCTTCATTTTAATTTTTATTATCTCATCATCTCTTTACCCAATTAATGTTCTATATTATCTATAGGCCTACTTTCAGACTATGTTTTGTAAATACAGTGAATGCCCAACAGTCATGCCAATAAAGCTTTGAATCTATATGAGTCTATTTCTGTAGGCGCACTTACAGGAAGTTCACTTTACCGGAATTTATCATTAGGCTATATGTTTGATCTTATTTAGGCTAGTAATTAATAGGCTATAGGTGTCACAGTTGTCTGCTGTCTTAGTGTCACATGTCTTCATCTGTAGCACCTGTCTAGTTAATCATCATCTGTTTCACCTGTCTTCACTCAATCAATGTTAATCAGTCTTTGTCCGTTCTACTTTGTATTTAGTGTGTGTGTGTTCATCCTGCATGCCTACCTGTTCTGTAGCTGTTAGAATTATTCTTAGTAAAACATTTGAATTGGAACTTTGGACTCCTCCTCCTCCTCTTCTTCTTCTGCCTGCACCACACCGTCACAGAAGAACAGACCAGCCCTAATGGACGACAGGGCTAGAATTGTCGCCATTGCTCAAGAGAGCACCAATTTCCTCACCTTCGTGTTGAACTTTGTTCGTCAAGCTGTAACCAGCTCCCTCGACGATGAAACCCTGAAGCTGCTTTTCTGGATCGGGGCCAATTTCCATCAGCCCATCGACCTCTCAAACACCGATGGGCTAAACTGGAGGGAAGCTGTCGCCAGGTGTTTGGAGAGCGTCGCGCCCCGATCTCTTCAATCTATCAATTTGCAACAAGAATATTTGCATACTCCTAAGGCGTGTTAAGACCTTTATTTTGAAATAGTGATGAACCTGAAAATCATGAAAAATGGTAGAAATCTCAGTTTGTTTTCATGCCAATAGTTCAAAACCTCCATTAAATTTTTTTTAGAAAAAAGGTCTGAAAACGTTTTAAATATAAAGAAAAAAATTATAGATTCACCATTTGTGATGTGGCAACACATGCTAACACATGCGTGTTATTTTTATGTGATTATTGAGGTTGATTTCATATCAAAATATGCCAAACTTCCCTTACTACTGAATAGGATGCCTACTTCATAAATTGTATTAAAATTGTGGAAATAATGGTTCAGATCACTCAAAACACATATGGAAATGGAGGCGCCCTTATATGGGCACAACTGGTTGTGATCTAGTGAAAAAGTTTGGTACTGCGCCCAAACAAAATCTTACTGAAAGATCATTTTTTGAGATATCAACCTAAAATTTTAAACACAACTTGTTCAGAGTTTTGGCTTTGATTTTCTTGCAGTTTTAGAGTCCACCAGGTTTTGAAAAAATATATTTTATATAAAATATGAATAATTACATTTTTATATTTTCATAAATTCAAACGTCTATAACTGTTTTTCTGTTTCACTTTCTTAATTTATTTAACTTCTACAAAAATCTGCCAAATTTCTTCTTTGAAACAAGACCAATCTTACATCTATATTCCAAAGCATTCTTGAATTTCAACCATTTAAGTTTGGATTGTGCATTTTCATGTTTATTCAAAAAAGGGGGCGCGACACTATGGACCAATTATATACAAATTAGGTTATTTTAGCTACAGTGTGGGAGTTAATGCTCCTCCTTTTTATTTAGTTCCATTGCGCTCTGTCTGGCTCCATCTAGGAAAGCGTCGTGCATGAAGGTCCCCTGAGATGTCCATGCCCATGTCAACGTTATAATGTCCTCCGCAAGACAAGAAGAGAAGAGATCTCTGATTTTTAACATGCCATTTTTTTTCTTCTAGCCATCTACCTCAGTGTCCTGTCTTGTTTGGGGCTCATTAAACTTCTTAAAATGGTTGTGGTTGACATGAGAACAGAAGGAAGAACACAAGCGGGGTTGACGTGGCTCATGACCCTGTTTATTTACAGATTTTGTCATATATTTATACAGATCTAAACAGATGAAAACCTTTAAACACATTTACAGACAAAAACAAATACAATAAAATGTAATACAAAATAATAATTTTTGTTTTATTAAACTCAATACAGTAACTCAAAATATATCTGTAGAGAACTGCCTATTGTTATTACACAATTAATTACTGCAATAGCAAGAACCCCACAGTGATCTAAAGCTGTCTGTTTCAATCCTCATTTGTCTAGATTGCTCTGATGAATTGTTTTTGCTTTATGGATAATGGCTAATTATGTTTGTTCATTAAAACCATTTTCTTTTGAAAATTATATATTTCCTCTCATAACCCAGTACCACAGCCTCACATGCTCATCGATCTCCATCCTCACATTCACTTGATCTTCAACACTCTTTTCCTCCCCTTAGGATACAAGCTTTGCTTTTCTTTCATCAAATTAGTTTTCTTCAGTTCACTGCAAGCACTAGACTGCCCATGTAAGGTCTTCACACACACTCCCCCCTCTTGGCTACCCCCTGTCTCTTTAATGGTGAAAGAGTTAATTAGGCTTGTCTCTCACACTCTGTCTTTGAGCGTGTGCCCATGGGTAGAGACACCCCTCTTCTTCACTGATCACAGCTTTATTTTTAGAAACACAACACAAAAGAGTCTGTTGAAGGTCACATTGGCTCTTCAGCATGCGTGTGTGTGAGAGAGAGACACCATTAAAAACTTGGCAGACAGACTTGTAGTATAATAGATCAGCTCTGCAGGAATAATGCAGTGTGAAAACAACACCCAATTTAAAAGTTGTTTACAGATATCACTGGAACACAGAAGAAAATTAAATTAAAGGAAAAAAAAAGGAATGTCTCGGTTACTATTGTAACCATTGTTCCCTGATGGAGGTTACGAGACATTGTGTTGAGACTGTCACTAGGGGTCGCACTTGAGAGCCCCAAACATTTCAGGCCATTTACATTTACATTTACATTTACATGTACATGTACATTTACATTTATTCATTTAGCAGATGCTTTTATCCAAAGCGACTTACAAATGAAAACAATAGAAGCAGTTAAACTAGCAATAGGACATCAATATGCATGTGCTATGACCCTTCCCAGTTTAATCTAACGCAGTACGTGTACTTTAAAAAAAAAATAAAGATAATAGATACAGAATAGAAGATAAAGTGTTAGTATTAATGGATCAAAAGATGCGTCTTCAGCCGTTTCTTGAATATGGCCATGTACTCAGCAGCTCTGGTTGAGTTTGGAAGGTCATTCCACCAGCATGGAACAGACCAGAAAAAGGTCAGAGAAAGAGATTTTGTGCCTCTTTGAGATGGCACCACAAGACGGCGTTCACTTGCAGAGCGCAAGTTTCTGGATGGCACGTAAGTCTGAAGTAATGAGTTTAGGTAGGAGGGAGCAGAGCCAGTGGTTGTTCTGTAGGCAAAAGTCAGTGACTTGAATTTGATGCGAGCGGCAACTGGCAACCAGTGCAATTTTGTGAGGAGAGGAGTGACGTGTGCTCTCTTCGGCTCGTTAAAGACCACTCTAGCTGCAGCATTTTGGATCAGTTGCAGAGATTTGACAGTGCAAGTTGGGAGACCTGCTAGGAGAGAATTACAATAGTCCAGTCTTGATAGAACAAGTGCTTGGACAAGGAGTTGTGTAGCTTCCTCTGATAGGAAGGGCCTGGTCCTCCTAATGTTGTATAAGGCAAATCTGCAGGACCGGGCAGTTCTAGCAGTCTTCTAAAGTTCAATTGATCATCAATCACAACTCCAAGGTTCCTGGCCGACCTTGATGGAGTTATGGATGACGAACCTAGCTGAATGGAGAAGTTGTGGTGTAGTGTTGGGTTGGCCGGGACCACAAGCAACTCTGTCTTTGCAAGGTTTAGTTGAAGGTAGTGGTCCTTCATCCAGCCAGAAATGTCTGTCAGACAGGCTGAGATGCGAGCAGCAACCGTCGGATCATCAGGCTGGAATGAGAGGTAGAGTTGTGTGTCATCAGCATAGTAGTGATAGGAAAAGCCATGTTCTTTATTCTTTATTTCCAAGGATAGCCCCTTGAGATGAACCATCTCATTTTCGAGGGAGTCCTTACAGTACAAAGAAACCAACATCA
This sequence comes from Rhinichthys klamathensis goyatoka, assembly GCF_029890125.1. Lineage (NCBI taxonomy): Eukaryota > Metazoa > Chordata > Actinopteri > Cypriniformes > Leuciscidae > Rhinichthys > Rhinichthys klamathensis. The sequence goes on from NW_026606584.1 coordinate 6,028,099, forward strand.
TAATAGATAATCATAATTAAAGTAAATACAACACAGGACTATAACACACATTCAGATACATTGACATTTACATTCCTACTCATGCACACTCTAACAATGCTCCCACAAACCTAGTCCCTTCCCTTTTTTTGCCCATACCATAATCAAAGACAATCGGTGAACCATCTGAGAAAATGCAAATAAAAAATCAAGGTGTAAATATGCTTACAGACATCCATATACCCGTACAGATACATAAATGCAAACATCTACAATAAACAGCAAAAAATAAAAAAATAAAATAAAAAGAGGGAGGGATCAGAAACAAGAACACGATGTTTGAAAATAAGTAAGAAGAGATGATTTGAAAACATAAAAAGAGGTTATTGATCTGAGCGAGCAGGGAAGATTGTTCAAGTCTGATGGAGCTTTAAAAATAAATGCACGACGACCTATTTCTTTGCTGATTCTGGGTGTATGAAAGAAGAGCTGATCCGTATGCCTTAAAGTCCCTGTAAAGGCAATTCTAAAAAAAAATTCTAAACCCATTATAAATGTTAGAAATGTATTGCTAAAACATATTACAAAGACTGTGAACTGTGAAGTACTGAATTGTGGAGTTAGACCGTTAAACAGTTTTTCACCATTGCTATTTTCCGGATTTTTTGGGCGGGGCTAAAACGGGGCTCGATGACGCACTGGAGCCCCTGAGCTCCTGGACACGCCCCTACTTGATGACACACACACTGAGCCACTGAGGCTGGCCCCTCCCCTAACAATAGAGCACATTTGCATCAGTTTGGCGCTCAATCGCGAGTTACTGTCAGTACTATTAGTTACTACAGCCTACAGTTTGCTAGCTAGCTATGCCTTCGACACGGAAATGCGTAGGCTACTACCTGGATGCGATCATGTACAAAACAGATAGGTGTCTTTATTTAAATTTCCTGAAAACGATCACATCAAGAAGAGGTGGATTAATTTTGTTGAAGAGCCAACCTTGATGTAGAGCTGAGGATAACCGCCAACACCCGCCTCTGTAGCGATCATTTTACACGGGATAGTTTTATAAACTTTCGTCGGAGACAACTGGGATTCACTGATAATCCGCTGTTACTGGTGAATGGGGCCGAACCGACTATCTCCCGCCTCGGCCTTCATCTCCCCGTCCCGAAAGCAGTATCACCTAATATCACCGTCGGCTGCTTTTCTGCGAGTGGGCGTGGTTTCAGCGCAGCCAGCAGACATGCCCCTAGCGTTTGAGAGCAGAGAATACTGCTCATTTTTTCAAGATTTTGATAGCTTATTTTATGTACTTGCCGGCTTTTTTTATCATTCAAATTTGGCTGGGTGGCTAATAACACAATTTATCTGTGGTGTGACAACCTCAGAACACATACTTAATTTTGACTTTACAGGGACTTTAAGTTGTACTGTGTATTAAGAGGAATTAGGTAATGTTTCAGATATGGAGGGAAATTTAAATTAATACACTTACAAATAAGTAGTGACCAATGAAGTTGCCTTCTTGACTTGGGAGCCAGCCAATTCAAAGACTCATACATGTGACAGTGGTGAGTTCTATAAGGAAATCTGAGCACAAATCTACAACGACTATTATATAATACAGAGATGTTTCTGAATCACAGATCCTAGTGATGTCATGTAGATGGAGAAGAGAAGTGGTCCAAGCACTGAGCCCTGAGGCACCCAGTAGCTAGATGTTGGATCTTGGACACCTCACCTCATCCCTCCAGGGCACCCTGAAGGACCTACCTGAGAGGTAAGACTTGAACCATTGTATAGTATTACTAGTAGTGCAGACAGTTCCCGAAATGCCCTTCGTCTTTAAAATTGACAGGAGGATCTGGTGGTTAACTGTGTCAAAGGCAGCAGACAGATCCAGCAGGATGAGAACTGAGGATTTGGAAGCTGCTCTTGCCAGTCTCAGAGCTTCAATTACCAAGAGCAGGGCAGTCTCAGTTGAGTTTCCGCTTTTGAAACGAGACTGGTTGTTGTCCAGGAGGTTGTTCTGTGTAAGAAAGGAAGAGATCTGGTTGAAAACAACTCTTTCAAGTGTTTTAGCGACGAATGGAAGAAGGGATACCGATCTGTAATTTTCCAGATGTGCTGGATTTAGAGTGGATTTCTTAAAGGTCCCTTGACATGAAATTTTCAGTTTCTGAGGTTTTTTAACATTAATATGAGTTCCCCTAGCCTGTATATGGTCCCCCAGTGGCTAGAAATTTCAATCGGTGTAAACCGAGCTTTGGCTATCTTTCTCTGCCTTTGAGAAAATGAAAGCTCAGACGAGCTGATCTTGAATCTCCTCCGTATGACGTCATACGGAGGAAAGGTAACCTCCCCTTTCTCTGCTTTGCCCGCCCAGAGAATTTGGCTCGCCCATGAGAAAATGAGCTAGGAACGAACGAACGCGTGAGCGCGATTTGAGTTTTTCTTTGAGAGATATCATGGCTTGCAAACGAGCGAAGCATGGCAGTTGATCAGTGTTCGGATGTATAAATTAACACAAAAGTATTTTTTAGTTCCTTCATCCGAGCCTCTGAAGAAACAATGGGTTAATTTTATTTTCTCTGGAAATGCGCCGACACAACTTCCCAAAGTTTTGTATGTTCCAAACATTTCACGACGACTATTTCCTCAACTTGGGCCAATACAGAGCTGACCTCGATGAACGTCTGAAAATAAATCGATCGAGCTACCAAGCAACAATTTCTGATGTGTAGCCTAATTGTCAGTGGCGGATTTAGCAAATTGGGGGCCCAAGGCGAAGGTATGTATGGCCCCGAGTGTGTGTGTATGGCCCTGAGTGTGTGTGTGTGTGTGTGTGTGTGTGTAAGAGAGAGACCGAGAGAGACCGAGAGAGAGTGTGTGTGTGTCTGTGTGAGACAGTGAAAGAGAGAGAGAGAGAGAGAGAGAGAGAGAGAGAGGGGGGGTAAGTGAGTGAGAGAGAGAGTCTATGAGAGAGAAAAGAGATGGTTCTCCACATCACACGCTTCTGAGTCTCCTACTTGTTGACATCTTCGCACAGGTCTTCACACCAACATGATGCACAGATGTAGAGGCTGTACCTGTAAAATAATAATAATAAAAAAACATTGTCACCAACTAACAATATGGTCTATGAACAAAATGAGTGTGGGCCAACTTTTTGGTCCAATAAAATGTTGAGTGAACTACCTTAGCCATCCAGAAGTTAGTGATGGGCTTCTTTCTTCTATTATGAAGTGAAAGGATAACATAAAACAACAGCAGTCAATCATTGGGATTAAGAAATAATTTGAATTGTTGTATTGTTAAATGATTACCTTCTCTCTTTTGTGTCTCTGTCCCTTCCTTTCTCTCTTCCTCATCCCTCTGCTTCTTTTCCTCCTCATGCCTGTTTTTACTCTCTCTCTCTCCCTTGTCTTTCTTTCTCTTCCTCTCCTCCTTTTTCTGTTCTTCTCCTGCTCTTCTTTATGACTGGGTTTGAGTGTATCATCTGCTTTTGTCTCTGTCCCTACTCTCCCTCTCTTCCTCCTCATGCCTTTTTTGTGTTCATATGTTTATTATGTTCATACCAATCTTACTCTGCGAGCCTTGGCCTCAGCAAATCTTTTAACTATGGAGTCTGTATCAACAGTTTCCACTATCTCATGTTCGATGGAAATGACAGCCAGGGATGACAGTCTTTCTTGGGACATAGATGAGCGCAGATATGTTTTCAGTCGTTTCAGTGTAGAGAAACTTCTCTCACCTGATGCAACTGTAACAGGAAGAGTAAGCAAGAGCCGCAGGGCTATGCTTAGATTTGGATAAAGATCTAGGAGATTCTCTTTGTATATGTAGTTAAGAACTTCCAATGGTGATGAGATGTGTGGGGGGAAAGACCTAACAGCACCTGTAATTTCCATTTTTAGGTCCCCTGCATCCACATCCTCCATTGCCTTCTCAAACCTGTTGCAGCATTCATCTAGATTGCCTGCCTGTGCGGTGCTTTTCATTATATCAGTGGAGTAGAGAAATCCATACAACTTGAAAAAGTTCTCCATGTATGAGAATCTCTCCCTAGTCTTGACCAGGGCAGTATCAACTAGGTGTAAGAAGAACTGTCTTCTGAAATGTTCCTCTGCAGTTGAAGTAGTCTCCTCTGTGCCCTCATAGTCAAACTGCCTTTTTGTTTTTTTTCTGCCGAACGTCTGGCCAGATCTTCTCCACCTCAATCTTTTCTGCAATTTCCCTGGCATCTATTTTGACGGCATTAAAGCCGTGCTCCCTGAAATCTTGGAGGAAGTCTATGACTGCAGAGATTTCCCTCTTCATGGTCTCAATGCTCACTTTGGGGCCCTTTAGGATCTTACTAACTTTGTTGATAACGTACAATACATTGTACCACACCACACAACTTACCATAAATGGCCATTTCTTCAGTTCCCGGCAGAGGCTTGAAGCACTGGATGCACACTCTGAATCACTCTTTTCTATGGCGAAGTCATGTAAAGCCTCCAGGGCATTCAAAATGTCTGGAAGCTGATACCGTACAGCTTTTACAGCCTCCACACGGCATTCCCATCTGGTGGTTGACAAGGCCTTGATGGTAAAATCCTTCACATTCACCTGGAGAATGGCCCACCGTTGAACAGAGCCACTAAAACGATTGTAGAGTCTCTGTAAGACACCAAAGAAGTTAAGGGATGTTGTGGAGGATTTGGCAGCATCCCCAATGACCAGGTTCAGTGTGTGACTTCCACATGGGACACAGAGGGCTTTGGGGTTGAGGTCAAGGACCCTCTTTTGTACCCCCTGCTTCTTTCCCTGCATATTACTGCCGTTGTCGTAAGATTGACCACGGCAGTCAGAGATATCCAGGTGCAGTGTTTCCAGATGTCCAAGAAAAAGTTCGAGTAGGCCTTTGCCAGTTGTGTCCTCTGCCAAAAGAAAGCCTACAAAATGCTCGTGGATGGACACGCCTTTGTTCAGCTCACAATTAACTATGCGCAGGACCACAGACAGCTGTTCATTGTGACTGATGTCAGGTGTGCAATCCATTATGACAGCATAATATTTGGCCCTCTTCACTTTTTCAACAATGGCATCAAGGGTGCTCTTTGCCACATGTGATATCAATTCATTCTGGATGTGCTTACTCAAATAAGTGTCTGACAGCTCTTTTTCTTGGATTCTTCTTAAATGTTCTTTCATGAAAGGGTCAAATTTTGCCATCAGCTGTACTTGTCCTAGGAAGTTTCCATTGCCATGTGTGATGCCCAGTAAATTGTTATCACATTTGTGGTAGTTTTTGTGTAATTTTATAAAGAAATGTTTTTGAATTTTGTGCAGGGGTAATTAACCTGTTTCTACTATTCATTTGCACTAATATATTCCATATAGAGGGCAGGAGTAATTTTGGAGTTCGTCAGCAGAGGGCAGTGTAGCGCTTATTGTGTTGCCGGGGGTTTACGTCAGTTTGTCCCGCTTTGCGATCTTTCTCTTTCTGCTGAGCGAGATGAAAGACGGACGCAGACTTTGCCCTGTCTCATTTATTTCTCCTGTTTCAGGTTGGTAGATGTGTAAATTAAGTTAAATAACTGAAATCTAATATGTTTACATGTCGCTGAATGTTTGAAGGGCCGTGTAACAAGGCTGTGTTATGAAAATGTGGACATATATGTAAATAACATTACAGCAGTGTTTGTATGTTCGCGCCCGGTGACGTCATCTGTGATTACCAAAGTCACGTCGAACGGAGTTTTATTTTTAGTTCTTTGAACATTTTTTTAAAGTTAGATAGTTTTGAAATGTATGAGATTGTGTAATGTGTGAAAAGCTAGTGTTAAAACTAAACGTTTTATATTCTAAAAGTGGTTTAAAAACAAGTTAGAAGTCTGTCAGCTCATGCATTGTGGAAGAGTAAAAATGATGCTAGTTGAAAAGGCATTTAGGAATTATATGCAAGTGATAACATGAGCTAGGTTTTATATTAAGTTGAAAAGAGACAACTTACAAGGTAACAGAGGTTTTTGTCATTTTGATTTATTTGATCATACACAATTTATATATCTCAGTAATTGCTGAAAGAGGAAAAAAAGACAAATTGTATTTTATTTTTGAAACTGTCTATTTTTTGAGAAATCTATGTGTTTGTAACCAAGTAGGATTTTAATTGTGATTGTGTAATAAATCCTCTTGGCTCTCTTTCTGCTGAGCGAGATGAAAGACGGACGCAGACTTTGCCCTGTCTCATTTATTTCTCCTGTTTCAGAGCGAGAGCATATAAGCCGTTTACATGATACCAGCCGGTACCTGTAACAGTTTATTGGGGGCTCGTCCGGGATCACTCCCACCTGGTGGCCGGAAGCTGATACTGCAACCTCGGACCAAAAGTGACCTGATGCAACCAGCGAGCTGCAGCCAGTGAAAGAAATCTCCAAATAACACCAATCCTGTCTACTAATGAAGAGGTTACCGGTTATGAACAACGAATGATAACTGTGCAGTGCTGAAATCACCACTCGTCAAGAACAGCGCGTGAATTGTAATCCTGGACTTTGGTGACCAAGTGCGTGGAATTGGGAAGCAGTTATGGCGGATAATGAGAGGAAAAGGTTGGTGTGGGACATCAAAAAGACCCTGCTCACTCTTTCCGTAGATGAACTGTTCCAGATTGCCAAGTCAGTGGGTGCAGTGCCAGGAATTGATGAGTCTCGCGTCAATCCTACAGACGAGGAGGGTTGTTTTGAGTACATTTGCAGTTTCATGTCCAGTGGGCCTTTACTAGAGTTAGAGGATTCTGGTATGGCACATTTATTAAGCTTAAAGGAGGTAATCGACACAGTCATTCAGGGTCATGCTTCACAAGTTGCTGTAGCAATTGAAGTATCGGGCAGTGGGGATATAAGTAATGCTAATGATAATGTTAACCCAGCTGACGATAGTGATGCTACTGATTTTGGGATTGCTAGTGCAACCCACATGGCACTTTCTACAGCTAGTGACACACATGACACAGAACTGCAAAAACTACTTACTAGTTATGAGGAGCTGAGTCAGAAAATTATGCAGTGCAAACACACACCCACTCCACAGTCTGTACCTCAGTCATCTGTAAAGATAGGACTCACCTCACAGAGGAGTAGTGTAGCAGGCCCCAGAGGTTTAAGTGAAAACTCGACACCATTAACACATGACAAGTTGCTGTCCTTAAGAGAGTTGTCTTACCTTCATCGCAGGGAATTGAAAATTCAGGGGGGTCAGATTGGGGACCAGGGGTCAGATCTCAGCTATAACAGTGTCTGTCGGCAGATGGAAGACGGTTTAAAGGAGCAGTTCAGTGATGCAGAGGTTGTAAGAGCTGTCCTCAAAGTCATCAAGCCAGGAACTTTTAAAGACATGTTGATGAATAAGGATGATCTGACTGTCGGAGAACTGAAAGCCTTTCTCCATTCCCACCTGGGTGAGCAAAGCAACACCGAGCTGTTCCAGGAGCTCATGTGTACCAAACAAAAAGACAGTGAGACACCCCAACAGTTCCTATACAGAGTCATTGGACTTAAACAGAAGATCATGCTAGCCTCAAAACATGCTGACACAGGTGTCAAGTACAGTGCAAGTACAGTGCAGGATGTGTTTCTTCATACCGTGTATCAGGGCCTAGGTCATAAACATGATGATGTCCGCAGAGAGCTGAAGTCATTGCTTGGGGACACCGGAGTATCGGATGAGGCAATCCTGAAACAGATGAAGAAGATAATGTGCGATGAAAGCGAAAGGCAGCGAAGGCTAGGTCCAGCCACCCGCCAAAGACCAACAAATGTGCACAGTGCTCAGTCTGAAGTCAACGCTGCACAGTGTCCTAGTGTAAAGGAGAAGGTACCAAAAACAGATACGATCCAGCAGTTAACGGAAAAACTTGAACAACTTACAAGTATGGTTGAGCTCATGGCACAGTCAATGCAGACACAGGTGGCAGGACAGTTCAGCCACAATGGGAAAGGCAGAGGAGACCGCAGGAGAGAGAAACCATATGGCTGTGACAAGTGTGTGGAGCAAAATCGTCCCGACTGTCCTCACTGTTTCCACTGTGGTGAAGAAGGCCACCGGGCAGTGGGCTGCCTAAAGAGACCAACACGTCAGGGAAACTGGAGCCGGTCCCTGCCGAGGGACAAACAGTGACCGGGTCTCAGCGATCGTCCCAACCTGACACTTGTCATACTGTTCAACCTGAAAATGAAAGACTGGCAAAAGACTCAAACACTCACACAAAAGATAAAATCATGGTAAAGAAGCAGAAACAACCAAACAAGACAACCAGTCCATTCACTCAGGACTTACCTCACAGCAAAAGGGAACGCCTAGCCAAACTCATTGGAAGGAGAGCTCTCACCCAATGTAATCTAAATGGATTAGCAGTCAGTGCTCTGCTAGACACTGGTGCTCAAGTAAGCATGATAGATAGAGACTGGAAGAGTAGATATTTACCTGACACTCCTGTAAGGCCCCTCAGTGACATTATTGGTGACGAAGACGAGTTAAGGGTGTATGCAGTAAACGGTGACGTCCTCCCATTTGATGGCTGGGTTGCCCTTACAGTCAATTTGATGGGGAATGAGGACCCTAATCTGTCAATCACTGTGCCTTTTCTTGTCAGCAGTCTTGTTCTGGAGAGACCACTGCTGGGTTTCAACGTGCTGGAAGAGATGATAGAAGAACAACCTGAAAAGCTGATTTCAACCCTCGTCGTCCTACTCTGTAATGCCTTGGGTATACCAGCAGAGAAGGCCGAGCTAATGGTGAGCTTCATCCAAGCCAGCAAACCCTCTGTACAGTGCGGGCGCCTACGGACAGGCATACAGGACATTGTTGTCCCAGCAGGTCAGGTAGCCTGGGTCAAGTGTCAACTTCCTCCTCACATGAGTACATCTGACACAGTCATCCTATTTGAGCCTGATGACAACAATGTGCAGTTGACAGAACTGGACGTGGGTGAAGGTCTGTTGGAGGTACAAAATCCAAGAAAACCCTATGTAGCTGTACCTGTGGGTAACAACACTAAACATACAGTAACTCTGCCGAGAAAGACAGCACTTGGCAGCATCCATGGTGTTGAAAAAGTGATCGCCACAGACTCACCTGAAACACCCAAGCCCACAGTGACTGTCAACAGTACAGTATCAACACCTGTGGACGCCCATCCAACGTCATGGCAACCTTCCATCAACCTCAGTCACCTTGATGAGACACAAAGGGAAAAAGTTAACAAAATGCTGTGTGAAGAAGCCGGAGCTTTCGCACGTGACAGCAGTGATATTGGATGTTTACCAAGCCTACAAATGTCGATCACCCTCACAGATGAAATTCCTGTGCAGAGAGCATACTCAGCAGTCCCGAAGCCACTGTTTAAAGAGGTAAAGGAATACGTGCAGGAGTTGCTGATGAAAGGCTGGATAGTTAAGTCCAAGTCCCCATATGCTGCCCCAGTTGTCTGTGTTAGGAAGAAAGATGGCAGCCTACGGCTTTGTATTGATTATCGCCTCCTGAACAAAAAGACTGTACCTGATCGACATCCGCTGCCCAGAATACAAGACCTGACAGATACACTGGGGGGCTATACCTGGTTTAGCATCCTCGACCAGGGAAAAGCTTACCATCAGGGTTTCATCGCCGAGGGTTCACGTCACTTGACTGCCTTCATCACCCCGTGGGGCCTCTACGAGTGGGTCCGTATCCCATTCGGACTCTCAAACGCCCCAGCAGCATTCCAGCGGAGCATGGAGGAGGTGCTAGGCACACTCAGGGATGAATGCTGCATCCCATATCTGGATGACGTGCTCTGTTATGCCAGAACATTCGATGAGCATGTAGAGGCTCTCCGTAAAGTGCTCCAGGCTCTTCAACAGCACGGAGTAAAACTGAGGCCTGAAAAATGTGAACTGTTCAGACAAGAAGTCAGGTACGTCGGGCGCCTTGTGTCAGCTGATGGTGTAAAGATAGACCCAAGGGACTTCGAGGCAGTCAAAATCTTGACAAACAAGACACCACAGACAGTTGGTGAGGTAAGGAAACTGACTGGTTTCTTAGGATATTATCGCTCCTACATCCAGGATTTTTCCAGGATCGCAAAGCCAATCTATGAGTTGCTCCAAATCAAGCCAGGGAAAGCCCAGATTCCAGAACGTGGGAAAACCACCAAACGCCAACAGCTGCCTTCCCGAGAGCCTGTTGACTGGACTCCTCAACATCAGGAAGCCTTAGAACAACTGGTAGATCTTCTTATAACTCCACCTGTTTTAGCCTATCCTGACTTCAACCTACCGTTCACGCTGCATACAGACGCCTCAGACCAGGGCCTGGGGGCTGTCCTCTATCAGCGCCAGAATGGAAAGCTGAGAGTCATTGGCTATGGCTCGAGAACGTTGACACCGGCTGAACGTAATTATCACCTGCACAGTGGAAAACTGGAGTTCCTCGCACTGAAATGGGCTGTGTGTGAAAAGTTCCGGGACTACCTGTACTACGCTCCCCATTTCACTGTGTACACGGACAACAACCCCCTGACCTATATCATGAGTACAGCAAAACTCAACGCTGTTGGTCATCGGTGGGTGGGAGAACTCTCAGACTTCCGGTTCGACATCAGGTATAGGCCTGGAAAATCAAATGGAGATGCAGACACACTGTCTCGGCTCCCGTTGGACATGGGGAAATATGAGGTGGTTTGTACAGAGGAGTTCTCGAACGAGGCCGTACGTGCTACATGGGATGGGAGTCAGGCAGCAGCACGGAAGGATGTGGCCTGGGTTGCAGCACTTAACATGCGTTCCCCGGAACCTTCTCCGCATCCTCATTGTCACCTGCCAACTATCAGCCATGATGATCTTGTTAAAGCTCAAAGAGAGGATCAAGCAATAGGCAAGGTTATTGAGTTAAAGGAGTCAAACACAAAACTGACGGATGACATACGCCAAACTGTAAGTGGAGCCACCCGAAAGCTGCTGCATGAGTGGAGTAAGTTGCACCTTGAAGACGGACTCCTGTACAGAAGGACGACCCAGCACAAGCAGTTAGTCCTCCCTCTGAAACACAGGTCAATAGCTCTGAAGTACCTACACAATGAGATGGGTCATGTAGGCACAGAAAGAGTACTCCATCTTGCTCGGGAAAGGTTTTACTGGCCCTTTATGGCGAAAGAAATTGAAGATCATGTCACCCGAAAATGTCCCTGTATCAGATCTAAGAAACCCACAACACACACTCGAGCTCCTATGGGCAGTATCACATCTAATTTCCCTTTAGAGCTTGTGTGTATTGATTACTTGCATCTGGAAACCAGTTGTGGAGGATATGAATATATCCTAGTAGTAATTGATCATTTCACAAGATTTGCTCAGGCATACCCCACGAAGAACAAGAGTGGGAAAACAGCTGCTGAGCGCATCTTCAATGATTTCATACCCCGGTTTGGATATCCATCCAAATTACATCACGACCAGGGTCGTGAATTTGAGAACACACTGTTCCAATCATTACAGCGGTTGGCTGGGGTTGGCCACTCGCGGACGTCACCCTACCACCCACAAGGCAACCCAGCCGAGCGGTTGAACCGCACTATCCTCCAGATGTTAAGAACATTGACTGACAGTGAGAAACTACGGTGGAAGGACCACCTCCCGCATGTTATACACGCATACAATTGCACCAGACATGAATCCACTGGCTACTCACCGTATTTCCTCCTCTACGGCCGTCACCCACATCTTCCGGTCGACTTGCTGTTTGGATTGGATGGAGAGAGGGAACCATACTCACCTAGAGGATTTGCAGAGAAATGGGCTGAAAAGATGACAGAAGCCTACCGCATTGCTAGCGAGAATAGTAGAAAGTCCAGTGCCAGGGGAAAAGTGACGTATGACAAAAAGACAAGAGGGGTGGTACTGCAACCAGGGGACAGAGTTCTGGTTCGGAACCTTAGCGAACGTGGAGGACCAGGGAAACTAAGGGCGTACTGGGAGAAGACTACATACATAGTCGAACGTCAACTTGGCGAGAACCCAGTGTACGTTGTCTGCCCTGAAACTGGAAACAAACAGAAGAGCAGGACACTGCACCGTAATCTCCTGTTGCTGGTGAACGACTTACCTGTCAATGTTTTTCCATCTGACATCAGACCTATCCCTGAGAAGAAAACACATAACAGACAAAACCAAGACAGAAGGACAGACACTCAAGGACAGGCAGACATGAGTGAGGATAGTGAAAATGATTCAGACGATGATTCTGGCTCGGGATACTGGTTAAGGAGACCAGTCGTAAGGACAGAGGAAAGGCCTGTTATCTACCAGGAGCAACTAACCAGGTATCCAGAGATTCGGGGGTCAGGACCAACACCTGTAAGAAGAGAAAGTCATACGTTACCTGAACACTTACCAAACCCTACTGAGACAAGACACAACGGTGATGAAAACCTACCTTTATGCACTGAACCTGTGGAGGAAGAAGAAAACAATGGGCACCAAGACTCTGACTCAGAAGTTCGACCTTTGACCCCTCCCGTAGCAAACACTCAGTCAGACATTAGAAGGTCAGCTCGTGAGAGAAGGCCACGCCGTTTCCTCACATATGAGTCATTAGGTGAACCATCAGTTCAGGCACACGCCACAGTTAATTCAATGACTGGTTACACAGCCCCTTATGTACCTATCATAGAAGCATCTCATCACATTACACCTGCACACTCACTCTTTCCATTCATACCGCCTTATTGTATTCCATATCCGTATCCTCTCCATTACCCTCAGACACCATACTTACCATATCCTTACCAAGCTCCAGCCACATACATTCCACCTACTATGCTTGTTCATTGAATAGAGATTTGAGAATCAAAGTTAAGAGTTAAAATGGTTAAACAGTTTAGAGATAAAGATTTTTGGAAATGTCAGAAGCCATTTTTTTTTTTTTTTGTCAGGGAGTGTGTGATGCCCAGTAAATTGTTATCACATTTGTGGTAGTTTTTGTGTAATTTTATAAAGAAATGTTTTTGAATTTTGTGCAGGGGTAATTAACCTGTTTCTACTATTCATTTGCACTAATATATTCCATATAGAGGGCAGGAGTAATTTTGGAGTTCGTCAGCAGAGGGCAGTGTAGCGCTTATTGTGTTGCCGGGGGTTTACGTCAGTTTGTCCCGCTTTGCGATCTTTCTCTTTCTGCTGAGCGAGATGAAAGACGGACGCAGACTTTGCCCTGTCTCATTTATTTCTCCTGTTTCAGGTTGGTAGATGTGTAAATTAAGTTAAATAACTGAAATCTAATATGTTTACATGTCGCTGAATGTTTGAAGGGCCGTGTAACAAGGCTGTGTTATGAAAATGTGGACATATATGTAAATAACATTACAGCAGTGTTTGTATGTTCGCGCCCGGTGACGTCATCTGTGATTACCAAAGTCACGTCGAACGGAGTTTTATTTTTAGTTCTTTGAACATTTTTTTAAAGTTAGATAGTTTTGAAATGTATGAGATTGTGTAATGTGTGAAAAGCTAGTGTTAAAACTAAACGTTTTATATTCTAAAAGTGGTTTAAAAACAAGTTAGAAGTCTGTCAGCTCATGCATTGTGGAAGAGTAAAAATGATGCTAGTTGAAAAGGCATTTAGGAATTATATGCAAGTGATAACATGAGCTAGGTTTTATATTAAGTTGAAAAGAGACAACTTACAAGGTAACAGAGGTTTTTGTCATTTTGATTTATTTGATCATACACAATTTATATCTCAGTAATTGCTGAAAGAGGAAAAAAAGACAAATTGTATTTTATTTTTGAAACTGTCTATTTCATGAGAAATCTATGTGTTTGTAACCAAGTAGGATTTTAATTGTGATTGTGTAATAAATCCTCTTGGCTCTCTTTCTGCTGAGCGAGATGAAAGACGGACGCAGACTTTGCCCTGTCTCATTTATTTCTCCTGTTTCAGAGCGAGAGCATATAAGCCGTTTACATGATACCAGCCGGTACCTGTAACACATGCTCATATAATTTGTCTGTATGCCCACGAAAAGCAAGATTTCGCTCAGCTAGATGGATAATTATGGCAAGCAATCTTTGTAAAATATTTCTCCATCTCTCAATTTCTGACATCATTGCATTTTGGTTCAGCTGATCAATGGCTGTGCCTGTCTGTAGTCTTTGGGTAAGTGTGTGCCAGGACTCCATATGAGACACATGTTCAGCAGACCTCTCATGCTGTTTCAGGTGAGCTCTGAGGTTTTTCCAATTGTTAAAACCATCTGAACTTAAATGTGTGTTCCCCTCTCCAAAAAGTCGGCAACAAAAGCACATAACACAGTCCCCTGATTCACTGTAGATAAGCCATGTCCTATTAATCTTCTCCCCGTTTTTCATCTGGATGCAGTAATTATTACTGGTAAATCTCCACCCCTCTTGATTTTTGGGGAATTCTACACTTACTTGTATGGGACCTTTGTGAACGATTGCACATCGCTCCTCGGCCGTGAGCTTCTGAGGCCAGAGAGCCGGGTCATCTGTCAGCAAGCCTACAGTGCTTTGGTCGGTGGCAGCAGGATTAGCACAGCTAGGGCTAGGGCTCATACTACACTGTAAAAAAAAAATACAGTGAGATTTACAAATAGATTTTCTCTGGCTGCTTTAACTGTGATTATAAAACACATTTGTTATGGCATGAAAATCAGAGAGAAAATGTGATCAAGTGTCATTGTATGAGGAATGTTTAATACTAATTAATTTCACATTTCAGTATTATAGCTCTGTGACACTACACTACCGCATGCGAGCTAGCAGTGACAAACAGGTAATCTGAAGAACTTTAAAAACACATGGTGTACAATAAAGGTTTTGTACTACTGTATGATTTAGACCAACCCAAACATCAAGAATCGGCATATGAATCTCGGCATATAAAAATAATAAAACTCAAAACAAGCTACTAAAAAGTTGTACAAAAAACAACAGCAAAAATAAAAGCAGATAATAATAATAAAATAAAATACTAAGGCAATTCAGCATAATTTATACATGCTGCAATGCATGCTGGGAGATATATGAGTTTTGATTGATGGCTGATGGCTCCCATCATGCACTGATGTCTGTGTGTGTCTGAAAGATACAGTAGTTCAAACCTTTAGTTTATTTGTGCACAATGTTATAAAAATTCGTCAGATTATCACATTCACAACATATGATGGATCACATACTGTAGAATCATAGGGCTACTACAATTTTTTTTTTTAAATTACCGTAAATTTCACAGGGTTATTTTTGTGTTTACATAATTTTACAAACATAAAAGGTTGCCACCATATTTTTTTACGTTAAAATACTGCAACAACAGCTGCCGTTTTTTTACCGTAAATTTTACAGGTTTTTTTTAACAGTGTAACAGAACTAACTAGGCGGTTAACTCACCAAAGCCCCGTCATCGCTGTCAAAATGGACATCACTGCTGGGCAACTCTTTCTCATGTGTGTCAACCTTAAAAAAGTTTGTCAACTTTGGCAGCGTTGCCAAATACTTATCGGCATCTTTTCTTTTTTTTTCTTTTAATTGATCCGCTTTGGTAGCTTCTTTTCATTTTCGCGCTTCGTCTCTCTCTGTGTGTGTACCTCACAGTCCTCCTGTCACTCACTGTGTTTATCTTTCGCGCCGCGCACCGTTAAGGACTAGTCCATTTCATTGTGAAAATAGGGGGGTGTATGTGTAGGGACAGATAACCATGATCTGGACATTTTAACCACTACTTCAACGTTTCAATGTATTTCTTAAGAATATTAATAAAAATGTACCATGCCTTTGAAGCGTTCATGATGATAAGGGGGTCTTTTTTTTTTTTTTTTTTTTTAGGTTGGTTGGGGGCCCCCCTACTAGACCGTTTGGTAGGGGGCCCCAGGCAGCCGCCTACCTATGCCTCTATGTTAAGACCGCCACTGCTAATTGTTCAAGTTCAGACAGGTAATCTTTCTCTCAAAATCGTTCAATACTGTTTATGCATCAGTAAGTCAAGCCAGTGACTAAAATATCAACTTCACATCGTTTCTTTTAGTAGGATGAAAATAATCTTATTTAAATTGTGAACAAATTATATACAGAAAGCGATCAAAGAACAATCTTTCCACAGCGCGAGTTTATCTGGACAACTCGTTATGAAATCAATGACGTACGTTACACTGCACAACGAAGCTCTTACTGTATGTACATCATCGTGTTTGCATTGGTGAAAGCATTAGAGAGAATGCAGAAACTGCTTTGCAATTATAAGATCTTCATTCTCGCGATCAACAGACTGTCATCTGCTTGCTCAATGCTCATCACGGCAACATTTTATGTGATGGGAATCTAAATACTTTAAAAACTTCTCAAGATTCGTTAATCTCGATAGCTGTAATAGTACAAACGTATAATAGCTGTAGTAAAAGTATTCGAGAGAGTTTCACATGTAATACGTAGCTATTTCATATGCAAGCATGTTAGCCAATCACAGCAGTGGGCGGTTACACTGAATCCCACAGCAGACACGCCCCTTCAAACAGAGTGTTCAAATCACAGGCTAAAATCAGGCTAGGAAAAATGCCTTTTATTTCTAAATTATGACTATTTTTGATCTAAAAAACATACTAACATTATAAGGGCAACCCAGGAAACATTATAAAATAATAAAATAACCCCATGTCAGGGGACCTTTAAGCAGTGGGGTTTCCCGAGCCTGCTTAAATGCTGTGGGTAAAGTACCAGTGTGAAGAGAGGTGTTTATGATGTGCGTGAGTGCGGGTACAACTGAGGAAGAAATGGCTTGAAGTAGATTAGTGGGAATAGGATCAAGCGGACAGGTAGTAGGGCGATTGGAAAGGAGGAGTTTGGAGACTTCTGCCTCTGAAAGCAGAGAGAAGGAGGGTAGAATGTGTGTGTTAGCTGGTAAGATGTGTGTGTCAGTTTGTGGTTTGGTAAATTGGCCGCTGATGGTGGTTGTTATATTTGTGAAGAATGTGGCAAAATGGTCAGCTGTTAGGGTTGATTGAGGAGGAGGGTTGAGAAGAGAGGAGAAGGTTTTGAAAACCTTGCGAGAGTCAGAAGAACTGTTAATATTGTTGTGATAGTAAGCCATTTTAGCAGTAGAGATATTAGCAGAGAAGGAAGAGAGGAGGGATTGATAAAGACCAAGGGCAGTAGGATCTTTCGATTTGCACCACTTCCTCTCTGCACCACTGAGTTTAGAACGATGTTCGCGGAGAACATCAGATAACCAGGGGGCAGAGAGGGTGGTGTGGGCTAGCCTGGAGGAAAGGGGGCAGAAGTTGTCCAAGCAGGATGTTAAAGTGGAGAAAAGAGTATTAGTTGAATTGTTAGTATCTAGTGTTGAGAGCTGATCAGGTGGAGGAAGTGTGGATGAGACCAAAGAGGATAGGTGAGAGGGTGAGAGCGCAGGTTTCACCGAAAGATGATCTGTGGAGGAGTGTGTGTTGTGTTCTGAGGCAGGTTGAGGTTGAGAGTGAGGAGGAAGGGATCTGAGGTGTACAGCGGAGTGACCGGTGTATGGTCAGTGGAGCAGTAGAACGTGTAAATAAGGTCTAATTGGTTACCTGATTTGTGAGTAGCCACAGTAGATACTCGCTCGAGGCCGAATGAGGCAAGCAGATTGTGGAAATCAGCAGCCTGAGGCTTTTCTAGGTGGATGTTGAAGTCTCCAAGAACTACGAGAGGAGTACCATCCTCAGGAAAGGATGAGAGTAGCACATCAAGCTCCTCCAAGAAACTGCAGAGGTGGTAAAGGATACAATTTCCAATCGTTTGAGATGAGAAGAGCAGTACCCCCACCCCTTCCGGTCAGGCGAGGGGTGTGTGAGAAGGTGAAGTTAGTAGAGAGGGCAGCAGGTGTGGCAGTGTCCTCTGGTCTAATCCAGGTCTCAGTCAGGGCCAATAGGCTCAGACCTGAATGACTAGAAATAGATATAATTAAATCAGCTTTGTTTGCAGTGGACTGGCAATTTCAGAAACCGATGGGAAAAGAGAATAAAGTACTAGAAGACACCGGAAAGGTACGCAGGTTGTTAGGATTGTGCTGCCTCCTACGTGTGACATTTGATTCACCCGTGTTAGTAATAGTAGGGATTTGAAAACACATAGTGAAAGAGAGGTCACAAATAGAAAGATGAGAAGAAAAATTGTGTAGAAGAGAGAGTAAACAACAAGAAAATAATACTCAAGTGCCATGTCGGTGTCCTTGTTTGGTGGAGTCGCGCAGGTAGAGTCGCTGGTCTTTACACTCTTCAGTCTTCACACGATGAGGGCTTCACACGAAGGCTGCTGCGTCCGCTGCCGTGGTATACTACTTGCTTTATACTCACCTGAAATGTCGTTATTAAATACAGCTGGACACGCCTCACTAGCAAAACTGTTTACCTCATGACAGTTTAGTGTTTAGCAGGAGGGACACAATGTCTCAATAAATTGAGGTTACAATAGTATCCGAGACGTTCCCTATCTGTCTGTCACCTTGACGTTGTGTCAAGACTGACACTAGGGGTACCTATGGAGCTTGCACAACACAACAGAAAAAACGTGTTTGAAGGTCTTGGTGGTGCAGATGTCAGCAAGCTACCGGGTAACAAGCTGCTGGGTAAAAAGTGCACTCACAACGTCGTAACCTACCCAAAACCCTGCGTAACCCTGCAGTCATTTATACCACCCAGGGACAGAAATGACAGTGCTTTACAATGGGAATAGTTCGCTTTAGCCGGTCTTTTGACCTGTTCGCTTTTTCTTTTCTTTTTTCTTTTTAAATACATATTCACAGCTGTGCGAACCAGAAGTTAGAGCTAAGGAAATTCTTCCCGAGGGCAGGTTAATAGAGAATACATCACACAAACTGGGAAGTACCACACATAAAAATAAGTAGCTGCGGTAGGTCATACCTGAAAAGGGTAGTAACACAGTGACTGGCGGTAGAGCTCTGCCCAAGAGACGGCACAAGTTTACCGATGTGTGGGGTGACTACTGACTCCAAAGGGGGAGATGGCGGGCGAGCTACGACATGCAACGTGAGTGTAAACCGCCCTGGCACCATGTTTGTCCTGGATCAGTGGCTGAAACCTCCGCAGGGCCAGCGCAGGGCCAGCAACACCACTAGTCATAGTCATGATATGCCAAAAAAGTCAAGGTCCTGTCCATGAGCCAGAGGCTGCATACCTGTTGCCCCAGTCCGACTTGGACGCATTTATTGTGACAACAACATGCCTGGAAACCTGTTCTAGGGGAACCCCCAGCCTATTGAAATGGAAGGTCTGCCCAAGGGCTGAACGTACTGTGATAGAACGGCATGATAGCAACTTTATAACATGATAGTACCTCTCGTGACTCAAGTCACGAGGATCATATGCATCAATCCGAGTGGCGCTACCACCGCTGAGGGTGCCATATGCCCCATTTCCTTTGAATGATTTTAGGCAATTCAGCACCGGCTGGATGCGTTCATTTGTGAGATGACCTGTCATAGGGACTGAGTCCTGCTCCCTTTCAAGAAAAGAGATGCTCTGCACTGGGGAGAGCTTGCTCTTTTCCTAGTTCACCTGAAGCCCCAATCGTCTGAGGTGGCTGAGCACCTGTGCTCACACAATAGATCTCAAGAGTGAGCTACTGTAGAATCAGCCAGTCATCCTGATAATTGAAAATGTGGATGCCTACATCCTTTAGTGGGGCAAGGGCAGCCTCTGTGACTTTCGCGAAGACTGGTACAGCCCGAAGGGGAGGACCTTTTACTGTTATGCCTGACTCTTGAAAGCAAACCGAAGAAACGGTCTAATGTTGAGGTAAAATTGAGACATGGAAGTACGCGTCCTTCAGGTCTATTGCCGCGAACCAAACCTGTTGGCGAACGCATGTCAAAATGCGCCTCTGCATCAACATCTTGAACAGGAGCCTGTGCAGGGCCCGGTAAAAAGTAAAATACCTTCTTCATCTCAGCTGAAAGAAGACTCCAAGAGTAATGAAGTTTATGCATGCAGGACATGGGCATCTTTGCCTGCCACCAACATAAAAAGGATGCCATTGAATCTGGGCGGGTGCCTGGCGAACTGAATCGCATAGCCGAGTCTGACTGCCCAAATGAGCCAGCATGACGGGTTGCGAAGTTCTAGATGGGCCTCCAAACTCCGTACGAGTGGCACCAGAGAAACAATCATTTTTGATGTACCAGCGATAGGGCGGAGAAACAGCCGTGCGTCCCAATTCTGTAACTGTGGGTGCACTGGAACCGGCCTGTGACGGGTGAGGAAGCTGCGCATCCTCTGAACGCACTGACCTGTGTGGGGCTTTGTGTGAGTCACATCCAGACATGAGGAGGCAACAAACTCACATACAGGATGTCCGAGCTGCAGACTGTGTGACCCAGGGAATGAGGAAGCTGCTCTTCCTTTGAAAATTTGGGTGCCGCTGCCAATTGGGTGAGCAGCAGAACAAAAAGAAAAGGAAACAAAATATTCTCCACCCGGCCCTCCACCGGGGTAAGGAGCGATGTGCTCACGTCTCCTGAGGCAAAGTGTGTGAAGAGGAACGGGAGGTCCGTGGCAACTGACCTTGCGGAAATGCTTTCATTGTTGCCCACATATTGCCCTCAGCTCTTGCGTCACGGACCGCGGAGCGGCTGAAGTGATTCCTTCTCTGACCAAAAAAGTGAGATGCAACCACAAAGTTGCCATGGTCATATTCAGGGTTCTAAATTAACACCCGCCAACCCGCCAAATGCGGGTTAAAATTCATTTTGGCGGGTGTTAATAAAAACTTACTAGCCAGTTTGGCCGGTGATGCATAAGGTTCTGTTCTCGGTCATTTATCCCCCTGGCAGTACTTCCTACATTTCCCATAAACACTGTGCCGTAATGCTACGTGATGACGTTTCATACGCCCATTGGCTGCGCGCAGTTTGCAGTGAAACCAGCGCGAGAAATGATCATGGAAACAAACGGAGCGTACGGGTCCGTCCACCAGAAAACACAAGGAAGATGAAGAACGAGCCAGAGCAGGGAGCAGACTGAAAGAGGAGGGAGCTAGTAAAGTAGCTAAAGTAAAAAGTTAAGATTAAACTAAATGCGGCGGTGGTTGGGACAGACTTCTGGGTTTAAATTTAAATGTCGTTTAACGAGAGATAGCCTACGTTATTTTTTTTAAGTTTAAGGTTTTTGTCATTATTTCTTACAAGCTTATACATTAGGCAATAGCCTATACACAACAAGCTTACTATATATCTTAAGGTTTTCTTTTAGTTGAAAACATTAAACAATATGTGTAAACAAAATATATAAACAACAAAAGCATT
Source organism: Rhinichthys klamathensis goyatoka (assembly GCF_029890125.1). Lineage (NCBI taxonomy): Eukaryota > Metazoa > Chordata > Actinopteri > Cypriniformes > Leuciscidae > Rhinichthys > Rhinichthys klamathensis. The sequence continues at coordinate 6,049,417 of NW_026606584.1, forward strand.
TAAGCTCAGGCAGCGCAAACGAAAAAAAAAAAAAAAAAAAAAAAAAAAGAAGCAGACTGCGCAGTTATCGTACAGAACGTAGCCTACATACTCGAGTCAGCATATGATTATCGTGTTTATATTGTTTCATGTTCATGTTGAGAAAAACAATAATATCCACATGCTCGAGTGAGAAAACGCGCTGCGCTGACACACAGGCGTTGCAGAGACGCGCGCGCGTGTGTGTGTGCAAAGTGAAGTAACAGCACTTTGCGTTTTCTGTTCTTAAACCTGTCTCCCTCAACGAAACTTAAAGGAAGCATATGTCAAAATCATTTTGCTACCAGAAGATATCGGGGTACAGCTGCTGACCTGCAGTCGTTAATGCAGTGATGGACAGCTGCTTCCTCAGTCGACTGCTGTTTCTTTGGATTTCATGTGATTTCTCATTGTGGTGGTGATATTATGATAATAATAATAATTAATAATTGATTAAACGTAATTCCATTTTGTAATAGGCTATCATTTTCATCTAAGTAATTCCAAACTTCGCGAGGCAGACAACGACATTATGTGATCAAAAACACAATCCACTTGTTAAATGCTCCACCCAGTGCATTTAATTATAACTGCGAAAAAAATTGAAGAAAAAAAGTATTAGTATTAGTATTTTATTTTTTTAATAATAATTACAGAGCGAAAATTCGAATATTCGTGCACATCCCTAATAGAGATAGATCCCAAACTTGAAATGAAATGTTTGCACTTTCTGTCTTGTATTGTACTTTATATGTGTTTTTCATGCCAACAATGTTAATAAAATTATCAAATGTATTCAGTGGCACTCATAATTTCTCTTATTTTCACCGGAAAAAATTTGGCTAGTGGAAATTCTAAATGGCTGGTAACTTTAGAAAGTTACCAGCCACATTGGCTGGTGATCAAAAAAGTTAATTTAGAACCCTGGTCATATTCTCACAGTGACAACATGAACCATCCACGAAAGCTTTCTCAGTGTGGGCATGACTCAAACATGTGAGACAGAGATCGTGACCAGTCTCAGTCAGTCAAGTGCGACCCCCTAGTGTCTCGATACAACATTGAGGTGACAGACTGATAGGGAACTGATTTTTCAGCAAATTTCTATTTAGCAGATGAATTAGGTAAAAAAATAAAAATAAAATCAAACATCAAAATAACCTATTGTAACATTGTTTACATCTAAATATGGATGTAAATACAACAGTATTTTTTACCATTGTTTAACACTTTTATTGTATTTTATTTGAATGTATTAATAATGTAATTATTATTGATATTTTATTACTATCATTGTTAGTTTTTATTTATTCAATACTTAATTCATTCATTTATTCTTTTTTTCCCGTCAATGCTTTTATGGTGGCAATTGATGATTGGCCAAATTGTTTGTAAAACAATCATACCAATAACTAATTGTTAAAATACCCATTATAAAAAACAACATTATGAAAAAACTCAGCTTCACATGCTTCTTCTCTATTATTCATAAATAAACCAATCACAACAAAAAGCTCAATTACTGGGTAATTATGGAAAATAACTGGTTTTCCCATTCACTTTCAATGCCTGTCTTACCCCTATGGCCTATAACCCCCCACCAGCCACCCTCCACAGCACCTCTTAATTAACACCATACTGTATCATGGCAACATACTCCTTACTCTCTTTATGCAAGGGCGATACATAGTGTTAATTAACAGATATACCGTAAGTGTGAGCAAACAGAGTTGTACTCTCTTCACGTTCACTCTCTCTCATTGTCCTATTTTTTCATACCTCTGTATCTGTTTGATTTCATTCCAACTCAATGGTCCAGAGCAGATAATTATGGAAATAAGATATGTCATGGTCCTGTGCATGACAAGCTCTGAAAAAGCAAAACTAACAAATCAAACCTAATCTGCAGCAGATTTTCTTAATAAAAGAGCTGCCAACTGTTATACACCACTGATTCATTCAGGACTGAGATAAGCACACAATAACAAATACACACTATGAGATCCTCTAAAAACAGTAGGCTAAAAAATAGAACAAGCAACAATATAATCCAATAATGGATTTATTGGAAGCAATTATTTTATAAAGAGATTGTAAAATGAATTCATATGAACTGAGCAGTTTAGTCCAAATTTTCTAAAGAGACATGATCTCTTTTTATATGATGAACCAATTTAATTTAGGCTTTTATTCACATATAAACATTTATCAACGCACACATCAGATATAGTAAACGGAAGTTCAAACTTGCTTGCTTGATTTGCGAGAACGCGTTAACTCCTCCACGTATTCCTCTATCAAACGGCCTCCTTGAAAAATACAAATAATGGCCCTTTTACATCTGTTGTAGCTCCATGTAGGAGCAACATTAATAGCTGCTACGTTGATCTTTCATGGTTTGGTCCACAGAATGATAAAGAAAGGTGAAGTCGATCTAATAGCAATATAACTTTAATAAACTTAAAGAAAAGCAAACACTCCAATGAGAGACGTAACAAGGAAACTGAAGGTTTTAAATACCCAGGATATCAAATTCACATACACATACAAACAGGTGTGCTCTAATTAATCATATGATGAATAACCATGGTAACTATAATGATAAACAGGAACATAGGCACAAAGGAAACAGGAAACAAAGAGAAACATACTAAGAGTCCTTGAAAACAAAACCAAAACACATACAACTAAGAATAACTTTGACACAGTGAGGTTCATTCTCCTCATGTGTTACGTTCATGTTTGAGCTCGTAAAGGCCACCCGTCTGCCCAACGACGGAATCCAACAGTGTGGGTGAAGGTATAATGCGCGTATGTCTTTTCAGCGTTCTGTGAAGTTCACTTAATTTGTAGAATTTAGCTTCAAATTTACTTTAGCTCTGCGTTCTGTTTGTGAATGTAAATGTTCTGTAAAGTCGAAAGTGCACGATAAATACAATTATTGTCTCCCAGAAAAGAATCGACTCTGAAACGCCTTTGCGAGTTGTTTGTGTTTAGAATCCTACTGCTTTACGGTTCTACGTCACTAAAAGATACATGCCCGCGAACAACTTGACCAGCCCTCAAATGTCATTTACTGACGACTGCTTCTCAAATCTCAATGCGGGATTCACAAAAGGCTTGGGTAACGCTTTAGACTACAGCCCGGAAAGTACCGCGTAATAAAAGCTATTTTACAGTACTATAGTACAGTCACTGTAATCTCTGCTGTTTGTAAGTTTATGTTCATGTCCTTGTTTTTGAGTTTTTCATGCCATGTCATGTTTTTGTTTCATGTTTAATCTTGTTTGTAATAAACTGCACTTGGATTCTATCATCTACACTTGCCTCCAGTGGATCCGTTACAAAATATTGGGGAAAGATACTCTTGTTTCATGTAGTGGTGCTTGTTACCCTCTTGTTTCATGTAGTTACAGGGTAAGTACAATAAAAATAAATACACAATCTTATATCACTGACTCGGAAACCTTTATTTGAAAAACAACTTAACTCTGTATGACCAGAAATGATGGAGTAGTTTAAGTCTATTTTTCTGCTATGTGAAAAAAATCTGCCAAAACGCACCGGTGCGTTTGCCGTCCCCAGAGGGTTAAAGGGTAACTAAAGCCTGACTCCAACCACTGGCAATATTTGAAAATTGCTGGAAAAGTGGGCAGAGCCCAGCGGAGAGGGGCGTGCACCTGAGACAGGTCTCTCTGTAGGCAAGGGCGTGGTTAGCTGGTGCCTGCTTACATCACAGGGCAACACAACTTCCAATAGGAAAATTCAACTGCAGTAGCCACCGTTCAACCTGAAGAGGGCAGCACTCAGACGTTTTTATACCATATATTGTAGAATTAAAACACTATACCCAAATGTCAAAAAAATTACTTGAATCAATGAACAGCATAATAAAGCCCCAGTCTTACAGATCATTAACTAAAAAAAGTTGTTTTAGGGTTTAGTTACCCTTTAATTCAGAACACTTCTTTTTAATTTAAAACTGCTATTTTTAATCAACAATTCATTTCAAATGCTTAAGCCTTGACAGAAAGTAGCACGTTTTGTACCCCATTTTTTCTCTTGCTTGGCTTCTTCCTCTTGTTCCTCTTCTTCTTTTTCTTTCTTTCCACTGATGAATGTTTTATTATGTATTAAAAGAAAATGCAGTACACCCAGAAATACGTCCTCACCATTTACTCATCTTTTACCCTCATAGTATCCGAGATGTATACAACTTTCCTTCTTCAGATTAACACAAACAAAGGTTTTTAGAAAAATAAACTCATAACTCATAAGTCTCATAACTGTAGACTATCTCTTCAGACTAACTGTAATAAGTTGTTTTTCAAATAAAGGTTTCTGAGTCAGTGATATTAGATTGTGTATGTATTTTTATTGTTACAACTACATGGAACAAGAGGGTAACAAACACCACTTTAATTTATGGCCCGCAATGTCACACTTACCCTGTAACTACATAAAACAAGAGGGTAACAAGCACCACTTAACCTGTAACTACATGGAACAATAGTATATTTCCCAGTATTTAAAAAAAATGCAAGTTTTAGCTTTACTTTTGCCTTGAAACATGTAAGCTCAAACTTAAACATCTGCACTTTTGCTATAAAAACTAACAAACAAAAAACAACATGTAAGTACTTTATAGGTACACTATAATTACCAAAACACTGTAAATTCGTCTTAATTACGCAGTACTTTCCGGGCTGTAATCTAAAGCGTTAATAACGCTTGCTCTTCAAAGATGGGTCAGTACCCAGTTTATTTGGCTCCTCAGAATCACAACCTGCAAGTATGAATAATTATTGATGTATTTTCTACCGGGTGTTCAAAAAAGGTAGTTTTGTGTTTTATATAGGTCTAGGGCTAACCGGCTAACGTTATCACTGTCTTACTGACATACTTCTGCTAATCAGCTTTGCTTGTGTCTATTAATGCAGATTGTCTGTCGTTCTTACTACTTTGAGTAAAGATAAAGGATGGAGCAAGATTTGTTATACAAATGTTTGTTACATCAGTCATTCACGTTAGTGCTCGGCTAATGTAAGTTATGTGCTGTTATTGATACAGTTCCCACATGTGCACCGCAATAAATTAGAATACACATCGGTTTATTGATGGACATACTCTTATTAATGCTGATGGTGAGGAATTACAGGTGAAACATCTATGTACTTTTGGCTTGCTTAGTTGGGGACATCTAATTATTCAACAATATTTTTGATCAGCCTTACTTCAGGTGGACGATGAAGCAATTTTATTCTAGAAACAAACTTCTTGTATTTATTTTCATGTTATCACTGTGAAGCTGCTTTGATACAATCTGTATTGTAAAAAGCGCTATATAAATAAAGATGACTTGACTTCAAACTGAGTAGTATATCACTAAGAAACATCCTGCTCAAGTCGTCCTTTCGATGGAGGTTCAGGTTGAATAACTAGTTCTTCCAATGTTTCATCTTTGGATTTGTGAGTCTCGTGCTCTGATTGATATGGTAAAATCAATGTCATCGTTACTGTCTTTAGTTTACAGTGTGTGTTACGTCTCCCCATTAATAGATCTAGAATCAATAGGGAAAGTAACAGTGTGTGTTACGTCTCCCCATTAATAGATCTAGAATCAATAGGTAAAGTAACATATAAGTATTAAATTTAGTTAAATAAAAAAAAAAAAAAGAAAATAGGTTTAGTTACTGATAATAACTTGTGTTGAGATGAATCAGACAGAGACAGATTTCATTGAATGCTTTTTAGTAGGTCGTAATAGTAACCCGATGGTTTTACAGTTTGAAAGTGAAGAAATAAATATTTACAGAATATACACAAACGATAAGACAAAACGTAGAACACAGGAGAAAGGGACAATGAGCGGTGCTAAAGCAAAGAAATAAACATAACAAAACCCTCTAATCTTGACCCCTTTGATATTCCTAAACGATCAAAGAAATACACGAAAATAAACAATTTTCCGGCAACGAATTGCCGACTAAACTACACTAAATAACAAACATAAATACATGAGGTAGCATCCGCTCCTTACCTGATGTAGATAAACAAACTCAAACTCTAACGTGTTGTATTATGTAGATCACGTGACAGACTAACTATCCCTTCTCATTGTGTCTGGGAAGATCGATGTTGTACGGCAAAGTCACACACCAAAATAAATCGAATAATACAAACTTAGAGAAATAAAAATAAAAAACAATCAAGGAGGCTAACAGCAAACAACACCAGAGTGACACGAGAGAAAACACGCCCCCTCCTTTTCTGCTCATCACTTCCAGGTCTTTATACGAAGAAGGTGAGTTCGGATTGGTTCTTTAGGGGGATGACGTCACGTTGGTTAATCATGATAGATACGGACCAACCAATCATGCGACCTAAGAATAAGGACAGCAGAGAACAAAAGAAGGGGGAGGGGGAAAAGAAAACACAACCAAAATACGACACAGACGTAACAGTGTGTACAATCGCTGAGGTTTAAAAATCTTCCGGACGGAGCTGAAGTTTTTGTTTCCGACAGGCGCTGTACACGATAGACCAATCACAACAGACTGTGCCATCTGGCCAATCAGAGCAGAGTAGCTTGCGGAAAGGAGGGATTTAGAGAGAGTGATTCATCCATCGAGTTTTTTGAGAATCAATGAAAAATGTGGTGATGTGCAATGTATATTATGAGAAAATGAAACTGTTTTTTTTTTATTTGATGCATGTAAACCTGTTGCAGGAGACCTCTGAAACAAAATTAGGAAAGTTTAAGATAATAGAGTCACTTTAAAGCAGCCTGGGCACATTCATGTTCAATGAGAGCAGAGTGACATCCAGAGTATAACAATGACTATTGGCAACTACTGAAAATGTAGACGGGTCAAGTAATAGGTGACAATAGCAAAAAGCATGTGTTGATTCTCTTTCGTCATTGATATGACACATTACTGGTATGCACAAGCATTTCCCTTCCAGAATGTATTTAACTGCATAAAACTGTGAATGGGGTGACATGGATTAACATCTTAGCGGTAGTGACATTCTTAACCTTTGGGTTACTAGCACAACCAGACTTTAGAATGTCTACTTGTGACCAAGTGATCTAAGTAGGTTTAGAAAATGTCAATATAAAGTTTTTCTTAAAACAAAACATGGTAACCAACCCAAAAACAGGACAAGGATGTGACTGCTGCACCTTTAAGAAATGCCTATTTGCATTTGAAAGTAAATTCTGACATACAGCTTGCTGGCCAAACTGTGAATAAGCACAAGAGATGTGAGTACAGTCTTTTAGTGTCAGAGTGTTTGCAGTTTGAAGAGAGTGGAAAATGCAAAAACGTCCCAGCAGAGACAGCAACAGGTCTTCCATCTCACCAAAACAGACCACAGGCTTCCCCAAGAGAGCCATTAAAACCTCCACATCACTGTAGAGGTGTTTGTGAATCTAGCTTCCTTTTATCCTTGAAAAAACACACACTCATATATCCAACAGAGAAAAACCTTGAAATAAAACAAGGAAGAGATTAAATGAGAGTCTGACTGCTCTGGCCCTGGAGGAGGCTGTTTGTCTGCTATTTTTCAGCACTATATAATACCCGCAGCAGTTTGCTGAGGAAAGAGCCCTCCCCTTATCTGAGGCTGTGTTTCAGAGACAGATAACTAACTCTGGGTTCATGCTGCCAGTAATATCATCTTATAGGAACTCCCACATATCGAAATACCATGGTGGTTGTGGTGACAAGCCACCAGGTGACAGAGTGAGTCAGAGCAGCGGAACTGATTGCAATGTGGCTGCTGCTCCTCTCGGCACTATTACCCCACCCTACTTCAAGCCCCAGGTCCTGCTCATATAAGCCATGTCTCAGTTCCCTGCTATTGCTGCTGATATTGCCTTGCCATTACATCAGTCACGGCAGCTGCCCCTTAAGGATTCACAGCGCGACACATGGGAGGGAAAGCTATTTCACTCCTCATATCAAAACCTGCTCCCTCTCTGTTTATAACTTCCCATCTGAGCTCAGAAATCGAAACAAAACACAAACAAACCCACAAGAGCTCGGCTTATTTGGGTCTTTTATATATGTAGCACTCCGAGAGAGGTGGGTAACTATCTCTATACAGGAATACACCTCTTCAGAGCTAACAATTTTTTGGTGCCAAGAACATTCTCAGAATGTTAGTTTATGTTTATTAAAAAAAAAAAAAAAAAATTTTTTTTAAAATGTCCCTTGAACATTAGGAATTGGTTCCCAAAGTAATAACCAAATGGGGACCACACAATAATGGCCAGGGAGAGTTATGTGTTTACTAGGTTGAAGGTCAGAAATCTGTGATAATAAAGAGTCAGTGTTTATGACATTTGAAGCTTGCACAAGCGGAACATATTCACTATTTTACTCTTTTTAAAAATTAAAGTACTAAAATAGTGAAAAATAATTAAACAAACATAACATTCCATTTTTATTTAAAACAACATTGAATGTTTATTGTGTGAATTGTGAAAATGATTTGACAAATTATGACTGTTATTCAGTCATGATAGTCAATAATGTGCATTTAGGATAGATACAATTATATTAAATTATACTGTAATTGTTTTTTGGATCCCAAAGAAATAACCAAATGTGATCCATAACGGTGGGGGAACTTTCTGTGTTTACTGGGTTGAAAGTAAAAAATCTGTGTTAATAAAGAAATATGAAGTGTCAGTCCTCATAACATTTGAATCTTGCACATGTGGCTGCACTCTGCATATTCTGTCACTTTTTTTCTTTTATAGCGCAAACGGAAGAGGAAAACAAGCTTCCCATTCATATTTTTTTCCCTCCCTCCTTTCTCACTCTGCCTGCTGAGGGCACACGCCTGAGAGATTAATGTAGTTGGCAAGAGTGTTACCATGGTGCTACCTGACGATAAGGAATGAACCATAGTGAGTGAACATATAGGGTATGCAGAGAGAAAGAAAGAGAAAGAGAGATAGAAAGAGAGAGAGAGAGAGAAATAGAAAGAGAGAGCATGTATAACACAAGCGACAAACAGTGAAAGAGAGCAAGAATGTGGGGATCTCTTGTTTCATACAGTAGTGTCGACGTAGCCACAAACTCCATTCTGCAGAATTAAATCATAGTGCTTTCCCACAGACAGCTCACTGAATTATTTATGTTCTCTCTATGCCCGCTCTGCCTAGTTAATAAAGTTACAGCTGCCACTAATCTCCCATTTGATGAGGTGAGCTTCATGCATGGGATTCTGAGCAAACATTAAGCGCCTATTGTCTTTACAGATTTGAGTGCTTTTTTATTGTTATTGTTATTAATGCACTAGGCACAGTTCCTGCAAATGCCAAGTCACTACATGAGGGAGAGTGACCCTTGAAAACGGAGATATTAACCTGCAAATGAAGTATGCACATTTAAAAAATGCACAATTTTAAATACAAGTAGCACCCACAAGCCATTTACCACTGTAACCTAGCAAGTAAACAGCAGTTTGTGTCTTGCACAAATATTCCACCTAATTCTCAAAGGAAAATTTAAAATGATCCCATAATTCCCTCAAGCCATCCTAGGTGTATATGACTTTCTTCTTTGAGTCGAGTTACATTAAATAATATCCTGGCTCTTACCAGCTGTCACATATTGCTCTGAGACACAAGGGTTGACAAAACAAGCAAAAGTCAAGTCAAGTCACCTTCCTTTATATAGCGCTTTTAACAATATGGACTGTTTCAAAGCAGCTTTACAGTGATAATAGGAAATTAAAGTAACAGAGATTGTTTGGCTTTACAGCAGCTCTAGAATAAAGGTATTGTCCAGCTAAAGTTAGTTATATATATATATATTATTTTTTTTTATCTCTGCGCATGCTTTAAAAACGCAAACCTGTGAAAACGCTGATGCCGTGCACATGTGTATTACGTGTTTAGTCTATAGGTATGCGCGTTTGAATATATATGTGCGCAGGCATGCAATCTTTCTTTACAAATTGACCTAAACAAATTACTTGTCTGGCCTTAAAAAAATTATAATACAGAATATTTTATCGCTTCCGAGTAGCCATGTGAACTGGAACAATTTTGACAACGTTTTATCTGTACAGAGGTAAAGGGAAGGAGAAGGGGGCCTTCACAGGGGAGAGACTAGTTGACACTTCAGGACTGTGTTGTCGCCGTGTCCAGGCGCAGGTCCTTCATCCGATCTGGATACAGCCTGGATCCGGAGGACTGCGGTAAACCTTGGGATAAACAGAGAGACTAATATTAGCGTAGATGCCATTCTTCTTATGATGTAATGAGTACATCAGGATTTATGGGGAGTGTTCCCGGTTCCGGCTGACCTAATATATGCAGCCTAACATTGAATTATAGAAGTTTATAATGTGTTATGTGTATGCTAGGTCAAAGAGATGTGTTTTTAGTCTAGATTTGAACTGACAGTCTGCTTCCCTGACAGTGTTAGGAAGACCAGAGTTTTGGTGCTAAATAGGAAAAGGATCTACCGCTAGCAGTTGATTTTGATATTCTAGGTATTATCAACTTGCCGGAATTTTGAGATCGCAATAGACGTGAAGGACTATAATGTGTTAACTCATTCTCATTCACACAAACAATACATAGATTTAAATTTTGTAAGACAATTTTTGTTTAGAAAGGCAATATGCGTGGGGGCGTGAATTATCATGAATAATGCTGCGATTTACACCTGAGAAGACAATGAGCCGCACAATGAGCCCACTGAGAGGGAACTACTAGAAAGAATGTGAGGACAAAAGAAATATATATATATTGCTTTTAATTTATTTAAAATAGTTAACAATATAATCCAAATATAAATAAAAGTCAAAAGCACATTTTGAGTACACAGTCAAACCTGGAAACAAATCCTGTTCAAATAGGCTATATGGGCCATTCTACAGAATTGGTTCAAAGTTAGAGTTGGAAACATCTGGAAAAAAATGTATGCACACACACTTTTTCCACAAATTTTGTATGCATGCAAATTGTATAATATCCAAGGTAAACATTTCTAGTAATTGTGCAGTTAATTATCATACTGTATTTTCAGAAAGTTTTGGAATATTTATCCTCTCCCCAAATTTGTCACTAATGAAACACAATAATAAATAATTTAATGAGAAGGCTTATAATGACATATTACGATTTTGTTTGCATCTACCCTGTAAATATATTTTTTGCTATTTTATTAAAAAGTTTTCACATGTAAATCAACAACAATTACAATAATATTTCAAGTGTAATCTTTCTTTGTAAAAGCATACATTTTATCATATGTATTTCAAAGTTAAGGATTCATTAGTTTGAATATACATTGGAACAAACACTATAATAACATCTTGGTTGATAATTCAATATACCTACTTTATTTTTGACAAAACATCCCATACTATATATTTAACATATGAGCAGAAATTGGCGAACAAAAGCTTGATGTGGCAGTAGTCTATTTTACAGTAAAAACTTGTCTAAACATTCATATTTCGTCTGTAACATATCGTTTTTATGATATATTAATATGGGGCATATAAATGTTAATTTGCAGTTTAATATGTTGCTTTTACAAAGACATTTTATTTCAACATATTTCAACATATTTCAGTCGATTTTTACTCATCTCAGTATAGCAATATAAAAGCGCGCATCTGTGCCGTTCACTAATACATAGATGCAATTCATATTTAAACAGTCTTTTTGCAGTTTACAGACACTATTCCATATCGCGATTAAAACAAAGAACTTAAGAATAAAGAACTTACTATTCACAATCCTCAGCTGGGTTGCTCCTCGAAATGAAACCGAAACCAGCACTTCTGAGGTAAATTTTTCCATGAGTATTATTACTATTACGGATTTATTATTCCTCACAGCGTCGCAAGACCTGATGTGGGCGTTAACTGGTTTGCATGGATTGCCTCAGATCATTTGCATTTCAATAGTGCGGGCTCTCCGTAGGCGTGTTCACATTAGCAGATAATGAGTTTCCATGAGAATGACTGACATCTCTCTCTTTTCATACAGATTACATAAACAGAGAATATTTGTTTTCGTTTTGAATTAGATAATTTAAAAGTAGACACTTAAATGTTTATAAAGATATATTGCTCATGCCTGTATGACTACTATTCGCTGAGTTTTGGAGCCAAGTTTAGTTTAGAGCTGTGCTCCAGAAAAAAAGTTCACGGAGAGGCAGAAGGCACACCCTGTTTGTTTTCTTTATTTTACGAAGCACAATGTTTTGTTTAGATTGTAAGTGGACAAATTTCTTATGCCTGTATGCCAGTATTTTAAGTCTATTTTGCTGCTATTTGAAGAAAAACCAGCAAAACGCGCCGGCGCGTTTGTCGACCCTTGAGGGTTAAAATAATTCCACATGGGGTGACGAATGCACCTAGCACTTTTCAGCGTGCTATGGAGAAATGTGTGGGCAGACTGCATCTGAAAGTAGTCCTTGTTATTCAAGTCTCTTCAATGTTTGGCAGTTGCAGTCCTTTATCATCTGATTGTTCAACTTTACAATAGCAGGAATTAATTCACTGTCATAAGCTGAAACACTGGAATGGGCTTGACTCTCTATTCTTTCTTCATTCAATCATTCTGCAAAGTGCCCCAGTATGTCCCATTACTGAAACCCGACCCAGTTTAACGGCAATCCATTTTTCTTTGCCCAGTCATCCTGTTTGGCTTTAAGCTCTTTATAGTCTAGCTACATGGCCATATCCACATCTAAAGCAGAACCAAGGTTTTGTTGGTTTACTCCTTACTTGTGTTGTGGCAGATTCAAAGTCTTTGGCTCAGGTCTCAACGTCTGCTTTAGGTCTCAAAGAAATCTTTCAGAGTCAAAGTTCCAGGTCTCAGAAAAATTTACTTTATTGAGCAATTCAACAAAGTGGGATGCCAGCTGTTCATCTGATCTTACAATGGCCAGTGCTCAGGTCTCTTTGCTCCTCCTCGGAGTTTCGCCACAATTAGAAACACCTGCTCCCAGGTCTTCTTTTTATTGGTGGAAAATCTTGGCACATGCGTTTTAATTTTTTTTTTTACTTCATACATGTTTTTTAGTGTCTCCTAGTACCATCCACCAAGACCACCTTTCTCAATGCCTCATTCTAAGACAGGCAAGCTTGGAAGACACCAGGGTCGTCATAAGCAGAGATATCAGTAGCAAATTGTGTGTGACTTTTGCAGCTCTTCTGTCCTCTTCAGATCTGAGTAATAACAACAGCTCAGTAAAGTCAGGTGGTGTCTTTGTTTTAGACTCAATCTGTAGGGTAAGTAGCAGGAAAGGATGCCAGCACCCAAGCTGGAATTATTTCAGTGAGTGGCGATTTGCAGAGGACTGCTTTACCCCTGACAATAGTACTAAGGATGGTCTGCAGTCTCTATAAATAGTCAGACGGTTTTTCACCCTTGTCCTGATGAGTGTTTAGGAACCTGGCAAAGATCTCACCGCTATCCTCCACCAGCCCATAAGCAGAATCAATAAGTTTTTTATAATGCTGTAGAGGAGCAGTGGAACCAAGTTGCTTGACCACATCTGAGGCTGGTGATAAGATACTTTCAAAGATCATTCTGCGCTGAACATCTGGAGGTAGAGAATCTTGTAGCAAAAGGTCAACATGGAGGCACTATCTATCAAAGTCAGCTTCACCTGGGGGTCATGGAACTCGCCCAGAGAAGGAACACATCCATTTTGGATGTGCCTGCACTGCAGAAGTGTCATTTTGAGATGTTCGACAACTTTGCATTGCACTCCAGGTGGGTTTAATTTATCTGGGGAAGTGCATTCAATGCAGACTTTGGAGTCTTTTTCCTCACAACTGGATCAGATGTTGTGAATGAACTAGGTATGAGAGAGTTAATTTTTGGTCTTTTAGGCAGCGATTTTGTTTTGAATCTTTGCAGGATGGAAGTGCTCAGAAGATGTCACAAGATGTCTGTAACAGAGGTCAGTATATAATACCACAAATATTATATTACACAAAATAGTATTCAATAGTATTAATTGTTACATGTATGGTCTGTCTCCTATGTTTCATCGTGTTTTTGCTTTCTTCTTCTTCTTCTTCTTCTTCTTCTTCTATGGATTTATTGGCGGGTCGCATACCAACTTTATGGTGCATACCGCCACCATCTGTGAAGTGATTTCAGTCTAGATGTATGTAAAAAGATGTATGGCCGTTTCTCAATACCAAGTACGCAAACTTCGGACTTGCGTCCTTGGTAGTTCGGACTTGGCAAGTTCGACTCAGGAGAACGAACTCCCGAGGACGAGAGGACGCAAGTCCGGTTATTCTGCAAATGGAACAGCGGCGTTCTTGATCGCGTCACTCAGCACGCTCTGGCTACTACAGTTATCTCTTTATGTATATTTTAGGCAACAATAAAACAAAATATACTACAACTCTGCCTCTTTTCGTCAACAATAAAACGAAATATGTTATAAAACACCACTCTGCCTCTTTTCATTTAAAAAATCTTAAACATATTAACCTAATGGCCATGTGGTTCAGGCAACACGTATATTGATTATCTTCACTGCATATATTTATAACATGAACATGATCTTTTTGTTCTCTTACGAGAGGTTCTCTCGTACTGCGTAATGTCTTACGCTAGGGGAAAACCTCTTTTCCTCGAGATATTGAAGCCAAAAAATTATCCTTAATTTTGTATTAATGCAAAACGCATTGCAACAGCAAGCAGACATAGGCAAGGCGGCTTAGCGCGCCTATTGGCTGGCCTGTGGCAATTGCAGCAGCCTATCGAGAGAGGCCATTCAGTGACAGTCCAATGAGGGCGCTTCGCGCCCATTGCGTCACGCTCCCGCCGCAACGGGCGTGGCCTAGCCTTATAAATACGGCTCGATGGGCTGATATACTCTGATTTTCATCTCTTCAGCGGAGCGTTCGCACCGACTGGATCCTGAGTGAGAAGCCGCGCCATCGATACAGCTTTCTGCGGGACGAGCCCTTGCTGCTGAAGTCGCTGGCCTTCATCTCGCCGCCTTCAGCCGCCGTTCCTGCTACGCTATCCGGCGTTTCTATATCCTTTCACTGCTCTGTGTTGTGTGTGTGTGTGTGTGTGTGTTTGCCCCGCGACGCACACTTTACCTAAAAGAGCCGTGTTTTTTCAAGATGCCTTCCTCTTGTGGCTCGTGCCGAGCCCCACTCAGTGACGGGGACCGCCATGTTATCTGCGTTTCCTGCCTGGGAGAGGATCACGCAGCTCTCGCGCTCGTCGACGGAGGATGCCCTCACTGCGAGCTACTGCCAATGGTGACTCTGCGGACTCGCCTGGCATTCTTCACAGAGACTGCACTTCAGCCCGCTACAGTGCCGCGCCGTAAAAAGCGCCGTGCTCAGCGGGTCCCTGAGCCTCCTTGTTCCCGCGAATGCTCGCCGGTGCGCCCGCCAGCTTCGCCAGCGTCGCTCTGCTCGCTCACTGACGGTCAGCGGCCGCGGTCTGCCGCCGCTTCCGTCATCGATGACGACGAGCCAGCGATCTCTGCAGGGGAGGCCAGCTGCTCTCTACTAGCATCGGACAGCGAGGATTGGGCGAGCTCCGTGGACCTCCCCCCCTCTGCCAGTGCACCGTCATCTAAGAGAGCCAGCATCGAGTCGGAACTGATGCGCCTTCTACCGCAGGCCGTGGCGAGCCTCGGCCTCAAGTGGGAGGCGCCCGCGCAGCCCGCGCGCAACCGACTAGATGGGTACTTCCTGAAAGGCGACCGCACCCCAGCGCCGTCCATGCCAGCACCATTTCTTCCTGAGCTTCACAAAGAAGTGGCGAAGTCCTGGACCGCCCCCTTTTCGGCCCGAGTGCGGCCCTCTGTTTCTGCTGCATTCTCCACGGTGGATGGTGCAAGAGACAGAGGCTACCACTCCCTGCCCGCCGTGGAAGAAGCCGTAGCGGCCCATCTTTGCCCGCCCTCTGCTGGACGGCGAGCTAAGACGGCCCTACCATCAAAGGCTTGCCGCACCACGTCAGCCCTGCACTCCCGCGCTTACACCGCCGCTGGGCAGGCTGCGTCGGCTCTCCACTCTATGGCCGTGCTGCAGATACTTCAGGCCGACTTTCTCCGGAAAATGGACGAGGAAGGCCAGGAGGCTATCAGCGTGCCGGATCTACGCAGCGCTACAGACCTGGCTCTTCGCGCCGCGAAATCCGCAGCACAGGCCGTGGGACGGATCATGGCGTCTCTCACCGTCGCCGAGAGACATTTGTGGCTTACGATGTCTGAGATGCCGGACTCGGAGCGCTCTGTGTTCCTCGACGCGCCCATCTCACCGACTGGACTATTCGGATCTTCCGTCAAAGATTTCGCGGAAAGGTTCGTTGAAGTTCAAAAGACATCACAGGCTCTGAAGCACTTCCTCCCGAAGCGCTCTAGCTCCGCAGCAGGTCGCCCTAAACAGCCGTCTGCTCGCAGCTCTCAGCCTCAGCCACCGCCAGCCGCCGCTCCACAGCGCCGCCAGGCCCGGGACCATAGAGCACACTCTCGCTCTGCAGGCCGCCGCCGCCCCCCCCCCCCCCCCCTCCTCAAAGATTGAGATCAAGCCCGAGGCCTCGAAGTCGTCCTAGCACGCCTAGGAAAATGACGGTGTTCAAGTCCCGCTGCGGCCGGAATTTCACCAAAGTTTCTCGCTCGTTCAGTTCCAAGAACTGCGACTGTCCCAGTGTATTTTGCAGTAAACAAGTCAGCACCACAGCCCGCTTGCCTGCACCCAAACGCCACTTGCCTGCACCCAAATGCTGCACATAAATCAAATAAAGTTTGCAAATTCTGGTGTTCCGGCCTCGACCGATTGTGTTATGAGTGTAATGAAAATGCCCACAAACCTGTGCCCATTTCTACACACAAACACAGCCCGCCACAGTGCAGGGCTCGCACAAATAAAATCGCCTCGTGTCGATTGTGCATCAGAGGTAGTGAATGTGCCCACGTCCCAGTGCCCACAAACACTACACACCATATGTCCCACGGTTTCTGTAAAAACGAAACCAACACACATTCAGTCAGCTCAGGCCGACGGTGTTTTCAGTGCAGTGAATGTGCCCGCTGTTACGCGCCCACATTCTCTCACGGACATGTTGAGCCCGACGGGGCTCGCCCCGCTCACTCTCCCTCAGCACACCGCTATAGGGGATTTGAGCGCGGCCAGGCTGCACGCCCCCATCGGCGCGCCCCCTGCCTCACACACTGTAAACACAGTATCTGTGTCAGAGCACACCGGAGCCCCCGTGCCGTCGTTAGATTACGGCCAGAGCCCAAATCGCATTCTACCCCTAGCTCTTCATGCGAAAGCATGGGCGCAGCTTCCCGGGGTATCAGAATGGGTGCTGAACACTATAAAAGAGGCTATTCGCTACAGTTCGCTCGACGACCCCGCCGTTTCACGGCGCGCGTCGAATCCACGGTCAAAACAGAAGTAGCACAACTACTTCAAGCCGAAATAGCGACACTTTTGAGCAAAGGGGCAATAGAGCCCGTATCTCAAGCTCAAAGGGGGTTTGTACAGCAGATATTTCCTGGTCCCTAAGAAAGACGGGTGTCTCAGACCCATTTTGGATCTAAGGCATCTGAACAGAGCGCTTATGAAACGCCGGTTCAGAATGCTCACAACCAGCAAAATCCTCGCGCAGATTTGCCAGGGGGACTGGTTTGTGTCAATAGATCTGAAGGACGCTTATTTCCAGATTCAAATAGCGTCACGTCACAGGCGATTTTTGAGATTCGCCTTCGCGGGCCAGGCATATCAGTACACAGTCCTACCGTTCGGCCTGTCCCTTGCACCCCGTACATTTACGAGGTGCATGGACGCGGCGCTCGCGCCTCTGAGACTTCAGGGCATGCGAGTCTTGAACTATTTGGACGATTGGCTGATTCTAGCTCGGTTCTGACCAGAGCTCATAGAACACAGGACCATGCTACTCGAACACCTCGAGAATCTTGGTCTCACAGTCAACTGGGCGAAGAGTTCGCTGTCTCCCAGCCAGGAAATTTCCTTTCTGGGCACAGAACTGAACTCGCTGTCTATGACAGGCTAACGGAACACCTCCTGGTGTGGGCCCAACACAATTTGCGCTCACTGAGAGCAGCACATGTGCCCGGCCACCTGAACCTGGGTCTGGACAGATTGTCCAGGAACAATGTTCCAGCAGGAGAATGGTCTCTGCACCCGCAGACGGTCAGTCTGCTATGGGAAACATTCGGCAGAGCGCAGGTAGACCTGTTTGCGTCTCAGGAGAACACTCATTGCCCGAAGTTTTTCTCCAAGAGCAGGGAAGCGCTGGCCCACGTCTGGCCCCGTTGCCCCCTCTATGCTTTTCCCCCCATCTCGCTCCTGCCTCAAGTGCTGGATCGGATAAGGGAAATTGGATGCTCAGTGCTCCTCGTGGCGCCACTCTGGACGAACCAAGCATGGTTTCCGGTCCTGATGCAGCTGACGAGCACTGCCCCATGGCGTATACCGATGAGGAAGGACCTCCTCTCTCAAGCCAGGGGTTCAATCTGGCATCCCTACCCGGAGCAATGGTCCCTGCACGCATGGGCCATCAACGGGTACCCGCAAACCTCCCCGAGGGAGTGCTGAACACGATCACACAGGCTAGAGCACCGTCTACCAGGCGGCTCTATGCCTCAAAATGGTCGGTGTTCTCTGGATGGTGCAAAGCACACAGCTTTTCACCTCCTGACTGCGGGATTAAGGAAGTTCTCTCCTTCCTTCAAGAGCTACTGGATAAGGGCAGAACCCCATCCACGCTCAAAGTATATGTGGCGGCTATAGCGGCGTTCACAGAACCTGCGACCGGCCGGTCACTGGGAAGAAATGATCTGGTCATCCGCTTCCTCAGGGGAGCTAAGAGGCTGAATCCTCCCAGACCCCCCTCAGTCCCCATATGGGACCTTTCCACGGTTCTGGAAGCCATGAAAGGTGCCCCATTCGAGCCAATCCGCTCGTCGGATATGAAATACCTGTCATTCAAAACAACGTTTCTCATGGCTCTCGCTTCAGTGAAGCGCGTGGGGGATCTGCAAGCGCTCTCTGTGAGCGCGACATGTCTGGAATTTGGGCCAAATGACTCAAAAGTCATACTCAAACCAAGACATGGATATGTTCCCAAGTCTCTCAATACACCGTTCAGAGCCCAGGTTATCTCCCTGTCCGCTCTGCCGGTCTGTAGCGAGGAAAGGGACGTGAGCTTACTTTGCCCGGTCAGGGCATTAAGAGCTTATGTGTCTCGCTCTTCAGCTTTCAGACAGACTGAGCAGCTTTTCGTTTCGTTCAGCGGGCGTTCTAAGGGACTAGCCGCTTCGAAACAAAGCCTATCCAGATGGATAGTCGATGCCATAGCGCTGGCATAGGCGTCATTGGGCCTCGAGTGCCCTATAGGCGTTAAAGCGCATTCCACGAGGGGTATGGCCTCGTCGTGGGCTTGGTCTAGCGGAGTTACACTTCAAGATATCTGTATGGCGGCAGGCTGGGCCTCCCCGTCTACATTTATCAGGTTCTATAACCTGGAAGTTCCCGCCTTACAGGCCAAGCTGTTATCGGTTACATAAGTATTATCTGCCCCGAACTTCGGCTCAGAATGCTGCATCCGCTTGAGCACGGCTCGCGGCCGACTAAAGCTAACATGGGCAACTAAACCTGTGATTTTTTGCACAGTTCAGGCTGAATGCTTCACCCTGGCTGTGTGGAACACTTAAGTGACTAGCTCCCTTAGCATGCTAAATGTCATTGAGAATGATGCTTCCAGCCTCTCTTCTCGGACTCTGTGTGAGTCCCTGGTGATTGTGCACTATATGAGCCCCGGGCACATGCCCTTGGGACTTTGGTGTCGGATCCCAGCACGCACGGCGTTTTGCATTGTGTTCCCCTAGCGTAAGATATTACGCAGTACGAGAGAACCTCTCGTAAGAGAACGTACTCGGTTACTAACGTAACCTCGGTTCTCTCTAGAGAGGGAACGAGTACTGCGTATCTTGCCATGCATGCAGTACGCTGGTTCGCTTCAGCTATGAAAACCAGAGTATATCAGCCCATCGAGCCGTATTTATAAGGCTAGGCCACGCCCGTTGCGGCGGGAGCGTGACGCAATGGGCGCGAAGCGCCCTCATTGGACTGTCACTGAATGGCCTCTCTCGATAGGCTGCTGCACTTGCCACAGGCCAGCCAATAGGCGCTCTAAGCTGCCTTGCCTATGTCTGCTTGCTGTTGCAATGTGTTTTGCATTAATACAAAATTAAGGATAATTTTTTGGCTTCAATATCTCGAGGAAAAGAGGTTTTCCCCTAGCGTAAGATATTACGCAGTACTCGTTCCCTCTCTAGAGAGAACCGAGGTTACGTTAGTAACCGAGTACATTTTCATTTTAAAAATATGAAACATTATTGATTTGTATTGACATTTAACAAACAGAGAAAGGGTTGTGTCATTTTATTTTATTGTACATATAGTGAAGAGAATGTTAAAATTAATATAAAAATATAGGCTATATATATTTTAAAGTATATCAAATAAAATTACACAACCCTGTCTCTTTTTGTTAAATGTCAGTTTTAATGATCAATAATATCTAGCCTAAAAGGTATAGAAGCTACAATGAGAAATAAAGCAAACAATTCAGTCAAACATAAGTAAGCTCTCTAATAGGCTACAAAGTTAAAGTTAAATAGCCTAAATATATAAAATTATGAAAACTCACTTTGCCCTCAGCCAAAACGATTTTTTGCCATGGAACAAACTATAGTTTAATGAGACCAAAGATCGACTTATACACAAGATTAATTATACAGTACATCAAGTTTATCCACGAGACATCAGAGCCAGCGGCAAACGTCAGAAGCACTAGCCGAGGAAAAGCTGTTCCAGTTGGGTTTAATGAGCGCTGAGCGCCCGGTGGACGTTACGCACAACTCCGAAAACGTCAGAGACTTTTTTCAAATAGGCGTTATCTTTATAAATAAACCACAGATTTGAGCTTTAAACAACTACATTCTCACCTGAAACACTGTTAAAATTACATTTCATGACACAATAACAGTAGTATTTTGATATTACGCAGGTTTTCTCCTCTGCTATTGTCGCTTGCTGGTTGGTGCAAGATGCATTCTGGGATACCTGACTGTCTCAAGTCCGCACAAGTCACCTCTCGATGCATCCTTGGTAAACGGGGCGGATCAAGAACACATCCGGGGATTTGAACTGGACTTGGCTAGATGTGAACTTTGAATTGGAACAGTACTTGGGCAGTGACTGATGACGTTTCACAAGTCCACAAGAACACAAGTACAGACAAAAACGCATATTGAGAAACGGCCTATGTGTTTTTGGTTTAGTCCTGTGACCCAGTTTTCCCTGTCTGTCTAATTAGTCATCTCCTTCACATGTGTCTTGTTAATTATCAAATTAAGTTCCTTTTGTTTGCTCTGTGTATTTACACCCTGTGTTCTCCCTCAGTCTTCGTCCGTTCTCGTAAATGTTAGGTCTGGTTTTCTCCTGGTTCCTGTGTTTTGTCATTAAAGACAAGTATTATCATCCTCGTGCTATTTCCACTACCACCTTACGTAACATTAATAGATATAAATAAATTTTGGACCATGGTATTAAACCAGCTAACAGCCAGCTCATTTATTGCACACAGAACATTAAATATACAAATACTATAGAAACAAATGTATAAAGGTCTTGTCCCAACAACACTGAATGAAATGGGAACAATTCAATACTGAGTCCATGGTTTGTCATGCTGGCTGTAAAGAAGGTGGCTGTAAAGAAAGCTCATGACAAAGGAGATACTCTAGGAGAATTTTAATAAGAAGCAAAACAATAAACAGGATAATTACTCGATAAAAGAAACAACCACATACAACCTGATTACAAAAATGCAAGACAAAGACCAGGGGCCCGTTTCAATAAGGAGGTTCAACCAACTCTGAGTTAAAACTTGAACTCTGAGTTGACTTACCCTGAGATGGGAAACTCTGAGTTTTCGGTTACAGAACAGCTGAAATGAGTAAGTTCAATCAACTCTAAGTTGACTGACTCTTGAGTTAAGCGCGTGCACCACAACTATAAAAAGCCATTATCAATGGAGCACAGATATTATGAGTCACCATGGTAACAGCGCCAGACAAAAAGAGGTCTGCATATTTCTCACCAGCAGTACGCAAAAAAAAAAATGTAAGTAACACGGCAGCAGCGGCGATCGAGAGAGTTAGTTTGGGAGAAAATAGTTGCTCGAATCAATGCGTAAGTTTACATTTTAATTACTGTTATACAGTGTTGGGTGTAATTACCAAGTAATCTAAATACTGTCATTTAGTTAAAGGGATTACTCTTAATTCTTCTGTAGTATAAAGTAAAATATTATGTCATTGCATTAAATACTGCATAGACTATAGAACATTTCTGTTTAAAACAATAGTGGATTTAACATAACATTTTTAAAAGGTATATTTTTAATGTAACCTTCACTCTCTACACACTTTGGTCAATTCAAGAATAATTCATGCAATTGTATATTGTTAATTTGATAGCATTAAAAGTGCAGTTTTGTCTCTTTTTGTATTGTTCAAGTGGTTGAGGTTGATATGGGATTTAGAAAGTAATTAGTAATAAGTAGACCAATACTTTCTAGAGATAGTAATTATTACATGAATCTAATTACACTGTTGAAGATGTCATTTGTAGTTAGTAATTAATAACTATTTTAGAGTAATACCCAACTGTTATAATATCAGAGGTGAAACTGGAAGAACAGTATGCTATTCAACCTAATTTTAATTTTCATGTAGCCTAGGTGCAATCCTGCAGGCATTAAAAGAACATGGCAGCAGCTGAAAATGAAATATAAAAACATAATTCAATCAGGTAAGGCTTGAGCATATCATGGATGTAGGGTACCTGACTTTACAAATATTTGACATATTAAATAACTAAATAGCATCCAGTGTTTAGCAGTGCAAAAGCATTTTTGACATAGGTCTAATTAACACAATTAAATGTTCATTCTCATTTGACTTCTACTCAGCCAACAGAAAGAAGGAAGAGGCTCACAAAGATGGAGATGAAGATGCAGAGGAGATGGAGATGCAGAGGAGATGGAGATGAAGATGCAGAGGAGATGGAGATGCAGAGGAGATGGAGATGCAGAGGAGATGGAGATGCAGAGGAGATGCAGAGGAGATGGAGATGCAGGGGAGATGGAGATGGCCCTGAGCCTGAATGCTGGAAGGCCAATGGCTGAGGGAATTCCTGGAGGGACTTCATCAGAGCCAGTCACTCCCCAAGATTCAAGTGCCTTCATAAAATGTATAAGAGGTCTACATATGTTATTTTTTATATAGGCTGTTTTTGATATTTCCATATATTTTACTTTGGGTTGGGTTTTTTGTTGCTCCCAACCGATTCTGATGGTAAAAGACAGATAGTCTTTTGGAGCCTCATGTCCCAACAGAACCCCAGACAGTTGTAAGTAGGCTACTCAATACACCAGAAATTATGACAAATAGTATTATAAAATGTGCTCAATCAAATGCTCATCTTTACAGGGCGATGGGGATGAAGAAACAGTTTCTGCTGCCACAGAGAGGCCTACTAGGAAATGTTAATATTGTCTACACATCAAACAATCTACACATTAAAATTTCTTCACATTATTTATGTAGAGTAGCCTATAGAATTTAAGTTTAATTCTAAGTATAAACGGATATTCTTATCTCTCCCCCTGTCCCCAGAGTGTGGAAGAACAGCAGGAGGAAGGTCCATCAACTTCTGGTGCACAGATAAACACAGTTCAGTGATTTTCAGTGAATGCCACAGTTTAATTCTGTAGAATGTGTTTAGAACTACATGATGTAACTCTAATCTACTGTATTTTCAGTTGCCAGTTAAGAAGTTATATTGACTTCATCTTGTTTAAAAAAAAAAAAAAAAAAAAAAACAGCAATAAATAAATGTACCGAAAGAATGAATGAGGTGTTTAAACACCGCTTCCTCTTTAAAAAAGGGGAGGAGACCGAAATAAACTCTGGGTTTACGAAAGTAAACCTGCTCCCGACCAGGTTAGGTTCACAGAGTAAGTTACCATGGTAACTGACTCTGAGTATAAGTTACCTCTCTTTCAGAAACGGGCTTGACTTACCCTGCTTTCTCAGGTTTGACTTACCTCCCATTCTGAAACAGAAAACCCAGAGTTTCCCTCATTTCAGGGTTAACATACTAAGAGTTTTCACTTAACCTCCTTTCTGAAACAGGCCCCAGAAGCTAACTGAGTGTATAAATAGACAGAGAATTGAGGACCTAATAAACAAGACACACCTGAACAGAACACAATAAATTAGAAGCCATGGATACAAGCCGGGAGCCACCCATAGAGGGGCGGCTATGTCACGGTGTGGGTTTTACATACATCAATGTTGTCTCGTCTGTCACGTGTTTCCGTGTTTGTCATGTGATCCTGCCATGTGTCTTGTCATTTGTTAATTGTTTGCTCAGTGTCCACAGGTGTTCCTTGTCTTGTTTATTAGTCTCCCCAGGTGTCTCGCATAAACCACGCCCCCTTGTTATCTTATTTAGCTTGTCTGCTTGTGTATTTATATCTCTGTGTTTCAGTTGTGGTTTGTCGGTCATTGTAGCTGTTTTGCTGTTCCTTGTTCCGTGTTCTGAGTGCTGAGTGCTGAGTGCCGTGTTACGTTGTTCACCCTGGATTATCTGTTTGTTTCATTAAAGTAGTGCTTGCACTTGGATTCTCTCTCCGCTTCATAGCTGCCTCATCGTTACACTATGGGCTTCTCCCTTGACTTTATGCCTCCACGTCCCCCCGATTGCCCGCAAGTTTCTCCTCCTATCTATACGGTAATTTCTCTACTGTGCGACAGAGTCGCGTGTTATGACGCAATCGTTAGCCTATTTTTACAAAAACTGATTCTACGGGGCCATAACGTAAGATACAAGGTAATGGAGCCTTTTATACATTGTCGTGTTTCTTTAGAAATAAACAATGGACAAATGGAGTCTTTAAATGCCTCAGATGTAAAGTTATTCGCTGTCAAAGTGATGCCAAAATGAATGGGAGTCAATGAAATGCTAACAGCAGGTGAAGGCTTGCTAGCCAATGGCGGCCCCCAGGCAGACTTCAGTTTCCGGCTGGTGGATTACCCCCTTGGGATTTCGCGCTCAGCCATTGCGTCTCTGTTATGTGCACGCCACAGATGGTCCGGGCACTGCACTTCCGTGCTTCAGAGTTCCGTCTTTTGCGTTCCGTCAATATTATGTTATTATTTATATATATATATATATATATATATATATATATGTATAATAATGTCAAATGTATATATATATATATATATATATATATATATATATATATATATGTATAATAATGTCAAATGTCAAATGTCAAAAATCGATAAAAAAAAAAAAAATATATATATATATATATATATATATTTTTTTTTTTTTTTGAAAATCGACATTTGACATTTGTGAATCGATTCAGAATTGTCCACGTCCGCATCGCGATGCATCTAAGAATCGATTTTTTTCCCCCACCCCTACTAGACAGAGACACATTGACCTATGGCTAAGTCAAGTCAAGTCAAGTCACCTTTATTTATATAGCGCTTTTTACAATACAGATTGTATCAAAGCGCTTCACAGTGATAACATGAAAACAATATAACAAAGTTTGTTTCTAAAAGATATTGCGTCAACGTCCACCTTAAGTAAGGCAGATCAATAATATTATTGAATATTAAATGTCCCCAACTAAGCAAGCCAAAAGCCAAGGCAACAGTGGCAAGGAACCAAAACTCCATCAGGTGACAGAATGGAGAAAAAAACCTTGGGAGAAACCAGGCTCAGTCGGGGGGGCCAGTTCTCCTCTGGCCAACGAAGGAACAGTGCATGATTCGGGCAGCATTACAAGTCAGATTGGATCGGAACATTTAGAGTATTTTTTGGAAGTCCAAGTATGCACGCCGGTCTTAAGACGAGTTGTTGAGGATCAGTGCCGTCCACCATAGAGAGTCCATATCGCCCGTGTTGAGTCGTCACTTCATAGGCTTTGTGATTGGAGCATCTGAAGTCTCCGTGAGAGGCTGGATACAAACTGGAGCTGACGAACGCCATTTTCTCGGGACTCGCGTCCCGAGATAACAGCAGAAAAGCAAAGGGAAAATAATTAGCGTAGCTGCTGTTCATAATGATGATTTCCACAACACAGGCGTAAATGACAAAACATGAAGACCGTGACTCTTGCGTCCCAAAATCACCCCCCTCCGTCCCCCACTCAACTCAGCCCAGCTTACTGACCTCTACGTCCCTCCTGCTGCTGAGACCTAACCAATTCAATTCCATTCAATTCAAATTTATTTGTATAGCGCTTTTCACAATACATACTGTTTCAAAGCAGCTTTACAGAAAGTGCATTTCAGAAATGTACATAGAAGAATATAGTTAGTTAATCATCATGTATTAATTTAGGGCATAACATATCGCCGGCGTTGAGTCGTCTCTTCACAGGCGTCGAGTCGTCTCTTCACAGGCGTCGAGTCGTCTCTTCACAGGCGTCGAGTCGTCTCATCGCAGGTGTTGGAGCATCTGAAGTCTCCGTGAGAGGCTGGATACAAACTGGAGCTGACGAACGCTATTTACCTCGGGACTAGCGTCCCGAGATAACAGCAGAAAAGCAGATGGGAAATAATTAGCGTAGCTGCTGTTCATAATATTAATGCATTCGATCTGATTCAACAGTGGTATAAAGGGTAAGCATTATGTGAATGCTTGGCTGAAGAGATGCGTCTTTAATCTAGTTTTGAACTGGGAGAGCGAGTCTGAGCCACGAACAGTATCAGGAAGGCTATTCCAGAGTTTAGGAGCTAAATGTGAGAACGCCCTCCCTCCTTTAGTGGACTTAGATATCCTAGGAATGACCAGAAGCCTCGAATTTAGGGATCTTAAAGAACGCGATGGATTGTAGGGCGATAGAAGGTCCATTAAATACACAGGAGCTAAACCATTTAGGGCTTTATAGGTCAGTAGTAGTACTTTGTAATTGATACGGAACTTAATAGGTAACCAGTGCAGAGATGATAGAATCGGTGTTATATGATCATATTTTCTTGACCTAGTAAGAACTCTAGCGGCTGCATTTTGGACTAACTGTAGCTTGTTTATTGAGGATGCAGGACAACCAGCTAATAAAGCATTACAGTAATCTAGTCTCGAGGTCATGAATGCATGAACTAACTTTTCTGCATCAGAAACAGATAGCATGTTACGTAATTTAGCAATGTTTCTAAGGTGGAAAAAGGCAGTTCTTGTAACATATGAAATATGATTTTCGAAAGACAAGTTGCGGTCTAGTTTAACACCCAGGTCTTTTACTGTAGTCGATAAGGTAACAGGACATCCTTCTAAATTAAAGTTGTATTGTAAGAGATTTTGTGGGTAGTTTTTTTGACCAATAAGTAATACCTCAGTTTTATCTGGATTTAATAGCAGGAAATTACACGTCATCCAGCATTTTATATCTTTAAGACATTCTGTCAATTTAGATAAGTTAGTGTATTCATCTGGTCGTGATGAAATATATAATTGAGTGTCATCAGCATAGCAGTGGAAATTAATTCCATGTTTTCTTATAATATTACCAAGTGGCAGCATATATATTGAGAATAGCAGAGGGCCTAACACCGATCCTTGCGGCACTCCATAGTCTACTGACGTTATCTTCGATTTTTCCCCATTTAAACAGACAAAATGGTAACGGTCCGATAAGTACGATCTGAACCAGCTTAATGCCTGTCCCTGAACACCAGTGTAGTTTTGTAGTCGATCCAAGAGTATTTTATGATCTATAGTGTCGAACGCAGCGCTAAGATCGAGTAGAACTAGTATTGAGATACAGCCTTGGTCAGAAGCTAAAAGTAAATCATTTGTAATTTTAACTAGCGCAGTTTCTGTGCTATGATGCGGTCTGAATCCTGACTGAAATGTTTCATATATCTCATTTTCTTGCATGAAAGAGCACAATTGAGCGGACACAGTCTTTTCTAGTATTTTAGACATAAATGGAAGATTTGAAATCGGTCTGTAATTTGCTAAGTTATTTGGATCTAATTGCGGTTTCTTAATGAGAGGTTTTATTACTGCCAGCTTGAATATTTTTGGAACATGACCTAAAGATAAAGACGAGTTAATAATATTAAGAAGAGGCTCTTCCACTACAGGTAACACTTCTTTCAGAAATTTAGTTGGTATTGGATCTAATAAACATGTTGTTGGTTTAGATGCAATGATAAGTTTATTTAGCTCTTCCTGTCCTATAGTTGTAAAGCGGTGTTGTTGTTCTTGAGGGGCGATAATTGAGGCTGAATCATAAGACACCATAGAGGATTGTACATTTACAATTGTGTTTCGGATGCTTTCTATTTTCTCATTGAAGTAGTTCATAAAATCATTACAGCTATACTGTAACGGAATAATTTGCTCGGGTGATGTCTGTTTATTTGTTAGTCTAGCCACGGTGTTAAATAAAAACCTTGGATTATTTTGGTTATTTTCTATTAGTTTGCGGAGATGCTCAGCCCTGGCTGCTTTTAGAGCTTTTTTATAACGTGACATACTGTCTTTCCACGCGATTCTAAAGACCTCTAAATTAGTTTGTTTCCATTTACGCTCTAGGTTACGGCTAAGCCACGCCCCCTCCACTCACTCGGACAAACAGTCAACATTCAGTGACAGGCGCTATGGCAGCTGTCACAGTAGGAGACATTTCACAAGAGGCAATTGATGATTTTTGGAGACTGAAATATTATATATCATCTCGAAGTCACCAAAAGGGCCTTAACTATGCATTGGAGGGTTATATTAATAATTTTATTGTTGAGAAGGTCGATGAAAAGCTTCAGCTCCAGGCAAAAATTTACAGGTCACAGTGTAAACATGATAAACCGCATCTCGTTGCCATCACCATCTCAGACAGCAAGATAGAGGATCAGCATTGTTCATGCACTGCAGTATTTACATGAATCATTCAACACAACATTGCTAACATTTGTTATCTCGGTTATTTACAGATACGTTAATGAAGCTAAGTGACATGTACAACACAGCTTGAAGCTAACGTTAACGTTTTCTAATGTTAGGCTAACGTTAGCCTAACGTTACGTTAGAGATGTTAAAGATAACGTTCAAATACGTTGTTGACTTAGAACAGATGTAGACATCCTTGTTTAATTCTTGTTTAATTTATCCACGTTTAGTTGGTGTTGTGGTCTACCGCATAACTTAATCCAGAGCAGACACCGGCAGACACTTATCTCGGTTGAGATGTGGCTTGGGAAAGGGTAAGAAATACACACCGTCGCCCAGCCTCTCGGGATACCTAGTGTCGGAGTTGCATGTACCCCATGTTTCATTCTATCCTATACTATACATAGAATGGACGGTTAACGCCAATATAGTTGCGTACAACTTAGTTTATTGAACACGACCAACATGGCCTTAACTCTCAGACATCAACACGGAAGCTCAACAGGTGTTACACTCAATACAGTCCGTACTACAACAACACCCATCCCAACATCCTTTCTTTTTTTTTTCAAATTAACTTACAATAACTTAGAAAGGCATTTATATGTTCACTACACTTTGTATTAACTGAATTTGTAATGTCCCCTTAATAACAAAATAAAGTTAAATATTAACCTCATATAAAAAAAAAAAAAAGTGTCTAGTGTCAACTTTTCTGTTCATTTTTTTTTTTTTTTTTTTTTTTTTCACACAGGGAAACTGGAGGTAAGTATTATTGGGTTACTGAACATAGTCTTTAAGGTAGGAAGGTCTGAATACTTTTCTTCCAGACTTTGTGATAGAAACAACAGAAGTGTCCTTGCTTGAGTTTAAGCCTGTCACCCTGTCTCTGTGTACTTCATCAGACTGTCTGTTCTCGGTTTGTCCCATTACTGTGGCCTTGTCCTTCCTGAGGTGTCGACGGTTCCTCCTCAGAATGTTTCCTGAGTCAAGCTGAACTTCATACGATCTGTAGTCCACAGGTTTCATTACAGTTGCTTTCCTCCATGTTTTGGTAGGCTCTCCAGGCTGGACATGAACTCTGTCTCCTTCTTTTAGAGGTTCTAGATCCTTCGCATGTCTGTTATAGTATACAGCCTGACGGTTTCTATTTTCAATCTGCCCTTGTCGTGAGTGAATTACCTTTGGCTGTAGCAGGTTGTCATGCATAGGCATCAAAGTTCTAGTTCTCCTACTGAACAGCCTCTGAGCTGGACTTGCTTTGATCCATTGTGATGGTGTGTTTCTCTGATCAAGTATGGCGAGATAAGGATCCTTTCCATCAGCTTTTGCCTTTTTCAACAGTCGTTTTGCAGACTTTACGGCTGATTCTGACATCCCATTGCTCTGTGGGTATGCAGGTGAAGATGGTTTGTGTTTGAATTCCCACTGTCTACTGAACCTTTTGAATTCTTCAGAAGTATATTGTGGTCCGTTATCTGAGATAACAACATCCGGTATACCATGTCTTGCGAAGTGTGCTTTCAGCTTATGGATGACAGTGGTGGAATGTGTGTCAGTTAAGTAGTCAAGCTCCCAGAAATTAGAGAGGTAGTCAACAGTGACCAGGTAATTTCTGCTATCTAAAGTGAATATATCAGTCCCTACTTTAGATCATGGACTACTGGGTAGTTCGTGGTCTGCAAAAGCCGCTTTCCGACCGGAGGGACTTTTGCAGTTCCTAGAACCTAACGTTCCTATAACCCTTTTTTTCGCGTGTTCCGACCGGACTAAGTTGGGGATTTTTTAGTTCCTCAGACCGTAGTTCCTATAACTCTTTCAGTACCTAGTCTAGAGCGAGGACTTTTTTAGTTCCCTTTCCCTAGGTCTACGTTGATTGGTTCAACTTATAAGTCACGCCCACTGTCAACACATTTTCTTCACTGTCTGTTGCAATTCGCCTATGTAGGCTATGCTAACTCATAACTTAAGACAAACATAACGCATTCAACCAGCTAATTGCTAATGCTTGCTAAACTTACCCGTCGTTTTGTTTGCCTCCTGCGCTCTGCTCTTCTATCTTCTTCCATCATATTATTTAAGATCATATTACGCTGGAGCCTTCGTCTTCTGTGTTTCTCTGTACAGAACTCAAGATCTTTAAACGCCGCCGTTCGTACTCGTTATTAAGGTCCCGGCAAGGCAGAACAGGAACATTCCGATAGCCTCCTCCACGCTGGTTTGTTATTGTTGTATGTGGCGCCGCCGCCGCCGTGCTTGCGTCACTCCCTTACCCCTCCTACCAGTTACTATGGCCACTTGGCCAGTGCGAACGCAAACAGCAAAACCGAGTTTGGGGGAGAGTAGTTCTTAGAACTGTTTAGAAGTGGACAGTTCCTATAACTAAGTTCCTGTAACTACTTGGTCGGAAAGCGGCTAAAGTCTCCTTCTGCTGTTTTACATCCATAGACCTGCAGATGTCACATTTTTCTATGAATGTCTTTATCTGTTCATTCATCCCCGGCCAATACACACATTCTCTTGCCCTTCTTAGACATCCCTCTATGCCCAAATGTGAGGAGTGAATGCGCTCTACAATGTCACCTCTGAGTGCGTCAGGGATTGCAACTCTCTCCCCCCTGAAGACAATTCCACTCTGGGCACTCAGTTCCTCTTGAAAGGAGTGATAGTGCGCAATGTCGCTTGGCAGGTCTTTCTTGTTCATTGGCCAACCTTCTTGGATTAATTTAATCAACGCCTGCATTTTTCTGTCTTTGCTTGTTTCCGCTCTGATGGCCTGGAGTCTTTCGTCCTCAATGGGTATGTGCTGGACCATGTTTATGCTCTCAATCTCCATTTCTACTGAACCCTCTAATGCAGGGGTCCCCAACCCCCGGGCCGCGGACCGGTACCGGTCCGTGGGTCATTTGGTACCGGGCCGCACAGAAAGAATAAATAACTTACATTATTTCCGTTTTATTTATTCACATTTACCTGTTCACATATCGTGTATTTTGCGCGCTCAAGTTTGTTATTTCAAATGTAGGCGCGCGGTATGCGCGCTCATAATGGAAGCGAGGCGCCCGTTTTATCCAAGCGTGTCCGCGCCACATCGAGATAAAAACATCTCAACTTTTCAGAATGCCGCAAGCGCACTGTAAGTCACGTGACAAGAACCAACCAATCATCTTCCACACTGTAAACTGCTGCACTAGTTACTAGTAAAAAATATTTTTACTAAAAATATTAATGCTCACAACTGATTCCTTGTTAAATCCATCATTGTTTATACAGAATTTTTATAAATGTGTATGTGTTTGCTATTTCTGGTGTTTTATGACCACTTCAGTTATAGTCTAACCTCAGACAAATACAGAGCCGTTGCGCAGGAGAGATAAGTTAGTTTCACGGCAGAAGCTCCGTTTACTGATGCTTGGGCCAACTTTTCGTAAAATATAATCAAACTGGTCCTTGTCCACTCTGAAATAGGCTTTGAACCTCCCATTGTCCAGGCGGAGCTCCTGAATCAGCTGGTGAAATTCCCCATGGTTTTTGCGTTTTTGTAGTATCGGTTGCACGGTCTTGCACCCAAACACTGCAGCGTTTTTTTTTTTACTCTTCTTAGTAAATAAATCTTGAAACAGAGTTACAGCAAGGGTTTTTCGGTGGTGGAAATCCATTGCTGAAATTTCCTTGCTGTAACGGAGAGCGCAGCTGATGGTTGCTTAGCAACGACAGACGCCTCCGGAGTCCAACCTCGCGCCTAGCGTTTTCTACGCGTTTTTAGGAGCACCTTAAAGGCCGGTCCGTGAAAATATTGTCTGATATTAAACCGGTCCGTGGCGCAAAAAAGGTTGGGGACCGCTGCTCTAATGCATGTTCAGGTAAGTATGCACGGCTCAGCGTGTCAGCTAGCAACATGCTCTTCCCTGGAATGTACTTGACTTCAATATCATATCTCTGCAGTCTAAGTAAAATCCTCTGCAGGCATTTTGGGGTGTTCAACAGGAGTTTTCTTACTATATTTTCCAGTGGCTTGTGGTCGGAATGTACCATAACGTGTCGCCCGTATGTATACTGATGAAATTTTTCCATACCGAAGACAATGGCCAAACATTCCTTCTCAATTTGGGCATAACCCCTTTCTGTTTGAGTTAGTGCTCGACTTCCATAAGCAACTGGTGCGCCCTCCTGAAGTAAAGCGGCCCCCAACCCAGTCTCTGAAGCGTCGCACTAAAGTGTCAGTGTTTCATCTGGGTTGTAATATTTGAGAGTCGGTGCTTTTGTGATGGCGTTCTTGAGCCTTGTGAATGCCTGCTCTTGCACCTCTGACCATTCCCAGATACTGTCTTTATGTGATAGCTGTCTCAGTATCTCACAACCATCTGACAGGTGATCACAAAATTTCTAGAGATAGTTTACCATCCCCAGGAACCTTTGGACACCTTTAATATCTTTTGGACGAGGCATGTCTCTAACTGCTCGTACCTTTTCGGGGTCGACTCTGAGCCTGTCAGCGGTAAGTAAATGTCCGATGTATGGAACCTTGCTCCTTCTCAGTTGAAACTTTTCTGCGTTCAATTTGATGTTTGTCTCTCTACATCTGTTTAGCAGTGCTCTCAGTGTGGTGTCGTGGTCCTGGTTGGCTCTTTCTAATGTCTCACCCACTCCTGTGATGAGGATGTCATCCGCGATGACATAGATACCTTGCAATCCCTCCAGAGCTTGGCTTAGCTTCCTCTGAAACACCTCTGGTGCTGGGCTGATGCCCATTGGCATCCTCAGCCATCTGTATCTGCCATACGGTGTGGCAAATGTGGTCATATAACTTGATTTCTCATCAAGGTTCACATGCCAAAAACCGTTCCTGACGTCACACACAGTAAAAACTTTTGCTCTTGACAAGTCTGGCAGTATGTCGTCTATTGTCGGCAATGGAAAGTGACATCTTTTCAGAGCTCTGTTGAGTGGTCTTGGATCTATGCATATCCTGAGTTTACCTGATGGCTTCTTGACAATAACAAGACTGCTAATCCACTCTGTGCTGCAGTCCACTGGTGTGATGATTCCTCTTCGTTGGAGATCACTCAGCTCTGCTTTGAGTGGTGCCATCATCGCAACAGGAACCCGTCTCTTTGGCAGTTTTACTGGAGTTACTGTAGGGTCGGCTTCAATCTCGTACCCACCCTCCAGACATCCATCACCCTGGAACACATCTGCATAGTCTTTTTTAATATTGTCCATGCTCCACATATCATCTTTCATCTCCTCAGTGACGATGCTATCGACAGCCAAGATGTTTTCATACTGGACTTTCACCAAATTCATGGCTTGTACTGCCCTGCTGCCCAGTAGCAGCACTGCGAACCCCTCATCTACAACCATGAATTCTAAACGGTACAGTTTCTTGTTTCTTGGATTCCTCAATTTAGCGAAACATTTCCCCAATGGCTGTAGTGTGCTTTTATTGTACATCACCAGCACTTGCTCAGTCTTTTCAATTTGTGTGTCTGGGTTTAACAAGTTGACAGGTATTATATTACAGCTAGCTCCACAATCTAACTGAAACTTTACCTGTTCTTTTCCCAGGAGCATGGCAGCAAACAGTTTTGAGGGCGGTCGCTGTTTCTCCGTCCTCACTGTGTTCACCTACTCTACTGTTACACACAAGATGTCCTCATAACTTCCATCATCTGACTCCGTAATGTTATGCACTGTCTTTCCTGTCTGTATTCTTGTTCTGCACATTGTGGCAAAATGATTGTCTTTTCCACATATTCTGCACTTTTTACCATAGGCGGGACATTTTTGTTTATTTCTGTCATGTATTTTCCCGCAAAATTTGCAGTTTACCGTGCTCTTACTTGTCTCTCTTGTCTCTTTTCACACAAACTGTTTTACCGCGTGCACCTCCTCCGTCACTCGTCCTTCAATCATGCTGTTATTTTCCCGCGACAGCTCTGTTGCTCTGCAGATTTGCACACATTTCTCCAAAGTCAAATCTTGCTCCCGCAGAAGTCTCTCTCTCAAAACAGAACTGAATATGCCGCAAACAATTCTATCGCGGATGAGAGAGTCTTTGATCTGGCCGAAATTACACGTGCTAGCAAGCATTCTTAAGTCCGTTACATATCTGTCAATGTTCTCATCAGAGGCCTAATTCCTGACAAAAAACCGGTACCTTTCAACTGTCTCGTTCACTTTTGGATTACAATGATCATCCAAAGCACTTATTAAGCTGCTTACTGTCCGATCCGGAGACGATGCGGGAACCAGGGTCTCGCACAATTCTCTTCCCGTCTCCCCAATGAGATAGCTGAACACTTTTAGTTTTACGGCTTCACCAGCGTCCGCCAACGTGAGATCCATATACAGCATGAACTGTTCTTTCCACGTTTTCCATGATTTCGCCAGATTAGTTGAATCTAGGCAAAGGGGTGGTGGTGGTCTCAGCCCCAGTGAATTCTCCATCCTCACTGGAATTCTCCAGTTCTCCGCTGTCTCTTCTATACTCTCTCCGTCGACGTCTCTCGTTACTTTAATCTCTGTGCTTTTACTCTTTATACAGCACCGCTGCCACCATGTTTCATTCTATCCTATACTATACATAGAATGGACGGTTAACGCCAATATAGTTGCGTACAACTTAGTTTATTGAACACGACCAACATGGTCTGAACTCTCAGACATCAACACGGAAGCTCAACAGGTGTTACACTCAATACAGTCCGTACTACAACAACACCCATCCCAACACCCCATGCACACCGTTTGACCATTTTAAACTTAAAATGACAAGAAAAAACATAAAAACGAATGAAAACTGACTAACTATAATGCATTTCAATGGACGTAGAAGCAGAGAATGTCCGAGTGTATTGGGTTAGCTATGCGGACTGTGATTGGCTCATCGCGTTTGGGGGCGTGGCTTAGCCATATGTCAATTAGTTCCGGAGTGCCATGCATCGAGCTTGTTAATTGTCCCAGTGGACTGGTATTACAGCACAGACCAGCATGCTGTAGTTGTGAAGGCCATTTCCCTTGTTATGGCTGCTAGTTGGACAGAGATAAAGTGAACTGGTGCGTTTGTCTCTGCTAACAGATACTATGCAGCTTCAATTTAATTAATCAAAACAGGACATCAAGAACAAAGATGCTCCTGGGACCCAGAATTTGAAGTCACACTCACTTGCAGCCTTACCTTTACAAAGGGAGGAAAGTATTCATCCATTGGTGTGTATTGTTACTAGGATGTCTTAATCATGAGTGTACTGTGCTGTCAGCTAGCAAAAGCCCCCATAGCTGCTTCGGAAACATTTTCTTTGGTGTAAAATGATAGGCCTTTTCATCCAACTAAATGGCTTGTGAAGGGTCCCATTGACTAAATAAGCGGGCTGGATCTCCAGTGCTATGTGCTTTTGTGTACTATGACTGGAATGATGGGACAGAACAGCAGGTTCTCCCTGGCTGATGGCTACGTCTCAACATTCGTGACAGAGATGTATCAACCAGTGGACGAATTAGATGGTCTGACATCTGATAGGTGGAAGCAGTGAGGATGAATATATTTCGAAAATCATGTCATTGTAAAGATGTGTAGCTTTACAGATCAATACCATGCTTAAACCACTCTCTGCCTCACACACACAAATACACCTTTAAGACTATCAGAGTGTGCTCTCAGTAGAGAAAACCCCTTGTAACTGTTATGAATGCTGTCATCAATCAGAGTGTATTGGCTTTGTGTGTAATAACTCCAGTTCCACTCATTTTTGCAGCAATGGCCTCAGTCACTGTGGTTCTACTCTTCTCTAATAGTTTAGGCCTCCAGCCACAGCTGATTCCCCACTTACAGGTGTCAGACTCAATCTTCAAGGCTGCTATGATGCATGGGTGTGATATATAGTAAACTGATGAAGGGGAACATAATAGAAATAGCTTTCTGGACACTTAAATCACTCTCAGAGTTTGGTGTGTAAAGGTAAAACATTCTTTGTGTGTTTACTTCGATTTTAGTGTAATGAGGGTAGTGGGGGATCTAGGGTGAGCGGATATTTGGAGATTTACCCAGACATTTGAATTAGTAAGGGGCATTCCTTTGATTAAATATTTAAATAGTGGTATATGATATCAGTGAGGAGTCATTTTTATGAAGATAATCTTTCTATATTGCTGAATCCGATAACTTTAGTCTCAGTGTCATGATTCTGCCATCATGTCCGTCTTTTTCTAGTATTGCGGCAGGATCATGACAGACCCATGTTCTGTGTGCAAGCACATGGCCTTGTGTTTTGGTCATGTGCTTGTGTTGTCTCGTTTCCAGTCTCCGCCCCCCTTGTTATCCCTGTCTTGTCATCATTGTATAATTAGTATCACCTGTCTTGGTCATTAGTGTTCCCTATGTAATCCCTGTGTTCTCGCTGTCTTTTGTCGGTTCATTGTCTAATCAATGTTGACTGTCTAACCTTGTCAAAGCCTTGTGAAACCTGTGATACCTGTCTCGAGTTCCATGTTTATCGTTCGAGTTGTGAGTTCCTGTTGTAAGTCGTGTTTGAAGTAGTATCAGTTTATCCTGTCTTGTTTTTGCCCCATCGTGGGTTTTTGCTTTCTGTTTTATCATCATTAAACCTTGTTTGAGTTACTCGCTGTCTGCACTTGGGTTCGTTCCTCACCACATCATAACACTCAGTCACTCATACACTAAAGACCCTGTTATTACTCACAGCGAAGCTCTTTGTCATTCTTTGCTTAGGGGTAAAAAGAAGTTACCTATATCTTTGTACTGGTATACTGTTGGGGAACATCACAACGCTGCCTATGCTGCTGGGAGATGCGTTTTGATGATCTTTACTGTATTACACATGAAAAAAAAAAAACAGTGTCACTTTCAATTAGAAGTACAACTTTAATTTATACGCTACTTTGGATGTGAGTCTTGTGTAATCAACCCGGAACTAAAGTGTGAAGTGTGAAAGAATGATTCGTTTAAGATTCGAACATAACTACAAAGAAGGCAGGACACACATGCTTATAAATCGCCACAGACCAATGGTAATTTGAAGGTGTTTACCAGCCAGTGTCAGGGTTCTGTCACTTTGGTCTAGTTTATTCTTGGTTTTGTGACAGAGCCCTGACTCTACTCTATTGTCTTGTGTAAGCGCACGGTTTAGAGCAAGCTCGAACAGTGCTCTCAATCTGTCCATGTGAATTGACGTGGTGTTCGAAACCCCAGCACTTCTGTCTAGTTTGGATTTGGTTCTATGTCGGGATTCGGATGTTCATGCTCTGTGTGTTTTGTCTTCTGTTCTGAGCGCAAGAGGTGAGCATTCGCTGTTCCCGTGCGCTCTGTCTTGTGTGAGAGTGCGGTCTCGAGTCTGCTCGGGCCGTATACTCTTCTGTCCGTGTTTTGTGTTGCATGCGGTTTATGTTTACATCATCGGTGGCTGTTTTTTTCAGTGGCTGCTTGCTTTCTTGTTGTCATGTTTTGTGTGAACTTATGAGTGTTCTCATTACCTGCGTGTTCATGTCTCATTTTGTGAGCACATGGCTTGTGATTGTTTTCACTGGCCATGTGCTTGTGTTTTAGTCATGTTTGGTGTGAGCACATGGCTTGTCATCCATAGCTGTGTCCCAATGTGAAGGCTGCATCCTCCGAAAGCCGTATTTGAAGGCCGGTTGGCCGTATTTGAAGGCCGATTGTGTCAAAACGGCGCGACGAAGGATGTCCCAATTCAAAGGCTGCACCCTCCGAAGGTCGCATTTGAAGGCCGATTGAGTCACCGCGGCGGATGAAGGCTGTCCCAATTCAATTCTGCATCTTCCGAAGGCCGTATTCGAAGGCCGGTTGCGTCATTGCGGCGCGACGAAGGCTACCCTGATTCAAAAGCGACGCCAAATGCACCCTTCGTTTCCCCGTGAAAGAGAGGATACATAAATGGATCCTAAGCGGCCTATCCTACCCCATAAGTCATAGCGCTGGTGACGACAGCATTTTTATTTAAAAAAAAAAAGGCGGCCGAGAGTTCGGTGGTGGACGGCAAATTCACATATAAATGTAAAAGTATTATGTTTTCATTTACTCAAATAGCTAGAGAAACCAGAGTTAAAAGCTACAAGTTTTTTTTTTCTTATTTATCTTAACTCATTCGTCACCATTGCGTGGCTTCATTTGTCATGTGGAAACGCGAAAACGAAAAAATAAATTTCTGTACATTACTTCTTTATTATTCATAATTTTTTATTATTTTATGCAACTATAAATGTGTAAATAAAATAAAATTCATGGCTCTGGACATTGTTTATTTTTGTAATGGTATCTGAGTGTTTGCAAGGTTGATACATTTAAACTATATACTTTTGTGTAGTTTAATGTAAAACAATGCTTGTTGCTGTCCTGTGAGGGAAAAAAGTAGGCTACTTCACATTTGTACGTGAATACTTAACATTTGTACGTAACAAAAACTTAACGCAGTATGAAGTTCTTACATTCCCCCACTGGTTATTTTGAAAATTAAAGTAACAAAATGTAGGTCTATTGTCACAATATTAACAAATTGTTGCTAACTACAGCTGCGTCCTATATCAAAGTGCGCATCTGAAGCGCTCGGACCGGTCTAGCCTAAGGAGGATTGTTCTTGTCGCCTAGCAACTGTGACTGACAGCTGCCGATAACGAGCGGGAGTAACGTTACGTTTGCACTGGACTTTTAATATTCAACTGGTTTTAAATATTCAAATAGGGTTGACAACCTGTATAAATATATTCAACATGGTCCATTTCTGTACACAATAAAAAGAATACACTAGCCTACAAAAAAGCATCAAGGTACGATATAAATGAACATTTGAATATATATAGGCCATATATGTGCCTATATGTATGTTTTTATTTTATTTTCATATTTCATTACATTATTTACGTAAGTTAACACCCAATACTTGAATAGTTTAAAGTGTAATCTGGCCATTCAGGATGCAGCCTCTGAATAGGTACGCAGTAAACCAGCTCTGGCTAACTCTTGGCTAAGCCGAAAACATGACTCGGCGGCGCCGGGGCTGAAACATCCTCCCATGTCCTCCAGTAAAATATAAAACAAAAAAATGACAATAGCCAATTCTGGCTCCATAGCTGTTTACTCAATTTTATCAAATGAATGATCAGGATGGCAGCTGTACTCTCGCACCGTTGCTTGGCGCCAGGAGCGGTAATCGGGAACACCTGGTTGCGCAATTAGGAAATCCTACGAAGGCTACATGGTGCGTCCTTCGAAGGACGAATAGGCTGCAACCTTCGAAGTCCGCGGCCTTCGAAGGATGCAGCCTTCACATTGGGACACAGCTACTGTTTTCTTGTGCTCTCCTCTCTATAGTCTAACCCTGCCCATCTTGTTACCTGATTATTGGTTCATTTTCCCCACCTGTCCTCCCTCATTACCTGCCTTCTTTGCTCCCTATTTATCCTCCTTGTTTTTGCAGTCCTGTGCCAGAAAACCATCAGCATGGCCAGCTATCATGAGATACCTTAAAGAAACAGACTTATTTGAT
Source organism: Rhinichthys klamathensis goyatoka (assembly GCF_029890125.1). Classification (NCBI taxonomy): domain Eukaryota; kingdom Metazoa; phylum Chordata; class Actinopteri; order Cypriniformes; family Leuciscidae; genus Rhinichthys; species Rhinichthys klamathensis. Next base: position 6,090,012 of record NW_026606584.1, read on the forward strand.
CGAATTTAAGAATAACTGAGAATATATATATATATATATATATTTTGTAGAAATCCGCATTGAAGCTCCACACCCCAAACAGTTGGTGGCGGTAATGCACTAAATTGGTATGCCAATAAAAGAAGAAGAAGTCCTGTGCCAGATCGTTGTCATATGTCTACCATTAAATGTTTTTCCCCTCTCTGGGTAGGTTTTGTTTGTGTTTTATTTTATTATATTATTAATTATTCATAAAGAGTCCATCTCTGCAAGATTGAGTCCTCGCTTCATCCCTTTACCCAGAGCAAACGTTTTCTGAGAGTTCACTTTGGCAAGCTGTTTCAAACTCTAGAAATTAACTCCAAATAAACTTAGTTTTGGCCCAATTTTGTTCAAAATGATGTCACATTCTCTGATTCTTCGATTTCGCTTGGAGTATATTGGGGCCGGGAATCATTTTGACCATGCTTCAATATTCGACGCTTTAGGCACCCTTTAGCGTCAGTTACATGACACGATCCTAGGGCGTCATCTTGCTGACGCTTTACCTTTAACGTCAGTTAGATGACGCTATCTAAATGCCTAAAGCGTCGAATATTGAAGCATGGTCAAAATTGTCATTTTAGTGACGCCTTGGGGTGAGAATGCGTTGGAAATAACCTGTATTTAGTGATTAGTGTTTACAGTGTGTATGATTAGCAAAAAAACAACCTTTTTTTAGTTTGCTTTTGCTCAGTTTTCATGTCTTGTTTTCTCTTTTAGTTTCATGGTCAGTCTTCTAGGTTGTTAATTAGTACTGTCATCCTAGTCACCTGCCTGTTTGTCACCATAGCTACTGATTTGATTTGAGTATTCTGTTCAGGTGTGTCTTGTTTATTATCTTGTTATCTCCTTGGTTTGCATGTATATTTAAGCCTTCAGTTTTTGTCTGTCCCTTGATTTGCGTTGTTGTCAGCCCGATCTCATGAAAGTGCGTATCTATACCACGAATTAAATTTTTTCGTGTCATTTATACGCCAAAAGTAGTTTTTGCGTGTTTATGATACGCAGTTTTTCGCGTGCATATGATACGCATTATTTAGCGTGTAATACGCACGCACTCCCCATCCCTAATCCTACCCAAGAGATTACAGTGCGTAGCATATGCACGCAAAAAAACATTTTTGGCGTATAAATAGCACGATAAATTAAATTCGTGGTATAGATACGCACGTTCATGAGATCGTGTTGGTTGTTGTTTGATGTCAGTGTGTTTGTGGTTGAGTTATTTTCCTCTTTATTTTTTTTGATTCCTGGATTAAAGATTCACTTTGAGTATCTCCTTCATCGTGCGCTTCTTCACAGCCACTGACCGTGAAAAATAAAAATGTATTAAAAATTGTGGAAACGGACGATTACATGCATATCTCAATAACTTCCAAATAATTATCCCCATGCAAAATTATGCATTGTACTAATCATCGCTTAAGGTCTTTGCTTAAACAAACATTTTTATTCACTGAACATATTTAATTGTGCTCAGTCAATCTATCAAGTCGAAGTGAAAAATCTGTGTTGGGTGAACAAGTCCTACATCCAAAAAACTGTATACGCATGGTATTAAGAATTAAAATGCGGATACCCGAGAGAGCGAGCAGAGCCAAACAAGCCAGTGCTGAAGTAGACTGAAACAAACAATCCCAAGAGAATACAGATAATCATCATCACAAGTTTCAAGACGTTATGGTGAGTATTGAGCACTGAAATTATTCTCCAAAATTTTGCTTTATGGACCTGGTATACAGTTTTAAAGGCATCTTGTAGAATCCCGAGTTTATGCATTCATTGGTTTCATGATCATGTTCTCCTGGTTACCACATACTTGTCTGATGGTAGCCAATAGTTTTATTTTCCTCATGCCATATGTCTAAAATACTGTTCTGTCGACTTCTGAGATATAATCTGTGTGATGTGCGCCATGTGACCGCTGAACACAGTGCTGTGTTATGTGCACACTGCGAGCCTTAGTGATCAATTCCAATTTATTGCTATTGCTTTTATTTTTTAGAGGTATAGCTGTTCACATTGTTGTTTTAAATGACCCTATACTGACTCACATGCACAAAAGAATGATAAAAAGATGTTACGCAGCAGCACACTGTCAAACAGAAGTAAACAGGCTTAAAGTGATTACTTGTTTATTATCAAACGCCTCAAGCTCGTGATTTTCTTATTAATCCATTCATTTATAGCTCATCTCAACTTTAAGCAGTCCGAAAAAGCTGGATATATTTACAAACAACACCAAAAAACGATAAAGCAAAATCTACATCAACTGATAAAAGTCTTATCGTCATTATATAAATAAGTAACTGCAGGGGAACTTTGTGATTAATGTTAGTTTTTATGTGTAGGTTTTTAATCTATGCAGTGCCCCTTTTGAAAATTTTCTTCACCACATCAAGACATCCTGCTGGAGACTAAGACTTCTTGAATGTATTCAGTGTTTTTCCTTATTTAAATTAGGTATTTTCACTAAATATCCTGTGTTGGGATTGATTTGTTATTAAAGTAATGTGATAAAATGTCAACCATATTGCCTGTGTTCTGTATTTTGCTTAATATATTTGTTTCATACTTTTTTTCTTGCTACAAATATTTAATTGGACCAACAACTAATTTTCTCCAAGATATTTTTTTCTGATTGAGCCCATGTTAATAGACTGTTGCCACAACTGATAAAATTCAATTAGGCCAATTGAAAAATTTAGGTGTGACCAGTCACTAGAAATTTGAGTTGAAGAGGTCTGAAATGTTTTACAGTGTGAATAAGTGCCCTGAACGAAGATGGGATCATGTGTCTAATAGATTTAGCTTTCCCCATTTATTATAGGTCTCTTTGATTGTCTCCCTTTTTGCATTTGTTTGTAAGTTAGAAGGCTATTACAGTTATGGGAAAAAATTTGTCAAAGTTTGCAAGGTTCTTGGCACTTCACCCTATAAAAGGGGGTTTAAAACAACTGAAAATGTCCAGAGTCATGACTTCATGATTGCCATTAAATTCATCAAACAATCTATAACTTAAAGTTTATCAGTTTTGTCTCTGAAACATTCTGCTTATATCTGGATGGAATCATAGTAAACACCAAAGTCAAATTAACACTGCTAATTTCTTTAGTGTTGTCTACAGACCAGAGCACTGTGACAATTTAAATGAGCTTCCAAGCTGTAGAATAAACTGTAATATGCAAAACAATTATTCAAAACAACCTCTGAAGTGTAGAGGAGGGGTATGACTGCAATTTTATTAGTGAAAAGCTTTACAAGGACAACAAATTTAAAAAAACATTCACGAATTAAGCCCCAGAGGCTCACCTACTGTTGAGGGCAGTAAAAACATGTGCAAAGCCGTTAGTATGTTGACACACTGTGTGATTACTGAACAGGCATCTGCTGGCAGAGATCAGTGGTATGTGGAACATTAAAACAGGTAACAAATAGCAACCATTAAACAGACTGCAGGAAGAAAAAAACACAAAGGACATAAAGAAAAAAGAGGAATAATTAAAATATGAAACACAGGGACTGTGTGGGAAACAAAGATGGAAATGCAGTAAAAAAAGAAGTGGACAAAGGCATCTATCCATTGCTTCTGGGAGGAGGAACAAGACGGACCAATCCCCCTTCCTACAGCATTCTACGTCATTTGTGTGGTTTATAAATGGTGCTCTCAATAAGCCTTTCAGTCTAAACGAATCATAAAGCAACAGAGAGCAGAGTGGAAAGCAGTACATTAACACAGGCCTGCGGCCCTAAATCTGTTTCAATTAGATGACACTTTCAATATTGTGCATCTGATTTTCGAGATGTGGAAATATCTTTTTTATGCACGGAACACTGCAAAAGCAATCTCCCTTCCCTTCTACATACAATATCCCTTTTAGGGAAATTTTGAGGGATGATTGTAATTTCATGGAATTAGGTGAATTTTCAGCCCGACAGTGATTTGCAACAACAGTAGCTGGAGTAATATAAAAATAAAGCAGAGTTATACTTAACGCAATGTGCTGTTTTGGCCAAGCAGACACAAGAATGGACACATCACACACACCACCTTGGCAAATCGGGGTTTTTTTTTTCTCCCTCTCAAACACATACACATTTCATGTTCTAGCCAATACAACTCCCATCTGAATGGAATAATATCCTCCCCTACGGATGAGGATGTGTCCAGTATCCCCTGCTTTGCTCCTGAAAGGACTGAAGGACTTCGATAATGTGCTGGAGAACAAAGGTAATATTGTAAAACTCTATGAAAGTGATCTGCCTGCAAGAATCTTGTCTATCAATCAAAGACTCTGCGGTGAAGTGCTTTTCAAACAGTAATAAAGAGGCAGTGGTTCTCTCTCTATGGAGGCAAAGGCCATTTCCACATCCAGCATACTGAAATAAGGAGCAAAACGATTATTAAAGTATGAGCAGGGGTGGATGTGTCTATGTCTGGCATGTTGGTCTTAGTGCTGAGAGACATATTAACTTTGAAAACTGAGCCATTCAATTTCAACATTTCCCTTGAGTATACTGTGTGGAATTTTTATGGTGAGAATCTCTCACATCATGAATGTGTTGCTGTTTCTCTGGTTGATGGATCAGAGGTGTTGGATCTTCACTAGACTTTTTTAATATGCCAATACGGAAACTGCAAATTCAGAGCAGCTTCCAAATGGAGTGTAAATGTTAGAAGTCTAAACACAAACAAACACAGATGGTCAGTTTTATGAAACAAAAACACACACACACACACACACACACACACACACACACACACACACACACACACACACACACACACACACACACACACACACACACTTCTGAAATTAGTATATATCATTAACAGTATATACAGGTATTCATTAAACGTATATAATATGGGGATCTCTAAGTGGGTGAGTTGTTTACTTTGTAATTAATCCATCAGTTTACCGTTACAAAACAAAAATATATGTGAATATACCGCAAAATATAATGCAATTTATTACATAATACATTTCCACATATGGGATACTAGTGCTTATGTTTCAATATACTGCAATATATGCATTAACAATGTATGGCTATATACTAATGCATATAAAATTATTTAGAAATGATGACAAAAATAGTGTTACATGTAATATTCATAAAGTTGTATCCTTTATTGTTTACATATATTGCATATGCATGTACCCATATAAATGTAAATATACACTATATTGCCAAACATTTTGGGACATCTGCCTTTACGTAGCCTACATGAGCCTGGTTTCTCCCAAGGTTTTTTTCTCCATTCTGCCACCTGACGGAGTTTTGGTTCCTTGCCACTGTCGCCTTTTTTTTACCTTTGTTGCCATTGGCTTTTGCCTTGCATAGTTGGGGACATAAATGTAACATTTAATTTAATATTCAACAATAATATTGATCTGCCTGCATTGACACCATTATATGAGAACTGAACTGAGTTGGACGATGACATCAAGGTTTTCTCCAGAGGGGCTATATATATTATAAATTAAAGCTTCAGTCCGTAGCTTTTTTTGGGTTAAAAATGATCCAAAATACATATTTTAGAAAATACATAACCAGCCAGTGTTCAAAACTATCTGCTTGCCGTAGCTCGATTCAAAGCGGTAATCTTGTAATAATGTTTTTAATTCCAGTGGTACTGGTGGATTTCCGCGGGAGATTCGAGCATGTTTTTGCGTAGTTTTGCTAGTTAAGATGACATTTTCCGGTGAAACTTCTTATGTTGGTCATACTTCCAAAAAGAATAATCTGTGCTTCTGAATGCCATTAGCCACACCGGCGCGGTGACTGACAGCCTCACAGTCTCCTCAAACATTGTGTTCACCCGCGCTGTGCTGTGTCGAGGGTGTTGAACTACAACTCACAAAAAGTTGATAATTCCGCGAATGACTGCAATTGCAGATTTCGAACAGAGATAGCGACAAAGAGGAAAAACGCCGGACTGCAGCTTTAACTAAATTAATAACTTTTTTACAACAAAAATGAAACATCACTGAACTTATTTAAGCTGGACTGTGACGCTATTTTCTTCTGGAAACAAACTTTGATGCATTATTTTCCTGTCATCTCTGTAAAGCTGCTTTGAAACAAGCTGTATTGTAAACACACATATAAATAAATGTGACTTAACTTGACTTGACATGCACATGAACTTTAATGACATCTTAATCTGTATATGGTTTAATATGGAGTTGGCCTACCCTTTGCAGCTATAGCGCATTTGTGAGGTCAGGCACTGATGTTGGACGAGAAGGCCTGCCTCGCAGTCCCCACTCTAATTCATCCCAAAGGTGTTCTATTGGGTTAAAGGGGAAATGAAGCAGTCAGTCAAGTTTACATAATTTACAAGATGGATTACCACTATAATCAAAAATTATAAAAGAAACATGACAAATGTTAACATATAAAAGAAAAAAGAAACATCGTTATGTCTTTCGAGCGGCAAGGGCGCCGCCATTGTGCAGTATTATAACTGGTGATGTCACGGGGTTGGTTGGCTCTGTGCTGAGTTCAGTAAAATACAGTGAAAGATGCATGTAAGCTGGTCGATCCAGAGAACAACTAACGTTAGGTACAGTCATTGTTGGCTAACAGCTGTAAGCATGAACTAGCTAATGATAACTTAGTGTTTAGCTAGTGAACTTTATTAGTACCAGACAAAAAGACGACGTCTAACGTTAACAAACTGCACATGGAAACATTGTTCGTGATGTCTGCAATCATATTCCTGTCTCTTGTCAACACTATGGTCAAGATCAGCGTCTTGACAGCAGATGGATCGTGCTATCGTGGCGTAATAATCTGTTTGGTTGTAAAATGTATTACCTAAATGAAATGAAATCGAATGTATCGTCCTGTGGAATCATTCATTCACAGACAGCAGAAGATGTTCAACTAATAAAGATCTTCATCGCTGGCAAACAAATTGATAGATTTGCCGATTTGCTTTCACTAGACTGTAGGTCCACGGCCACTTCATCCAACGCTCTTGATGTTCTTAAATCTTCCTGTTACGAGTGTGAATAGAAAGCGCGTAAGTGATTCAGTGCGTGTAGAAAACTGAACAGATCATTCAAACTGATTCGCGAACCGATTTAGACAGATCTGCCAACTTGTTTGATGAAGTCTTTGAACAGAAACGAAACGACAAAAAAAAAGAGTGATTAATTTGTAAATTGACCATCGCTCGTGCCCATAAAAAAAGATACAGCCCAAATGGCCCAAATCTCGTTATATGCAGGGATGCAAACGGCGCACTTTATTTTAATGCAAACATGTTGTTAAATGCGCAGTTTATTCCAAGCGCGCTGTATCTTTTTTATGGGCACGAGCGATGCTCAATTTACAAATGAATCACTCTTTTTTTTGTCGTTTATGTTCAAAGACTTCATCAAACAAGTTGGCAGATCTGTCTAAATCGGTTCGCGAATCAGTTTGAATGATCTGTTCAGTTTTCTGCACGCACTGAATCACTTACGCGCTTTCTATTCACACTCGTAACAGGAAGATTTAAGAACATCAAGAGCGTTGGATGAAGTGGCCGTGGACCTACAGTACAGTCTAGTGAAAGCAAATCGGCAAATCTATCAATTTGTTTGCCAGCGATGAAGATCTTTATTAGTTGAACATCTTCTGCTGTCTGTGAATGAATGATTCCACAGGACGATACATTCGATTTCATTTCATTCAGGTAATACATTCTACAACCAAACAGATTATTACGCCACGATAGCACGATCCATCTGCTGTCAAGACGCTGATCTTGACCATGGTGTTGACAAGAGACAGGAATATGATTGCAGACATCACGAACAATGTTTCCATGTGCAGTTTGTTAACGTTAGACGTCGTCTTTTTGTCTGGTACTAATAAAGTTCACTTGCTAAACACTAAGTTATCATTAGCTAGTTCATGCTTACAGCTGTTAGCCAACAATGACTGTACCTAACGTTAGTTGTTCGCTGGATCGACCAGCTTACATGCATCTTTCACTGTATTTTACTGAACTCAGCACAGAGCCAACCAACCCCGTGACGTCACCAGTTATAATACTGCACAATGGCGGCGCCCTTGCCGCTCGAAAGACATAACGCTGTTTCTTTTTTCTTTTATATGTTAACATTTGTCATGTTTCTTTTATAATTTTTGATTATAGTGGTAATCCATCTTGTAAATTATGTAAACTTGACTGACTGCTTCATTTCCCCTTTAAGGTCAGGACTCTGCGCAGGCCAGTCAAGTTCCTCCACACCAAACTCGCTCATCCATGTCTTTATAGACCTTGCTTAGTGCACTGGTGCGCAGTCATGTTGGAACAGGAAGGGGCCATCGCCAAACTTTTCCCACAAAGTTGGGAGCATGAAATTGTCCAAAAAGTCTTGGTATGCTGAAGCATTAGGAGTTCCTTTCACTGGAACTAAGGGGCCAAGCCCAACCCTTGAAAAACAACCCCACACAATAATCCCCCCCTCCACCAAACATTACACTTTGCACAATCAAGTCAGGCATGTGCTATTCTCCAGGCAACCACCAACCCAGACTTGTCCATCGTATTGCCAGACAGAGAAGTGTGATTCGTCACTCCGGAGAACATGTCTCCACTGCTCTAGAGTCCAGTGGCGGCGTGCTTTACATCACTGCATCCAACGCTTTGTATTGCACTTGGTGATGTAAGGCTTGGATGCAGCTGCTCGGCCATGGAAACCCATTCTATTGAGCTCTCTACGCACTGTTCTTGAGCTGAAGTTTGGAGGTCTGTAGCTATTGGCTCTGCAGAAAGTTGGCGACTGACCCCGCTCTGTGATTTTACGTGGCTGTTATTTTGAGATGCTGTTATTCCCAATTGCTTCCACTTTGTTATAATACCACTAATAGTTGACCATGGAATATTTAGTAGTGAGGGAATTTCACGAATTAGCTTATTGCACAGGTGGCAACCTATCACGGTACCACGCTTGAATTCACTGAGCTCCTGAGAGCGACCCATTTTTTCACAAATGTTTGTAGAAGCAGTCTGCATGTGCTTGATTTTATACAACTGTGGCCATGGAAGTGATTGGAACACCTGGATTCAGTGATTTGGAGGGGTGTCCCAATACTTTTGGCAATATTGTGTATGTACACATATACACACACATTCACAGAATGAGTTACAGCAGATTTCTAGTTCCCAGCATGTTTTGCTTCTGACTGTTAAAGGAGAGTTAATGTTACAATTAAATGTTATTTCATCTGTTTTTGTTAAATATTAATATAGGGGGAGATCTGTTAGTGTTTAATGTTCTATTATTTTGGAATCTAAAAGGGTATTATTTCTGGTATATCTGAGTTTTTGGGGTTACCATTGTGCTGAAGATCTTAACACAGGTGTGTTTGACTTGTGCTATTGTTAATTAGTTATATATGACATAAATATGTGATGTAAATAATTCTAAAAAGAAATTTGTCATATATTTTTCTATATATGTGTCTGTATACTGCATGAGTAAATATATGTTCAATATATTTATACACACGTACATCTATTATGAAGTGTATTACTGAATATAAAATGACATACATTATAATATATAAGTAAATAAGTCACATATGTTTCGATATATGAAAAGCGGCAATTCCTTATGTATTATTCAATATATTGTAATATATTAACACAATATATTATTCTGTATATTTTCAATATACCATTAAATAATTTAATATATTGATCATTCATACAGTATACAGTTGTGGTCAGATTTAATGGTACCCTATGTAAATATGATCCAGATCCTTCAGATTCACAAGTTCATGTTGGTGCTTCTTCTCTTCAGTTCACCCGACTCATTTTCTATAGGGTTCAGTTTAGGGGACTGGGACGGTCATGGCAGAAGCTTCATTTTGTGCTCAGTTACCCATTTTTGTGTTGATTTTGATGTTTTATAACATCAAAAGGCCCATTATAAGATTTATAGCAGAGGCAGTCAGGTTTTGATTTTTTTTATTTGTTGGTATTTGCTAGAATCCTTAATACCTCTGAACAAAATGTCCAGGACCTCCAGCAAAAAAATAGGCCCACAACATATAAGATTCAGCAGTATATTTAACCGTAGGCATGGGATACATTTTATCCCTGTTTGCACCATCTGGTGGGTATGCTGCCAAAAAGCCCTTTTTTGTTTCATCTGACCATACAATCCGGTCCCTTTTGAAGTTCCAGTCATATCTGACAACTGAATATGCTGGAGTTTATTTTTGGTGAAGCGAGGAGGATTTTTCTTGAAACCCTCCCAAACAACATGTGGAACTGTAGGGGTTGATTGATATATTTTTTAGGCTTTCTGACCCCCAAGACTCAAGTAATCTCTGCAATTCTCCATCTGTGATCCTTGGAGAGTCTTTGGCCACTCAAACTTTCCTCCTCACCGTGCATTAAGACAATATAGACACACGTCCTCTTCCTGGCAGATTCGTAACATCTTTAGTTGATTGGAACTTCTTAAGTATTGCCCTTATGGTCAAAATGTGGATTTTCAATTCTTTAGCTATTTTCTTACAGCCACTTTCTATTTTGTGAAGCTCAACAATCTTTTGATGCACATAAGAACTACATTCTTTGGTTTTACTCATTGTGATGGATGATTAAGGGAATTTGGCATTAGGGTTTTCCTTATATTTAAACTCCTGTAAAACAAGAAGTCATAGACAATTTCATGTTCCTAGTCACCCTGGTGTGCTAAAAAAAAGGTAAATATTAATCGGAATATACTTCAGAGATATTTTACTTGTAAACAATTCTAGGGGTGCCAATAATTGTGGCCAACCCCCCACTTTCAATTCTTTTACTTCAATGAAAGATTAGATTTTTGCTAATTTTTTGAATGAAAGATCAAAAGGATAAACAATGCAGATTTATTTTTTCAGCCATTTTTGATCATATTTACCAGGGGTGCCCTTAATTCTGACCACAACTGTGTAAGGAAATATATTTTCTTTGAGTAAGGGTAAAGACATGCGGCACTATCATATTAACTGGATAATCTGCCAATCATAGGGACATGGAGGCTCTGTATTCTCTCACTTTTAGTCCACATTTTGGCATTACATCTTTCACATTCATGCCTTGCATTAGGAGCTCAATGTCTCTCCTGAATCTATCCACTGGTGTCGCTCTTGGAATACGTTTGAAAAAAAAAAGTGTTGTACATACTGTTCGATGTCATACATCATATTTGTTTACATTTATTTGTTTGTACTGACAAATTGTTTTTGAGTCATTGTCTTGCCTCCCACACCTTTGCTAAGGAAATAATGACCATAAAACCTACACTAGTGCATAAAACACACACATAAAGTCAGATGATAGTGATTTGACAGTAGTACATTTGCATATTCTCAATTCTTTCCATGCTGTTCATCTCGTCTTATTTCAGACAACAGCCATTGTGCTGCAGAGGCACTGCAGCCATCAGCTTTGTTCAAGACAGAGAGAGAGAGAGAGAGAGAGAGAGAGAGAGAGAGAGAGAGAGAGAGAGAGAGAGAGGAGAGAGAGAGAGAGAGAGAGAGAGAGAGAGAGAGAGAGAGTGAGAGAGAGAGAGAGAGAGAGAGAGAGAGAGAGAGAGAGAGAGGAAGCGAGTCAGAGAAGACATACTGCACAAGCCATGAATTTCCATTAATCATAGCTCCTCTATTCACTCACTCACTATCACCACATACAGGGCACTCCAGAGAGAGAGGAAGAGACCTGTTAAAAATAATAAGCCACTACAGAGATGGGAAGTGCTGATTAAATTAAACTCTCATTAATCAGGATTCTGACACCACCTCATCTCTCTCTTTCTCTCTCTCTCTACCTCAGGACAGACTTATGTTAATATCTGTGCCATGAGGTAAAATCTACACAGACATAAGACAGAGTCCAATAAACCTTTTTATCGTTGAAAGACAAACTGAACACAAACTAAAAATGGTTCAACCACACAGTGCTGAAAATATTTGTCTATGCGGATTATTTCTAAATAATCAAACACCTTTGTTTGACAAAAGCAGAAACAAAGTCAATGGAGATGTTCAGTTTGTACTTCTTAAAGAGAAATAGCATTTTCGATCCATGGGTTCTCTCTGGATTTTGGGGAAAAAGGGCTACAACGACCAAAAGAATGTGAGTTTATGTTAAGAGTTAGATGGCTGACTGTGATCTGCAATAATTATCCAAAATAATGGGAAAATGTGACTTTACTGAAATTTGAAAAACCTAACTGCAGGTAAAGGCTGCATTTAGTGGCCCTAAGTGAAATGTCTAGTGAGTGATAAAAACACATTACATTTCCCTCAAAACAAATGAACATGAATGTGGCAACATTTTATTAAGTGTATTGTTGTGCATTATGGCAGTTCATAAATGAAATGACCTGTGACTGGCGCTAAAAGTTTAATGCTCTGTAACTGTCTCGTCTTAGTTTTTAGACAGTAAGCAATAAAAGGGGGATTCACTTTTGCCAAATGTTTTTGTTCAAAATAACTGTACGAGTCTCAATAAGGGAGTGAAAACAAATTGTATATATTGAATCACTGAATGATAACACAGTACAATTAGCACATTGATGAAACACAAGACAGCACTGTGAAAAAAAAGTTCAATACTTGAAGCAAACAAATAAAAAAAACTAACAAACTCAGACCCAAAATAATAAAGTGTTGCCACACAAAATATGGCTTGTTTGATGGAGTACCCAAGATAATGTAACAATAATTACCAAACCACTGAAACACAAATAAAGAAAAACAGCCAAAATGAGGTATGGAAGGTGTACCAAACAGTTCCACCAGCAACACTCATCAGGACCATGCATTTACACCACCCTCATTGTCTGGTCTCGTTGACCACTACTGTGCTTTTAACTAACCTGACTCCAACCTGTGCTCGTACTGTACCTGTCGTCAGTCTGTCATTCGTCAGTCCTCTTCAGTCTTCATCTTCGAGTAATCGGATCAAACCTGCTCCTGGAAAGGAAAAGAGACATTACGTATATAATCTAAGTGTGTGTATCTCACCTATGTGCTTCGGCTGATCTTCCTGTCTACCTGCTAATAAACATTATAAACCGTTACCTTGGTGTTCTCTTCTTCTGTTGGTGACAAATATAATATAGCGTTCATGGTAAACAGTTTTGAATTGTTGTCTGCTATTGAGGGGCTCCATTTCATTGCATACAATGAAATTATGTTGTGACAAAATGTCGAAAAATGTTTTTTCATTTTCTCATTTTAATTAAGTAAATTGTGACCACATAAAAAATTATGTACCTTTCATGGTCAGCAAACTCACTTGATCTCTTTTATCACTCATTCATTTTTCCTGAATATGGTGTGTGAAGATTGATGAGATATAGAAATTCAGGGTGAGGGAGAGAGGCATTGGAAAAAATAAAACAGAGGGAAGGTGAGAGGAGAACGGGATAGTCTGTAAAAATGAAAAAAAAGAAGAAGAAAAAAACCAGACACTCACCCAGGTGTGAAATACATAATAGAAAATGTCAAAAGATGTGAGGAATGACGCTTCTGAACAGGCTGTAAAAGCTTCTGTGCCATCACACTGTACAGGCAGGATTTTCCTGGTGTCTGTCTCTGTCTTTTCTTTCCATCTTTCTTCTGTGACCTCCTCCTAATCTTCTCAAAGTATAATTTAGACAGAATAACTAGGGCCAGCAGTTATGTTCAGCTTGTGTTAAACAGATTTACAGCAACAGCAATTCCCTTTAATGTGAGCATGAAACGGCATTCACAACCCATTTTAATTCTGCAATGTGTAAAAGATTTATACATTTTAGCCAGCCGAATTTTACTGGATTGTTAACAAAACATAATGCAGGACTGCAGTCCATTGTGGAAGATACAAGTATCAAGTATCCTAAAGCATATTGACACAGCAATTGTAAATATTATTGAAATAACCTTTATTACTTTAACAACTATTACTTTTTTTAGACATTAAATTCAATGACACTTTTCATCCTATTCTTTTTTGTTTTGTAATATTGTAACCAGCCAGATACAGGTGTTAGTGAGACTGCGATCTTTCAAATGAGATGTTAAACCAAGATCCTGACTCTCTAGTAATACAATACAAAAAAAAAATTAAGAACTAACCCCGAAACAGGAATATATGGGAATTTACTGGAAAATATAATGTGAAATATTACATAATACATTTCCGTATGGGAAACTGCTTATATTTTTCTATATACTATGTATTGTATGCATGGACCATGTATGGGAATATATTGATACAAAATTTTAAATATCAATGAAAACAAAAACTGCACTACGTTTTTATGCAAAAGCTTTATTGAAACGCTCAATTAATTCACTTTTATTTTATGAATTAACACATGGGTTTACATAAAGCATTATTTACATAAACTTTTATCTCACTTTATTGTTTGCATATTACACACACTTTGTAAATAAAAATATGTGTGATGGAACAGTATATAAGATTTTTGTACAGTTGGATATCTTGTTAAAGTTATGCCAATAGGTTGGGTGGAAAGTGCAGGTTTGAAATTTAAAACTTAATTGACTGAGTGCACATTATCAAATTTAATTCCTGTATTTTACATGTATTTTACAACTGTTCTTTTGGGCCCTTTAGTTCTTGTTTTATTTCCTTATTCCGTACCTTGTTTATAAGGGTAATTAGCTCATTTTCAAATGTGGATGGTGCACACATCAAATTAATATATGTTATGAAGTATATTTATGATTATATAAATTGCATACATTACAATTATATATAAGTAAATATATTGTCACATATTTTTCAATATATGAAAAAAGTGGCAATAACTTATTATTCCATATATTGTATAACATTAACATACATATTATTCTGTATATTTTCAATATTCATTAAATATTTTCATATATTGATCTTTCATATATAAGAAAATATACTGTATTTTCTTTGTGTGGGAATGCAGACATCCTGGACAAATATGTCCATTGCCCTCTATCCATCTTGTCCAAATACCTTTATAGTTATACTCTTTACTGATAGTGTAATTGCTGTTCTGATGCAAAAATGCGTGGTGGGGCGTGAGAGCGGCGTAGCTTGTCGGGACATAGCAACAGTAACTAAAGGGGGTGGGACTTTGCGAACGGTCAATTGGGGGCAATTGCTATTACATGTCCTCATTGTTCCATGCTCTCATTGGTTGGTTGGCATTTGGACAATTTCACGCACTAGAAAAGTTGTACCAGAATTGTTCACTCAAGCTGAAAAATCATGCACTGTTGCAATGACTACACATTTTAATGTTTTTTTTCAACACACACACAAAAACAAATATATATATATATATATATATATATATATATATATATATATATTATTATTATTATTATTATTATTATGGTATATGCAAAGTACTCATTATCTGGGAACATGGAAGTACTTCAATAAAAGGAATGAATGTTTAATATTATTTTTTGTTTTAGCAGAGGTCAAAAAACGGATCCTGCAGCATAAGCCATTTTCTTCTGAAGGCTCACTGTGAGATTTAAATGTTGTGCATGCTAGTGTGAATGTGATGCAGACACATCAACCACTGTCATGTATGGGAGCTAATGGGATAAGTGGGGGTTTTGCAAATGTGGCAAGGGAAGTGTGAACACAGTGTTAAATATGCAAATAAAACTGGAGGTTTCATCTGGTTATGCCAGATCTGTTCACTTACTGCATCAGCCATTAAACAAGTGTGGTGCCTCGAAATATACCCATGCTCACTTTCATACTACACAGCAACACAGACATGTGCATGTGACCCTTCTCTAGTGTGCATGTAAGCAAAAAAAAAAAAAAAAAAAAAAAAAATACAGACACAAATCTTCTACCCATAGTGTACAAGCAGCCATAGGGGGCCAGCTGGTTAACGAGTTTTACAGTTCATTCTAAATTCATTTAAAAAATGGTTGAATGGAAATTCTGTCATCATTTACTCACCCTCATGTCATTCCAAACCCTCTTCAGTACACAAATGAAGATATTTTTAATGAAATCTGAGAGATTTCTGTCCCTCCATTGACAGTCTACACAACTACCACTTTTATACTTAGTCCACATTTTCTGAAGAGACGTGATTTAATAGGTTTTCATTCACATATTTACAGTTGCATTATAACTGGAATATAATGTTTGCTCATTTGAATTATAGTTATAACAAAGTTATACCCATTTAACTAATGACAAAACCAATTTTAACTTTTAAATGGAAATAATTGTATCAGCATTGCATAGTGATTATTTACATATCCTTTCACGAAAATTCAGCACACAACATGGTGCTGACAAGTCCACTAATATTCAACCTTATTTGTCATTCAAACAAGGGTTTGTATGATGCCTCAGAAAAATACTAATCTCCTGACAGCAGCTACTGGGAAATTTGGGTTTATTAGAGCCAAGAAAATAGTGATGATTGGGATCCATGAACTCTCATAAATTGTGTCAAATTTTGTAGTTTTTCCTAATCCATCGATCTTAATAGAAATCTAAAAAAGGCCTTATCTCCAACTACCTTTCAGAAATGGGGTGTTTTAATATCATTTTAATACACAGCAACCATTCCATTCTGTGATGTCTGAAGAACCCAAAAGTTTGACTTTAAAATATCCCATAGAAATATATAGAAGCACATAGACCTACTTAAAGACTGACAGAGACTCAGATAGACATACATAGACAGCAATCAACTAAACTTAACGATTTCACTGAAATTTTACTTAAAGATTTTAACGATGACAATGAAACAATTATGCAATAAAGCAAATTACAAAGTATAAAAATAAATGAACAAACAGTACATTCAGTACATACAGTACACTATACATTCAATATTCCATGTAAATGTTCAGTAATCAATCGATTGATTTTTATTTATTCACAAAATCTTTATTTATTCACTGTGGTTGTGATGGTTTCATGCAGGAGAGCAGATTAGTGAAAAAACAACAAAAACAATATCCAATCTTTGAAACTGCTTGTTATTCATACTGTGGCCCATCCAGGGGGGTATGTTTCCTACTGTGCATAAACAAATAAGGTAGACAATTGATGGGGGCTGCAAAGAGAGCCTAATGAAATGGCGAATTTCTCTGCCTCCTTTGAAGAACAGCCAGAAGCCCTTAAGGAACAAAAGGAGAAATGTGATTTCTCTCCTCCTTTTGTTGTTTCTTTTATTTTTTCTTTGTTCTCCCTGCTCTCACCTCTCTTTCTCTCTCTCTCTCTCTCTCTCTCTCTCTCTCTCTCTGTCTCTCTCTCTCTCTCTCTCTCTCTCTCTCTCTCTCTCTCTCTCTCTCTCTCTCTCTCTCTCTCTCTCTCTCTCTCTCTCTCTCTCATACACACAGTATGCACATTCCCCCTCCCTATTTTTCTAATTTTCCTGAGGACAGAGCAACTTGGCACATGACATTGATTTCCATCAGCGTTTGGAAATAACCTCGCTGTTGCCCAGGCAACCCACATTTACCTTTTCTGTCTTTTTTGCATATTGGTGCGAGTTTTTTCCATCAGTGAGGGAATGAATGTGGAACGGAGATGACAAATGTGCTCAGGTGGGGCAGCGAGCAGTAAAGCATGTGTGTGTTTTTGTGTGTAAGTAATAAATGGTAATGCCCAGCGCAAGCAGGGCGATGCAGCGGGACTGGGGGAGGGGTAAAGAGAGAGTTTAGGTGTTGAGATGAATATTCTTCTGCGATCAAAGAGCAGCAGAGGACCACTCTCATTTTCCCATTACATTTAAAATATTGAAATAAGGGTGAAAACCATGTCTTAAAGTGTTACAAATAAGGGTGGACAATAACATACAACACGTTTATATGTTTGGGAAACTTTAGTTCTCTTACGAGAGGTTCTCTCGTATTGCGTAAGTTAGCTTACGCTACGGGAAAGATTCATCTTTGATGAAGATACATCATTTTTGTATTCATTGTCAACACAGAGCAGCTAGCAGACCTAGAGCAGGCTGTCTAGCGTGCTCATAGGCTGCCTTGCGGGAACTGCAGCAGCCTACCACTGAGCCCGACGTGACGTCACGTCCAATGAAGGGCGCTCGCGCCTTCACAGCGCCCACTGCATGCGCCCACTGCAACGCTGGCTGAATGCCCGTGCGTCTCGCCGGCTGCAAAAGAATCAGAGTGACTCCTCTCACATAGCCTGCCAGTATGGGCCTGGCTTAGCGTATATAAGCAGGGCTCGAAGGCTGTTTTTCTGATTTTCATCTCTTCAGCGAAGCTCTTCGCATCGCTGGATCCGAGAGAAGCCGCGTCGCCATCTGAGAAAGCGAAAAGCCAGCCTAGGACAGCGCCAAAGAAGCCGGTCACCACCACCTTCAGACATCCGTGCGAGCTACGCTATCCGGCGACGTATCCTTTTAAGCTCTGTTGTGTTCGCCGCTGCGACACCACCTCTATCTAAAAGAGCAGCGAGACGTCTTTTTAAAGATGCCTTGCACTTCCTGAGGCTCGTGCAGAGCCCCGCTCAGCGTCGGAGACCGCCACGTGATCTGCGCTCTCTGCCTGGGACAGGAACATGCAGCGTTCGCCCTCTCCTCTGGAGGCTGCGAGCTCTGCGAAGAACTGCCGATGTCGACCCTGCAGGCTCGACTCGAGACTTTCAACACTGAGGCTGTCACTCCGCCCTTTGCTAGTCCGCGCAAGAAAAAGCGCCGCTCCCAAAGGCCTCCGGGGCCTGTGGCCACAGCGAAATGCTCGCCGGAGTCCCTCCCTCGAGCTTCGCCCTCGCCTTCTCCGCCCCCCTTCACGGACGCGCAGCCGCTGGCTACGGCCCTCTCTGTCGTCGCGTCGGACGACGAGGCGGAAGTTGACGCCACTAAAGACAGCTGTTCTATCCTGGCATCGGACAGCGAGGAATGGTCGGGCTCTCATCACTCCACCTCCTCCTCGATCCAGGAATCCGGCCGGACCCGTGCTGGAGTGGACGCCGAGCTCATGCGCCTCCTCTCACAGCCCGTCGACCGCCTCGGCCTCGAGTGGTCGCCGCCCCCAGAGCCCGCGCCTAACAGACTCGACGGCTGCTTTCTTCAGAATCGCCACCACCATCAAGCGCCCGCCTCCAGGTCCGTGCCCTTTCTGCCTGAACTCCACACGGAGCTTGCTAAATCGTGGAATGCACCATTCTCCGCGAGGCTCCACTCTCAAGTCTCCGCGTCGCTCTCCCAAGTGGACGGCCATCAAAAGCGATCGGAGCGTCATATATGAATGTAAGTCTCGTGCCTGCTCACAAGCGCTCACGCTCACTAATAAGCGCCTCGCCAAGAGCGTTGCCCGCGCATCACAGCGCGATCACAAAACGTTCCCCATCAAAGGCGATCGGGGTGTTGCATACGAATGTAAGTCTCGTGCCCACTCCCAAGCGCGCTCACTTACTAATAAACGCTTCGCCCAGGGCGCCGCTCGTGCATCACAAAGTGATCAAAGAACGCTCCCATTCCCAGCAATCGGGACATCACATATGAAACAGCATGCCACCGCTGTCAGCGAGCCGCCGTATCCAAGCACCGAGGGCGCGCGCCTCGCTTGTACCTCCGGTTCAGTTTCTCGGTCCCACCCAGTGTGGCGATCAGAACCCGGAGGCCATTCAACCCCTAGCTATACATATAAAAGCATGGGAAGCTATCCCAGGGGTATCAGAATGGGTGCTGAGAGGATGCCTTCGCCCAAAGGACTGGTTTATTTCTCTCGATCTGAAAGATGCCTATTTTCAGATTCAGATAATACCCCGTCACGGGCCATTCTTGAGATTCGCCTTCGATGGTCAGGTATATCAATACACTGTCCTCCCGTTCGGCCTATCATTGGCACCTCGCACATTCACGAAGTGCATGGACGCGGCCCTCGCGCCCTTGAGAAATCAGGGCATGCGAATTATGACCTATTTGGACGATTGACTGATTCTGGCACAGTCAGAGACGGAACTGTTGTCTCACAGAACAGTGCTTCTCAGTCACCTGGAAAGCTTGGGTCTCTCGGTCAACTGGACCAAGAGCTCATTAACGCCCAGTCAGTCAGTTTCTTTTCTGGGAATAGAACTGGACTCCGTGGCCATGACGGCTTGTTTATTGACACAGCGCGCGCTGTGTTCGTCACCTAGCCGCTTCTTTCCAGAAAGGCAGCATCGTTCCCCTGAAGACATTTCAGAGGATGCTGGGCTATATGGCCTCAGCCGCGGCAGTGCTTCAGCTGGGCTTACTGCGCATGCACCCACTGCAACGCTGGCTGAATGCCCGTGCGTCTCGCCGGCTGCAAAAGAATCAGAGTGACTCAGAACTAGCCCTGGTTAGTGGCCGACTGTTATCAGCGGGGTATGATGATGGGAGCTGTCTCATATCGAAAAGTCATCTTGACGGATGCGTCCAACTCAGGTTGGGGCGCTCTCTTCGAGGGCAGACCGGCCTTTGGCCTTTGGTCAGACAAGAAGAAGCTCCTCCACATAAACTGTCTGGAAATGTTGGCGGTCGAGAACGCGCTGAGGTGTTTCCTCACGTTTTTACAGGACCACCATGTTCTAGTCCGTTCGGACAGCATGTCTGTAGTGTCCTACGTGAACCGTCAGGGCGGGGTCAGATCCAGAAACTTCTGCGATCTGACGGAACGCCTCCTCGTTTGGTCTCAGCATCATCTGTGCTCGCTGAGAGCTCCGCATGTGCCAGGCCACCTGAACGACGGCCCAGACAGACTGTCCAGGAACAATGTTCCCCCAGGGGAATGGTCCCTGCACCCCCAAACAGTCCAAACACTATGGCGCCTTTTCGGCAGAGCGGAGGTCGACCTCTTTGCGTCAGAAGACAACGCTCACTGCCCAATGTTCTTTTCAAAGAATGAGGACGCGCTGGCCCAAACCTGGCCCAGCCGCCCATTGTATGCTTTCCCTCCGATTTCACTGTTGCCACAGGTAATCAAGAGAATCAGGGAAATGCGCAACTCGCTGCTCCTTATAGCCCCGCGTTGGAAGAATAAAATTTGGTTCCCGGAGCTGACGTGGCCTATTCCGGTGAGAACAGATCTTCTCTCTCAAGCTCGCGGCCCGATCTGGCATCCCCATCCAGAGCGCTGGTCTCTGCACACATGGTTGATCAACGGATACCCGTTGTCCTGCCAGATGGAGTGATGAACACGATTACGCAATCCAGAGCTCCCTCTACTAGAATGCTCTACGCGTCTAAATGGTCTGTGTTATCCAAATGGTGCACCGACAGACGACAGAACCCACAGACATGTGGGGTTTCGCAGGTGCTCGTCTTCCTTTAAGAGCTGTTGGACAAGGGCAGGTCCCCCTCCACGCTCAAAGTGTACATGCCGGCCATCGCAGCGTTCGCAGAGTCGACGCGCGGCCAGTCAATAGGAAGAAACGAGCTGGTCATCCGTTTCCTTAGAGGAGCTAGAAGGATGAACCCTCCGCGGCCCCTGTCGGTTCCTATCTGGGATCTTTCATTGGTCTTAGAGGCCCTGATAACATATCCCTTTGAACCATTAGATTCTGTGGATCTGAAATACCTCTCGCTCAAAACCGTTTTTCTGACAGCACTGTCATCAGTCAAACGTGTGTTGGATTTACACGCGCTCTCTGTCAGCGCTGCGTGTCTCGAGTTTGGGCCAAATGACTCTAAAGTCATCCTCAAACCTAGGCATGGCTATGTCCCGAAGGTGATTGGCGCTCCCTTCAGAGCGCAGGTCATTTCGATAGCGATACTAACCTCCTCTGCCCTGTCAGAGCGCTGAAGGTTTACATTGCGCACTCCGCCCCTTTCAGGCGCCCGGAGCAGCTTTTTGTTTCGTTTGGTGGGCGCACCAAGGGTCTCGCCGCCTCGAAACAGAGCCTGTCCAGATGGATAGTGGACGCTATTGCTGCTGCTTACGCGTCAAAAGATCTGCAGTGCCCTTTGGGCATCAGGGCTCATTCCTCTAGGCATGGCCTCATCGTGGGCATGGTCCAGCGGAATTTCTAATCATGGCATATGTACGGCGGCAGGCTTGGCCTCTTTTATAACCTGGAAGTTCCCGCCTTGCAGGCTAAACTTTTGTCAGTCTAATAGTGTGTATGATCTGCCCGCATTTCTGCGCGCAGGCTACTATCACGTAACTAAGCTCTTCTGGTTGAGCCGCACTATAATGGGCCGTTATGTCAGACCGGCTATGCTGCTCTGCATTTCCCATGGGGTGCTTATACATGTGTCGGCCCGCTATGCTGGCCCCTATTTTTCCACTTATCTTGTTCCCCGACTCGGGGACTCATGGAGTGGATGCTTGGCATGCACGGCCTTGACAAAGGCTTCCCGTGGCATAAGCTAACTTACGCAATACGAGAGAACCTCTCGTAAGAGAACGTATCGGTTACCTAACGTAACCTCGGTTCTCTCTAGAAGAGGGAACGAGTATCGCGTAACCTGCTCGCGCCACGAGCGACTTTCGCTTCAGTCGATGAAAATCAGAGAAACAGCCTCCGAGCCCTGCTTATATACGCTAAGCCACGCCCATACTGGCGGGCTATGACACTGTGAAGGCGCGAGCGCCCTTCATTGGACGTGACGTCACGTCGGGCTCAGTGGTAGGCTGCTGCAGTTCCCGCAGGGCAGCCTATGAGCACTCTAGACAGCCTGCTCTAGGTCTGCTAGCTGCTGCACTGCGTTGACAATGAATACAAAAATTAAGGATAATTTTTTGGCTTCAATATCTCGAAAAGATGAATCTTTCCCGTAGCGTAAGCTAACTTACGCAATACTCGTTCCCTCTTCTAGAGAGAACCGAGGTTATGTTAGGTAACCGATACGTTTCACTACATACCAAAGCATATTGTTGTTTTACTCCACTACATTTCAGCAGTGTTATTTTTATTCTTATTTATATACTATTTTAGTATTTATATATTGATTTTCTTTGTATGATAAGTTTTTATTTTAAGTTTAAAGGGGATGTCTAATGCTATTTCATGCATTCTGACTTATTTACACTGTTAACAAGTTGGATTCTCATTCTAAACATGGCCAAAGTTTCAAAAAACGAGCTGGACGTATGACATAGTATTTCTGTGCCAAATATACTCCTTCAGGATTCGTATAAGTTTCGGAAAATTTTTTCCGAGTATGGTCCTGTATGACATCATAAAGAGCGGAATTCCTTTTATGGGCACTTCTCCCGGAAGAGCGTGCGCACACATCAAACAGAGCTAGAGCTAGAGCGACCCCATCAACGTGCTTCGCTCGGGTCACGGAAGCCGTCGGCAGCGCTGCACTGCACACCTCCAGGTGCTCGGCTGTTTTCGGAAAAGACTCGGTACTGCGAATCTGTCTTTTATAAATCTAAAGACTAAAACTAAAGACTCTTCGGCGATATGAAGGATGGAATACTGCTCTATAGGTACTCAAGATTAACATGAGATTGGTAGAAACTGTGTGTGTTATGTCCCCTTTAAAGTAAAGTATTTACTGGATTTTTGTACTTTATTCACTGTAAGTTTGTAGGACAATGTGCTACATTATATTCATGATTGGACCGTCCTACATTGACAGGAAATTACTATGAAGTACATTTGTTTGTGCCTGTGTTGTGCCATATTAATTGCAATATTATGAACTTTAACTCACTCCTGTCTAGAAGTCAATATAGTGAGAGTCCAGAGGGAGTGCTAGCAAATAATCATAGAGGTGAGTAGTTGATAAATGAAGTTTTCCTCCATCTGGTAACTATAAGACATATCCTTTACTTGGGTGAGGAGGTCTGTAAAAACTTGGAGACCACAGGTTCTCCTACTACAAGACTCCTGATGACAACATACTGTAAAAATATTTTTGGAGAGTAGTAAGGGGGGCACACAAATCAGTGACTCTTTTGCAACTGATAGATTCTAAAAGAAGTGCATTCTATTCACCTTTTTCCTCACTTCTCCTATGGGGGCGCCATAGCGGCGAGTGACTTCCGGTAAGTTGCTCTCAACTTCCGTTTAGTAATTGTCATCAGCTAGACGACATTACTGGTGATTGCAAATAGTGGAGGCTCTGGTAGAATTTGTGCCGTTAAAGGCTGTCACAAGAGCTACAGAAAGCTAAAAAAAACTTCTGGAACATGAGTGTTACGACCACAAGTCAACAACAAGAGCGGAATGTAAATGCCCAAAACCATTTAAATTGCACAAGATGCCATCCGACGACAAGGGCAAAAGACAATGGCTCGCAGCACTTAATTTGAAATTACCGCCCCGTAACAGTATGCTCATTCCACTTTGTGGACAGACAACCAACAACGGAAAATCCATATCCTGAACTTTGGCTTGGATATGATAGTCCATTAAGAAAGAAGAGAAGACGACGAACTTGTCCGGAGGAAGGTGAGACTATTCATTAACGTTATTTACATGGCCAACATGCAGGTCTGCACAATTAATTGAAATGTGCCTTATGATACGGATTAAGTGTTTTCAGTACCAAGTTCTCATGGTGTGTGCTTAAAGGATTAGTTCACTTTTAAAAAAACTTTTGCTGATAATTTACTCACCCCCATGTCATCCAAGATGTCCATGTCTTTCTTTCTTCAGTCGAAAAGAAATTAAGGTTTTTGATGAAAACATTCCAGGATTTTTCTCCATATAATGCACTTTGCTGGGCACCAAACGGTTCAAGGTCAGGATTGCAAATGTTGAACGCGCAATTAGGAGACTGAAGGTATACAAGGTGTTGTCACAAACCTTGCCTATTGTAACGGAGCAGGCTCCCGCACCACCTCCTCTTCACCACCGGAGGGAACCGTCTCCGGGATATTAACTTTACCCATCGAACTCCAATTCCCATCATGCCTCATACCTGGGACTGATTGCAGTCACACCTGCACCTCATTCACACACACTCATATAAGCCTCATTCACACACTCATTCAGTGCGAAGTCTTGATCTGCCCCGGCCATCATTTCTGAGCGTTATTTCCCTGAGTTTGATTCCTGTGTTTGATCTTGGATTGTTTATCGTTGCTGACCCTTCTCTGCCTGCCCTGACCCCGGACTGTTTACTGGATTCTGATTCTCTCTGCCTGCCTCGACCCTTTGCCTGTTTACCTGGTTTGTCTCATCCTTGCCTTCTCTGTTCTGTTTGCCACTGTTGGACCCTGCCTGTTTTGACTATTATAATAAATGCTGCAAATGGATTCTCCTGACTCCGCCTCATCACAACAGAAGACTTCGCCAACACTCGATCCAGCAGCAGTCATGCAGCTCGGCACCGAGGTATCTGCTCAAGCTTCACAGCTATCCTTGCATCACCATCAGCTGAGCCGACTCACTTCTCTCACCGAGGATCTAGTTCAATCACTGCAGAGCTTACGAGTATCAACCTTCAGCGTGCCCGTTGAACATTCACAAGGTGCATCTTCCCACGCTGTCAACACTTCTGGCCACCCTCGTCTTGCTTTCCCGGAGAAATTTGACGGTAACCCAACCAAATGCAAGGGTTTTCTGCTACAGTGCACGCTTTACGTCGATCAGCAACCATCATTCTACCCCAATGACGCTGGATGTATTGCATTCGTTTGTTCACTACTCACTGGAAAGGCATTAGAATGGGCTACGGCAGTTTGGAGACCCGATGGTTCTGCATTTGCCTCATTCACGGGATTTCTTCAGCAATTCCGTGATGTCTTTGAACACTCCACTGAAAAAGGGAATCCGGGAGAACAGTTGTTAAATCTCTCTCAAGGACGAAACACCGCTGCCGAGTATGCACTCACTTTTCGCACTCTCGCGGCTCAAACCAACTGGGTTGAGGATACTCTTAAAACACTCTTTAGAAAGGGACTATCAGTCGAGTTACAGTCTGAGTTGCCCTGCCGAGATGAGGGCAGGAACCTGAATGAATTCATTGATCTCGCCATCCAGGTCGATAATCTGATGCGTTCTCGCCGCCACCCTAGAGCCCCACCACGATACACACATAAAGCCACCACGGCACCCGAACCCATGCAACTAGGGTTCACCCATCTCTCTCCAGAGGAACGAGAATGCCGCCATCAAAACCGCCTCTGCCTGTATTGTGGTCAGCCAGGCCACATGAGAATCGATTGTCCCGTTCGCCCTGCCAATAGGACCCAAGCGGTGAGTCACAAAGACCCAAGCGGTGAGTCACAAAGAGAACCAATGCACATCCAACCTCTTACTACCCATTCGTTTGTCCGTCCGGGACCAAATCATTTCAACCACTGCTATGATCGATTCAGGAGCTGCGGGGAACTTCATTTCCGGTGAATTCGCTTCTTTACATCAGCTAAAATTGAAACCCTGCTCTTCTTCTTTGACAGTGGAGGCGCTAGACGGACGCCCCAGTGGAGGAGGAAGAATTCACCGGGTGACCGAAGAGATCACAATGCACATCGGGGCCCTGCACTCGGAGAAAATCCAATTCTACGTCATTCAAGCTCCACATCATAGCATAATACTCGGTCTGCCTTGGTTACGCATCAACAATCCACACATCTCTTGGAGGGAAGGTCAAATCACTCAATGGGATGTCACATGTCACGAGCACTGCCTGACTAGGGTCATTCAAGTTCCTCAACCCGTCTCAACTAACTCCACTTCTGATCAACAAGAAATAAAACTCCCTCCAGCATATGCAGATCTGACTGAAGCCTTCAGCAAGAGGAAAGCATCACAACTTCCTGAGCATCGCTCCATTGACTGTGCCATCGAACTCATGCCCGGAGCCATTCCACCTAAAGGTCGAATTTTTCCCTTATCTCAGCCAGAATCTGAAGCCATGAACCAGTACATTGAGGAGGAATTAGCCAAGGGTTTCATTAGACCCTCAACATCTCCAGCATCAGCAGGTTTCTTCTTTGTTAAGAAAAAGGATGGAGGGTTGAGACCCTGTATTGACTATCGTGGACACAATGAGGTGACTGTTAAGTTCCGCTATCCCTTACCTCTTGTTCCAGCTGCTCTCGAACAACTCCGCCAGACCAAATATTACACCAAACTGGACCTTCACAATGCCTATAACCTCATTCGCATTCGGGAGGGAGATGAATGGAAAACGGCATTTTCAACCAGCAGTGGCCACTATGAATATTTGGTTATGCCGTTCGGCCTGTCTAACAGTCCTTCTGTCTTTCAATCATTCATGAACAACGTTTTTCGGGACATGTTGGATAGATGGGTGATCGTATACATCGACGACAT
The DNA here is from genome assembly GCF_029890125.1 of Rhinichthys klamathensis goyatoka. Classification (NCBI taxonomy): domain Eukaryota; kingdom Metazoa; phylum Chordata; class Actinopteri; order Cypriniformes; family Leuciscidae; genus Rhinichthys; species Rhinichthys klamathensis. The sequence continues at coordinate 6,117,250 of NW_026606584.1, forward strand.
TCTAATTTTATCAAATTCCCTAGAAGAACACATTCAACACGTCAGAATGGTCCTGAAACGTCTACTACAGTACCAACTCTACGCCAAAGTAGAGAAATGTGAATTTCATCAAATCAGCACATCATTTCTCGGGTATATAATCAGTCAGGAGGGAGTGGCTATGGACGACAAAAAGGTCAAAGCAGTGTTGGACTGGCCCTTACCCCAAACCGTCAAAGAATTGCAACGCTTCCTGGGCTTTGCCAACTTCTACCGACGTTTCGTCTGAAACTTCAGTACTGTAGCCACACCTCTCACCGCCATGACCAAACGCCACACCCACCAGCTGCATTGGACTTCGGAAGCAAATCAAGCATTCGACAGACTCAAAGCCCTGTTCACTTCTGCTCCCATTCTCCAATTCATCGTGGAGGTGGATGCCTCCAACACAGGAGTGGGAGGCATTCTCTCACAACGCCAAGGTGATCCAGAAAAAATGTTCCCATGTGCCTTCTTCTCCAGGAAACTGTCTCCAGCTGAACGGAACTGCGATGTAGGTAACCGCGAATTGTTGGCCATGAAACTCGCTCTCGAGGAATGGCGACACTGGCTGGAGGGAGCAACCCAACCCTTCATTATCCTTACCGATCACAATAACCTCAAATACCTTCGGTCAGCCAAACGTTTGAACCCCCGTCAGGCCAGGTGGGCCTTGTTCTTCACCAGATTTCAGTTTACTGTCTCCTATCATCCAGGCTCCAAGAACATTAAAGCTGATGCTCTTTCCCGCCAGACAGATGAATCTGCTCAACTCCCTGTCACAGATAACATTATCCCAGAAAAACTCCTAGTGGCTCCGGTACAGTGGGATATTATCACAGAAATCGAGCAGTTCAACAGTCAAGCAAAACCTCCAACAGAGTGTCCTGAGGGTCGCTTATTCGTTCCAGAACCTTTCCGCTCACGACTCACAGAACAGATACACTCCACACCCAGTTCTGGACATCCCGGTATAACAGCGACCACCCATCTGCTCCAGAACCGCTTCTGGTGGCCAACTTTACAGTCTGATATGACTCGACACATCCAGAACTGCATAACTTGTAACGCGTCCAAATCCTCCCGACAACTGCCAGCCGGATTCTTAAATCCACTCCCCATACCGCAACGCCCCTGGTCTCATATAGCCATCGACTTCATCACAGATTTACCCAATTCACAAGGTCACACTGTCATAATCACCATTGTGGATCGTTTCTCCAAGGCTTGCAGATTAATTCCTCTTCCCAAACTTCCTACGGCTCTAGAAACTGCTGAACATCTTTGCAACCAAGTCTTCCGCTTCTATGGCCTCCCCGAAGACATCGTCTCTGACCGAGGACCTCAGTTCACCTCCAGGGTATGGACATCTTTCTTCAAACATCTCAACGTCAACATCAGCCTCACTTTCGGTTATCACCCCCAATCCAAACTGAACGTCTCAATCAAGATGTAATTCGTTTCCTACGATCCTACTGTCAACAACACCAAGCTGAGTGGAGCAGGTATCTATTCTGGGCCGAATACGCTCAGAATTCCCTCATCAAACCCGCCACTGGAATCACTCCATTCAAATGCATCCTGGGCTTCCAACCGCCACTCTTCCAATGGTCTGGTGAACCCACTGATTTACCCTCTGTCACCGAATGGCTACAACGGAGTGAAGAGGTCTGCAACGGAGCAGGCTCCCGCACCACCTCCTCTTTACCACCGGAGGGAACCGTCTCCGGGATATTAACTTTACCCATCGAACTCCAATTCCCATCATGCCTCATACCTGGGACTGATTGCACTCACACCTGCACCTCATTCACACACACTCATATAAGCCTCATTCACACACTCATTCAGTGCGAAGTCTTGATCTGCCCCGGCCATCATTTCTGAGCGTTATTTCCCTGAGTTTGATTCCTGTGTTTGATCTTGGATTGTTTATCGTTGCTGACCCTTCTCTACCTGCCCTGACCCCGGACTGTTTACTGGATTCTGATTCTCTCTGCCTGCCTCGACCCTTTGCATGTTTACCTGGTTTGTCTCAGCCTTGCCTTCTCTGTTCTGTTTGCCACTGTTGGATCCTGCCTGTTTTGACTATTCTAATAAATGCTGCAAATGGATTCTCCTGACTCCGCCTCATCACCCTTATGCCAAAGATTGATAAAATTCTGCGTATATGTGCAGCTTTAGTGAATTTGCATGGTGACCTGATTCGTGAAGCAGAAAATTAATGCTCAGTCTGCATGTACTCAAATTTGTACATATGTATTTAATCACAATACTTTACACTTTTAATTCTAAACAAATCTCAATGTTTTCTGTTTTTGTGTACAATGTACATATATATACTTGTTAATTTTGTTTAAATACCATACAAAACTTACCAAGTGCAAAACCTGTAAACAAGGAACTACTATCAAATAAATTCAAAATGGTTTTGAAAACTTCCCTTGACACATTGCCAGAACCTTTTTCCTCCTAAATGTCAGGATCTATACACTTAAAAAAAACCTGTTAGTCATTGTACCAGTAGTTTATGCTTTTCTGACAATATGTAGATATTTGCCATTCAGTTTGAGTCGTCCGGCAATTAATTAATCCACTACTCTAGGAAGCATCACAGAGAAATAAAAGCCTCTGAGACGAGTAACCTGCTCTGCTAAATACTCTGCATCATATGGTACATTTATCAGAATGTGTTCCTTTGATGACTAGACAAGTAGTTTTGCCATTCTTAGCCCAGTACAAAACATTCCTAATTGTATCTGACTGTAGTAGCCCCTGACTCCATTCCTCTGTAATTCAGGCTTTCCATCAACCATTTTGATGTCACTATAACTCATAGTGAAATGGTCTGCTAGAGAGGTGGTATTATTTCCAGAAGTTCCACACCATTTATTATGCCATCAGGGCTTGTAAAGAGCCATGGCTCTGTCAGGCTGACTCTGGTGCCTGAGAGGGACACCTGTAGACCTTGTTCTACAAGAAGGTTTCGAGCTATTACCTCTTTCTCACTCCCATACTTTGTAGCCACATTACCCCGAAGAGATGCTCTCTCATGAATTTATCAGGATTTGTTGTTGCTCATACTGGTACACCTTTAGCTGAACTAGCAGTGATTCTTATCTGTCTTGCACTATGCAAAACCTCTGACAAGCTCTGATTTTGTGTTTGAATCTCCAATACAGCTGTCTGGTCACTGTTCATCTCTATGTAGTTGCTGTAAAATGCTTTACATTTACTGCAAGTCAAAGTCTCCCCATGTGGCTGGTGGAGTTCTACACTATCAATTTCATCTGCCTGCTCTGGTACATTTGCATTGTATTTGCATTTGCAAATTTGCATTTGCATTGCATTGCTTTTCTAAAAGACTATTTTTTAGTTCAAACATAGCTTTTGTATCTGAAGAACTGACTCTATCCCTGAAGTCATGATGCGTGTCATAACATGGTGTCGATGCTAGTCTTTCTCCCTCCCTTGCTGATGATGCATCATATACTTCCTCAGCTCTGTGATGTCTAAAAGTTATCTGGCTGATTCGTTTTTGTTCATGATTTCTTCTGGTCCCTGCATTCCATCTACGCTGCTCATCAGTGCAAGATATCCCTGTCATATCACTGGCCACTGCATTCTGCACCTTTCAAAAATCATAACATATTGTTTGCTTCATTACTTATTGCACAGTACCTCACCATTGGCACACAAAACGTTTTTTTCAAGCTAAAGAATTGTATTATAATTATTATAGTTTAAATATTGCTGTACAAAATTATTCTTCACGTTGAATCATGCTGCACATACAGACTATTTAAATGTATTTGCTGTATGTTAAGCCAGGCTAGCAGTGTTGCTCTATTTATAAATACCCACCTTCCACAACACAGCAGCAGCATGGCTACAAGACCTACCAGGGCCAGCTACGCAGGAGCATCCAGCTGTTTCCACTAATCCGTTATTTTGTAACATAACCCACGCCATGTGATTGGTTTTATTTATAGTCTGACTCGGCTCTACCTCCGCTTTTAAGATTGTTAACTGCTGATGATTATGGCAAAGAATTCATCCAATTTTATTACTGTGTAAGTAATTGTATGCTTCCGTGCTTTTATAATTTCTAAGCTCCTTGCCGTCTACACCCTCAGACAAAGCAAGATAATTGAATATGCCAACATATGTTACTGATGGCCATTGTGTCATATCATCAATCCGGGAGGTGGCGCTTGTCATCTTCGTAGAATGAGGGACAGACAAAGTTACGTCTTGGTTAAATAGTCTTGCCCGTGCTGCCACCGTGAACTAATGTTGTCATTGCTTGTTGCCATTATTGACATTAAAATGAAGTAAAAGAGATTACAACCTTTGTTTCAGAGCTGTCCAATAACACGCCTACCTAAACATCAAGCTGCGCAAATCAGAGCACAAGAAAGAATTTCAGCCATCCAAGAGACATAGGTGCTATCACTAATGTTCAGGCCATAGTGACCCAAAATGACACAACAGCAGTAGCCTGGATCTTAACAGCAGTAGCCTGGATCAAGCAGGTATTTACAGTTTCCCTCCCACCTTGAAACCTTGCCATTAAGTTAACAAATGAAGGGACTAAGTAGGTTTGCAGCAATTTTACAAAGCTAAGATACCCAATTAGATGCACATCAGTAGATCTGAGGATCGTACTGCTTAGCTCCTTATTAAAAAAGCAACAATGAGGATACATTGAACTGTACTGTACCGGAGCAGTTAGAAAAAGTTCTATAGACAGTGAGGAGACCAACCCAGTCTGAAAGTAAGCTCTGTGGCAAATTCAGAGGAATGTGGGAATGAAGTGTCTGAAGAACTGTCTGAAGTGGTTAACAGTTTGACTTCCAGAGCTTTGATCCTAATTGCCATATTATGAACTTTAAGTCACTCCTGTCTAGAAGTCAATATAGTGAGAGTCCAGAGGGAGTGCTAACAAATAAGTGTGTGTGTTTAGGGTGTATGTATGAATATGTATATTTCTTGTACAATTTGGCATCTTTAAGGACAGCAGCATAAGAGCAAACATCTATAAGATATCTTTGGTGTGGCCAGTAGCCCACCTCCACCTCCAATCTACAAGTCAAAATGCATCCAGGGGGAAAAATAATTTCTTATTGCCAGAGTCTTTAAAATATTCCATATCTGCATTGCACTCTGTGTCACATTCCCACATAGGCTCAAATTGGAATGTAAAAAAGTAATGACCAGAGACAAGGGTCCTCAGTCTCAGAAATAAAGATTGGCATTGCCAATATCTTGGTAGAAAGCAATTTGCACCTGAAGTGGGTTCTATCTCGAATTTTCCCACACCATAAGTGTGCTGTCCAGCCCCTTCTAACTCAGATATTGTGTGAGAGTGTCACCTGCATGTAATACACACATCCATCAGGTCCTTCAAAACACCAAGACTGAATGAACTGATCAGGTTTCCACTTTTACGATCAACGGTTTGATTTGCAGCACTCAACATACTTAGCGAGAAAAGAAAACGCATACGTTTGTGCCCGGGTTTTTGTGGTTCATGTATGTTTATGATGTCTTGTGTTGTGTCAGTTTTTTATTGCTGATGCTGCAGAAATTGCCCTGTGAAGGAATAAATAAAGAGCATACTGCTAGGCTTACTTTCCATCATCTCAAGATTCTATGGGGGATCCGAGGAGTTTTTGGACACAATTTAGGGTTTCTGGAGATTGAAACCCTAAATTAGGCTCCACTGGAATTTAAAAGCCCCCCACCTGCTTATTCAGTGTAGAGTTCATTTTGAGGATATAAGCCACAAAATATCCTGATATGGTTTCAGCTGGGTCTACATAAACAAATTTGTTATTACCAAATTCATGAGGAGGGAAAAACTTAGATGTGGATTCCTCCTGGAGGGCAACGTTATTATTTTTCGGCCTCTGAAAATGTATTCTCAGCGAACAGCTTTTTGAGAAAGGGTAAATTTGCATACCTACCATAGGAGAGTAAATCTCCTATGAAATCTCCATATAAATGTAAATAAGGAAAGATTTAAGTGTATTTTCATATAAAAATAAGTGTGAAAAAAAACTGTGTATGTGTTGGCATGTGTGTGGGTGGCATAGTAAGGGATGAAAGACGGAAAGAAAATAAAAAGTGTGAGGGCTGGAGGGCACTATAACTGTGAATATGATATCACATATTTTCCCATGTCTCACACAGCAGCACAAGACACTACACCCACCCTAACACAGGGGGCAGCAGAGATTTAATAACATTTTTAATAATGCAATAATAATAAAGTATTTCCATAAAGTAAACTGGCATTCTGGCTTTAAGAAGCATTTATGTAAGGGATAATGTACATCCAGACAGTTTTTATCTCAGATTATTACACGGCTCTTGGTTAATCGCGCCATCCAGCGGGATGTTATTTCCCGATAACCGCTGAAAACAGATAACACATGGCTCATGCGGGTTTCTGAAACCAGCAGCGCTACATGCTTGCTAGAAAGTTTTTTTTCTTTATGAAAGTTTTGCGTTTGTTGAGCTAATAAAATATTAAAACTCAGTCGAATCAATATGTTGTGTACAGTTATTTAATTATGCCATCCAGTTTCATGGACTCGCTCTCTCTTGTTTCATACAAACGCAGCTGCTGCCATTTTTTGACTATTGTTTTGTACACTGTTGGATTATAAGATACAAACAGGTACAATTTTGAAACAGTTTAATCTGAAATCAATATCTCTTATCTCCATAATTATTTATGTGGCGAAATGCTGTGTAATAAGCTGACTGTAAACCATATCTCTTAAATGTCCGTCTAGTTTGAACTTGCCACACTACAACTGCTCTCTAGGCGGAAGCTTTGCGTTTAAAGACCTAATAAAATATTTCAACTCAGATCAATATTTCGTGTCTAATTATTTACTTATGTGGCAAGTAGCCGTGTAATAAGCGGGATAATGTACATCCAATTTTGGGTTTATTTTGAGAGAACAACCGGCTGGATGTACATTATCCCTTACTTACATAAACCCAGACAGGGTGATCAGGACCCCGACGCGAGCAGGCAGCAGCTGTGTTTGTATGAAACAAGAGAGAGCGAGTCCACAATACTGGATTACATAATTAAAAAACTGTACACAAAATATTGATTCGACTGAGTTTTAATATTATAAGCTCAACAAATGCAAAACTTACACAAAGAAAAAACATTCCTAGTAAGCGTATAGCACTGCTGGTTTCAGAAACCCGCATGAGCCTGTGTTATCTGTTTTCAGCGGTTGTTATCGGGGAATAACATTCCGCTGGATGGTGCGATTGGCCAATCAGAATCAATTATTCCACAGAGTCGTGTAATAAAGCATAATAACATTTAAAGACCACTTTGTAATACATTTTATAGTAGAAAGAAAGAAACAAGTCCAGTACTCCCACTACAACACTAAGTTTCTTATGCAAACCTGTCACGGGCATTTAATAACTGATTTGACTATTATACACATTCATGCCTCTCTTGCTGAGTCTATAAAAACTTTAATGATAGTTATTAAATTAAAGCTAGTAGCTAAACTGTTGTAAGCGTGTTTATTTTTGCTTATGTGACTCATCCAACAATTTGAAAGTGATTAAAACACTGAGCGGTAGATTACTGACTTATAATTATATTTCTATTAGGCTACGCACTCACTATTATCATTATCATGAAACTATATGGAGATAAAACAAGAAAAATGTGCTAAATGAGGCTCATAATATTTTGGAGTGCTAGGACAATGAAGATTCCCATCACTCTCTAATCACTCACTTTCTTAGAGAGGATCTTCACCCATTTTCAATGCACCACCAGTCATGGCTGGCAGCCACTGGTATTACCGCCCTAGTTTGTTGTACTGGTCCAATCAAAACATTAACTATCCCATACTGTACACCTGAATCTGCCCTCTATTCTTTGAATCTGTTTATAATTGTATGTTAATAGGAGCAGATATGTATGAGATGCATTTATTTATTTTTGGTCAGAAATAAGTAGAACATAATGCTATCACATAGTGTGAATCAGCCACTATTTGTTCATGTAGATCAGCTGGTAGATTATGGTGCTAGTAAAGTCATGGGTTTGATTTGAAGAACACAAGAGGCAGTGTGTTGTTGTGAATAACGTACAGTAATATTATGCTGCTACTGTTCCCAGAGGGTTGGAAAAACAACACGCTGACTAAAGGATATCATGATCCAATTAAGATACACTAACTAGACATCTCTATTTATACCTGAAAGACAGCCTACACAAGGCATGTAGGGTTGTGTAGTCCCATGTCCTACCTGACTGGTATTCAAATAGAGTCACTGGCGTCAATCCTATTGTTCAGAGGTTTTCCTCCATCTGGTAACTTGCCTCAACCTTTATTTGGGTGAGGAGGTCTGTAAAAACTTGGAGATCACATGTTCTCCTACAACAAGACTGCTGATGACAACATACTGTAAAATGTTTTTGGAGAGTAGTAAGGGGGCCACACAAATCAGTGACAGACTCTTTTGCAACTGATAGATTCTAAAAGAAGTGCATCTATTGTCAAGTAAAAATAAAATAAAAAGAATGCACTTTTTTTGCCCTGAAGTAAGATAAATGCCATATGCCTTAGATAACCTTAGCTGCGCAAATCAGAGCACAAGAAAGAATGTCAGCCATCCAGGAGACATAGGTGCTATCACTCATGTTCAGGCCATAGTGACCCAAAATGACACAACAGCAGTAGCCTGGATCTTACCAAGCAGGTATTTACAGTTTCCCTCCCACCTTGACACCTTGCCATTAAGTTAACAAATGAAGGGACTAAGTAGGTTTGCAGCAATTTTACAAAGCTAAGATACCCAATTAGATGCCCATCAGTAGATCTGAGGATCGTACTGCTTAGCTCCTTATTAGAAAAGCAACAATGAGGATACATTGAACTGTACTGTACCGGAGCAGTGAGAAAAAGTTCTATAGACGGTGAGGAGACCAACTCAGTCTGAAAGTAAGCTTTGTGACAAATTCAGAGGAAAGTGGGAATGAGTCTTCACCAGAGTGAGAACTAGTGACCGCTCCACACATTATACAGAAGAGCATCCCTTCTGAACAATCCAGCATTGCTAGTCACCAGCATAAGGTATGTTTTGCTCGCTGTGACCATTGGATGCTGGTTGCAGGTTTGCTGGTCCCCAGCATGGGATGCTGATGAGCTGGTGGACCAGCATGTTGTCTTTTGGGTGCTGGTATGATCCCAGCAAGACCACAACAAAACTTGCGGATGTGTTTCTTATCACGTTTCTGAGTGTGTGTTCGTAGTAAAATATAGACCAAGACAGTTTTCCAAATAATGTTTTTATAAATAAAAATGAATGTTGCTGGTTACATGTTCACTGGTACGGAGTAAAATCCTCAGTGAAAAACAAACAATGCTCAGTTTTCATATGGTCCCAATCTATAGAGAGGAAAAATAACAGTGAAGCAATGTTGCTGTTAGATTCACTCTACACGTGATGATTGTGCATTAGTGATGACACAATTCTGGTTTCCTATGGTTCTGGGATAGCTGTTTTAAACATTCTTAACCAGTACAAATGCTGTTCCTGCAAATGCTTTTCCATTTGTTAAAGAACTAATAAAATCATAGAGAGGGAGGGAGGCTGACTCTTATTTAAATAATCTGTGTGCTTATTATTTAAGACAGCTCTTTTAGACTTCTACTATATTGTTATTTGGGCTTTTAATGCTCCAAACCTCATTAAACGATGCAAGAGGGTTTTTCATCAGTGATGTTCTATAGAAACACCTCATTGCCCTTCGAAAAAGATCTGCAACAACATACCTTGCTCTTTATCCCTGTGTTTACTTCAAGTGCAAGACTGGCAAACATTAATTCAAGCAAATCACTCCCCTCCAGAGAGAACCGACATGATATTTCTCTCTGCTGTAGAATCGAATTAAATTTGCAGCTGTCTTTTAATCAAAATGAGATTCATTTGCATATGGGTAGGGTAACAGCCCCACCTTCCTTTGTAAAAAGGCTTGGCATCATGCCAGGAGACAGTCAGAGAATAGTGTCTCAGTGTGAGAATACTGCATGTGAGTATTCATTTGAACAGGATGGGGGAGTGGAGGTAAAAGATGAGGAGACTAACGACTTGACATAGATGTCTGCCACCAGTGTGTACACACACACACAATGATCTTGCTACCTATGTAAATTGGGACGTCTCCTATTCTCAAATAAAGCTAATATTAATAACAGACCTAAATACCAGGGCCTAAATATCAGGGCATAAATATGATGCAGAATGAAACGAGTCCTTGGCCAAAGCTGCTATGGAGGACATTTTCAATCAATATTGAGGGCATGTTTTAGCCCAGAATTAAAAAAAATGTTTAAGTCACTGTGTGTGACTGTGTGTTAAGTATTTTGTGCTGTGATATGAACACCAAAGCAAATACAAAAATCAGAATGGCTGTTTGAAATATTTAATATTTACTTTGTTTACTGGGTTACTGGGAGAATAATCTGCATCTGCAATCATATGCATTTCTGTTGTTCCATAAGCATTCTTGCCTTGGGAAAATCTTATTAAAGTCAAAATGATATTTAGCATCCATTCATTGACAACCATGTAAACATTCACTGCACTATCTAGATCAGTTTGCTGACGATTCTGGAATTTCGGTCAAAATTTATAAAATGTATAAAACATAGGTTGACCAGATTTCTCATGGTGGAATAAGGAAAGGGACAAACAATAGGACAAATACAATAGAGTTATAAATTAAATAAACAATGATTTTTTTTTTTTAGGTACAGTAGGTTTATTTAACATGTATACATTTATTTAACATCTTTTGTTGTTTAATTAACATTAATGACGCAGACAGGTATTATAGGCTGCTGTCACTTTAGGACTGAATGCTAGGATCTAATATACTGACACAGCTAGTTTTCACATAGCTGCTTATGTTCACTTAAGCCACAATCGACTAAGTGAGATACTCCGCATGATGGGCATTTTGACAACTGTGTTTGTATTTACCATTCAGGCGCAAAGAGAACTGCATTTGAGATCACGTTCAGTCTGATAGACACCGCATCTGGTGAGTCATTTTGCGCAATACCACACTGAGTTATTTTTTCACAACTTACTGCGCATAATAACTTGATAAACTATTTTTGAAGATCCTTGTTAAATGTACATGCACACACACACTTCTTTGATGTCTGATTCTCCTCCGCACATATCATCCCGCCTTCACTAACTGCAAGTTAATCAATAACAAATTGTGATTGGATGATACATTTGTTCTCCAAAATATACTATGACGATATTGGCTAACTTTGATTTGGCTATTCTCACATGACAGAAAAAATATGTAAAGAAGAAATATGGGACAGAACATGATTTTTTTCATAAGGGTGTTCATGTTCAGTTTTTAACTAGGAAATTCGAATTTATGATAATTCCGATAGCATGTGAAGGCAGCGACCGCTGACAGCTCAGATGAGAAGGGCGGTTATCTTGGCGTCGTGCAATATTTGTAGAGTTAATGTTATTTCACAACCTTTATTGCACCTCGGAAAAATAGGGGGACCTCAATGGTCGGTATGGCCCTGAATTTGGTGATGGACAGCCATTCAACAAACCGAATAGTGCACCTCAACTGATGATTTTAGTATCAAAATGATAAACCTGCCAGACAACTTGTTTAGAGTAAATACCAGGGCATAGAACACCATAATGTTGAGACAACAAAGAGATGCTAAGTCAAAAAATTGCCAAAATCATATGAAATGTTTTCATAATGATTTTCGGAAATTCCAGTTGTACTAAATTACAAGTTGAAACTGGTGCCACTTGCATCATTTTGAACCATTGACATTATAGGTCATGCAATTTGCCTGTATACAACTGCTTTTAGTTTGTTCTTAGTGTGACATCTGAAGGGAATTCCTCCTGGAGTATTGAAGGGAACAATGTAAAAAGCAATTCTTAGCCAGATGTGCAAATTTTACCGATGCGACAAAGCTCTTCTAACAATGAGAAATTAAACACTCATTGCTCCTAAAGGCACACACTTTGTAGTGTACTGTATACATACCGGTTCGTTGTCTACATTTTAAATCTGCATCTGAAGTGTCCCTCTCCATGCAGCGTTCACTTGTCAAAAACTCCACAAGGCGTCAGTGATTGTTTCTATTTCGCCTCTAGGCGCCGCTACTTTATAATGACAGTGAACCCTTCTCAGTCACTTCAGCAATGAACGCAACCTGTAAAAACAGCCCGTTCTCATCCCAAGGCGTCATATACTGACGCTTTTGCCAATGCGTATACATCCAACGCACATGGCACCCTTTAGCGTCAATATGAGACGCAGATATATATGGGCCAGAAGGCGCCTCCTAGTGGTCTAACCCTAACCCTACCCCAGACCTAAACCTACCCATAACCGAAGCGTGTTATATTGACGCTAAAGGGTGCCATGTGCGTTGGATGTATACGCTTTGGCAAAAGCGTCAGTATATGACGCCTTGGGATGAGAATGCGTTGGTAAAAACTATCGCTATGGATTTGTGCCGCTAACCATTTGTTCCAACAAGATAGAACTTATAGACCATATGTAGCCACACCCCTTTTCAGCGCTGAGCTCATTGTCTTTTGACTTCCGGTCTGTATTTTCACAGCGATCTTGCCTAGTTATGAATGAACGGCTCGTTAAAAAAAATTCCCAAGGTCCATTTGTAAAGACATATGCTTTACAATGCTTATCATAAACATTACAATGCTCATGATAACTTTCGTTAACTCTACAATAAGTAAATCAACTTCACCAGCTAATTACTCCTGGACAGCGATGCCATAGAAATATACAGAGCAACCGCAAAAACGGAAGTTCAAAGACAATATTCTAAAGATGGCGGCGCCCTCGTTTCTCTGGTGCATAAGGTCTATGGACTGCATCCGAAATCGCATAGGCTACTTTCTTAAGATATTTATTTTGAATAAGTAATTACTTTACGACAGCTAAAAAAGTACATTCTATGTTTGTAGTATGAATGTAATCCGAACGTACTATATCCGCCGTGTTGTCATTAGCATGTGACCTAGCTACCATCATCAGTTGCGTCGCTTCACTGCCATTCATAAATCCTCTCCCGTGCCCTCGTGGATAGTAAAGTGTCCATCATACGCACACTTCAGAACCTCCCTGGAAGTAGGTCATTTGGAAGTTTTAGGTCAATATTACTTTTTGCCTACTCTTTTATGAGTGCTGTGATTTCGGATATAGCCTACTGTACTTCTTTCGTCACATAGCCTACTGGTTTTCACCTATAGACCATAGGGAAGTATGCGATTTCAGATCTAGCCATATATCCTTCACTGCCTGTGTTATCCCACTATCCTGTTTGTTCGATTCTGTGACAATTTTTGCTAAAAAAAAATAAAATGGTGTCTGAATAATAATTTATGTGTAAATGGAACAACTTTTAATTTCTAGCAAGAAATTAGTATTGTAGTTATTAAATATTTCCTTAGTTATCACCATAGCTCCCTCTATAGGTTGTAGATCATTAGACCGTTGCCTAAATATTGTTATGAAGCCTGTCCGAAATCAGTTTCGGTAGGTTCCAGGCAAAAAGTCTACCTAAGCTTTCTTGTAAGTCATATTCATAAGAGTAATCCCGTTATTATTAAACAATCCTGTTTCTCTCATATTTTAAAATAGCTTTCGAAAGTCTGATTCATTCTAATCAATCAGTTTGTCCTAAACAGACCCCGCTCTCTGTTAAAAACAACCTGATTCATTATTGTACATTGGTTCATCCAAACGGTTCTAAATGAACAGATGCAAATGCAGCATATCTTGCCCATTATGGTATTCATAATGTTGTATTCTGTAAACTATACAAATCTTGCCTTCATAAAAAAGGAAAATGTGTAAAAATTAGTGTCTGTCCATCAATATGCCTGAGAATAGGGTTATATTTATTCAGAATTAACTATATTCAAGATTTATATAGACTTATAGTCTAGATGTAAACAGATATCTAATCTCAAAGATATTGTCAGCCCATAACCTTTTAATGGCATATTTTCCACTTTCTTGTAACTTACTGAATATAGGCTACACACGTGATGCCCAAGGATACAGATTACTTCATCTACTATATCAATTTCTCTCCCACTGCTGGGAGCTCCTGGTGAAATGACATTTTGATTATTTCCATAGCTGGATAAATAAAGTAAGTAAATGTTTTCCATTTTCATTAGGCTTTTGTACAGAATATAGTCTGTTTCATATCTTTGTTTTAAAATTACAAGCATTCACTGTGGTATTCTTACATCCAGTTTAGCATAATTTCCTCATGATCATTACCTCAGACCCTACATAAGAAACATATTACCTTCTGATTCATAAACTTACAACAATGCTTGATGATATGCAGAACAAATCACAAGCCTAGCATTCATTCATTTAATTTAGCTATATTCATTTTATCTTACAACCTTAAGTGTATAAACAATATATTTGTTCAATGTTCAACCAAGTCTTTGTTAAAACTAGAAATAATCAGATGCAAAATTAGAGGACAATAAAAATAACTATTTTTATTTTTTTTCCCCAAATCTACTGTGTAAGATAAATCTTACCGTATGATACTTCAAAATACAATGGGTGCAATATTCATAAAGTAATCTCTTTTGATGTATATATCTCTGGCCACTCTGGACATACATTAATTACACAATATGGGTTGAATAGAAAAATAAAAGACTAGGATATTTGGTTTCTGTTCATTATGGCTGCAAAATAACATGACACCCAGGATTTTGACAGCCATTTCATGTTTCAAATATTATGCAAATCACTAAAAGCCGCACTAAGTGGGACTTTGGAACCTGAGACTAGAAACAAAACTGTCCCCATTTTTAAGCAGTAATGCATTGGCCCAGTTTCCTAGACAGGGTTTAGATTAAGCCTGGATTAGGCCTTAACTAATTAAGACATTTAAGTAGCTTTTATAAAATAAAAAAAAGTGCCTTAGAAAAAAAAAACTTTACTGATGTGCATATTGAGACAAAACAATGGCACTGATATATCTTAAGATATCAGTGCAAGTTGTTTTCAGTTAAAACAGCTCAAACATGCATTATAGTCTGGGACTAGGTGTGTCTGTGAAATTGGGGGATTATCTTTTAAATCATAATCTTTTGAATCAGGGTTAAAAACAATTAAAACAAAAAAATCTTAAAATGTACACCCCTTTAAATGATGCAGGCAAAATATGTGACAGATCATCTGCAAATGGGCAAAAATATATACTGTGAATGGTAAGATTTTTTTTTCTTAAATAGAAAAATGTTCAGCATATGTCCAGCACACAGTTTAATTGAGAAAATTACGTAACTTCTCCCATATTTGTCCATATATTGGCCCAGAAAATATTTGTACAATTTTGTACACTTTATGTCACACTAAAAAAAAAAAAAAAGAAGAATTATGAAACCAAAATATTAAACCAAATGGCATCTGCAAAAAAAAAACTAAAAAAAAAAAAAAAACTTTTAACTGATGTCAAGGTCTTTTTTGTGAAGGTATAAAAACTGCTCCCCTCTAGTCTAAAATCTCTTTCTTATAAATTAGTGTGGTTGAGATGCCACTTGTTTTCATATTTTGTACTGTACATAATGCAAAGACATTGATGCCCTTTTAAGTGTGGCTTGGGTGTCTAAAACTGTTGGGGGTCACTAAGCATGAAACACATGAAGCATGAAACTAATCTATCAACAAATCATGGTCACATGTATATTACAGAATACAGATAGAGAATAGAATGGCTCAGGACTTGCTTTACTGAATACTGAGAGTTGCAAAAAAAAAACAAAAAAAAAACAGTACAGCTGGTTTGGGTCACTGTGGTGCAATTCTGGAAATCTGAACATTTGACCTACAAAAGCCACACTATTACATCTGGGTAACATGATGCAGTATATAAATACATAACTCTTTACAACTTAAAAAAAAAAATGTTTGCCTTTCTTTAAAACAAAAAGAACATTTAATTTCACATAAGTATGTCAAAGCCTTTACAATTAAAAAGCACAAAAATAATTAGAATGACAAAATAAACAACCTATGCTTTAAAAAAAAACACACAAATGCAAACATGGCACAAAGCACATTAGAATTTCATAGACCAGTAAAGATACAACACAGGGCAGAGTCACTACAAACAGGGGGACACTAAATCAGAATTATGCTTACACTCAACTAAAATGTTATTCATACAATGCTTCAATCAAGATCAAAGCTCTTTTCTAAAAGTGTGTGAATGCACAGTCAGAGGTCATGTAATATACTACAGATTCTTTTGTTCCATTATATTTTCAAAGAGTCAAAAACATAATTTATTTGGATTTTTATGCTGTAGACGCCCTCATTTTTTATACCCAATAGCCATTCAGTATGTATTGGCTAATTAAAATGTAACCCCTTTAATGTGTTATTTTGTAATGAATAAGTTAGAGACTTAGAGAATAAGCATAGTGGCATGTTGGATTTTTGACATTGTGTCTGAGCTCTGAGCAGTTATCATAAATGAGAAAATTGAGGTGGAAAAAACATAGTAACACATCTTTAATAAAATTCTCATTACAGAACATCACATTTTGCTACACACTTATAGATTCATATTCCACAGATCAGAAATATTTGTTGGGGTAAAACAATAGTCAACTGACACAATGATTTCAAAATGAAGGCAGAGTGAAAGGAGAGACTGTTGATAATTGCGAGAGAGAAGGAGAAATAGATAGATGGATGGACTGATGGAGGTATGGATGGATGGTCAGAAAAACATCTACATCTCATGGGAGAGGACTTCATGCTCAGGTACGCCATTGGCGTGGATTTCTTGCTGGCCGTTTGGTTGTGTGTTGTTCTCATTGAGTCTGCGTACGCGGTACATCTCGTAATGGATGCTGCTTGCAATATCTTTGATGTTCTGCATGTGAGTTCTAGAACAGCGAAAACAGACACAGAGTAAACACTTATAGCCTATTGAAATATATTTACTAACAAATGAACTGCAGTCTTGTTTATCCAAGAACTGAAATGTTGATTTGTAGAATACCTGATGAGCAGGTCCCGCAAATAGGCAAACTCGCAGTGTGTGGTGTTCTCAACTGCAAAAACAATTAGAAAAAGGAAGATGGTGTAGTTTTAGAGAGTATTTCAGTCATGAAAAACCATTAACAAATTATTTATATTACATATTGTATAATTCAATTCACATTTATCTGTATAGTACCTTTCACAATACATAGCGTTTCAAAGCAGCTTTACAGAAAATGTGTCTACATTACAATTTAAAGTGATCTGTTTTCAGAGGTGACTATGTCCAAGTACATATGCTACAAATCATGCAATTAGCTAACAATGTATTGATTTAAGGCAGAAACAATGATTGAAACAATGATTCATTGAAGTGATTATTACAAGTTGTGAACATAATGATTACAATAAAGAGAAATTTAGCATTGGTGCGTGTTAAATAAACAGTCTATCTGCAACTGTATGTTTCTGTATGTGCTCGAGGTGTGCTAGCATCTTATTGCCACTAGATGGCAGTGCAGTAAAACAGATGACACCAGAGTAAGCATATTTGAGCAGCAAAATGCTTCTTTAAAGGGATAGTTCACCCAAAAATTACACTTTAAAAAAATGTTGGTAACCCATTGACTTCTATTGTAGGAAAAAATATATACATATGGAAATCAATGGTGCCGTCAGCTGTCGGGTTACCAACATTCTTTAAAATATTTTCTTTTGTGTTCAACAGAAGAAAAAAACTCATACAGGTTTGGAACAACATGAGGGTGAGTAAATGATGACAACATTTTTGGGTGAACCATCCATTTAAGTAACATCACATTTAAAAAAAAAAAAGACTACTGAGTGTGTGCATGAATGCATAAAGACTCTTAAAAGAGCCCATTAATTAAGGAAATAGATTTTTTTGGGATTCTGTTGATTTTTCGTAGTTAAAAAAATAACATGCAGGGCTGATTAATATTAAATAAATATGACAATATGGGGTAATGTAAGAAGAAGAATGTGGTGAGGAAGACAAACATAAAGCAACTAGGCAACTAGGCATGGAATGATAAATTAGACTAGAGAATATATAGAAACAGAAGCACTGATAGCGTCCTCTATTTTTAACTCTCCGGTCACTGCAAATAACTGTTAGTGTGAATGCCACTTTACCCTTATATGTAACATACAATGGCATCTTAATAATAATACGACTGCACTTACAGCACTTTCAACACTCTTCACATATTAATGCTATATGATAGTTACTACTTTCAATCAATTAACTTTTACCACTCTCTTGTCCATGCAAGATAGAGCTTTTCGAATTACTATTGATCAAACGTTTTCTATGTGGAGTAGTTGTTTGAATTCTCGGTAACTAAGATCCGGGTCCAGGAACTTGATTTGCTCTTGGCAGCAAGAATGAGAACCACACAGATGTGAATGTGTATATTAGGGCTATAAATTGAATAAAATTGTTTAGCAATTATTTTAATTATATACAGCAATTAAATTAATGTCATATATTTTGTAGTTAACGTCTCATTCAGTTCCATCTTATTCCACTTTCTGATTTAGAACTACAAAGATTCTACATTTCTAAAACAGCATTAAATGTAATCAACATTTTCTAAAGCTAAACTACAATAACTAGATTACATTTTCAAATACTTTATTAACTTAATTTGAATCTTTCTGGTTGACTTGTTATTGCAATGCTTTGATGCCCTTCTCGTTCCTGATATTTGAATAAATGTTTTAATGACATACAAGTATGAATTGCATTAAACATTAAAGTAATCGGATTAAGGATGTCAATTTTCACAAATTCCCATGATCGATCGTCGTTTAAATTAACGATCAATTAATCGATTAATCGTTAGCCTTAATACTGCAATATGCGTCTGCTGCAGTGCATATGGCCAACAGCATGACAGTGTCTGCAAATGCTGCTCAGACCGCTATGTTCCTCACCAAATTAATGAGAATGGTTTTAATCTAAATAAAGGGCTAGTAGGATTGTAAAATGTTTCGATGTGATTGATAATTAAATTACAGGGCTCGAATTTCGGCGTGGGATTGCGGGTATTGCGCATAATTCTAATAATTCCCGCAGGTCTCCCATTTATAATGCAGGAAATTCCCGCAATCGTAATCCACACAGATTATAAAATCAAATCATTCTTTTAACAACTATCTGCCAGGCGCAATTTCACAAACAGCGTGGCTGTTGAGCGGTGCCGCGTCTTCTATCTCTTCTCTCAAAATGTGTTGTGCAAGGCAAGCATCAAGCGCTGCGGCGACACACTCGCGTTTAGGAGTCGGGACATGACGGAATATTCACTTGCACAATCGGGCCAGCAGTACATCGTGACTGAAGTTTACCATTTGCACGTCTTTTTAAGTCTTACCAGTTTAAACATTCAAACGATTTTAAACTAATCAGTGCTCGTGCGCTCTCTGAGATGATTTTCTATGCGCACATTCATAGAGAATCCGCCTCAAAAACAGCTGGCCAGTAACAAAAGTTATTTTTCGCGGATTATATTGCTTTAACACGCAAAATTGTGTCAATTTCGGTCTTCGTGAGTATACTCTAAACATAGTCGGTTTTGTCTTTTAATAAGCATAAAACGCATGCCAGTATAATGAACACAGGATCCGTGCACTAGCTGCTTAATTTAGTTGTCAAAACAACAAAATATAGCTTTAAGTTAAAGGAATCAGGATTAATAGCCTATATGTATTTAATTTATTAAGGACACAAATACTACCCAGTGTTATTTTCCATTTGATTACTTTATTCAGTTTCTGTAGGCCTATATGAAGTTAGACCCATTGAAAAACTTTTCTCTTTATTTGTCTTTATTTGTATCTTTATTCTATTGTATTTATTTGTGCTACTTTTTTCAATTTAATTAAACAATTTAAATCAAGCTTCCTTGTGTTGTGTAAACTCTTAACAACAATATTACCCCATTGTAAAAATCCAATGAGCGCAAACATTTAGGCAAGATAAATGTAATAATTTTGTTTGGGAAAAATGCCCCCCGCCCTTCTCCCTCTCATGTTATGTAATATGACAGTCCCAAATTAATCATCGTTATTAGTCGTGCATTCTGCTTGAGCGGCGCGCGCTGAATGAATAACTTAACCGTTGAGCACTTTGCTAGCACGTTATTTAACTCAAAGAAACGCATCCTATGAGATTAATCAGATATATACAAAATAAACATAATATTACAAATTATATCTGCACAAAATGACGTGAATGCACAAGTGAACTTGAACTAAGTTACGTGCCATTCAGAATGACTCATGTTGTGGACGCGCTCTTCCTGGAAACCCAAATAATTCACAATGTTATATTACAATATTGTTCTCTTTATAATGTTATGTAATATGACAGTCCCAATAGTCGTTATTAGTCGTGCATTGCCATTTGAGCTGCGCGCGCTAAAGATCACGCTGTGTCAATTCTTAACCAAATGCATCCAATATGAGATAAATCAGATATAGATAGGCGCACACAAAATAAACTATTACAACTTACATTTGCACAAAACAAAAGGCAGCGAATGCACACGCAAACTTATAGTCATGATGAAGGTGTAAAATAGTCCCAAACATAACTCCGGCGCGCTCGCTTACATGTTTCGCGGTTGAGCAGCACGCACGCGCATGAACCTGCTTAATCGATGATCGATAAGGTTTATCGATTAAACGTGTTATCGACAATTAATCGATCGTCGATTAATCGTTGACATCCCTAAATCGGATACATTAACTTAGCCCTAGTGTGTAAATGTATATTGTCTAAGATATCCTGTAGAGAGCATTTGTGATGTGGCTCTTTAAAAGTTTGGCTTAACTGTCAAAATGTCCCCACAAAAAATGGCAATTTACGAAATCCTTGTGCTTGTGGGGACATTTTTGGTCCCCATGAGGAAAACAGCTTATATACCATAATAAGTGGGGGGTTTTTTATGCAAAAATGCATAAAATTTTGTGGGAAAGGTAGGTAGGATAGAATATACAGTTTGTTCAGTATAAAATCATTAAATCTATGGAAAGTCCCCATAAAACATGCAAACATAATGTGTGTGTGTGTGTGTACTACCTTCTACTGTCCCCCATCTTGTTTTCCTTCCCAGAAGTCTTTTTCCATTGACCTGATATTCTTGATCACTTCCCACCACAGCAAAAGGGATCATCTCCTATAACACACATCACATGGAAACCCTCAATATACAAAAGCAACAGTTGGAATAACAACATACAGCCCAGCCAGGCTGAAACGGAAGACTCAAAATTACTGTGTCATAAACAAGACAGCTCTTTTTAACGCATACGCCAATAAAAGTGACTGAGTGATAGAGATATATCGTAAATGACAAGTGGACATACCCTGATCTTCTCATTAATCATTCTGTCTTCTGCATCCTCATCAAACTCCTTTTGAGGATAGATGTCGATTTCATTGGCTCGTAAGTCCTCTCTTATCTGCACATACACACAGCAGAAAAAAAAATCCATGAATCATTGTTTAGTTCTTTGTTCATTTATGGAGGACATGTATGCCTGTGCACAGAACATTAGGTTATGTAGTTGTTTATGAGGCATCCTATACAGAAAGAGGGCTAATTATTTTGTCAACAAAAGAGGCTGATTCATAAATTTTCTTTTTTTTTAAAAGACAAAATTAGTAAGAGTTCAACTCTTGTTAAAAACATTAATAAGTTAAGGCCTAAAAAAACCCCCATGAAATTAAAGAAATAGTTCACCTGAAAAAGAAAATTATGTCATAATTTACTTGTTGCAAACCTGCATGGAACACAGAAGAAAAGCTAAAGAATGTACCAGTTGCCCTTTCCCATGAAATAAATAGGGTTTGGAGAGTTCAGTTCAAGCTTCAAAAAGGATGCAATGGCATCATACAAATTTATCATTCATCTCAATATATTCCAAATCATCAGAATACCGTATACCGCTATACCGTAACTTTTTGTGATGTACCAAAATGTCAAAGTTTTTCACTGATAATTTTCCCTCTTTTGAGCTGTTAACTATTGACTTGGAGAGTTGAAGTTGAGAACAGAATTAGTCCTGTTTGTAAACAAATAATTTACCTTTTCCACATAATGAAAGAGATCCAAGTTTCAAGTAGTCCATACTTGACAAAACATCCAAACATGGATTCTGAACACTTGGAATATAGTGTAGTCGTATGGACCAATGTTATTTTCAAATGAGTTATATACTATTATAATAATTCATTACATTTATATAGCGCTTTTCTAGGCACTCAAAGCGCTTCACATAGAAGGGGGGATCTCCTCAACCACCACCAATGTGCAGCATCCACTTGGATGATGCGACGGCAGCCATATTGCGCCAGAACGCCCACCACACACCAGCTTACTGGTGGAGAGGAGACAGAGTGATAAAGCCAATTAGTGTATATGAGGATGATTAGGAGGCCATGATGGACAGAGGCCACTGGGCAAATTTGGCCAGGATGCCGGGGTTACACCCCTACTCTTTCGAAAGACATCCTGGGATTTTTAATGACCACAGAGAGTCAGGGCCTCGGTTTAACGTCTCATCCGAAGGACGGATTATTATTATTATTATTATAGTATTTATTAATATTTTGAATTATCTTTTATTTTTATATTTTTGATTTCACTTTAAGTTTAGTTTAAGTACTTATTTTGTTACTTATTTTGTTGTTTGTCATGCTTTTACTTGTTATATATATTTCTTAGCTTATATTATTAAATATTATTTAGCTTTCATTTTTAGTCATTTTAGTACTTCAACTTACTTTATTTCAGCATTTCTAATTTTCCTTATTAAGTAGCTCCGTAAGGGTTTTTACATTTTATTTTTCAAGTCATTATTTTTTTTATTTTATTTTTAGCATTATTTCAAACAAAAACTATTATAAATAGTTTTAGTTACCAGTGCTAGTTAACACTTGCATGATCAACTTTTATGACACTTTCATGGTGTGGTTATTTTTTTTATTTATTTGTTTGGTCATTTTGCAACTCAACAGCCTGAATCCCCCTTCAATTTCATTATAAGGAAATGAGCAGCCAGTAATTCATGTTTTCTCAATTTGTTTTTCACAGAAGAAAGAATGTCATACGGGTTTGGAACGACATAAAGAAGAGTAGAAGGGTGACAGAATTCTTTTCATTTTCTGGGTGAACTTTTCCTTTAGTGACGCATTCTCTACTGTATATTAAGGGTCACCACGCCGTCGCTTTTCAGATGTCAAACTGAATAATCGTAACCCACATGAATTCAGACCTCTGGCAGTGAAGATTTAAACAGGCCATTGGGAGCATAATGAAAAGAACACAGTGAGAGAGCTTTCAGCCTCTGGGAGTCTTTAATGAATGACGAAGAATCAAAACTACACCCTTCACAGAATACACTGAGCTGGTGTATGTTTTGATTCTCTGCTTCCATGTGCTTGATGTCCTGAGCTGAACATTTAAGCAAATAAACCAGACAAATTCAGGAAGTCCACATCAATGTTCTCAAGGTTGAAAATAGAGTCACCCCACTCTCCTGTCAGGTCAAAGGCCGCGTGGGGTGGAGGGAAAGGATCTAAGGATTGTGCACTGACCACACAGCCAAAAAAAACAGTTGTGTACAAGCCTGAAGAGCTTCTGGAGCCTACAGTTTGTTCCGTTTGGCAGGTGAAGCAAATGTTAGGAGGAAACGGTAGCTTGGACGCCCACTGAGTTTCCTCTGGCATCTTTTACAAAGGCAAAACCAACAGACGTCATGCGAGGTGACGCGAGGATAAAGTTGCCTTCACCTACTACAAGAGCACAGGCCGACATGTTCATTGAATAAAAACATGAAGTAATAATACCAATTTAATCACTCCAATCAGTAGCCAATAAATTAACATACTAAACAGCTAGATACATGCAGTCCTCAAGATCTCTTCTTACTTTTGGATACCCTATTATTTCTGTACACCAAAGAGTAAGTCATCAGTTCACATGTTTTTTGCTGGTTTTATGGCAAACCTCCATTTGCTGTACCAACTCCAGCTGCCCACTGCTGGATCTGTCCTGTAAACTGCCTCTACCAGCCTTTGAAGTTCTGCCGAGTTACAGTTTAAGTTGAGGTCAAACTAAACACAAAATGCCTCACCGGCCCCTGAACCCAAAAAAAGATCCCAAAAATACTCAAGATCTAGGTTCTAGGGCTTTTCCTCCATAATTAAGAATGTCCAAGCATGATTGAAGATATTTCCACACATCAGTTCTACAATTTATGGGTGGTTATAGAGAGCCCCTTTAAATGGAGAAAAAACAATGCCTTCTTATTATAGGATAGAAAACAACTAATAGTATAACTAAGCAACAAAGTACCAGCCTATGGTATATCGCAAATATAGTCAAACGCTGAAGGGTGTTGTTAGGCATGTGCCACATATTTTATTTAAAAAGTTAATTTTATGTCAAACATTTCATTGGCAAATGAAGGTGGTTGAACCAGCTGTGCATGCATTGCAACTTTACCTATAGTTGCAATACTCATTAGAGAAGAGATGCCATTGCAAGGAGGATAAGTTGTTATTTAAGTGACCACGTGAATTTAATAATAATATGAATAATGATATAATGTATTTCAAAATGCTAGAACATTGTTCCAGTCCTAGATGATGATTATTTGGTACAGTGTTGTATCATTATGCACATGGCCAAGTGTAGTCTGTTACTCAACATGCCAACAAGGCATGCTCAGGGGGGAAGAGATTTGCACCAATTTACACCATCAGGAAAGTGATTCCCACAGATATTTACCCACAGAGGTTCTCACAGACATTGTGTGATGACAGTTTGTAATGAGGTTAAAATGCTTAAAAAAGAAATCCATCATTATACAGCTGGTGTAGCTTCTTGGATGAGCAAGGCAAAATGTCCTCAAATTAATGGAAACATGCAATATGCTCCCAAATAAATTCCTTTTATGACCCGGGTGAATGATATAGACAAGAGGTAAAAGACCCTCACCAGCAATTTACAAGGTGAGGAATTGAAAAGATGTAATAAAACCTCTTATCATACAGTTGGAAGAGGTCCATTATATACTTTCTGTGGAACTCACCTTCTTTTTGAAGAAGTCTCTCTCCTCCAGGGTCAGTGTGTCTGCTTTGGCGATAACAGGAACGATGTTCACCACTTTACTTAGGTGTCTCATAAACTCAATGTCAATTGGCCGCAAACTAAAACAAGGAAGAAAACAAAGCAAAGCAATCAGACTCAAAATGGACAAATTGAAGATCATTGCGTAATGTCTATTCAGTCGGTCTAATGTTTAATCTTTATTTTAACCATTTAAAGTAGTAGAGTGTGAAAGCAGTTTAACCTCAAGTATCTCATTCTAATACTGTAAAAGCAGCACAAATAATTAACAAGGCATCAAAAGACTGACAAACAACCAATGTGAATAATTTACTACAGATGGTTAAAAGTTTAAGAAATGGGGGAAACGTATTCACCCTTATATCAATCTGATTTTCTTTCTTATGTGGAACAGTAGCAAAGCGGAAGTGAATGGTGACTGGGACTGTCTAGCTCAAAAATGACAAAAACCAAAAAGCACAATAAGCAGCATATTGCTGCAGTTCTGAAATCTCATTCATGTTTTCATATCTAAATATGGTACGTTATTGGTACTTGTTTGTCTCGTAACAGTCATGATGTCCCCAATTCGAATATAGTATGTCAAAATCACACAATAGCACATATTGTCGGTGAATAATGACTTGTTTCTCACACAAAGCTCATATGACCTCATTTGTATGGACTACTTTTGTGGTGATTTTTTGTTAAAATAATAGCAATAATAAAAATAAATGGTCTAAAGTAGAAAAAAACACATGAGTTTGGAACAACATAAGGGTGAGTAAATTATGACAAAATACCTTTTTGGGTGAAGTACGCCCTTAAGGATATGTTGAACTTTCTTCTGTGCTTGTGACTTTGCATTACTTGTACTAAAAAACTTGTACATATAACAAGCTGGCATGTGTATTTAGGTCTGCTGGGTTGATTTGAGTGTACTGCATTCACAACCACAAGGCACAAACAAACAAGTAACACTGACATATTTAATGTCCAAACATCCGGTTCACTCATCTCACATGACACATTGCATTTTGTCTTTTTAATAAACTGGAATGAACATGCACAGAGCCTCTTAGTCCGCAGGACAAAAATATGTCACAATCTGGGCTTGCTTACTATCACATGGGGAGGACCGCAGAGCTTGAGGACTTTGAATATTCCGCTGAGTGCTAAAGCACACAAAATATACACGTGCACGAGAAGCTCTGAGGAATTACATGTATTCACAATTACATGAATCTTAAATATATAAGCATTACCTTCACACATGCAGTATATTATATGATGTTAAAAAGTGTAAGCCCACAAAACAGAAGGTGACATTGAGGTTTTGAATTGAATTGAATTTATATCTTCATGTATATTTGAAAGGAAACTTATTGCATTATCAGATGCACATAACTTGCATGAGCCCTGGCAGGGAAAATACCAATTTGATATTTGAGCACCTACCCACATCGGTCTCATAATTCTTTCATAGAGGAAGGAGTCACCATCTGTGGTGGATACTTCTCAATTCACTTCCTGTTTTCCAATAAACCATATGGAAATGGCTAGCCACCAGAGTGCAACATCCACTAATGAGATTATAAAAGTCTCCACAAGGTCTCAAAGGATCTGTGTGAAATGTCCAAAAATGAACCTCATGGCAAATTTGCAGCCAGTGCTGACAGCTGATTCTGGGATTTGATTAACAACTACAGAGTTTATAGTTGGTTTCTGCTTTTCTGAAAACATGATGATTTAAAAGTGACGAGCCAAAGAGCCAAATACTGACAGTGAATTGTGGTATTGATGTCTGATGCTCAAACCCTGAAGGCACTTGACAACAAATAAATATCTGTAATATTACATGCAAAGACATCCCATTGCTATTACACAACACTATTCAGGGCTGCAATTTTAAACATAGTACTTCCTCATTGTGGAATTATGGCATAATAACTAACTGAAAACATACAGCGCTATATGTTATGTAGCACTGTGTGTGTTAAATTGCTTAAAAGCCTTAGTTACATGTCATTTAAAATACACAATTGCTGCCATAAGTTCAAGAACTTCCTGGAATTCTCTGAAAACTGCATAAGTAACAGTTAAGACGGTTGGCGCTGCCAAAATATGCAGAGATGCCAAATGAATTTCATGTGACATATGATTGATAGTATGTGTAATGTATAACCTCATAGTGTACATATTAACAATAGCTGTGCAAATCCCGCTCTGCAATATTGGCTCCACCCATACTTCCGCTTATGCTCTTGAGGTGAACGGAGCTGTTTCCTGGACACATTTTCAAACACAGGCACTGAAGTCTGTGTGCGACTTATATGACATGTGGCAAGACGAGCAGCTGTTCAGATATCTTACAAGCACCCAGCAGCTGCGAGACAGTATCTAATAACAGTGTGCACACCAACACATACTCATAGAAGGAAATGCCCTCTTTAAAAGACTTAACCGCACAAGCCCTCCTCTCTCCTGCAGACACTACACACATACCTAGAAAACAAGACAGCAAACCACTTGCAGGACCACACAATGGTATTTTTCTTCTAGCCCCATCAAACACACGTAAACACACACACACACAGTGGTTCCACACACAGTGAAGATCCATCTCAGTGATCCGATCACAAGAGTGTTTATGCCTTGTAGTAATGCGTTTCATGTAACAACTTCTGATCAGATTGTGAAGGGTCTCCAATTTAATTTGATAATTTTTACTAAAAAAACAATGAAAACTTTGTGCACCATTTTTCTCAAATATACAGGTCACATACCTGTATTAACTAAATGTTCCAAATGCAAAAAAAGGTGCACAAAACAGCACATAAAAGTTTTAAAACTTTTAGCGCAGTGATTGTGAGTAGGTGGTCCTTTACTGTTCACCAGTCCAGAATGCATTTAAGGTTGGCATATAGGAATGCTATTAGATTAGTATTTTACACTATTATGTAGTCCAATCCATTTTCGGATGCCTTCAAATGTTGGTGTTTTGTGCCCCTTTTATACCCGCATTTAACGTTGAACTCTTATATTGGATCACCCAAAGCAAATCACAACACCAAATGTGTTACATACCAATATATATATATATATATATATCTATACTGTATATATCTATACTGTATAGATTTTTTTTTTTTTTTTTATTAAAATTCAAAACTTAACTTATGGAAAAAGTTATTGCATCAACTGCTTTCATCAAACATATTGTAAAAAAGTTCTATAAACTCAAAAAAACTAAAAACAAACGTGTGGATCCGAGTTAAATAAACTTGCGGTTCAAGTTAAGCTTGACATTCCATAACAGTGATGCACCATTGAACTTTCATATCTTGTGTAGCAGTTTGTTGACCAAAATGAAAAGGTTATATAGAGTTACTTCTGTTGTATACTCATTGAAATGGAAGAAACTTCACTGAAGAGAAGACTAATCATGCAGATTGTGACTTGTAACATACAACTTTTACAACAAAATATAAAAAAAGACAACGCTACATAGAGCTAAAACCTATAAAACTTAAATAACAAGGTTAAGGCCCTCCCGTCTAAAGAAACATAATGTAACAATAACAAAAGCAACTTTGCTTGGTTGTGTGTGTGTGTGTGTGTGTGTGTGTGTGTGTGTGTGTGTGTGTGTGTGTGTGTGTGTGTGTGTGTGTGTGTGTGTGTGTGTGTGTGTGTGTGTGTGTGTGTGTGTGTGTGCCTCACCAGTGTCCAGTAGGAGGAATAAAGTATATGCAGCAGTGGACTCGTGAGTCTGGAATCCTCTTCTTCCTGTCGATGTTGATCTCTTCCTGTAAATACTGTTCATATTGTGCATTAATGAACTTCATGATGGGCTGCCAGCTGCAAACAGATCAGAGAGACAGGGAGACACCAGAAAACACATGAGATCTAACACGACCACCAGGTAAACTATGAAATAGTTCAATAGCAGTTAGTATTAAGTTACTTATAATCCATGTTATATATACACTCACCTAAAGGATTATTAGGAACACCTGTTCAATTTCTCATTAATGCAATTATCTAATCAACCAATCACATGGCAGTTGCTTCAATGCATTTAGGGGTGTGGTCCTGGTCAAGACAATCTCCTGAACTCCAAACTGAATGTCAGAATGGGAAAGAAAGGTGATTTAAGCAATTTTGAGCGTAGCATGGTTGTTGGTGCCAGACAGGCCGGTCTGAGTATTTCACAATCTGCTCAGTTACTGGGATTTTCACGCACAACCATTTCTAGGGTTTACAAAGAATGGTGTGAAAAGGGAAAAACATCCAGTATGCGGCAGTCCTGTGGGCGAAAATGCCTTGTTGATGCTAGACGTCAGAGGAGAATGGGCCGACTGATTCAAGCTGATAGAAGAGCAACTTTGACTGAAATAACCACTCGTTACAACCGAGGTATGCAGCAAAGCATTTGTGAAAGCATCTCCACTACAAATAGGAAAAAGAGGCAACAATTTGCAAGAGCTCACCAAAATTGGACAGTTGAAGACTGGAAAAATGTTGCCTGGTCTGATGAGTCTCGATTTCTGTTGAGACATTCAGATGGTAGAGTCAGAATTTGGCGTAAACAGAATGAGAACATGGATCCATCATGCCTTGTTACCACTGTGCAGGCTGGTGGTGGTGGTGGTGTAATGGTGTGGGGGATGTTTTCTTGGCACACTTTAGCCCCCTTAGTGCCAATTGGGCATCGTTTAAATGCCACGGCCTACCTGAGCATTGTTTCTGACCATGTCCATCCCTTTATGGCCACCATGTACCCATCCTCTGATGGCTACTTCCAGCAGGATAATGCACCATGTCACAAAGCTCGAATCATTTCCAATTGGTTTCTTGAACATGACAATGAGTACTAAAATGACTTCACTGTACTAAAATGGCCCCCACAGTCACCAGATCTCAACCCAATAGAGCATCTTTGGGATGTGGTGGAACGGGAGCTTCGTGCCCTGGATGTGCATCCCACAAATCTCCATCAACTGCAAGATGCTATCCTATCAATATGGGCCAACATTTCTAAAGAATACTTTCAGCACCTTCTTGAATCAATGCCACGTAGAATTAAGGCAGTTTTGAAGGCAAAAGGGGGTCAAACACAGTATTAGTATGGTGTTCCTAATAATCCTTTAGGTGAGTGTATATATATTGATATGTTTTCCATAGCAGGTATCAATTCTGACTGATAAATAACGAGATACTTACCAGTTCTCATTGTTTATATGGTCTCCAAAGCCTGGTGTATCGATGACGGTCAGCTTCATTCTCACTCCTTTTTCCTCAATATCTGTATACAAGATGAGTTTGAAGAGGTGAATGTGCACTGTAGATAACCAAACTTATGAGAAAGTCAGAATTGTTAAAATAAGACTTCTGCTTATCTGTTTCAGTTTTAGTTCATCAGGCCTTTTTACCATGACTGATGGACTTGATTTCAATGGTCTTGGGAATTCGCTCTTCCTCAGTTGTCATCACAGATCTGCGACTCACTTTAGATTTAAAAAGTGTGTTCATTAGTGTGGATTTACCCAGACCACTCTGACCTGTACAAATGGAAAGACAAAAAAAAAAAAAAAAATCGATGTTTTAAATTGAATGAATAAAGCATAGTACTATAAAGCACACACACACACATACACACACACACACACCCCTCATCATAGTGTGGACTATAAAAGAGCCAGTGTTTCTAGAGGAGGTTCATGGGAGCAGCTTGTTGGATCTCTCGTTAACATCTATGATAAAGCAAGAACAAAGGTTGCAGCTGGAATCAGTTGAGCGTAGCAGCCAGGCAGATCCTCTCACTGCAGAAAGCATTAACCATGTCCGATTGAACATTCTTGTGGGGGTGGGGGGGCATATTGGTGGGCATGTAACTGATAAATAATGAACTATAAAACCCCTGAAAGTAACCTCCAACCATTAGATGTTTGCAAATGTTTGAATATATTCAAGCTTAAAGGAGCTGATAAAAAGTGATTAGAGGATTATAGTTAGACAACAAACCTCAGAAGACACTCTGCAAACTGACAAAATCACTCTCATCAACAGCTTAACGAATGCAGGACATTAAAGAAAGATAAACCCATGAACAACACGCCTTGAATATTTCTGTAAAGCAGCTAACTATCCATATAGTCACTTACCAAAGTACTGGATTGAAACAAACATCAACGTGTTCATTCAGAGATACAAAAGCTTTTATCTCAGTTCTTAAGTCCTCAAAGCAAAAGACAAACAGCACTATCAAAAAACAATCCTTCTAAGGCTATGCAAGTGGCTACAGGTTCCATGTTTCAGAGTTTTACACATTGCCAAGAAAAACAAATAAAATCAGGGATATATACTGCTGGAGGCAGGCAAGTCAACACATATTGTGGAGCGGTTCCATACTGATGCACTTGGGTCTGTGAATATGGCATATAAAGGAATAATATAGTCTGAATCTGGAACCAAGGTCATGATTAAGAGTCAGTTGGGGACATTCAGGGCATTCGTATTGGACCACTAGAGGTGAAATTGTTGGGTGGTGTTACCTGCTGGTAAGCGAAGATTACCAGAAGATCTCGGCTAGTAACCGAAAGGTTGTAGATTCAAATGGATCTACCAGATTCCAAGCCATTTTGAATCCAAGATGTAATGGCAATGACTAGAAACCAGTGGTATATTCTACGTGATACACGGGTATATGCCGTATACCCACTAGGAAAGGTCAAGGATTTCTGTAAACCCACTTAACAAATAATGAGGGTACGTAACAACATCGTTTTGTGACAGAACATTCACACTTTCATTCATAAATTCACCCCGTCTGTGTTGCGAAACACTGGCTTTTGGACCATTGGGGCTTCCATGGCCTGTTACCTGGATCTGACATCAGTTACCAAGGTACAACTAAAGCCACTAGAAGACAAGCCTGCAACCTTATCCAAAAAAGCGTAACGGCTAATGCTAACGCTCGGCTCTGGCGGTACGCAGGAAAGGAGACCAGAGGCCTTTTTATTTTAATGGAGAAGAGGCTTCACTACACTGAATAAACCACTTATGTGAGGAAATAGTTTATCATTTAATGAATCGACTGCCTGTCCACTAATCTTCAACATGTTTTACGCTAAGCAATATTTTTGTTAGGAACGTTATGTAGATCTTACTATGATAAAAAGGTTATTTTATAAGAAAAGGCAGAGAAAGGAATGTCGCAACAGGTAGGACTCATTTACGGCATTACCATAGTATTTAATGGTAATATCGATTGAGTGATATTGTATTTTATCTAAATAAAGTAAAAAAAATATAGAGGTTTTCTTTCTTTGGCTTTCAGGTTTTACCAGTTATGATAAGACTTGAATTGTAATGACTTATGACTATTATAACTGCATGCATGGTGCTGATATTAAGCATTTTAATAAATAAGGAGAAAATGAATAATTTAATTATAAATAGTGTTATATTGTATGTTGTTTAATAAAGAAAAACGTTTTCTATAATGCTGCCAGGTTATTGTATTGTAATAATTTATGACTGCTGTGTGCCTAATAATGATATAATGCTTTTTAATGAATGATGGTAAAAAATACATATAATTTTAATAAATTAGATATGCACTAAATAAATTACAATTAAGTTTTTAGTGTAATCTTAAATGTGGTTTTATGCTCCCTGCATTGACAAACTGTATGCAGCTAATAAAGATATTTGCGCTCTTTTTTCCGCAGTAAAGCACATTCCACAAACAATGCAGTCCTACTATGCCTTTACTAGCGATATAACACCAAATATAGAACATTTATTCACAAGACCAACGTGCTAATAATACACAAGGAACTGATTAACGTAATCTGTAACTCACTGTCATAAAACTTTGAACTGCAGGAATTGAAGTCACTGTCAATACACGATAGGCTGAGGTGCCTCACGTGATCCAAGTTAGCCATTGCGCTTTCTCCAATTATAAGAGATACAGACCCCCTCATCTCCATATAAGACAATCTCTGGTACAACAACACAATTGCTTGGCGGTCATTCTCTACGCAAGTTTGATATTTTTTTGCTCACGTTTTGGCTCTTAACTTCACGAAACATGCTCCGATCGTGGAAAATGGCTCATCATTATTTACAGCAGATTCTCACTATTATGTTGAGTCCAACATAATCCATTGCGTCAATCAAGAGATATCCCTCATGGAGTTACAACACATAAAACTCCATAGGCGCTAACTAAAAACAAATGTAGCTTTCACGTGGCATTTTTGCCCATAACTTTATAAAACATGCACAGATCGTAAGGCACATCATTACTTACAATGGATGTTCTCGAGTCCAAAATCAACATTTAATCCATTGCGTCGATCACGAGATTCCTCACGGTTCAAATTGTTGAACATCAAAATCAACAATTTTAAAAATGCCAATCAGGGGGGTGTCAAGGGCTAAACAAAAAGGCTACATTGGTTCCAAATGCTGTCACTTTTGATTACTTTGTGCTATCACCATACAACTGTATCCAGATGCAGCTCACATGTAGGGAACATTCATTGTACCATTTCATTCCTGAGTTATTGCATGTCAAATAAGAAAGATATGTACAACAATCATTATAAAAATGATTATATATAAATATATATAATCTTTTATTAGTAGTTTCTCAGCATGAGAATATGTTAAAATGTAATGATGTAGATATGTAGATGCATACTGTATGCATTAGTGAGTGGTGAGTTTATGACCTGCGTGAAGTTGGCCCCCCACCCAACGCAAAACATCGGCAAAATAGGCTCAATCATTTGTGCTGTAAAAAAAATGTGTTTGTACTGCTTCGGTTTTTTAGATATTAAAAGAATATATCAGATTGGAGGGAAATTCACCCAGGTCAGTGTCAATCCACAGAAGTTCTCCCAGACTGTAACTGTGAGAAACTTTACCTGCACAGAGCACTTTTCCAGGGGTATCTGTCTTGTATGCAGAGGGACACTATGACGGACTTTGGATTGGCCTGAGGCAGCGGGACTCCGGAAGTTTAAGGCTGCCTTCCACCACGGTCTGAAGATGAGCCATGCCAGAAGCCTGCAGTACAGCAACATAAGTACAAACAAATTGAATTTCCCTTGTGACTTGTTTGCTGAGACCACAATACTGAGAGGAGCACTGTTTTGTGGAGGAACTTTTCAATGATAGTGGAGTAGTTTAACAGGCTTTTGATTATTTCCATTTTTCAACAGGTCCACTTTCAGTTTTTTCCCCCTCACAGATGGATCTGCATGGAGCCACTCAGGACAAGAAGAGAGGTATGAATTTCTCTTCCTCTTTTTGGGTGGAACCGCTAAGCCTCTCCAGTTTTCAACAGCTTCTTCATCTGTTGGATGGATGTTTGTGACAGTGTCAGACTTCCCAGAGCAGGAACCATCCATTTCTGGCTTTTCATCTACACTGAAGGTTGTGGTGGGTAGTGGGTTGACTCCTGTGTCGATCACTGTTGCTTCATCACCTTTCTGTTTTGCAGAACAAATTCACATGTTGCCTTCAATGAAGGACAGATGTTGTGCAATTAATCGATCCACTCGAACAGGCAAGTTTTCATGCTTGAAAAAGCTGTGTTTGATGTTTTTGAACCCGCATTAAACATTGACTGAACTTGCGGTGATGTTGGTGCTTCGAAAATGAGGGATCATTACCACTGTTCAGAGTGGTAAGTAATTTGCCAGCCAGATTATATTGGGAATAATCTCAGGGAGGAAGTGCATATTGTCACCATTAGTTATGGCAAGTGACCTGCTCTCCTCACATATGTCTGTTACCCACTGCCGCAGGTCTGTCTGTGTTTGGTAACATGGATCCACTTCTTCCAGGTCCTCACCCTCTACATCTGGAATGATGACACACTCTTCTGCAATTCGGGATTTCAGGTATTTCTTGCACCTTTCTGATGTGAGGGGGGTCCAGAGCTGTCATTTCCCTCTGCTTCGCTGAGAGCCACAAAAGTAATACTGCGTAGTAGCTCTCTTGCATCGTCCATGGATTGTGACATGAGAAGCTGAGCCATTGACCTCGCAGAGAAATCTTTATCGTAATGTTTTTTTTTTTCAAGCAGCCCCACTGGCAGAACATCTTGATGCAGTGTGCAACATCAACCCGAACAAAACAAGATGGAACTGTTGCTGACTGTTTACCGAGTAAGACACCACAACAATCATTGATGTAGGTCTTTAGATCAGGATGAGGAGTAAAAGCCTTGACCAAAGCTCAGAGCAAAGCCAGAGAAAAGTCACTCACAACCTCTTTGGCAGTTGGTGCACCTGCATGTAGCCATTGTGTCAGCCAATGTGTTATTGCATTAACATCATGTCTGCCAGAACACCCTAATATAGGAATATATGGCCAGACTTGTCATTTGGTTTCTGTAGTTTCCTCACCACTGAGCCAGTTGCATCAAAACTCACAGTGGGGTTAGTAGATGTATTTTATAATGTCTTGTACATATACGTTTGTGTTTGACTCCAAAAGTGACAGAAACACTTGTCCAGTCCAATGCCTTTAATGCAACCACTGTGAGGTGCACTGTATTTTAACATATGCAGTGACAAAATGGGATCCTTGTCGCCTAACTCTAAATCATTTCTCTCTTGCTTTGCTTTGCGCAGGGAGGCCAAATTAGGCAGATGACTTGGCTCAGGATCTCCAAAATCCATCAGTTTTGTTGCCTCTGATGCCCTCCATACATGGGGTTCCATTCTACCCTTACACAGTTCTTTGAATATCTGCACACGCAAGTTACCAGACATCGGACGCTTGGAACAGCCAGTGTGCAGGGAGTCATCAGTGTTTTTAATTAAACACTTGAGCACCATTGGGCTGTTCATTTCAGGCTCTTTGTCACATTTTATGTGAATATGGCCACGACACTCCTTACAGTTGCCTCTGATTGCAAGTTTTCTGTGCAATAAACATTGACAATCTTAGCTCTCTTGAATGTTGTACCATTATTCTTGAATTTATAACTAATAATATTGTAACTGACAGTTTTAAAACATTTTACTTACATTGGCCAGAAATTTGGTTTAGTAACGACTTTTGTAGTTTGATTTTTATTGACCTTTTCTCAACTAACTATACTAATTTCTACAAGGGCATTCTTGAACAGAAGTGTCACTTGCCCCAAGTGGTGGCAGTGAAGTGTAGAAGATGATACTCCTTGTAAAAAAATTAAAAGTACAATCAGGAGAGATCAGTTAATGAAGTAAAGATAATTGTTTATTGAACAAATTATGTGATGATTACTCTTGACAGAAAGTCTTCGTCAATTCAACTCTAAAAGTGTGTTCACACCGAGAAGATTTGTGCTGTTCTCGTGCCCAGAACTGCTGAAGTTACATAAAACTATGACTTGATGGCACACGCGCACAAATCCATTTTGCCCAGAGAGAAAGTGAGTGACAGAAAAAGAGTCTGACACGAGATGAATATTGAGCTGCTGCATAATGTCTGAACACCAATAAGTTTTTAATAAACACCAGGGACTACAAAAACATTGACAAAAAGTTGTTTGTCTATTAAAACATCTTTACTAGCATCTAACATTTTGGTAAGAGATTGAATAAATGCAAACCCAAAAATAAATTAAAAATAAATCGGGGCTGGTGACGTCATTGCCTGTAATTAAATGTCTAATATCTTAAAAACCTACGCAGCACAAACAAAACTTTAACCAGCACAAACGAAGCACAAACTAACGAGACTATTTTGGGTGAATTTGGAGCATGTGGGGCGGCTGAGTGACCTCCGAATGACCAGAAAAATATGATTGTAATATCTAAAGAACCGAAGCAGCACAAACAAAATTTTCTACAGCACAAACGAAGCACAAACGATTGAGCCTATTTTGCCGACGTTTTGCGTTGGATGGGGGGCCAACTTCACGTAAGTTGAGTTATGAGGTGTTGCTCTGGTACGCATGAGTATGAGGCTTGGGGGGGCACATCCTGCTCACTGAGGGTGTGATCACACTTTGCAGGTCTGGTTTGATTAAAATGCAGTCTGGCGCGATTGCTCCGTGCGGTTCATTTGAATAGGTGTGAAGATGTGAAGTGTGAAGAATAAGTGTGAATGCTGCCATCCAAACCTTGGGGTGCACCAAACAAGCGGACTAAGACCCCTGAAAAAGTGGGTAGTTTGACTGAAATATGAACGCAACAGACCAAAGACATCTGAACGAACCAAAAACAAGATGTGATGTGACGTCACAAGATGCGACCCTAAAAAGGTCTCAAGCATACCTGGTTCTTCTCATCATAGGAGCTACAGTTCGGTACAGGCATCGGAAACACCGTCTCCTTGCAGCAGATCTTTATTTGTGTGCGCAACAGAGGAATTCCTGGTACTATTTTAACTCCTTTACACATTTTATAAGCTCTTAACGAGTTCTCAGCTGGTAAAAATACCAACATATGCACACGTATTTGTAACATATGTAACAAGTGTATTCAGCCCAGCCCAGCACAAAGCATTGGTTTGGATGTTCGGCAGGTTCCGTCGCAAAATATCATAAAATCGTTTTGTATTTATTTTGTGATATTTATGTCTTAAAAATGACAGTGTGAACGCCAAGTGAACCAGGACTAAATGTATCGTTTTTTGGGTTTTTTTTTGGACCAAAAGAACCGAAGTAAAAGTGTGAAAACACCCTAAAACTGCAAAAATAGCATTTCACTGCCATTCCATGAAGTGTGTGACTAATAAACTTTAGAGACAGAGAAGTGTAGGAGTAATTGTGTATAGTACTCATTATATGTTATGGGTATTATGAAATTAAGTTTTGTTCAACAATTAATATTGAGCAGGACTCTTTAGCTAATAGCTTGATGGGCCAAATTCGGCCCATTAATCTTTTTTTATGGCTGACTGAATTAGCTGAAATACTGTAGTTTCATTAATAGAGCATTTTTCTTGTGTGCAAAACTCTGGTTCAAAAGTTCTCATGCATAGATTACATTCCATAACCAAATCAAAGTGATTTTTATTTTATTTTTGGACATAGCTACCCAAGTTTTCCAAACATGAATTACATAAAATACAGTTCATACCAGGCATTTAAAATATAGAAAGATGGAGAATATTTAAAACAAGTGTTTTTTTTTAAATAAATAAAAATAATAAAACTGTAGCGACAACGAGAATGAAACCCACACAAGTGAAGCTGTCATACATAATCAAACACAAGAGGCGGCATATTCCAGATTACCCCGAGGCTATGTAGCCAGAAGACCCTTTGTTGTTTAACTAAAGGAAGGACGTTGTCAATGTTTTATAATTTGGCAAGAACAGATCTGTTCAGAAATGGTGAAACAAGAGGCCCTAACAAGAAGTCACCTGACCCCTGCGACTAAACAGACTGAACCATTCAGCGTCCCGAGCTAGTTTTCCCCTCATCAATTATTATATCTCCTTAAGGCTGAAAAAGTGGACTTGCATACAAAATACCCTTTGTCTTGAAGACCACCATTTGCGAACTAAACCCTCACGTGGTAAACACCACGGATGCGACAAATGCTGACCATAAGGATACACACACACACACACAAGGACTTTCCTCCAATTCTCCAATACCAATAAAACTCATCCCAGAACAATCCTTGACTGACCCATAATCAAAATCATGTAACATAACATAATTATATATTGTGTTTACAACCCCTGTATGTGTCTATTCTGCTTAGATCACATCTAAATCATGTAATTGTTTTGAATATTAGAGATACTGGAATGAAAGTGTCGTGTTTCCTATCATTATGCTCGTATGTTTTTAATTCAAAAGATGGCTCGATTGAAATCTGTGTAAAAATGTTTATGTTCTTAAAATGGAAATTATGTCTAAACTGAATCCTCTGTTTCGAGCTGATGAGTAAGCAGACCACAGAGAACACATGATTCGCGATGAGAGAAGACCCCCCTCTCAAATAAACATATAGTATCTTATTGTCCGAATTCCAAATTCCTCCAGGAGGCGGGACAAACATTTTGAGTTTAAAATCTTAGACCCGAACACAGAATCGTGCTCTTGCCCTCTCCTCTTGCCCTCTCTCTCTTGTGATGCGCTCTTGTGATGCTCTTGTGATGCTCTCTTTCGGCAGAACAAGCCGGGTGGAGCCAACGATGGTTATAGTAACCATGTAGACGCAGAGACAAATGACCCAAATCAAGATATGGGTTAAAACAGATTTAATTCAAGCCATCTCGTCACTTTTCTTTCTTTTCTTAGTTTGTTTTCTTTTCCATTAAAAGTCTCGGTTCTAAGTTAAGTGTTGCTGCAAAGTTTCGTTTTAACGTTTCAACTGCAAAACCAGCTTTCAACTTCAAAGACTTCCATTCATCCGCGCCAACACACCACGTGACTGGCTGTCCAAGATCTATCCAGGCACACGAGAAGATCAGCCAAGCAACGGACCGGGGAACCCCCTTCACGACAAAAGGGAACCCCAAAGCAAGGACAAGCAAGTACCTCCAGACTTTTAACTGAACTGGTGATTTTAATATCAAATTGAATTACCCGCCTAAGACACGATAAAAGGGTGAAATTAATTATTGATGGTTCGTTCAGGTCATGTCTTTTAAGTGCATATAGAAACTTGGGATCTCACCATCTAACTTCTAAAACTCATTCTTCCTCACTCTCTGTCTTTCTTCAACTTGTATGAATGCGTGTGCGTGTGTTTGTGTTATACCAGTTTTATGTGTGTTAGTCATAGGCTTATAATCAATAAAGTATTGTTTGTATTTGAAAAGAGAAGCATTACTTGTGATATGTGCTTACAGATTTATTGTCTTGAACTTCGATCTAAGTTACCTATGCTTTGACCCTTGATTTATTTCTTAATTTAGCTGTTAGCTGGGAATTAATCTTTCTTGGCCAGGAAGATATTATATTTCCTAGAATTAATAATTGTTTATGCTTTCCGTTCATTGGATGAACTGATAAGATGATCATACTATTGATTCTGCTACAGTAAATTCTAAAAATAATTAAATTATTAATTATTGATCATAATCCGTTATGAATAATAATTAATTATATTTATACGTGCGTATAATCGCTACAAAACCATTTGAAATAGTAAACTATTTGACTTGTTAATCGAGGATTTGAAGTTATGCCTGCCACCAGCCAATTTATAACAAGGCCAAATTTTAACTGACTATCCTTTCATTACAATTATTTTAATAAACAAATAATTTTAAGTATATGTTTTTCATGTTAACTTAAAATTCAAGTGTAATTTTTTACCCTCTTCAAATTTGTATTTGAAAAATGTAGCACAGGGGTGTCCAAACTCAGTCCTGGAGGGCCACTGTCCTGCAGAGTTTAGCTCCAACTTGCCTCAACACACCTGACTGGAAGTTTCTAGTATGCCTAGTAAGACCTTGATTAGTTGGTTCTGGTGTGTTTAATTGGGGGTTCAACTCTGCATAAACAGAGAGAAGTAACTCCGGCTACAATGCAATTCTGTTTATTAACCGCTAGAGCACCAAAAGTTACGGACTGCAGCTTTAACCATTTACATTTAGTGATATTAAATGTGTATTTTGTACATAACAACGAAAAGCATACATGCATTTGTGCTTGCACACTCACACCTGTACTTACCCACTACCATGATGTTAAACTCAAAGCCTTGTTTCATAGCTTTCCTCCTCATCTGTTCCAAGATGGCATCAATGCCCACATAGCCAAACTCACTGCTGGTGTTCTCACTCCGTGCCACAGGCGTTTTTCCTACGTCTGCCATATTGCCGTAAATACTTGTAATGACCTCTGGCCCTAATGAAATTGTGAGAGACAGAAAGAAAGACAGAGACAGATCAGGTTAAGATTATTTTGCAAAAACTTTTGGCTTGAACATTTTTCATGTGCATGTGCAGAATAAAGTAGACCCTCTTAGAGCTATTAAAGTTGGTTTGTCTGCGAGCTGCTATGACAAAACATTGCTATTAGAAGTGGCACAATGGCAGCTTGACACAAGCATTATGTCAACGAAATTGACATAATTTGTAGTAATTGACATAAATTGACGAAATTGACATAATGACATTCTGAATGTTACACTGCATTCAGAAGTTTAGTGGTCCACTAGATGTGGGTCAGTTGAACCAAACAGCATTTTTCACTTTGTGTAAAAGTCACATTTAAATGATGCAAATTTTGCTCATATTTTGAATGTAATAGTATGTAAAATGAAAAAAAAGTCTGATTCCTGGTTGCACTGAACGTTGTGCAAAATATTTATGAGCAAACAAATATTGTATTGAATTGATAGGTTTCTGAAAAGAGACCAGATATCAGAACACATGGAAATAAAGTAGGCCAGAAAACCTAAAACAGTTATACAGTTTCCTCAGCTTAACAAGACACACATGTAAACATAAGAGCATACACTCATTATATAGCTATATCAATGTTTTGTGCACTCCAACATTTCTTTTCTAAATTACCATTATATTACCAATGTTTTACAAAACCCCTTTTATCAAGCTCTTAATTCATCAAACCAGAGCAAACTAAATTCTTCTCAAATGATCAACTGATCACCAACTTTACCAAAAGATACCAAAAATGCTGATAACCACAAACTTACCCAGAAGACAAAAGGATAGTCTGCAAAGTTGTTGTATTTGATGATTCAGTAGCTTGAAAAATGTGTGTCTGACAGTGAACAAGTGACACACACTCAACATGTGAGAGTGGGAGGGGACATGATAGCTGCGTTTCCTTTTATAACGACTAAATGTGGCTTCCTCTTTTCATAGAGCGTCTAGACACTTGCACAAAAGCCAATATTTTTCACCAAGAACTAAGAATATACCCCAAAAAATATACCCAAATATGCTAATGGTGATTTCATAAATAAATAACATTTAAATAATATAGTATATCCGAATGATAATGCAAGGTGATATTATTACACAACAGCAAAAAAAAATAAAAAAAAAGTTTAGGCATGTACAAACATAACTTATGAAACTCACTATTGCTTCATCAGACGCCTGAGGTGGAAACTATGAAATCCTGATCTTTGACTTAACCAACACAGTGTATGGTGTAATTTACACATCTGTAAATATCACTAATTATGAAGTATAAGAGTTCAATAAAACACAAAACTGAGAATGGCAATGGCTGTAGCCAAATAGCAGTTATTTTTTGCTTAGTTTTATTATCATTTTGAAAAACAATCTTTATCTATGTTTTATTATTTCACTACCATATGTTTTGAGGTATGATTCATGTCAAGTCAAGTCGTCACCTTCATTTATAAAGCGATTTTAACAGTATGGAGTGTTTCAAAGCAGCTTTACAGTTATAACAGAAAAAAACTTAACAGATTGTTTAGGCAGATTAGGATACATTTATTGTCCAGCTAAAGATTTGATTGATTCACTTCCGTTGCGAAGATCATTAGTTATTAACTTAGAATGGTGTCGCTAACACGACACCATTCTAACAGAAAAACTGTTAGGGTTAGGGTTAGGGTTAGGCACCATTCTAACAAAAAAAAAACATTCTATCCGCACAAAACAGTGCCTGGTGTCTCGAGAACGCACTCCCAGAAATACTAAAGTCAAAACTATTAGTCAAATGCAAAACTGGTTTTGCATGTGTTCCTCTGTGGCTTATGTACAGTATTAAAACATTGAAAAAATTATTTCCTGTCAGTGAGTTACACACACTACTTCACAGAGTCTTTTTTAAGAAAACAGAGAGTGGCAGGCCTGAAAGTTTAACCTAAAACACTAGACAGTTATCGAACCACAAGCAGCCATGTTTTGTCCAGAGAATTTAACCTATGCCATTAAAGTGTGAGACAGAGAATTAACAAACATGCTGTGTGCTCATGTGCTTCTATGTCTTACTCATTATTCAAATTAGAAACATGTTATAGACAGTGGTCACCATAAGGTGACTGCTGGGG
Source organism: Rhinichthys klamathensis goyatoka (assembly GCF_029890125.1). Taxonomy (NCBI): domain Eukaryota; kingdom Metazoa; phylum Chordata; class Actinopteri; order Cypriniformes; family Leuciscidae; genus Rhinichthys; species Rhinichthys klamathensis. Next base: position 6,160,506 of record NW_026606584.1, read on the forward strand.
TCTCTCACACTATATACTCACTCAATCTTATTTTTCACTTTTCCTTTTATAACAAATCCTGAATAATCGTTCTATAAAACCCCTCACTGTAAATGTGTGATTTCATATCTAGATTTGGCCACCTGTTCAGGAAAATCTTTTATAAGTCCCAATTTAGACTCATACACACACATGTTTTTCACAAATGAATGCAACTTAGAGGCATATTGGCATAACATAACAAGAGGCAAGAGCAGAATCAGGCAAACTACACCCCTCAGGCTCCAGCTTCATTTCAGCCTCTGGCTCCAAACACTGTGTGATTAATGCAGTCTTTCATATTGTGTGGAGTTTTGGCAAAACTCCTAAAGCCAATTAAAATAAAATGATAGGTCTAGGTAAACCTAACCCATCAACGAGGTTCAGCATTGAGGCCTAGAACTTTCCATTTGCCTCAGGGAAGCCTCATGATTTACTGTGACCTATATTTTTCATATGTTAACCCAATAGTCAATCACATGTGAAATCCACACTTCAAACTTGAGTGAACCACAGTTTTTAATGCCAAAATGGAATGTTATCCATGTAAGTTTAGCCTGTAGTTTTGAGAAGACAGAGGGAAAATCTACTATGTAAACTGCATGTTCGGAGTATGCCAAATAGTTATTACTGTATTTAGGGCAAGATTTTTGCTGACTTGATTTTTGCTGGATTGTTGAGTGATCACAACATGTGGTCATGTTAATTATGGTTTAATACACAGACCAACCATAATTTGTGCCATTGATTACATAACTACGCTGCCCTGCGAGTAGGTGATGCCAGCACCTGTTGTTTGCCATCTGCTAAGAAACAAAATGAGGCATGAATAGAAAAGGGGGCAGTGACACAGGCACACAAACTATGATTTAAAATACTGTAAATCAATCTCAATTATAGTTCCTCTTTTGGTTAGCCTCATTTAAAATGTGAAGAGCTAAATTCCATATCACTGTCAAAAACAATGGATTATCTAGAGCAGTGGTTATCTAACTGTCCAGGCACTTTAGCAACATACTGTACACAATGCCATATTTTAATAAACATCAATATTACTGTATTTCAGACAAATGATGCTACTATAAGATATTGTCTCATCAGTCCTGATTTATCCTTTGCAGATCTGTGAAAGAGCCTTTTCAGAATCTAAACACAAACCATATACGATTGTAAGATTTAGAATTTAATCTAATTCAAACAAATCACCTAGGAATTTTTTTTAGATTTTTTTAACCTAAGACTCATCAAATCTCATCAAATGAAGGCTCAGTAAGCATGAAATACTGTATGTGGATTGTAACTGCACAGAAATATCAAATAATGCACTAAAACACTAAAAGTGGCCTCTTAAAGGTGCAGTGTGTGATTTTTAGCGACATCTAGCGGTTCGGTTGCGAGTTTACACTAAGAGCTCAGCCCACCGCTCACCCCTCCCTTTCGAAGAAGCTACGGTGGCTAAAACGGGACAAACTTCGTCGTCTGAGACAGCAGAGAATAGCCAGCGTAAACCAAGTTTCTGTACCACAGTCCATTATAAACCACATCATGGATAAAGTTTCAGGTGAGGATCAAGGGTCTTAATACATAATATAATAATAGTAATCAGCTGATTGTCTCATGAACGTAACCAGCACATTCTCCCCACATAGCAAACCCATAATACAGCGAGGGAGAAGAACCACATGAAACTATGCAACTATATATTTTTTCTAACAGGGTAGTAAAAGTTTAGCTGGCTAATAAGAGCTGTTACTGTGGCTGACCTGGTTAAAGCGTAAAGCCTTGTTTAAACTCGACGCGTCCGCATGAGCCCAAAGGTGCGTGCGGCAAAAATGACGTGATTGTAACAGCGCGCGCGCCTCCGCATCCCCTAGACACCACTTACTACACACAATAGGCTTTTTTTCTCTGATTTTAGAAACTCAATCGACTTAAAATGCTTCCAAGATCGACGGGTTGGTGATTCCTGTAACTGTTTTACGGTCAATGACAAGAGTAGCCTACTAATCAGCTGTCTCACGAACTTAACCAGCACATTTATCCCCACATAGCAAAGCCATAACACAGCGAGGGAGAAGAATTAAGTTACATGAAACAATCCAACTACATATTTACACCACTGACAAGGGAAAAGTCACTACTCACGGTGTTTATGACTAGCTTCTTCTAGCTTCCTGCGGCTTTTCTTTCAAGGTAGTGACGAAACGCGCTCTGTAGCGCTGTTTGTTCGCGTTCGGCTACTGTAGAAACATGACGTCACAATATGGCGACCTTCATAGAAGGGGATTCCCGCGCCTATGTAGATATAAATGCCTCATTCTAAGGTAATAAAAACATTACGGTTTAGTAAGTAAGTTCTTTATACACCACTGAACACATAGTTATTGATGTCATATTGCATTTCTGTTAATAGATACTCAAAAATGTTACACATTGCACCTTTAAAAGGAACATAATTTTGTAGATGTTACAAAAACTTTCTCCTTTCCTAGCTTAATATGCAGAGAAACTATATAAACATTTTGTAGGTTGGTTGCTATTCAAAAAATAATACTAAAATGAACCAAATTACAAAAATGAATTAGCATATGAAAAATCTTACTTACTTCTTACTACATAGCCTAGAAATTGATTTACCGGCCAACAAAAGACTTAAGGTGCAGCATGTAATTTTTTGACTGTACTAAAGCATAAAACTACCATAACATGTATGCAAGTTCACATACTTGTGTAACGTGCGTGAGTTATCCTCTGCTTTTAGTTCTTACCCAGCGCTGTTCCGTGGGTTCTTGGCCTCGTTCTGTTATCACCACAATAGGGAGGGCACTGACAAAGAGCTCCGGTGACTACAACACTTGTTTATTGAACATCTCAACATCATGAAATGGCCGCAGCCGATTACATAGTGCATCTCGTGTCTCCCTCTCTCTGAACACCACTACAACTGTTTTCTCCCGCGCTCTTACTCGCGGGGCGCCGTTCTCGCGATATTATCCCAAATCCTATTTAAAGTCATAGAACATAACCCTTAAATTTCACTTCCTACATAATACTCCCTTACCCAACAAGAAATGTCCTCATTTCTATAACACAGTCCTTAAGACACAAAAAAAAGTAGATAAAATGTTTCAGAACATCTGTATCAAAGAGGTCGAAATCAACAAAAACATGTTTAGCAATACTGAAACATATAATAAATGAAAGAGACCCCTAAATTTCAATAAATGATCATACTCCCATCGTTGCTTTCTACGTTATGGGAGCAGTCTATTTCCCTCCTAAATCATTCATTTGTACATGCACAGCGTAATTATTTATATTTTATGTTGGTTGGAGTTCTGAACGGACTGCAGACCTCTTTGCGTGATCACGAAGGTAGGCTAATGGCTGAATCGGAATTTATAAGCAAGATCACGGGAATCAATAGCCTAATACAGCCCAGTTGTGCTAAAATAAATATCATGAGACGTCCATCATCAGATGAATGACATGGAAAAGTTAAGTTAGAGCCGCTAAAGCCAGTGCTACTACCCATGCGAACATGAACACTAAGCTTTTCCCTCCAAAAATATAGCCTAAAACTTATCTAAGTTGTCACCCTGCCTCTCCAAATGCAAAACTGACATTAACAATGGCAAATGCAATGACATGCTCTTTTCCGTCCACTTGTTGTGAAAGAACAGAGCCCAGAGAATGAAGGGAAGCATCAGTGTAAAGGATGAAAGGAATCGAAAAATTTGGAAATGCCATAACTGGTTTTGACGTCAGTTCCTGCTTCAATACACTGAAAGCTTAATTTGCTTCAGCTGACCAAGAAAATTATACTCCTTTGTGTGTGAGATGGTACAAGGGTTCAGCTGTGCGTGCAAAGTGTCTAATAAATCGACGATAGTATGAGCACAGACCCAGAAAAGCCCTGACTTGCGTGGCTGATGTCGGAATTGGCCATGTCCTGACTTTGTCTATGTTAGAGGGGTCTGGCTCAACACCGGCACTCGAAACACGATGGCCCAGGAAAGTCACAGAAGAACATGCCAGATGGCACTTGGACGGCTTAAGTTTGAGTCCAGCCGTACGAAATCGCTGAAAAACTTCGCGCAGATGCTGGAGGTGTTGTGGAAAATCAGCACTGTAGACGATAATATCGTCTAAGTAGATTAAACAAATACTCCAGTGCAGACCCCGAAGCACAAGCTCCATTAAGCGCTGGAAACTGGGAGGAGCATTCGAGATCCCCAATGGCATCATACAGAATTGATATAGGCCGGTACCAGTGGAGAAAGCAGTTTTCTCTTTGTCCTCTGGATTGAGTGGTATTTGCCAGTAACCAGCAGTTAAGTCAATTGTGCTGAACACTCTGGCCCCAGAAAGTCTATCGAGGGTATCATCCACCCGAGGAAGAGGGTGTGAATCTTTGATTGTGACGTCATTGAGACGTCTGTAATCTACACAGAACCGGTGTGTGCCATCCTTTTTCCGGACAAGCACAACCGGAGCTGACCACGGACTGTGAGAGTCCTCGATGATGTTCTGGTCCAAAAGCCTCGACACCTCTTTTTGTAATACAGCCTGAGTAGCTGGTGACATTCTATAAGGGCGCAGTTTTATTGGAGCAGCGTCACCCGTGTTGATACTGTGTGTAATTAGGTTGGTTTTCCCATAATCATGAGAATGGGAGCTAAAAATGTTAGAGAACTCAGTCAGCAGGCTTTTGAGCTGTGCCTGTTCTTCAGCGTTTAAGTGTGTATCCTCCAAATGCACATCAGGCACAGGATGGACAGCTTCTGTGGAAGTAGTCACAGCTGAGACTAATGCATACTCATCAAGTGTATTGCCAGTGATAGAGAAAATCTGACCTAATGGGCATCCAGCCTCAAGAGAGACTGTTTCGTTAGTCGGGTTAACAACTCTAATAATGCCCCTCCCCTTTTGAACTGATGTCAGTGTTCGAGCAATGCCTAAGGTCACGACTGGAGGGGGCTGAGGTTCCAGTATACCCACATACGTGTCTGTGAAAGGATTCGCTACACCATTATCTTTGACAGAAATTGGGATTGCCATCTCTGACATAGGCGGAACAGTTACCTGAGCGACACTGATAGCAGAACTTTGAACCGGAATCAGTGACTGGGGTGGTGAAAGAGGCACTGACGTGTTGTACAGGTGTAAACGTGCATGTGGTATGTCAACAGTGACGGTGTGTTCAATCAAGAAATCCCATCCTATTAGGACAGGATGAGTAGCTGTGCGTACCAAATGGAAAACATGAGAAAATGTTACATCTCCAATATGTATGGGCGCTATCACAGAGCCAATTATGTCCAATAACTGTCCCGTTACAGATGATGCTAACACAAATGACTTACTGATAGACTGGGTAGACAAAGCTGGAATCGACCTACGACAGTCATCTGTAATGAGGGACAGACCTGACCCAGTATCGACCAAAGCATGAAGGTCTGTACCCGCCAGTGCAATTTGAATGAACGGTGTAGGTGGGGAAGATTTAAGACTGACTGTACTAGAATGGACCACTATAGGGGATGAAGCTGGCATTTGGTCCCCAATGACAGCTTCTACTCGTTTCCCCGTTGTGGTGAGGAAGGGGCCTTGTGAAATGGGGAGAAATGTACATGTCGTGTGGGTGATCTTTGTGAACTTTGGGAATGGGGGGGTAGCGATGGAGAGCTGTGTCTGTGGTAAGTGGAAGTTCTGTACTGTGGGTTTGGTGAGGGGGAACGAGCATAACAGGCTCTGTATTCATATTCAAAGTCAGACCGGCGGTCTCGTGTAGGCGATCGGCTAGAGCTACCATAATGATGTCTATGGGGGGGGGGTATTGGTCATATTGTGTAGTGTGAGGAAGTTGTGACTCACGACCTCGGGAGGAAGGGGAGTAGCTTGAATGTCTTTGGCCAGATAAGTCATCCGTTGGAAGTGCTCGATCAGTTTCTGCATGGCCCTGGTAGCGTCGTGGAGGACAACAGTCATCCTCAAAGTGTCGTTGTCGACCTCGCTGTGTGCGTTGTGAAGAACAGCAGCAATCCTGGCGGTAGTGATGATCATTCCGATCAGGCTGGCGATGGCGTGCTGTTATGTCGTAGTCCACGGCTGCGCAGGTCTGATGTGGAGAGTGTGTGGAAGACGTCACCTCGTCCTGAAGGCTGGAAATCCGCCTCGAGAGCTGGTCCATGCGTTCATCAGTTCATCACAGGTGAGATTGACGTAAGTCATGCAGGTCGGTTCGGAGTTCAGCAATGGCTGCTGCTAATTCAGTGATGTTTGTCTTAGTCACTGAGTTGGCCGATGGTGGTGAATTTACTGTCACAGGCATAACAGCTGCAGGGTTGGCAACACTAATGGCCAACTGAGCACGTTCACACTGCGTGGCCACTTTCAAGGCATTGTCTAAAGTCGCAGCACCGTGCTCATGGATTTTCAGTTGAAGTGATGGATCTAAGCCGGTCACAAATCTGCGAAAAATTTCACAATTTCGTGCTGCTGCATCGTGTTGAGGAAATGCTTCAGTCACTAGATTTGTGAGCTCAGCAGCATAGACTTCAAGAGGTTCTTGTGGTTTACGGGGACGAGCATTCAAAAATGTCTGAAATGTGGCCAAAAAAGTTGTATGTCCAAAAACAGTGCTCAAACTAGCTTTAGTCAACTCATAGTCAGCTTTCACCACAGGGGAGAGAGACTGCCAGTATGCAAATGCTGAACCAGTAAGCTTAACTGGGAGAAGCTTGGCCTTATCCAGTGGTACAGCTGAGACATTTAGTGCTACTTCAAATCTTTGAATCCATGCACTAAAAGGCTCTTTACCATCTCCAGAAAAATGAGCAGGGAGGTCAATTTTAAATGGTAGATGTGAACTTGCGTCCTCTGCTGCGTGTCTGTCTCTCTGCATAGGAACTGCGTCATTCTCGTCGTCCACCATTTTAAGCGAGAGGAAGAAAGAAGAAAAAAAAATGCACGTAATCCGAGCTTGCAAAAAAAAAAGAGCATGTGAAAAATTTTTTACAGTCTTTAAACGGCTCTGCAGGTTAAAGCGGCGATATTCACGTCGTTCAATACGGGAAAAACAAGCATCCCAACAGAAAACAAGCCAACCAACGCTGCCACCAGTGTAACGCGCGTGAGTTATCCTCTGCTTTTAGTTCTTACCCAGCGCTGTTCCGTGGGTTCTTGGCCTCGTTCTGTTATCACCACAATAGGGAGGGCACTGACAAAGAGCTCCGGTGACTACAACACTTGTTTATTGAACATCTCAACATCGTGAAATGGCCGCAGCCGATTACATAGTGCATCTCGTGTCTCCCTCTCTCTGAACACCACTACAACTGTTTTCTCCCACGCTCTAACTCGCGGGGCGCCGTTCTCGCGATATTATCCCAAATCCTATTTAAAGTCATAGAACAAAACCCTTAAATTTCACTTCCTACACTTGTTTCTCTAAAAAACAATACTTCAGCCAGTTATTCTACTTTGAAATGTGCGTTCCGTTCCGTGTCGGAATGTCTGTTTTTGTTTTGGTCTTTGAGTTTCCACCCACTGCCAATTTACCCAATAGTATTTCGACATTATTATTCGACATTATTCAACAGTTAGTATTTTCGGTTGCCAGTTGGTGGAAAACACAGCGTATTGCAGCCATGGAAGCCAGCAAACTAAAGCCCCTTTCATTCAGATATTCCAGAAAAAACATGGATAATGTGTCCCGGGATTTGTACCGGGATCGTTTGATTTTGGTTCATTCATACTGCCAGTGATTTTCCGGAATCTGTGAGTGCGGTCACACACATCCCGTAAAGATGTTATTAATCCTTTTAGGAAGACTCCCGCAAGGAAATTGAAAATTCCAGCAGCAGTTTTAGCAAAGGAAAAAGAGAGTAGCAGAGAAAAGGAGAAAATACAATACAACAGTACAATAATAATAATAACATTAATCAGAATATCAACAACCATAAATTATTTTAAAAATTGTCAATGTTAAGTCCACTGTTATAGTGATATAGTGACCAGGTATAATGTAAGTCCAGGTGTGTATGTATTGTGTGTATGTATGTGTATGTATGTATATGTATGTCATCTCTGACCTATTTCCTCCTCCCCCCAAGTGAGGAGTTGTAGAGTCTGATGGCATGAGGGACAAAGGAGTCCTTGAGTCTATTAGTCCGGCACCTGGGAAGGAGCAGCCTTCCACTGAACTGGCTCCTCTGAGTACTGATGATGGTGTGCAGAGGGTGGCTGGCATTTTCAATAATGTCCAGTAGTTTGCCCAGTGTCCTCCTCTCTGCCACCATCACCAGTGAGTCCAGCTTTATACCGATCACAGAGCCGGCCCGCCTGATCAGTTTATCCAGCCTGTTGATGTCCTTCTTGGATATGCTGCCCCCCCAGCACACCACAGTGTAGAAGAGGACACTGGTGACCACAGACTGGTAAAACATGAACAGCAGTTTGCTGCAGATGTTAAAAGAACGCAGTCTCCTCAGGAAGTACAGCCTGCTCTGTGTCTTTTTGTACAGGTAGCTTGTGTGTGTTGTCCAGTTCAGTTTGTCATCCAGCCGCAGTCCGAGGTATTTGTATGATTTGACTGCCTCCACCTCAATTCCCTCCAACAGGACCGGTCGCGGACTTGATCTGGTCCTCCCAAAGTTAACGACCAGCTCCTTTGTCTTAGAGGTGTTGAGCTGTAGGCCGTTAGTGCGACACCAGATAACAAAGTCCCCCACCAGACTCCGATACTCCTCCTCCCTATCACCCCCAATACACCCAACGATGGCTGTGTCATCCGCGTACTTCTGTACATGACACAGCTCCGAGTTATAACAGAAGTCCGAGGTGTACAGGTTGAAGAGAAGAGGGGCCAGCACTGTGCCCTGAGGGGCTCCAGTGCTGCTGACCACAGTGTCAGACATGATGTCCTTCATCCTGACGTGCTGTGGCCTGTCTGTGAGGTAATCTCGGATCCAGTCTACCAGAGAGGGGTCCACTCCCATCCTGATCAGTTTGTCCTGGAGTATGGGGGGGCGGATGGTATTGAAGGCGCTGGAGAAGTCCAAAAAGAGTATCCTCACTGTGCCGTTCCCCTTATCCAGATGGGAGTGGACCCGGTGCAGCATGTAGAGGATGGCATCCTCCACACCAACATCTGGCTGGTACGCAAACTGCAGGCGGTCCACGGCGTGCTGCACCTGGGGTCTGAGGAGGCTGAGGAGGAGCCGCTCCAACGTCTTCATCAGGTGTGAAGTGAGTGCCACTGGTCGAAAGTCATTCAGCTCGCTGGGCCTGTTCTTCTTGGGAACTGGAACGATGCAGGATGTCTTCCAGAGGGTGGGCACTCTCCCTAGCTGCAAGCTAAGGTTGAAGATCCGTTGGAGCGGCTCCCCCAGCTCTACAGCGCAGGTCTTCAGCAGTCTCGGACACACTTTATCCGGGCCCGCTGCCTTCCCCGGCCGGAGCCTTCTCAGCTGTTCTCTGACCTGGTCTGTAGTGATGAGGGGCGGGGCTTGTATTGAGGAGGAGGGGGGTACTGTGGCGTTAGGGGAAAAGTGTACAGAGGGGGGCATTGCAAAGTCGGGGGGGTGGTGGGTAGACTGGGGTATGGTGGTGTCAGAGGGGAGGTATGTGGGGGGAAGGAGACATTGCTGCAGTGGGGGTGTGGGTGAGGGTGAGGGTGGGGGTGACAAGGGCTGATTAAACCTATTGAAAAAGTCATTCAGCTCATTAGCCATCTCCATTGTCCCCCCTGTAGCTCTTGTCTTTGTATTATGACCGGTGATGGTCCTCACGCCATCCCAGACCTCCCTCATGTTGTTCTCCCTCAGCTTCTCCTCCACTTTCCTCCTGTAGTTGTCCTTAGCTTCCCTTACACATTGTTTCACTTCCCGCTGTGCTGCCTTCATGGCCTCCCTGTCCCTACTCCTGAAGGCAGCCTTCTTCCTGTTGAGGACAGCCTTGACCTCCCTTGTTACCCATGGCTTGTTATTAGGGTAACAGCGAACAGTCTTGATGGGGCAGACCACATCTGCACAGAAGTTCAGGTAGTCCGTCAGACAATGTGTCATCCCCTCTATATCCTCACCATGCGGGTCGATCAGCACATCCCAGACTGTGGTGTTATAGCAGTCTCTCAGGGCACTTTCCATCTCAGGGGACCACCTCCTGCTGGTGGGAATTGTCACTGGTTGTTTTTGGACCAGGGGAGTGTACAGTGGCTGTAAGTAAACCAGGTTGTGATCAGATTTCCCCAGTGGGGGGAGGGGAGTCGCTCTGTATGCATCCCTCACATTAGCATACAGGAGATCAATTGTCCTGTTGTTTCTTCTAGGACAATCTACAACCTGGTGAAAAACGGCCAAAGTAGAGTCCAAAGTTACATGATTAAAATCCCCCGAGATGATCATAAAAGCCTCAGGGTGCTGTGTCTGCAGCGCTGCTGTGACGGAATGGATCTTCTCACAGGCAGCGTCTGCGTCCGCTCTCGGAGGGATGTAAACACAGAGCGCGATCACATGGCTGAACTCCCTCGGCAGACAGTATGGCCGCAGGCTAACGGCTAGCAGCTCGAGGTCCCGGCAACATGAGGCTGTCTTTACGGAAACATGTCCTGGGTTACACCAGCGATTGTTGACATACATAATGAGTCCTCCACCTTTGCTTTTTCCACTTGCCTGTGTGTCTCTATCGGCTCTCACGGCAGTGAATCCAAGCAGGTCCACGTTAGCATCTGGTACAAGGTGGTTTAGCCATGTCTCCGTTAAGATAAACAAACTGATCTCACGGTAAATCCGCTGGTTGTTCAGCGCGGACAGCTCGTCAATCTTATTCGGCAGCGAATTCACGTTCCCCATGATTACTGAAGGGATCGATGGCTTGTAGCGCCTCCGATTCTCCGCTAGCTCGGCCTTTAGCTTAGCCCCGGCCTTACAGCCCCTGGGTCTCCTCCTCAGCTCCGCCGGTATAGAGTGCCGTATCCCGGCTCGTCCCTTCATGCGCAGAGCCAGCAATTCCTCCCTTGAATGAGTGAGAAAGCTAGCTCCTGGTTGCATTTTAAGATTGAAAATATCCATGGGATATATAAAGCACACTATCTTCGCACGAAGAATTAAAAAATTAATAAATTAAATCAGTAAAAAGAGCTAAGAAGAACTAAGTGCTAAAACTGTAGAGCTACTGGAGAGGCTGCCGTCTGCCACAGCGCCATAGAGCCCTCGTGACGTGACGTCAGGATGTGACGTGTAGCATACGCGTCGAAAGATCTCAGCTTCAGTGCATTGGTCTTGGCTCTTGGCTTTTGTTCACTTTGGGCACTAGGGATGGCTCGATACCACAATTTTGGCTTCGGTACGATACCAGAACCTAATACCTTGCTATCGATACTAAATACTAAATACCACAGTCAAAAAAAAAAAAGTCTCAATTTAAGTCAATTGAAACAATTTTATTAAAAAACACTGCTTGAAACTCTCCACTACCAAATGTGCAAAGAAAAAGTATCAAAATGTACATAATAAATAAATTCAGTCAGGGAACATACAGTAGGTAAAATTTTAATTTTGAAAAAAAACAACAACCTGAAATTATACAATTAAAGGTCCCGTTCTTCATGTTTTTTTTAAGCTTTGATTGTGTTTACAGTGTGCAATATAACATGTGTTCATGTTTCGCGTGTAAAAAAACACAGTATTTTTTTACACAATTTACTTATCTGTATACCGCTGTTTTCACTGTCCAAAAAACGGCCCGATGACTTCCTTGTTCTATGAAGTCCCTCCTTCAGAAATACGTAACGAGGTCTGATTGTGCCAGCGGTTCCTGTGTTGTGATTCGACAGCAGCTTATCGCACGTTGCCCGGAAAGGTCACGCCTCTTACCATAAATTGGAGATGCATGCGCAGCTGAAGTGCTTCTTCTCCGTGGGAGCGCAACAAGACCACGCCCCCTTTTTTGTGTATTCCTGTGGGCGGAGATTAGTCAAAAAACTGTTCTAGTTACGTCATTAAAAAAGGAAGTAGAGGCATGTAGTCCAAACCGGCCGTTCGCTGTATGCTTTGAAAGGGGACTTCTGTTAAATAAAATATCTCGCTAGGCATTGCACTTTGAGCTTTATAATTTTACAGGTATTATTTATGGTCTAACAGCAACATTACACACTAATTAAAGTTTGAAAAATGGAATCGCGAAGAACGGGACCTTTAAAATAGGTTAATATATATAATAATAGATTAACATATAATAATAATAATAATAGAATAATGAAATGGCATGTAAACCATTAGCTGTCATGCATCAACAGAGAATCATCAACATTTATAGCATTTATTCACCTTGGTTTGGTTACTGTTTGGTTTGTGTGTGGGTTTAATTATGCATTAGCCTGACTACGTCAGACTTCGTACTTCCACTCAATTTCAGTTCGCTTCTGTACTCAGTCTGAGATAGCGACCTATCTCTCAGTTTTCCTCCGGCCTGAAAACAGCCGGCCAATCAACGAACAGAGTTTAAGATTGTATTTTAGGTTAGGGAAATCCAGAGGGGAAATCGAAAACGACCACGGATATGGAGACACGGGATGCAATTCGCTCTGTTGTGGAGAATATTCCCGGCATTTGCAAACTGAAGCCCGAACAAGAAGTGTTTGTTAAACATTTTGAATGGAGGTGATGTTGTGGCCCTACTCCCGACAGGTTTTGGGAAAAGTTTAATTTATCAACTATTACCGATCGTCAGCGAGAAACTGGGGAGGCCAAAGGCCGGCAAGGCGATAGTTGTGATTGTGTCCCCCTTGGTTGCACTCATGGAGGATAGGGTTAAGGAGGCAGCAAAACTCGGTCTCTTTTATCTGTCGAGCTCGAACTGGCACCCTTTTGACAGGTCAGTGTCTCCTTTCTTTTCCAGTTCTTAAATATTGCCATGTCATGCTCAGTGTTGGGAAAGTTCACTTTCTACATGAACTAGTTCAAAGTTCAGTTCACAAATTTTAAAATGAACTAGTTCAGTTCATAGTTCATACTTCACAATTTTGAACTAAGTTCACTAGTTCATATTTCTTTTTTTCCATATGTTGCTGTGAGCTATTTCTTTTTTAATTATTGCCACAACCCATATACAACCACTACAGCAATCATTTTATCGGCGGGCAAAGTTAGCACAGAAATGTACGATTTTTCCCATCCTCACCGACCTTGTCTTAAAACTGATCACACAATGCGACGCCTCCTCAATGCTTTGTCGACTACATGCTGCTTCTTGTCTTGATGACGCATGCGGCGGCCGCGGTGCGACACTGGTAGCTTGTGTTGCCAGAATGAGTGGGTGTTTTTTTCGCTACATATTAAGGCCTGTTTACATGTGTTTTACCCGGGTTTTCGCCTGGAAGGCTCTATAGAAATCTGGCACCCTATTGAACGAAGTTAAACTGAGAGAGCGTGCGTTCACAGACACCGGAATGAACGCGTTCACAGTAGCGTTCATCGGGCAGTAATACAGTAGGCTACGTTCAGTTCACGTTCACCCAAAATATGAAAGAGTTCATGAACTATCGTTCAATGAACGCGTTCAGGCACAACACTGGTCATGCTGTAATCTTGCAATTAAGTTCCAGCATTTCCGACAGACTCGAGATGAACAAAGAGCTGTGTTTAACAGAACTAATCCTAACTTTGACAGTTGGCTGCAAATATTTTCTTGTTTCTCTCTACTGTCAAATATTAGTTTAGAGGCCCTGATTGTACCATGGATGCGTAGATTTACTTCACATAATCTGCAAAAGTTGTTCACAGCCATGTTTACTCCGGTATTTCGCTCGATGGTTTCGTTTTCGCATCATTCATGTTTACAGTGGAAGTTTGATGCGGCTGAGCTGGCGCATAACACACGTCATAACCAAACGTTATGTGATTGGCTTACGGGTAACCAATGATTTTATACTTCAGACAAGCCATGTCTAGGTCCCCATCCCGGCATCGATCCCAGCATCAATCCCTGGACGTGTTTGCGTTCACACAGAAGGCACTCTAGCAATTTTACGGCAATTTCCTTGGATCAACGCGCTGTGTGAAAGGGGCTTAACTGGGGCTACGTCCACATTAATCCGGATACATTTGAAAACGGCGTTTTCGTTTAAAAACGCTATCCGTGGCGTCCACACTAGCGTTTTCAGGCGTTTTCCGACGTTTCAGTGTGGATGAGAAACTTCTAAATTCACCTTACTGTGCATGCGTGAAACCTCACAAAAGCTCACCGAGATGATACAGATGGAAAAATAAATAATAAAGTTATCGCGCAATTCTTCTAAAAGGATAATTTTATTTTAGCAAAATATCTCACCATCACTGATGCATCCAGGTCGCACTCAGTCACCATATGTTTGGTCTAAAACGCAACTGCTCTCCTGTATTGCCGCAGCAGGACAGCAAATGTGAGTACATTTTCTGTCATCTTTGCAGTACTGTGATATGAAGAGTGTGCAAAGTAACATATTTTAGCAACAGTGTAAAAGTGAATAGCACATAACAGGCACAATACCGGTAAACATTAATATCTATTGGGACAACATGGATCACATGACTAAACTTGCGTCATCGTTTTCAAATACCTCCGGCTTCACAGTCCACACTACAACGCGAAAACGGCGTTTTCAAATTTATCCACTTTGGAGAGCGTATTCCAAAAGCTACGTTTTCATTGACTTAAAACGCCGGCTCAGTGTGGACGGAAGGCCAAACCGGAGATAAAAAAAATATACGTTTTCAAACGAAAACGTATTACTGTGGACATGGTCTGGGTCAGAGATCACAGATTCCATTCATCTAAAAATCTAGGCCTATATTAACGGGAGCATATTAAAACCAACTAATCAACTTACAGAGTGTAAGTCTCCTCGCCTTCCATTGTCAATTGTGCTTGCCCTTGTTGCGTGTCCTCAATCTGGCAACCCGCGTGAGTGTCGAGTCTTGAGGAGAAGGGGGTGGGAGAAACAACTCTCTCCAATATTTTGAATTTGGACTGCAGTAGCCATTTCAACCGCTGTCAATATTACATACTGCACCTTTAAATCATTAAATCTGTATGGACCTGAATAAACATGCCCGTTTATGGGATTTATATACTGTATATGCAAAGAGAGACATGCAAAAAAGGCTTTGTTTCTTATAGGTCACAAATTATGGGACAAAAACCTACACCATAACATATTTAAAGCCAAGAATAATATGGTGATGACAGATTTGACACAGACCCTGTATGCCACACGCGACATAAGAGCTCTAGGCATGATCAGCCCACTCTGTGGACTCTAATACACAAGACCATAATCTCAGTCAGTCAGTCAATCTCAATCTTCACAGCTCTTAAACCATAAACTCTCTTTACAGAAAACAATACAAGTCAGTTTCGAAAAGATGTAGCTTCAGTGGCAGTTATCCTGTCTCTCATGCAAAGTTTGTGGCCTATATTTTTCACTAGAATGTGTCAGTGTTCTAACAAACAGGAAATAGGGTCTACCGCTAAAGTGTGTCCATGCACACTCATGTGAGAAAATTTGCATGCACATTCTGCTTTTGCTAAATGTCACATTTATGTTTCTCATGTACAATGTCTTGTTATAGAAACATTTAGAACACAAAATCCCCAACTATTGCTCAGTATTCCACAGATCTCATGTTTCCATTGAGTTCTCCAAGACATGTAAAACCACAGAGAACTCTCTCACTCTGAATCGAAAATCTGACATGGTTGATTTCCTGTTTTCACTTTAAGAACCCAAGAGTATGTGTGTCCCCCTTCTGAAGCTGATCCAACCCTGTACAGAAACCGTATAGCCACAGAAAAGCAAGACAAACACTGAAACAAGGCCATCTAACAATTAATTCCTCACAGGCGACATACAATTTAATTCTGTCTTCATTCTGACCCAGAACAGTTGGGAATTTGCCCGTGTTTAGAGTATATTGGCCCCTGTGACTGGACTTCGGTCTGGCAACAGACATTCAAAGTCAGTTGAATGAAAATCATTTGTACAACTAACAATTAGTGTCAACAGCCAGTAGACCTGACTGGTGCCCTAAATGTGTATTTAAACGTGTCTCGGTTATAGGCTAAGAATGTAAATGCTGCTAGGGCTGTTCTCACTGAAAAGAGAAAGAATGACAGAATAAAGGAGGAAGGAAATGATACCACCTTATTTTGATACCACACTGAAGACATTTCAGGAAATTCCCAACAGAGTAATTAAATATATCAGGGTTCAGAGATATTATGTGAATGCAAAAATAACCATCCAGAATACGTGCAAGGAAAGTCAGGCAGAACTAATGCTGAATTATCTATTGCAAATTTTAAACACAAGCTCCCATAGATGTGGTCCAATGGGAACAATTCCTCATGGCAGAATATTGATCTTTTCGAGTTCATACATTTTGTTTGCAAATCCTCAATTTGTGACACGCAGTCCACTCTGAATAACTGTATGAAACCATGCTGTGTGTATAGCCAGATCTAGACAAGCAGGAAAGCACAAGAGGCCATTTCCACAGATGCAGGATGAAGTTGCAGGAGGAAGTGGTAATAAAGTTTTATGTCTCTCTTTGACTGAAGCAGATATGGAGCCTTGAGTTTCATGGAGCATTTCTAGAAACTTTAGTGTAAAAAGCACCAGCTGGAAGACACGGATGATCTTCACATGCTTCATGTGTTCACCAGATGCATCAGACAAAAGAGTGAAACATTGACCTCAAGTCTCATTAGAACAGACAATCACATTACAAGGAACAAAATCTAGTGAACTATCATAATTTATGTAAAACTTTGTGTGTGTTTCTAATGAACTGGAGAGCTCTGAGGATATTTGGACTGAATCCCTTAAAGTCATGTTCTATACACTAAATTAGCAATTAGGTTGCTATACTTCACCATAGTAGATCTATTCAGTATTCCAATATGGAACAATTCCAAATGCCGACAATACAATATGCATGGGATGGTGATAGCACAAAAGATGACTTAACAGTGCCTTAAATATAAAGAAAAGTAAGCATGAAATTGCTGGGAAACCTGCAATTTTTGTAGTGGGCTTTATATGGTGGGCTTTATATGGTTGAACAAAGAAGTTAACTTTTAATTTTAAAATTCAGTTGTTGTTTTACATCTTTGGGGAATGGTTAGGGGCTTGAAGGAGGCATTTATTCCTAATTTTTGGCTGCTTTTGTTAAAAATTGATAAAATTATGTGTATAATTTTCCAATCCTTGTGGAATTCTAAAGAAGCCCACGTAGCCCTATCTAATAGTCTTTTGGAAACAGAATGTTTCTTTAAAGGTCACCTAAAACAACCACAAGTGTACTGTAATCCAATTTATATTTGTGTTGATTTTCATTTCAGTGTCTCTTGAGGTAAATTTAGACTCCTTTGACAGCATGCATCAAACACTATCAAAGCTGCCAATGCACAACCATGTCAGACCCCGGATAAGATACTCCACAGACCAAACCAAGAGCTAGGCATGTATTCAGCATAGGGGTGTAACGGTACATGTATTCGTATTGAACCGTTTCGGTTCGAGGCTTCCGGTTCGGTACGCATACAAACCGAACGATTCCTTGGACCATTTTTCAAATGGACAAAATTCGCGCTGGCGCGATCACCACAACGTTGCGCAACATCAAATGGCAAGCGTAATGAAACCGGAACGAAACTGCGCTATTGTGCTTCACGGATCGTTTATCAGTTCGGAGCAGCAACATCTGTGCAGCAGGAGCCGATCTCGATCAAGCGACACTGTTACAACCGTTACAACACAGCGCTAAGAGATCCAGTAAAGAAAACATTTGAATTCGCCACTGAAGTAATAACATCGCTGCGAGATCTAGTGAGAAGCATTCAAATTTCTCCGTTATTAACCGTAGATCTCTATTAGATCAAACAGCGCTGACGTGGACACCAGGAGAAACATTGTGCCGTGAATGAACTAGTAATACTTTACGTCCACAGACCAGTAACATTCACCATGGATTTAATATAGTAACACAACTGTAACCAGTTTGGCTGGAATAGTGAAATGCTTTCAAGTACTTCACACATCTTTTTCCAGCACTTCAAAACTCAAATATTATATAAATAAATAGCCTATATGAAGAGTTCAGATGCAAAAGCCTCTATAAGTGCCATTTGAAATTTTCTTGTAGAAATTAGAATGATCATTTTTATGAAGCTTGTACATTTAAGTTCAGTAATTTCACTCAAATGACAATTAATAGGCAATCTTTGCCATTTAAGTGAAATTACTGAACTTAAATATACAAGCTTGATAACAATGATCATTCTAAGAAAATTTCAAATGGCTTTTGCATCTAAACTCTTCATATATTTAAATGTTATTTTTAATGTGATTACATTATTTGTAAACATTATTTGTTCATCCTTCAAAGATGACCCCCATTTATAAACCTGAAAGTTTCAAGATGTAGGAAGACTCACTTATTTAAAAAATATTTTTTCTTTTAACAAATAGGAAATTTCTCTGGCATTTCTTACTTTTTGCTGTATCGAAAACGTACCGAACCGTGATTTTAAAACCGAGGTACGTACCGAACCGTGATTTTTGTGTACCGTTACACCCCTAATTCAGCATGTTCTCTTTTCCATCTGTTTTGAGCTGTGTACAGCTAGTTTACCTCACAACTCATGTTAAAAGCCAGATTAATCTGTAAACTACTCAATGTTGATCTGTAGACTGAACTCTGGTGCTCAGCATGAAGAATGCTACTGGAGGACTCATCTTTCATTCTGCTCGTCCCTTGAGAATTCAACCTTTGCCATTACATGCCACAAGCAGATGGTGATGAAGGGTGTTAAAATATAGTTTTCTACAGAAAATCTTCTAGTAAGGAAAAAGTAGCCAGTGTGAGTGCTGTAGGCAAGCAAAATTGCAGAGAACCAAAAGAGCCATTTGAAAAATGATAACAATCACAAATGATCATTTGATGATCACAAATAGCTAAATGTCATTTTATTCAGATCATTAACAAGGAAATCAATGCATATTTACGGCACTATAATGTAAATGTTTAATCTGACGCTTAATAGAGGATGAATATCTGCCTTTTAAATGAAACCAGGCATATTAAAATGAAGCCACAGAGAGGGGCAGACTTGGTAGTCAATCCAAATATATGTAACTACCGGTACATCAAAACCTTCAGAATTTTCTAATTAGTTTGCCATTAATGCCACTAACCAGATGCTATAAATCTAACCTGTTGTGTGTTTTTTTTTTTATTCTAGAGATCAAGGTGGTAAAAAAAAGCCAATATAATATCATGACTGCAAGATGCCACATACTAATATATATATATATATATATATATATATATATATATATATATATATATATATATATATATATATATATATATATATATAGAGCCCGTTCTCATCCTTTGGCGTCATATAGGTGACGCCATATGACATTTTGTTGAAATACTACGCACATGGCACCCTTTAGCGTGAATATAACACGCAGAACCCAAGGCGTCATAGACATTACTGGCATCCTTTAGCGTCAATATGAGACGCAGACCCTACCCCAGACCTAAACCTACCCATAACAGTGCGTGTTATATTCACGCTAAAGGGTGCCATGTGCGTAGTATTTCAACGAAATGTCATATGGCGTCACCTATATGACGCCAAAGGATGAGAATGTGTTGATATATATATTAGGGCTGTCAAACGATTAATCACGATTAATCGCATCCAAAATAAAAGTTTGTGTTTACATAATATATGTGTGTGTACTGTGTATAATTATTTTGTATATAAATGCACACATGTATATATTTAAGAAAAATATGTTATTTATATATAAAATGTTTATATTTATATAAAATATACATTATATATAGGCTACATTCAGTCTATATACAGTATATACACTTGCAAATATTTCTTAAATACACATGCATGTGTGGGTATTTATGTATTAAAAATAATTATACACAGTACACACACATATATTATGTAAACACAAACTTTCATTTTGGATGCGATTAATCGCGATTAATCGTTTGACAGCCCTATATATATATATATATATATATATATATATATATATATATATATATATATATACACACACAGTAGTCATCATTTGAAGTGGATCAAAACCTTTCATCTAAGTTATACATGAATTTTGAACAATACCCGTTTTTGTCTTAGGACAACTTTGATGAACTGTTTTGATCCACTTCAAATGTTGATATATATATATATATATATATATATATATATGTATATAGTGAAAAATAACATAAGTGTTCATTTCAGCAATTGTTAAAATTTAAATTATATATATTTAAACTGTGCATATTATTAAAGCTGAAGTCGGCAAGTCTGGCAGATTGAGTGGACCTAGGCAAAATTTTGAATGTTTACAACTCTCATGGCCCTCCCCCACCACTATCAACGAATACCCTCCCACCGTGACCGAGTTCGTGCTCGTCAGTGCGTGTGCACCAGATTTTCAGTGAACGCGCCCGTCTCATCAGCATCCATCAACACCATGGATTATTTGGAGGTATGCTGTCCTGGCTAATCTAACGATAGATTGCAATTGCTAACGTCATTTATACTCTAAATGAGCTTACATGATTTTCCGCCATCACTCTTCGTTACTGCGCGAACTTCCGCGAACTTCAGGCGTGTGCATGTGATTGTAACGTGCGTGAGGGGTGGCGTGTGCCCGATCTGTTATTGACAGTCAGATCTCACACCCCCCTGCGCTGATTGGACCCGATGATCCGGGAGCTGTGGATTTTGCAAAACAAATAACACGCTCCAGGTGGAGTTAGAAGGTCGTTTTTTTTTCTAAAACCACTTTATGTTGTTCTGTCGGATTATAGTGTCGATTTCACTGAATATGATCAAAAAAATGTTGCCGACGGCAGCTTTAATTGAAAACGTTGTTAGTACACCTTGGAATACCTCTTTTATTCAGGTGAAGAAGTACCAAGCAGCCCCGGTTATCTAGCCTGGTAATACCAGACTCTGCTACTTCACTTTGCTTCGTAGACAGAGTCTGGAATGGCATAATAGAGAAGTGTTTTCTCTCTCGCTAAGGGGCGCTTGTCTGAAGTTTAAAATCATTGGTTACCCGTAAGCCAATCAGATAAGTTTATATATGACGTATGTTATGTGCCAACACAGCCGCATCGAACCACAGACATCATGCATCGAACTGAAATCTATGATCGAACTTCCACTGTAAACCTGCTGTAAACACTTGATGATGCGAGCGAAATACCGGAGTGAACATGGCTGTAAACGACTTTTGCAGATTATGCAAAGTTAATCTACGCATCCAGGGTACAATCAGGGCCTCTAAACTGAAATTTGACAGTAGAGAGAAGCAAAAAAATATTTGCAGCCAACTGTCAAAGTTAGGATTAGTTCTGTTAAACACAGCTCTTTGTTCATCTCGAGTCTGTCGGAAATGCTCCAATTTAATTGCAAAATTACAGCATCTCATGGCAATATTTAAGACCTGGAAAAGAAAGGAGACACTGACCTGTCAAAAGGCTCCCCAGTTTCTCGCTGACAATCGGTAATAGTTGATAAATTAAACTTTTCCCAAAGGGAGTAGGGCCACAACATCACCTCCATTCAAAATGTTTAATACACACTCTTCTTCTTCGGGCTTCAGTTTGCTAATGCCGGGAATATTCTCCACAACAGAGCGAATTGCATCCGCGTCTCCATATCCGCGGTCGTTTTCGATTTCCCTGACCTAATCTTAAACTCGGCGCTTAGCGACTACATCACGGCTTTCAGCCCGCCCCCTGTTCGTTGATTGGCCCGGCTGTTTTCAGGCCGGAGGAAAACGGATAGATAGGCCGCTGTCTCAGACTGAGTACAGAAGCGAAATGAAATTGAGCGGAAGTACGAAGTCTGACGTAGTCAGGCTACCGGTTATCATCCAAAGCTGACAAATCCAAAACAGGCAAATATTGGTTAATGAATCAGCCTGTCAATATATAGGCCTATCGGTCTACCCCTATTGTGATGAACAAAATAGGAAACTGAACATAAATGTTGAGGCTTTACACATTTTATCATGTCCAAAACATTAATAAAACTGATGGCCAATCTTAGACAAATGTGATATGGTATGGTGGTGACACAAGCATTCTCATTTTCCGGATGCACTCCTTACCATGCATGTAAATAACAACAGTGTTCAACAACAGATTATCTTTCATTTTCACATAATTTCAGAACCGATCATTCTTACATTGAGATTTAACCCATGTAATGTACCATACAAGTAATTACAGTGCCTAATAAAGTTAAATCCCAACTGGCTACTAACTCAAAGTTTTTTTCTTTCTTCTTACATTTGTAGCATGACAAATATTCAATTGTGGGTATTCAAACACCATTGGATGTGTGTTATGATGTAAAAAAATAGGTTAAAGCTTCAAAAAAAAGTAGGAAAACAGCTGTAGTGGAATAATATATTATAGCAAAAGAAAAAGGTTGAAGGGCAGCTGTTCTACAGATGTGGAAGGATTTTCTGTTAAATAATTGGGTCGATAAAAGGAAGTGGAGTTTTATCTGAAAAAGGAACTCTGCTGAACATAATATCATATAACCTTGTTGATGTAACTGAAGATGACAGAAATAAGTGTAATTGTTTTATAACGAAGCGCAAACACAGCTGAAAGATCGATGTGCTCGATAGATTGCTAAATTCTGTTACTGTAAAAAAAAATGACTAAGTAATCTGACACTGACAAATGGAATGAGAAGTTAAACAGTGGAACAGAACAGATCTGTGCTGAATACAAACAGGTCCAATTAACTTACATGTTAATGATAACAATTAAACAACAGAAACTATATTGTCATGCATGCAACACAAAAATAAGAGAATGAACATAGAAAGCCATTAAAATGATTGGTGATTGGGTAATTGTAATAAACTCAGTGTGAATGTCAACAGCTGACACTTGTGGGATGCTGGGCCCAATGTAAACTAATTAGAAGAACGGATCAAAAATGTCTGGTAGAAACTGAGAGCAGTGATGACACACACCCCACACAAAGAAAGGAGAGGGCCATGAGGCGGAGAGAAATGGAGGGGGGTGGAAGAAAAGTAAAGGAGGGGTTCACTGAGCTTATCTTCTGTTTTAATGCACAGACAAACAAGAGAAAGAGAGGTCTTAAAACACAGTACAAAATCCCACAAACGCTAGCCAAAACCTCCTCTACTCTTTCTCTCTCACTTGCTTCCTTTCCTCACTGGCAAGAACACAGTTAGGACACCTGGGAAACTTCTGCATGCAGCAACACACACACACACATGCACGTCACGCAGTCTGTAGCTCTGTAAAAGAATTTCAGCCTCTCTGAATGAGACTCTGGAAAGAGATATAAAACTCACGCAGAGAAAGTCTGTTTTAACAGAAGAAAACATGGAGAGCAGATAGTGACTCACCCTTCGTTTAGTAGCTCTTTATCTCTCTTTCTGTCCCTCTTTCTCTGTGCCTGAGTCAGCCTGCAACACCAGCTGGACTCACAGCCACGCCCACTCTGGAGTCATGTGACCACAGAACAGCCAAGCAGCACTCATCACCCATTCATACAGTAGAATCTGTCATGGTGTGTGTGTGGCTCAGGCTTTGCTTACATTTTGGGGACCAAATTTCTCCAAGAAAATAGCTAAACTTTTACTTAATGTACAGTAAGGGAAGGATAACGGCTTAATAAAATAATGTCTGAGACATTTTAGGTAGAGCAGGAAGAAAATATCATAGCTCAGTATAAAAACAATGGAAGTAAAAAAAAATCCCAACCATAATATATAAACAAACATTTGTTTGTCTCTCCTTGTATACGAGTCCCTTAAATTATTATTAGTAGCATATAATTGCAAGTGGATCAGTTTTGTTTAGAATTCTGAAAAATAACTTGTTTTATAAATTCATTCATTCATTCATTCATTCATTCATTCATTCATTCATTCATTTAATAAGATGTATTGTATTAAAACATATTTATATTAACATATTTATATTTTGGCTTAAACTACTGGCGGAAATATGTTATTCAAATAATCAATAATAATAATAATAATAATAATAATAATGGTTTTTAAACTATTGATATTAATTATTATCATTACTAATCCTGAAGCTCAAAATGTCTTGAAATTCTGTCATGGTAAGTTTTAAAATAAATGTATATACTTAATTTTAACAATTTTAATGCATAACTGAGGAGCTCTTTTGGCATTACTCGTTCATTGTTCCTAGTAGCCTATATCATTAGAATTGAAAGAAAATATTAATAACCATTTACTTTTCTCTTTCAAAAAGATATTTTGTAGCAGAATGTTACAGGGATGAAGATTAGTGCAAACATGTCTTAGAAATATTGCACACCACATTACAGTCAGTTTATAATGATCATAATGCTCTTCACTACACACTATTAATAATACATTTAGTTAAATGAAAAAAAACAAAATCACAACAATATACAGTCACTGTCAGTACAAGAGGAAGTTATTTAATGTAACTTTCTTATCACTGTATCAGCAGTAAAACGCATAATTGGATGTGTGCATATGCATGTCTATACAAGTGGATATGTGTGTCTATATTTTTTGCATGGACAAGAATGTAAACATGCTAAATGCAGGAAGTCGTTAAACAGCACAAAATATGTAGCCTATCTTTAAAACGTTAAAGGAAACCCAGGTATCGCTGTTCATTTGAAACAATTCTTCTGAGACAAACTTCATGTGTCTGAGAGAACCACATCCAGCCACCTAGCTCAGATTGATAACAGAAATGATAAAACAACATTCTACACAGATTGTAATGATAGGACAGTAACGTTCAACGTTTACTTCGGCTTTTGAGATGGCAAAAACTTCAAAACAATTCTTAAGACACTGAGAATAATGAAAGAGGTCAGGCCATGATTTTAGAGTACAGGGAGTAGTCTGTCAGAGATGCATTAGTGTGTAATCCTAAATACATCTGAGAACAGCTACATTATGTTACTCAGGAACTCTTGACCAGAGAAAGACACACACACACAAAGAGAGAAAGAGAGAGAGAGGGAGACTTACGCATACATACGAGATTGGTCCTTAGAGGTTTGACCACATGACTTCCTGTTCATGATAACCACCATAAACATCCAAGTATTACTGGCCGGTTGTTGCTCTTCACACATAGTGAGCCTCTTCCTGAGATTTCTAGACTGGAATTGTTTGTTATTCTATAATGAATGTTTATGTTGTTTTACTCACAGGAAGTTATCAGAAAGCAAATGAAGGTTTATCACTGCCCGAGAGCAAAATGAGGAAAAACCAGTCAGAGAGAGACAAAAAGACAACGAGATAGAGAGTGTAGAGGAGGAAGTGTGCTGTGCAAGATTAGATATGATAGTGAAATGCACGCTTTATAATTATAGCATATGGAATTGATTTCACAGCTTTCTTAGTTTTGAGGCAGTGAGGATGACTCATTCTTAAGGCCTTCAGAGATTTAAGACTGCAGCTCTGTCTTATCTGGAAAAGGCTTGGGTTTAATACCTTCCTGTCCCCCTGGTGTTGTTCTGTCCCAAACAACTGAAGGACATTTAGTTTGAGGATGATATGTGGTTAGAGTAAAGCTGTCACCTTCAGACATCTTATAGATCCACGGTCAGCCATTGAATAGAAGCATTTAGGTGACCAAACATGCAAAGCTTGTGCTTTAATTTTACTCAGTGGATCCTCACACAATGGCTGTCTGAAAGCTGAAAAATACTGCCTCCACGGGGAGCATACGGAGGTGAGAACGCATGTGCGAATTCTATGATCGTGTCACATCCTATCTACTGTCCATATCCTTTATCTGAAATTTTTTTGAAGGCAGCATAGATGTATCACTCGCTGATATACCACTGTACGTTAATTCAATTCTGTGACAATTGAGCTAAAACATAAAATGGTGTCTGAAACTTGTGATTGGTGGTCAGTTTGTGTGTTTTCAACTTTTGATTTCATTTCTAGGGAGAAATTAGTATTGTATTAAATATTCACCAAAACTCTCTATTTTGTAGGAGATCATTAGACCGTTATGCTGTCTTAGAAGTCAATTGAAATCAGTTTCGGGAGGTACCGTCATGCTCAAATGCTGCTTGTGAATTCACTGCCTGCAAGGGCAGCAACATTTTACACATGATCCATTTGCAGTACGTATTCGGTACATATTTTTTTCATTACCCATGTTAACAGGTTAGAGCATTCACACTGGACATGCATTGCAGCGGCGGTGCAGATGCAGCAGCGCAGAAATCTTTTTCGTACCAAGTAAAACAATGTTTTGCTGTGCTACACGTGCTGAATTAAAGTGGTAGCACATTTTTTGTGGTTAAATTGAACATGGATTGACACGAAAATTAAAAAAAATGCACCATAAATGCATATAAAGTCTACTATGTTTCCTAGTCACCATATGACTCGCGGGCCTTGGTAATGAAAAGAAAACTACACCCATTTGACGACAAACTGGCGCAGGACTGCAAACACAAAATGAGGCCATTTATCAATAATGTAGCAACAAATAAACTAATAATAATAATAATTCGTTAAATCTATAGGGTACGGGGCGCTAGAGAGCACCACATGGAGTGGACGTAAATTTGGGGAGCTCCCTCAACAAGCCTCCATAAACTAGTAATATTCGACTATTTTCATCGCGAAAGTTTGCTCAACAATATCCAACAGTGAGATGAAGAAGTCTAAGCCAAAGAAAGGAGATTCACCATCCAGCGCAGTCGAAAAACTGGCCGAGAATCCTATCGAGCACGAGACTGATCGCGATCATGACACGGCCACGGACTCAACTGCTATCCTGTCAGCCATTCAAACCATGAATAACGGTATGAACGACAGATTTAATTCGCTGGAAACAACTCTATCTCACTTGCAAACAGCGCTGTCTGAAACCACCTCGCGTATCGCAGATCTTGAGAGCGTTAAAGCTGAGCACGAAAGCCGCATTTCTGACCTGGAGGCCTCCTGTCAGGAAATACTATCAGCTAACAAGGTCCTACGTGCTAAACTGGATGATCTCGAGGGCCGTTCCCGACGACAGAATATTAAGATTGTCGGCCTACCCGAGAATGTGGAGTCTGGCCGCCCCACTGAGTTTGTGGAAAAACTTATCCCGAACCTCCTGGGAGCCGAGAACTTTCCTGCAGGGATTAAAGTTGACCGTGCACATCGCACCGGGCCTTTACCGCCGAAAGGAGGGCGTCCCAGAATTCTGATCGCGAGGATACATCATTACCCGGTCAAGGAGATGATCCTGCGGCTTGCGCGTCAACACTCGCCTCTAAAATACGACGGCGCTCACATCTCCGTGTTCCCGGATTTCACGGCTGAGGTACTCTCCCAGCGAAGGGCGTTTGACGGTGTGAAAAGGAAATTGAAGGAGGCTGGTATTCGATTCGGAATGCTGTTCCCCGCACGTCTTCTTGTCACCCAGGGCACTAACAAGAAAATCTTTGGCTCGGTTTCGGATGCTGAATTATTCGTTAACACCATCGCTGTTGAAGACCCTACTTGATCTGCTGCGTAGGATTGTTTTTCAATGCTGTTTCCATGGCTGAATGACTTAAATCATCATTTCTGCTGTTTACCGGCGTCCTTTTGTACAAGTTTGTAAGTATTTTCAAGCGCAAAAAAAAAGAGACATTGTACAGACTGCTTGCGATCATGTTATTTGATCAGATTGTACACGTTATTAGTGCCTTATCTGCACGTATGTTCATACTTTCTTTCATATAATTGATATAATTTAAATCGTGTTTAAAAAAAAAAAGGAAAAAAAAAAGCTATATTTCTGCGTTACAAGGGTTGTGTACTACACACTAGTTCAGGTTTAGAGCATTTCTTTTGTTGATAACTTAGGTACACGGAGGCTGCGTGGGAGTCCCCCGGTTTTTCTTTTTGAGGTTTTTTTTTGGTAGGCAGGTTTTCCTCTTACTCCTTATGCTGCCCTGCAGCTCCGCTGTTCATATGAGGGTTTTTTCCCGGCTTCATTTGGGGAAGCTGATGGAAGGGGGAGGGTGGGTGGTTTTTTTTTTTTCTTTTTTTTTTTTGTCTCGCGTTGAGTGTCTGTACATCTCCTTCAATGGTTATTCAGTGGTTATTATCCCTTCAAATTCATTTTGCAGCTGCCACTACAATAGATATTATACTTCATGACGTATAGTAGGGGGTCTTCACTTAAAGGTGGCAACGTCACTCTTGCTAGTTGGAATGTCCGGGGATTAAATAACCAGGTTAAGAGAGCTAAAGTTTTTTCTTATTTGAAGTCCATCCCTGCTGACATAATATTTTTACAAGAGACACATATTAGGCATTCTGAACAAAGGCGACTGAGATGCAATTGGATCTCCCAGGTATTTCAATCTACCTTCTCATCCAGGGCCAGAGGAGTAGCTATTCTGTTTCGTAAGTCAGCTCCTTTTAAGCACATATCCACTATCAGCGACCCTAACGGCCGCTATTTAATTGTATCTGGCCTACTTTCCTCAATTCATGTCACTCTGCTTAATGTGTACGGACCTAATTTTGATGACCCTGCTTTTTTTCGCAGAGTCTTTAATCTTTTGCCAAACACTCTGAACACGCACCTGATAATAGGCGGTGATTTTAACTTGGTGTTGGACCCTACTCTAGATAGATTTCCTTCTCGCACTGGAATACCCTTGGCCAACTCTACCTCTGTTCTTAAAAATCTGATTACTTCTTTTGACCTCGTTGATATCTGGAGACTAAAACACCCAACGGACATGCAGTATACTTTTTTTTCGCAAGTTCATAAATCATACTCCAGGATAGATTTCTTTTTAGTAGACTCTAAAATTATTCCCTGTGTAAAATCAATGAAGCATCACAATAGAATCATCTCCGACCACTCAGCAGTGACAATCTCTCTAGATCTCGTAGAAATTAAGCCCAGCTATTACTGGCGTTTTAATCCTACTCTGCTCTCGGATGTAAAATTTTGTGAACAACTAACAGAGTTGCTAGCGGAGTTCCTCAAATTTAATGACACGGGCGAGGTTTCTGACTCGACACTATGGGAAAGCCTAAAGGCTGTCTTGAGAGGACATATTATTTCATACGAGTCCAGTCTAAAAAAGCAAAGGGTAAAACGCCTTTCAGAAATTGATAATCGTCTTACTCGGCTGGAGGACACTTACAGAGATTCAGCAGACTCAGAAGTGCTTAACGAAATTACAGCACTTAAATTGGAATATAACTCGATTCTTTCAAACCAAGTTAATAATATGTTGCTAAAAGTGAAGCAAAAACAGTTTGAACTTGGGGACAAACCAGACAAATTGCTTTCTCGTCAGCTGAGGGGGCTACAAGCCTCTAGAGCAATTCATAAAATCAAGAACAAAAATGGTGTCGTTCTAACAATTCCCGGTGAAATCAATGATACATTTAAAGAATTTTACGAAACATTATACAAATCTAGGGGTTGTTCTGACCCCTCGGCTTTGGCTGATTTCCTTCATTCATTACATCTTCCAAAGTTGGGTTGCTCTGAGCAGGCAGCTTTGAATGCGGACATAACGGTAGAGGAAATACTAGCTGCGATTAAATCTTTCCCCAGTGGCAAGGCGCCTGGCCCAGATGGTTTTGGGATCGAATTTTACAAAAGATTTGCGCAGGTGCTCTCTCCTTTGCTGTTGAGGATGCTTAATCATTCTTTTGATATACATAAACTTCCCCAGTCCTTGTTTGACGCAAATATTTCTCTAATTCTTAAAAAAGGTAAAGAAGAAACTGACCCAGCATCTTATCGACCCATATCTCTTTTGAACTCTGACCTTAAAATTTTCACTAAAATTCTGGCTAATAGATTAAATAGCTGCATTGGGAAAATTATCCACCCCGATCAATCCGGTTTTATTCCAGGCCGTTTTTCTTTTTTCAATGTCAGGCGTTTATTGAATATCTTATACACTAGATTCGATTCTAAAGCTAGGGTTGCAATTCTTGCCTTAGATGCAGAAAAGGCGTTTGACCAAATTGAGTGGGATTATATATTAGCTGTGATTAGAGAATTTGATATGGGTGATGCATTTGCCTCTTGGGTGAAGTTGTTATACCTTCATCCTTCGGCTTCAGTTCTCACTAATTTTAACAAGTCATCGCAATTCCAATTACACAGAGGTACTCGACAGGGCTGTCCTCTTGTCATGATTCTGCCATCAGGTCTGTGAGTTCTAGTATTTTTGCAGGATCATGACAGACCCATGTTCTGTGTGCAAGCACATGGCCTTGTGTTTTGGTCATGTGCTTGTGTTGTCTGGTCTCGTTACCCCGCCCCCTTGTTATCCTGATTCTGTCATTAGTGTTTCACCCGTGTCACCTGTTATGTTTGATTAGTCTTCCTATTTAATCCCCTTGTGTTTGCTGTCTTGTGTCGGTTCATTGTTATACGTTGATTGTGAGTACCCTGTGTACATCTAGTCATTGTTAGCATCGCTTGAAGTCTTGTTTGTTTTCTTGTTCAGTTGTTTCCCAGTTTAGTCTAGTCAGTGTGGTATTCTGTGTTCCATCTGTTTTGCCCCCTCGTGGGTTTTACTTTCTGTTTTGTTGTCATTAAACCGTGTCTTATTTTATACTGTCTGCGTTTGGGTTCATCTCCGTGTCTCACCGTGACACCTCTCTCACCTTTGCTTTTTGCCATAGCAATCGAACCTCTCTCCCTTGCAATTAAAAATAATCCTTTAATTTCGCCCTTGAATTTAGGCCAAATTAACCATCATATCTCCCTCTACGCAGATGACATCATTCTGTATCTAAGCAATCCTGAACAGTCTATTCCACCCTTACTAAATCTGTTGGAAACATTTGGTAAACTCTCCGGTTATTCAGTAAATTGGCAAAAAAGTGAATTCTTGGCTGTGACTAGCAACATCGATCCAATTTTTATGCGTACTCTACCTTTTAAAATAGCCATAAACAGTTTGAAATATCTCGGAGTTAATATACCCAGAAACCCAAAAGATATATACAAGCTTAATTTTTTAACAATGCTTGAAAACCTAAAGGACAATATAAAATGCTGGAGGACCTTACCACTATCAATGATGGGGCGTGTGAATGCTATTAAGATGGTGACGTTACCCAGATTCTTGTATCTTTTCCAGAATTTGCCGATTTATTTACCCCAAAAGTTCTTCAAAACTTTAGATTCTATTGTGCTGCCTTTTGTCTGGGGCTTCAAAGCACATAGAATATCTAAAATACACGTGTGTAAGCCTAGGTCGCTGGGGGGTTTGGGTTTGCCAAATTTTCAACATTACTACTGGGCTGCCAATTGTAGAGCCTTAACTTACTGGCAGGACCCGCACCCCGACAGTCCCTTAGCTGATATCCCTTCATGGCTTATGATTGAGCAAAGTGCATCAAATTCGTCACTCTCTTCATTACTTTTTGCTGTCCCAGCGACTTTTAAAGCCACAGTAGGATCCCATTTTATGATTAATAATTATCTTAGGATATGGCTTCAGATTGGTAAGGCATTTAAATTGCCAAATACCTCTTTTCTTGCTCCTGTCTGTTGTAACCATGCCTTTAAACCTTCACTATTAGACCCAGTGTTCACAGGTTGGGCTAGAAAAGGA
Source organism: Rhinichthys klamathensis goyatoka (assembly GCF_029890125.1). Taxonomy (NCBI): domain Eukaryota; kingdom Metazoa; phylum Chordata; class Actinopteri; order Cypriniformes; family Leuciscidae; genus Rhinichthys; species Rhinichthys klamathensis. The sequence goes on from NW_026606584.1 coordinate 6,192,240, forward strand.
ATCCTTACCTTGAGAGATTTATATATTGACAATAAATTTGCCACATTCACTCAACTAACAGAGAAATATGACCTTCCTGCTTCACACTTCTTTAGATACCTACAAATTAGAAATTATGTTCGTTCCACTGTACCAAATTTTGAAATATTATCAGCCGATAGTGAATTACATAAATTGCTTACTTGCGTTCCCAACACTCCAAAGTTAGTTACAAAATTTGTTGACTTCTTCACAAGTCAGTTAGATTTTTCCACTATTCATCTGAAAAACGTTTGGGAAGAGGAACTAGATGTTCAGCTCTCTGAGGAGGACTGGGAAAAATGTCTTAAAAATATATACACCTGTTCTATTAATGCCAGGCACCAACTTATTCAGTATAAGGTGTTGCACAGATTACATTACTCAAGGGTTAAACTTAACTGTTTCTATCCTACTATCTCCCCTCTCTGCAATAAGTGTGAGTCTGCGGAGGGCTCTCTTGGTCATCTTTTCTGGGCATGCCCAAAACTTGGTGAATTCTGGTCAGAAGTTTTTCAGTTTCTTTCTGAAGCCTATGCTTGTGAGCTTCCCTTGGATCCTGCGACTGCCATTCTTGGCTGGTCGGCCTCTTTGCTGCACTTTAATAATGCTACCCGACTGCCTATACAGTATGGTTTGATGATTGCCAAAAAATCTATTCTTTGCATGTGGAAAAAAAATTCGAAGCCACTATTCAAGTTTTGGTTGTCAGAACTTTCCTCCACTCTGCACGTGGAAAGACTCAGATATATTATTTCTGGAAATATAGAGAAATTTGAAGCCTCTTGGAGGCCTCTTTTCAATCACTTGTTAAAAATCAACAATGATGAAGCTATTTAATGTTTTTCTATTTATTTTTATTTATTTTTCAAATAGTTTTTTATTAGGATTTTATTGTTATTTCTGTGGATCTCTGTCTTCAATGTAATACCTATGTATATCTCATATGGTCAAGTTGTACAATGACCTGATTTATAATGTCTTACTAGGCAAACATCTGTTTTGACCTTCCTTGCCTGGTGATGTGGTTTTCTGCACATTTGAATCCCAACTGAAGGAGTTTGTTCTGTTTCTTTTTTTTTTTTTTTTGGTTTTGTCCTGTGATTGTATTGTCTATTTGTCTGAAAACTTAAAAATCTACAATAAATATAATAAAAAAAATAAAAAAATAAAAAATCTATAGGGTACTCAAATACCCTACGTATACCCTTTTCTGGGTACTCAAATCTTTTTACATATGGAAGGGGGAATCTCTTTTACTACCACCAATGTAGCATCCACCTGGAAGATGCGACGCCGGCCATATTGTGACGCCAGCCATATTGCCCCAGAACGCCCACGACTAACCAGTCACACACAACGTGATGGCAAACAATTACCATTTAAATATCACGCCCCTAAAGTTTATGGCCAAGAAGAGAAAGTAGGAAAAATAAATTAATCTTACATCAAAAACACCCGATAACTTCGTAATTGCAAACAATTAAATTAATTTGTATACTGGTAAATAAATCAAAACATTTACAAACATTATAAACACTATAAACATAGAGCATAAGCTATTTTAGTTCCCCTCACTCTACAACAAAATCCTTAATTTATCGGTAGCCTATTCAGAACAGAACAAGAAAGAAAAATAAATTGAATTATAAAAGAAAACACAAAAGGCTATAGTGGCATTCATTATAAACAACATATAAACGTCAAGCCAAAAAGTAATTTATTTAAATTAAAACTGAAATGGCATTGGTCTCACATAGGCTTCCTCTCTCATTCGGCACAAATATTTCCATATTCGCGATCTAACATTTGGTTGCTAAACTATTATTAATTATACTATTTTAAAAAAAAGTGGTATTTTTAATGGGCAATAGGCACCTATCTATTCTAATTGAATAGAATTTTAATTAGACATTCTAATATTGTCGGATAATGATCGGTTAAAAAGCGACGGTTGTCGGTCAGGAATATAATCTAAATGAACAAAAAACGTATTTTTTTTCCACCAGATTTGCTATGCTGCTTGAAAGTTCACGCTAATTCAGAAACATGTGTACATGAGCTGAAACCTAATGTAAGATTTGATCGTAGCCACCGCTAACGTTCATATTGATAGAAGCCAAGTTTGTGTGGAAACATCCGTACGGCCAAATTTCTGTCGCACAATCGTTTAGAAAATGAGGGCCAAGGAGAATAAATAGGAGAGCATATACAGAGGTTAATGAGGGAGAGAAGGTGGGACAAATGAACCAATAATGAAGAAGAAGGGTGGAGTTACTTACAACAATAGGCAGGAGAGCACATGGAACATAGAAACAAACATGACATGCCATGTGCTTACACCAAACATGACAACAACAAGAGCACATTGCCAGTGAACACAATCACAAGCCAAGTGCTCAAACAAAACGTTAGGCTTGTTCGACTTGAACCGGCGCTGCACAGAACAATCGGTGAATGACATCAAAACACCACAAGAGCGATTAGAGAGCAGACGCTCCATATGCTTTTTAATCGCTCTCACTGTACTTTGATGTCATAAACCGATCGGTCTGTGCAGCGCCGGTTCAAGTCGAACAAGCCTATTATATGTACACACAGCCAATGAGAGCTCTCACCAAAACATAACAACACGAAACACGAAAGCACACAGCGGATGTAAAACATATGAGCCACGTGGTACACAGCTCAAGACAACAAGAAAGCACACAGCTGATAATAACATATATTCACACGTCTGAAAGTTTATTTCGAGAGAAAGTCAAGAATTACTATTGTAGTAATTAAATGCCATTAGGTGTCAGTGCTCTGTCACCAATCAAGAGTAAACCAGACCGAAGTGGCAGAACCCAGAAGGGTAAATTTGAACTATTTGTAATTTAAATGTTTGTGATGCAAAATCTTCGGGTAAGAGAAGAACCATGTTTAAACATTTTGCTTTTGCTTGAGAAAAAAATATATAAATCTTGTAGTACTAAATAGAATATTATATTGTTTATTGTTTTAACATGAAATACGTCTGTGAAAGATTGTATTACTGTACTGTAAAAAAAGAGAAAAGGCATAGGCCTAGTCATTTCCTTTTCAGTAACTTGAACAACTTTTGGATTTAAAATCAAAATAATAAAGAACTACTTTTTTGGTACAAATATTACTGTAAATACTACTTTATTTGTGGCATACAGAAGCCGTGAAGCAGTTGTGCACTGCAAATGCATCTTATGTGAAAGCAATTAAGCTGCTTCTGCACCACACATGTGGGCCTACAGCATACAAACTGCAAACGGATCGTGTGTGAAATGATCGTAAGCTTTCAGACGCAGCCTACACCTACTTCCTTTATGGCTGCTTACAAAATGGGCCATTTGAAGTCCCTGTCAGGAACAAACGAGTTAAAAAAAGGGAAACATAACCTTGGGAAAATGTGTTCATTTGTTTAAAGCCTATTTGTCTGAGGTATCGTAAAAGACTATACCTCAGACAAATAGGCTTTAAATAAATGAAAAATTGTCATTAGCACTGATAACAGAGCCCCAAAAGACATCGAGGCCCAAATAAATAAAGCAAGAGGAGCTTTTAGCAGGCTCAGAACCATCTGGAAGTCTAAACAGATAAGCCTCAGAACAAAGATCAAGCTTTACAACAGCAATGTTACATCAGTGGATCTCTATGGCTCTGAATGTTGGAGAATAGTGAAAGCAGACATGAGCAAGGTAGATGGCTTCCATAACAGTTCCCTTAGGAAGATCTGCACCATCTACTGGCCCAATACCATCTCTAATGGCAACCTGTACAAAAAGACAAGATCCAAGAACATATCTCAGGAGATCGACACGCCGATTAAGATGTCTCTGTCATGTACTCAGGATGTCTCAGGAAAGTATACTCAAAGTGGCTTTGTGTTGGACACCACCTGGCGAGCACAAATGAGCCAGGCCAGGAACAGAGACGGACAGTGGCGACCAAGCTGGAAGAAATGGGGCTCTCATGGGGAGAAGCACAGTTCACAGCTCAGGACAGACCTAGATGGAAAGAGCTAGTAGCGGCCTTATGTCTCACACGGGACGAAGAGGATTAAGTAAGTATAGTAAAAGACAGACAGTGTATTGTAATCGAGTTTGTTCAGTTATTCCAGCAGGGAACGTTCTCAGAACTTTGGCTAACATTCCCTACAAGTTTGGTTAATGTTTTAAAGAAAACATTTGAATGTAATGTTTAAAGAATGTTTTAAGGATGTTTTCTCATTTCAAATAATGTTCCTATAAGGTTAAATGTAAACTAAGATATAACGTTTTAACTGTAACATTTTGAGGATGTTTTGGGAATGTTTTTGAGATAACAGATAATACAATGTTCTCAATAAAACATTAGCACAATGTTCCATAGTAACCGAGGAGGAACATTATCAAGTCAACGTTCGCAAAATGTTTTGAGGATATCATTGAGGCCTGAGATGACAGTGTGTTTTTTATAAAACGTTCTTGTAATGTGACGTGTTAACAAAACTAGAGCATTATAACTGTAACATTTTGAGGATGTTTTGGGAATGTTGTTGAGATAACAGATTATACAATGTTCTCAATAAAACATTGGTACAATGTCCCCATAATAACAGAGGAGGAACATTATCAAGTCAACGTTCCCAAAATATTTTGAGGATATCATTGAGGCCTGAGATGACGGAATGTTTTTTATAAAACGTTCTTGTAATGTGACGTGTTAACAAAACTAGAACATTTTAAATTTAACATTTTGAGGATGTTGTTGAGGTAAAAGTTTGTAGAATGATATTTTATAAAACATTGGCACAATGTTCCATAATAACAGAAGAGGAACATTATCAAGTCAACGTTCTCAAAATGTTTTGAGGATATCATTGAGGCCTGAGATGACGGAGTGTTTTTTATTAAACGTTCTTGTAATGTGACGTGTTAACAAAACTAGAACATTATAACTGTAACATGTTGAGGATGTTTTGGGAATGTTGTTGAGATAACAGATTATACAATGTTCTCAATAAAACATTGGCACAATGTCCCATAATAACAGAGGAGGAACATTATCAAATCAACGTTCTCGAAATGTTTTGAGGATATCATTGAGGCCTGAGATGACAGTGTGTTTTTTATAAAATGTTCTTGTAATTTTGACGAGTTAACAAAACTAGAACATTTTAACTGTAACATTTTGAGGATGTTTTGGGAATGTTGTTGAGATAACAGATAATACAATGTTCTCAATAAAACATTGGTACAATGTCCCATATAACAGAGGAGGAACATTATCAAGTCAACATTCGCAAAATGTTTTGAGGATATCATTGAGGCCTGAGATGACGGAATGTTTTTTATAAAACGTTCTTGTAATGTGACGTGTTAACAAAACTAGAACATTTTAAATTTAACATTTTGAGGATGTTGTTGAGGTAAAAGTTTGTAGAATGATATTTTATAAAACATTGGCACAACGTTCCATAATAACAGAGGAGGAACATTATCAAATCAACGTTCATAAAATGTTTTGAGGATATTATTTAGTCCTGAGATGATAAAATGTTTTTAATAAAACATTCCTTTTAATTGACTTTTTAACAAAAGTAGAACATTTTGCATGAAACATTTTGAGGATTTTTTAGGGATGTTGTTATCTTTTATAAATCATTGGCACAATAACAAAGGAGGGATATTATCAAAGCAACATTCATCAAATGTTTTGAGGACATTATTGGCCTGAGATGACAAAATCTCACAGGCCTAATGTGTTAACAAAAGCTCATAAAATTGTAAGGATATTTTAGGGAAGCTGTTTAGGTAACAGGTTGTAGAATTATTTTAACCTATAAAATATTGGCATGATTTTCCATAATAAAAGATGGAACTTTATCAAAACAGCATTCGTGAAGTGTTTTGAGGATTACTCTGAACTGTTTGAACTGTTGCGCGAAATGTGTTTACAAGAGACGAGAAGCTGATTGGAGGCCACTGTAGATCGACGTTTAAAACCACCAATCACAGCGTGATTTTCCCATGACGTAAGAACATTTGAAATCGACAAACAGCGCGAAAAAAGTAACGTTTTTGTTGAAGAAAGCGGCGCAAAATGTCCGTTGTCTAAATTGGCTATTTGACACATTGGCCCAAAACAACAGGACTCCTGGTCAACGGAACTGAACTCTTTCACAACGGTAAGGTTTTTTTGTGTATTTTTTCAGTTTACATAGCTTTCTCTTATCCTTGATATATCAATGACTTTCAGTATTAGATCTTACTTTCTTAGAATTGTATGACAGTCGCAATAAATTTGAGTGTATGTTACTTTTGAATAACAGCTAGATTTGTTTTAATGCAGACTCCAAACTGCCTGTTTCAAGATGATTATAACACCGATGACACAAAGTCTCCATTTACAACAAAGGTAGCCTACTATAATACCGGTATTGTGTTCTATGCATACGAATACTGTATTTTTGCTACTTAAAAGTGTTAATCTTAATCTTATGTCTTTTGAAAGTAAAAGTTAATAATAATTATTTCAGTAATTCATAAAGAGGTAATTGAAAAAATTGGAAAGAGCATTAAGTCTAAAACAATTTTCAGTCATTTGTGTTTCTAGCTAATATTGTATGTGCTTGTAATAGCGTTGTGTGTTGACAGACCATGTTTTAAAATATTTCAGGTAATTACTCTGCTGATGGTCCATGTATAGGACACAATCTGGCAACTATTGAAACAAACATAAACCTGCAGAGGTGAATGGATATGGGAGCTAAAGAGCCTTATAACTGGTAAGTGGTTTTGTAACTTTTGTTGTAAATCTTCATAGAATTACCTTTATATTATAGTAGGCTACAGATTATAGTAATCTTGTTCAAATGTTAGGAAATAATTTTGTTGGTTTAAGAAAGCCAACATATTGTTAACCTATTTAAACTAAATATTATTATTATGATTTCTGAGACATAAATGTTCAACTCTTAACTCCTAGAGCTTTAGTGCTAAAAGCACCTAACACAGACCATAAAGGATCTCATCCAAAAGACATCCAAAAATGAGAATTAGCCCATGATTTACGCACCCTCAAGTCATCCTTGGTGTATATGACATTCTTCTTTCAGACGAATACAATCGGAGTTGTATTAAAAAAATGTCCTGGCTCTTCTGAGCTTTATAATGGCAGTGAATGGCCGTCTATAAAAGCGCATCCATCCATGATAAAAGTGCTGCCCACGACTCTGGCGGGATTATAAAGGCCCTTTGAAGCGAAGCGATGCATTTGTGTAAGAAAAATATCCATATTTAAAACTTTATTGACTAAAATAACTAGCTTTAAAATAACTAGCTTAGCATATATTTATTTCTGCTTTTGAAGTAACTAAAACTTACAGCTTCACTAATAGCAAAGAGACACTGCACTTACATGAATGACTAATTCACTCTAGAAATTGTTCTTTCGCCAATGCATTCAAATGCAGTGCTACTTTATCTCTATCTGATTTAAAACAAGCAGAAATCTGTAAGAAATGTACCGATCCATAGACACTATAACTGCTGTTATATGAGAGCACTAGCCTCGTGGGCAGCGAGCACTGTGACGTGCTGGAGCTGTGCTCACGGCGACCTGAGCTCCAGTCCTGCTTCAGCTTCAGGCTTCTCAAGACAACAGCAAAGTTTGTTCACATAATTTAGCCTCTAGTTGTGTTATTAACATGTATATAATGGATTAAGTATATGTTTTAAATTACAGAAACAAAAAAAGATACTCATAAGGTATCATATTTATACTTTCAATAAATTAGTCTTTACATCATTTCTGATTACTAATTAGGCTGGCTAATTTTGAAAGTTTTCAATGTCAATATTGCTTGTGATCTTAATGTATGTGTATTCTTTCTGTTTACACTTTTGCATGATCTTCTTTTTTAGGCTATGAGGAAAAACTCTACCATGCACACAGAGAACAGAGCTCAATGCTGCTAACTAAGCAACTGGACAACTAGAAGAGAAGAACAGTAGAACACTATTAATACAGATGACTGGATTACTCTTCTGCAAGAACCAAGACAAGCAAAGACTGATGATGAGCGCTCTGAGCAAACACAGCAGTCAAGACGCATGAGTGACTTTACTGAGTTCTTCATGTAGTGTTGGGCATTTACTGTATGCAGAACTTCTAATAATTTATGTGGATGCCATTTATAAACCTGTTAGATTTTGATGTTTTAGTTTTGAGATTAATAAAATTGTATGTTTTAACAATGTTATAGCTAAGCATTTTTTTGTATGTTTAATAGAACATTTTGGGAACAAAAATAAAACTTACCGCTAAAAACTTTATAAGAATGTTAGGGGATAATGTTCTAAAAATGTTATGATTAAACCTTTATAGAAGGTCATCACAAAACATTTTCAGAGTGTTCTTAGATAATGTTATGCCATCTTTTAAGAGAACATTCTGGGAACAAAAAGAAAACTACCCGCTGAAAACGTTATAAGAACATTAGAGAATAATGTTCTAACAATGTTAGCATTAAACATATTTAGAATGTTTTTAGAGAATGTTATTAGAACTTTTAGGAGAACATTCTGGGAACAAAAAGAAAACTACCCGCTGAAAATGTTATAAGAACATTAGGGAATAATGTTCTAACAATGTTAGCATTAAACATATTTAGAATGTTTTTAAAGAATGTTATTAGAACTTTTAGGAGAACATTCTGGGAACCAAAATAAAACTACCCGCTGAAAACATTATTAGAACACTGCATGGTAATGTTCTCAGAACATTTTTAGAACAAAAAATTTCTAGCTGGGTGTGTGGTAATTTTCTGCACTGCTTCTAACATGTTTACAGTTACTCACACCACAGGTCCACATCAAAAATCTCATGAATAGTGTTGTTCATCCCTTCGGAATCACTAGAGAATGAAACCTCCTAGAGCTAGATGAACCCTGCTGTTCTGTATTTTGAGGCTGACAGCTGTGAGTCATGAGGTCATAATGTGCAGAACACACAGGGTACATAAAGTAGGTCAAAGGTTATTTTGCACCCCCCCACCGACTAAATAATTTCTCTTTCTCTCCCTCAAACAGACACATCAATGCTTTTCATCGTAGTCTACCGCAAAAACACAATGCAGCCAGGCCACTGCGGGGGAAGGGGTGAGGTTGGGGTTCAAATAATATCCCTATGTGATGATCCTTGTTATTAGGGATGTGCCTGAAGCCGCATACCTTAGGCATGTTAATGACTTCAAAATTAATAACGAATTGTAAGAAATAACAATAAAAAAAACGTAGATGCTATTTAAAGGGATAGTTCACCCAAAAATGAAAATTCATTAAGTCATTAATTACTCACCCTCATGTCGTTCCAAACCCGTAAGACTTTGTTCATATTCAGAACAAAAAATGAAGATCTTTTTGATTAAATCGGAGAGCTTTCTTGATGTTTAAAAAAATCATAAAGAGATCGTAAAACTATTCCATTGAGCGGTTTAGTCAAAGTTTTCTGAAGAGACTCAATCAATTTATATGGTGAACAGATTTAATTTAGGCTTTTATTTACATATAAACATCGATCAGCAAACATAAACACAAGCTCAACTGAACCCGAGGAAGCTCAAACTTGCTGCTTAACACACGAGAACAAACCTCATTGGCTCTTGCAGAAGCTCAAACATGACAATGAATCTAATTGGTTCTCGCACGTCAAGCAAACATGCTTGAGCTTCCGTTTACCATGACTGATGTGTAAGTTGATCTATGTTTATGTCAAGCAGACACAGTGTTCTCACAGTGTTCTCAGACGTGCGCTTATTACTGCACATGGTCTAGCGACTCTAGCCTGAAAGAAACCGAGTTTATGAGACTGTGTTATCAGATTTCATTGGTGATTTCAAATATCAAATCGTAAGCTTCGCAATTGTTTTGAGAAATTGATGTTCCCCATTCAGAGAGATAGGAGCTGTACCTGCATGACTTAAATAGCTGGCCGACAGTCGTTTCAAAGTGGCTGCCGAAAGTTGCTGTGCGCCAGTTCAGAGGCATGCCCTCCTGTTCATTCATCCATTGCTCCAATGAGACATTCATATCTGCTAATGCCATAAACTAATCAGTGAAAAGGAGTGTTCATAGCACTCCTAAAATGAATAGAACTGTATAAAACGTAGATATGTTTTAGAATAATAATTTATATAGAATATATAAAAGAATTTATATGTATTTTCTAGTCTAAAATGAACTCACTACGGAGCCACTATGCTAATGTCCCCTTCACTTCTTTGTTGCCAAAAATGTTCAGCACATGGCAAATAAATTTCAATTTTATTGGCTGAAGGGGATGTCATATGATATTACTAAAATTATATTTTTTTTGGTTGAACATTATTATTGTATTTTAACTGCAAATTTCCTTGCGTCATTTAGTATAAATGACGATGTCCCATAAAGGATTAAGGCCACATTGTACAACCTCTTATAAAGTTAAAAGACTGAAGTGTTCAAAGAATTATATTAAGACAAAAAAGGAGAGATAAAGAGGGAGAGAGATGTCAGAGAGCAATCAAGCACATATAATATCTAGGTTAAGACACAGGAGGAAGTCAGAAGGGCCCAGGATAAAGTCAAGATGGTTTGCACTGTGGTGGGAAACTTGTATGACCCTTGACCTTCCTCTCGCCATATAAAGTAAACACATGTTTCCGGAAATTTCATCAAGAGAGGACTGTCATATTTCCAGTGACGCATCTCAGCTCAACTCTTCTCAGAGATAGAGGCGTCCTCTGTCAACAATACACACAACTCTATCAAAAACAACATAAAAGCAACCAGAACTAAACTTTTTGTTTCTAAACTGGACACTCTGGAGTGCAACTGGGTGTGTTTGTTACAGATTTCCTCACTTCCGTGCGGCTGTGTACAGTGTCGATGTGTCTGACATTGAATACTTCCCAACTAGATAGTATGCGAAAAACAGTAAGCAGATTAGTACGCCTTAGGTCACATGACAGTGACAACATGGAGTAGTAGGGTACAACGGTACTAAAGGCTCACCTTAAGAAAAATTTGCTTTTCACTCCTCCCATAGTGTATGATTGCAGAAAAAAACTGTTTGTATTGAACATTGACGGAGCATCAGATTTTGTGTGAAAATAAAACATAAAAGTAACTTATTTTGTTTAAAAATCTTATCAATGTATGAGATAAACACATAGGGTAAAAATGGTTCACCAGCATGGGGCAAAGGGCACACATTATTTATACAAATAGTTAAGCTAAAATAATATGTTTTTAATAAGTTAATACTTTTTAGTAAAATTTTCTGTTTATTTTGATAAACAAAATAATTCATTTTTGTTCAATAAACATACCGTCATTAAAATGTTAATATAAAAAAATATTTTGAAAAATACAGAATATATATATATATATATATATATATTTATAGTAAAGATTCTGAAAGCATTGAAGGAGATCCTATAATAATTTAATATAGATTTACAGTGGTAACAATAAATTATATTTTATTTCATAATATGGTTAATATGGTAATTATCTCTTAAGGTGGACACCCAACTTAATATATGATATATTTACCATCTGAATCTAACCATGTCGTTTGAACAAACGGAAAAATCAGCCAGCTGTTTATTATATATATATATATATATATATATATATATATATATATATATATATATATATATGTGTGTGTGTGTGTGTGTGTGTGTGTGTGTGTGTGTGTTATAAAATATATGAAATATATAAGCATATAGCCTATATTACATGATCATATATTCTGCCATATAAACAGTACAAAAACTATGAAATAATTAGAGCACCATTTACTTGCATCAAACAACTCTGTTGGTATTCTTATAATTAGTATTCTTATAATTGTTACATTTAAGTTATTGTCACACTTTAATATTTAAATTATATTAATTAGAAAAGGCTTTTATTTGTGCTTAAAAGATAAAATAAAGGAGCTGCGCACTTGGATTTATGGCTGCTATAAATTTTACCTGCCACAAGATGGCACTGTTTTCGACACTCCTGATGCTTCAAATCTTTTCCCGGAACAATCAGACAAAAGCTTCAGAGATTCAAGAGGCTTCATTTCTCCATCCCTACCGTGCAGGACAGTGGTGCCGTGTACCAGGTTCTTTGACGCGATTATCAGGTTAACTGACTCGTAACGTGTGCAATATCTCACAACCTCCCGAGTTGTGAGAGCATGGCCATGGGAATGTTCTAATCACAACTTTCCTGCTTTTTTCATTTTCAGTCCTGCAGGCCAGAGATCGCAGTTATTGTGTTGAAGGACATGATAGAGCCTGTCTCTCAAGCCAAGATGAAGAAAGATTTGCAGCCAATCTTAGATCTGCAAGGATTGAATTTGGCCCTGCACATTTCAGTGTCAGGATTTTGGCATGGATTCAACATCAAGATTGGTTTGCGGCGATAGCCCTAAAGGACGTGTACTTACATGTCTCAATTTTCGCTGAATGCTAATTCTCGCACAGCTAAGGGAAGTGGGCATTTACCTTCTTAACTATCTCGACAACTGGCTAATTCTAGCACATTCTTGAGATCTATTGTGTGCACACAGGGACCTGGTGCTCGAGCATCTCATTCGGTTGGGGTTTCAGGTCAACTGGAAAAGAACAAGCTCTCCCCAATGCAGAGCATCTCTTTTCTTGGTATGGAGTTGGACTCAGTTACTATGGTAGGGTGTCCCATGACGGACCATGCCCAGTCGGTGCTGAAATGCCTAAATTCTTTCAGGCATAAAAGCGGTCCCAACTGAAACAATTTCAGAGGCTCCTGGGGCATATGGCGTCCTTGGCTCCGGGGCGTACATAAGTGACTGAAGTCACTGCGTGCCACTCAAATCCCGAGTGACCTCAGTTGTGCAGTGGATTCATTCTTGTGACAGGTGATGCTCTGTGGAGAGTAGAGACTGATCCTGATCTGGAGTTGATTCGGCGAAGCACCAATATATCTGCTCCACAACTGACTCTGTGGACTGCGCAAATATACGTTTCCCCCAGTGAGCCTTAATGCACAGACCCTGGGCAAGATCAGGGAGGACAGAGAACAAGTCTTGCTGGTTGCGCCTTGCTGGCCTAGCCTGATTTGGTTCTCGGAGCTCTCGCTCCTCGTGACAGCCCCTCCCTGGCAAATTCCTCTGAGGAAGGACCTTCTTTCTAAGAGGAAGGGGACAATTTGCCATCCACTCCCAGACCTCTGGAACCTCCATATCTGGCCCCTGGATGGGACATGGAAGACCTGAGTGGAATATCACCAGCAGTGACTGACACTATCATTCTAGCAAGGGCCCCCTCTATGAGGTGGCTGTATGCTTTGAAGTGGAGTCTCTTTGCTAATTGATGTTCTTCCCGAGGCGAAGAACCACGGGTCAGTGCTTTCTTTCCTTTGCCGCAGGAAGGGCGAGAGGCTGCTATCCTCTTCCACCTTGATGGTGTATATTGCTGCTACAGCAGCACATCACAACACAGTCAACGGTAAGTCCTTAGGGAAGCACAATCTGATCATCAGGTTCCTCAGAGTCGCGAGGAGGTTGAATCCTCAGAAACTGTGTCATTTTTCTTCTTGGGACCTATCTTTGATCTTGCTGGCCCCACAGAGAGCACTTTTTGAGCCTTGAAGTCAAGCGAGCTTAGTGCCTTCTCTTTGAAGATGGACTCCTGACTGCAATCCCCTCTGTCAAGAGAGTTAGGGACCTGCAAGCGCTCTCTGTTAGCGAATCATACCTTGAGTTTAGTCCAGTATACTCTCACGTTGTCCTGAGACCCCGGCCTGGCTATGTACCCAAAGTTCACTACCCACTTTAGGGATAAAGTTCCTGCCATGTCCAGTGCGCACCCTGCACACTTATTTTTGGACCGAACAGTTTCAGACGCTTTGAGCAACTCTTTGTCTGTTTCGAGGGACAGCAGAAGGGGCTTTCTCCAAATTCAGTGGATTGTGGATGCTATTTTTTGGCATTACCAAACCCAGGGCATGTCCCCTGGGAGTGTGGGCACACCCCACTTGTGGTGTCGCACCCTCCTGGGCATTAGGCACCTCCCTGACAGACATCTGCAGAGCAGCAGGCTGGGCTACACCAATACCTTCACAATATTTTACAATCTCTGAGTTGAGTCGGTTTGTCCCGGGTATTATTGGGTACGAACAGGTAAAGTTTGGCCAACTGGCTGGGTGTAGCATTTGCATACAGCACCTTCCCCCTCTCTGAGGCGATAATGTGCACTTTTTATGCCCATGTGAGTTCCCCGTTTACGGAAAACCCTGGATGCCATTCTATTTCTCCAGAGCTCATCGGTAGCTTAATTCGGCAGAGGAATGTCACTTTCCGGCCCATTACTCATAGTATGCCTCTTTTCAGGTGAGATTGTGTACTTGGGTTGAGTGCTCCATATGAGCTGATTCCCTGATGGTAATCCCATATGGTGTATTTTCTACTGTGCAGTTTCCCTGTCTGTAAACCCTATGCCCAGTCACTGTGGGTGTGAGTTTCTCCTGTCTCAGGCAGAATCAACCACAGAGACTTCTTTCCCTATGTGGTAATTCCCGCTAGGTAAACCCATGAAATGTATTGTCCACTTTAACCAGAGCCGATCCTGACCTTCCTGGGGCCCAAAGCAAAATTCTGTTAAGGGGCCCTCCTACCTGACCCATGAGCCATGTAAATCATTTGCCATTGCCACACAGTCACACCTGACACCCCAGTTCTCCCATTACAATCCTCCCTCCTACTAATGAAAATGTTATTCCTGATATCAGAAATAGACATTGTTACTAGAAAGTACATTCTTAATATCAAGAATTCACATTTGAAATAGTACAAAGTTAATTATTGATAGCAAAAATGCATCCTGTAAATGAATAAAAGCTACAATGGCTTGCCATTGCATGTCACTGTGTTTTAAATGATAAAAGCAATACTTGATACTTGATGGTTATTATTTACTGATGGATGTGCATCCATATTGACCAGTATGTCCAGCCAATCAATATTTTAAATGCAATATAGCCTATAAATCAATAGTCAATGTCAATACATTGCTTTCCACCTTTCTTTATTGCAGAGTTGTAACTAAACTGACTTGGAGACTAGATAATCATTGTCTTTTTTTAAAAAGTATGTGCACCTATGAGGAGTGCCATCACGCCCATATTGTACTGGTCCCCACAGATGTTTCTGCTGGAAAGTACGCGTTTCATTTTGTGCACGCGCATATGAACGCATGTTCCCGCGCGACGTGGTTATTTTTTCCGAGCTGCAGTTTATAAACAAACACCATTGCCCTTTGTCATTTATCAAGCGTAATAAATAGTTGTATTTCACTCTCACTTTTTTTTTTGTTAGGCACAAAGTCACAGAACACAGATGCACTGCCCAGCTGGGACAGACAGACAGACAGACTAGAGAGAGATGCATATAAACTTAACTTTATTGTTCTTTGCTGACATTAAACTTGGAGAGGAGAGAACTAGTCTACCTGATTGCTGTTCCCGCAATTCACTCTCATGGTGGTTTTTTTCTCTCTTTTCGTGACCAGAAGGATAGTTCCGCTTAATTTTCTCATCGATGTTGTAAACTTTGATTGATGAGCTTTGACACGAGTGGGAGGCGGGGCCTTGAGTAATTTGCGTGGCCCTACGCAACTTGCGTAGTGTGCGTAAAGGGCTGATCGGCCTGTATAGAAAAAAGAACAGTCCCCAGTCCAAACTCCTGTTCTGCAAAGTTTATAACTTATTTTTTTAAAAACTGAAAAGCGAAAGAAATGGCTGAAGTGATCTTTTTCCATTGTAAGTCCAGTCCTCACTGCCCCTCAGGATACGGAAACTTACTTGGGGCGTTGGGAAGGTTACGACGTGGGCTGGATGTAACCTCGTAACACAGTTCAGCTGGTTGTGGCGTTTAGTATAGGAACCTCTAGTGTCACTATATCGACACAACATTGATAGTGTAGATAGAGAACATCTCAGTTATATATACTTATTGATTATATATTTGTAATAAAAAATATAGATTTTTTTGCATGCATGTAAAATGTAGAGAATATGGTTTGATGTGACTGCTAGTAGTTTCTGCTGTCTCTAGTAGTATGACTTCTGAGAGCCAGAAAGGTCTTTCGCTATTCTACTTGCCCTTGCTACAGTATCTTATGTTGAAAGTGAATTTAGAAAACAAAACATCTTTCACATCACGGTGAATCCACAGCAGTATCACATAACTGAGTACAACCGAAACAGAAATGAAAACAATCCTTGTATCTCTTTTCTACTTACAAATCACAAACACCTTCTCTCATCACAGATTCAGTGAGAAGAGTCCATTTTTTATGATGACTTTCCATAGACATAATGATTTTTATACTGTATTGACTGTACTATGTGTTATGTCCCCTAATCCTAACCCAACACCTAAACACAATCCTCACAGAAAACTTAAAAAAAAAAAAAAAAAAAAAAAACAGCAACATTATTTTGTATGATTTCCTCATAGGGACCAACAAAATGTAACAACAAGGTAAAACATGTCTGGTATTACTATTCTTGTGGGGACATTTTCTCTGCACAATGAATGGAATACCTGAACCAAACACACAACACACACATATGCAGGATGAGGCATGGAGCCAGTCAAAACACTCTGCAGAGGGTCTAAGGCACCAGCAGGAGGCGCTTAGTTGATCAAATCTATTTATCACGATTTTGACAGCCCCTCTCTCTCGTCCATGGATTACGTACGGGTATGACCTCACTGAAGCAGAAGACACAGCTATACTTGTTACAGACCCAAGATAAAATATTTTAAATGAAACCTGCAATAAGGATTAGTCGCATGATCTTTAGGAGGGAACCAGGGATTGGGATATGAACCAAGGTCAGGAATAAGTCAGAAAACCAATTTTAGAACTAAATAAAACTGAGGATTGTCAGTTGCCCGTTAAACAGTAGCTTCATAAAAAAAAAATCACAATGTTTGATTTTTGGATTCAAAATGTATGGATTTAGGCTGATCTGATCTGAGGTTTTATAGAAAATCTAAATAAAGCAAATCAAAGTATACTACAAAAACTACAAAATATACTACATGTGTTTACAGGCTCTTCAATGTCAGATCAAGGAGAAAGAATTGGAAGGAAGGACGTGAGACAAGCTGGTGTGAGGTCACTTCCTGCCCCCAAAAAAACTGAATGAACAGGAAGGAGCCTACTCTGTCACACTTACAACAAAACTATTGTTAGATGTTGCCCTCCCAGCTTTACTGTACTGTATACTACTGTATAGTGTAGAATACTATATAGTTGTATAGTGCCAGCTACAGAATATGCAGCTGTTATATAGTAATGTAATTGTACATAAAAGTAACTGAAGTGAGCGAATACACAAGCAACAATTACAAAATAAAATGAAGTAAAGTGAACCTAATGCATACTAAATGATAATAGTTTCACATGAACCATTCAATCATGTTCCCTTTTGCGGGAACTCGCGCTGCGTCGACGACGCCTTGGGAACGCCCCTGCGTGATTGTGTCTGAAGCACGTATGTCAACTAGTCCAATGGCGAGAATGAGCGTCATGGTCGGATGACGTCACTGCAAGAGAGCCAAATGCTTCAGTGCTCTAGTTCCGAGGAACTAGATGTACTGAGCATTGGTGATGAACAAGATAAGTGGGAAGAGGATTTGCCAACAATTTCCCCAGCATATGAGGAGCTGGTGGAGGTGGTAACTCGTGCCGTGGCAAAATTAAATATTGAGTGGCCGGCCGAGAAAAGGGACGCTCGTCCTAAAAGCAAACTTGATGCTTCCTATCTTCTAATACATCACCTCCATCAAGGGGTCCATTTTTTCCTGATCTGCACAGCGAGCTGCCTAGATCATGGAATAAGCCATATTCGTCCCATCTTTTTAGCCCCCAAGTCCATGTATATTCTGATATAAGGGGGCTGAAAGAATATGGCTATGGGACGATGCCCCCGGCTGAACAGACGCTTGCGAGATATCTGTCTCCCAGTTCAGCATCGTCCCTGAAGGCCCCAGTGCTACCCACTAAGCCACTCAAAACAACATCTAATTTAGTGGGTAAAGCATATACGGCAGCAGGTCAGGCCGGAGCATGCCTTCACACAATGGCATTGTTACAGGCATATCAGGGGGATTTGGATAAGAGCGAGGGAGTCTGATCTGTCTCTCAGGGCCACCAAGGAGACTGCCAGAGCAATAGGGTTGTCTATCGCAGCCCTGGTGGCCACTGAGACCACTGAGGACAGCCCCAACTGGGGTGGAGCGGTGTACACCTCAGTATACGGTGCCCGTTCCATCTCGGTGCCCTCAGGGGGCCGTTCTGCCAACCCCACCACCCTTGGTGCCTCGGGGCGCAGCGGCCTCCAGCGAGCACATGACTCAGTGTCAACTCGATGCTGCGTCAAACTTGCACCCTCTGAGGGGGATTCAAAAACAGTCAGTTCGGTCGGTTCCTGCCAGTATGCTTCAGGCCACCGAAGTGGCTGTTCCAGTTATACCAGAGGCCAGTCTCGAGAGGCTGGTACCTTTAGTAGATTATCTGACAGAATGGAAGAATCTGCCAAACATATCTCAATGGGTCCTGCAGATAGTAGAGAGAGGATACAGAATTCAGTTTGGTTCTCTTCCACCACGCTACAACGGGGTGTTGCTCAAGTTAGTGAATCCCGAGCAGGTTCTGGTAATGGAGCAAGAGGTGAACGCTCTGTTAGTGAAGAAGGCTATAGAGCAGGTGTACTCACCCGACAGAGAATCGGGTTTTTTACAGCCGCTACTAACATCGTTCCAAAAAAGGATGGGGGGTTGCGTCCTATACTAGATCTTCCAGAGACTCAAGTCCAAGATGCTGACACTCAAACAGATCATGACTCAAATCAGGTCCGAGGACTGGTTTGTCACGATAGATCTAAAAGACGCATACTTCCATGTCTCCATCCTCGCTCGGCACAAAAAGTTCCTGAGGTTTTCTTTCGGGGCAAAGAATACCAATATCAGGTACTTCCATTCGGTCTAGCTCTATCACCCCGCACGTTCACGAAGTGCGTAGATGCAGCTCTGGCCCCGCTCAGGCTGCAGGGCATACGCATTCTGAACTACATCGACGACTGGCTCATTCTTGCGGAATCAGAGCAGTTAGAGGTTCGGCATCGAGATGTCATCCTCACTCACATGAAGAAATTGGGGTTGACACTCAATGCCACTACAGAGAACCACTTTCCTTGGTGTGGTATGGGATTCAGTCACGATGCAAGCCATCCTATCGCCCGCTCATGTAGCTGCTATCCTCACAGCCACGAAAGAGCTACAGCTAGGCCAGTCACGCACTGTGAAACAGTTCGAGAGACTGTTAGGCCTCATGGCAGCGGCGTCCAATGTGATACCCTTTGCCCTGCTGTACATGAGACCTTTGCAGTGGTGGCTCAGGACCAGAGGGTTCTCCCCAAGGGGAAACCCACTTCGTATGATCAAGATCACGCGGCGGTGTCTCCGCGCCTTGATTATATGGAGGAAACCTTGGTTCCTAACCCAGGGTTTGGTGCTGGGAGCTCTTTGCAATCGAGTTGCTATCTCGACAGATGCTTCCCTCACTGGCTGGGGAGCGGTAATGGAAGGCCGCTCAGCTCAGGGTCTGTGGAGGAATCATCATCTTTCTTGGCACATAAACTACCTGGAGATGATGGCAGTCTTCAATGTGTTGAGACATTTCCTCCCAGACCTGAGTGGCCATCATGTGCTTGTCCGTACAGACAACACATCAGTGGTCTCTTACATAAATCGTCAGGGGTGTCTGCGTTCGCGTCCACTCTGCAAACTGGCGCACCAGATCCTCCTGTGGTCCCTAGGGAAAATACTCTCTCTGAGGGCAGTGTATGTCCCAGGGTGCCAGAATATAGGAGCAGACACTCTGTCGAGGCAGGGGCTGAGGCCAGGGGATTGGATACTCCACCCTGAGGTGGTGGAGCAAATATGTGACCCTGGACCACAAAACCAGTCGTAAGTCGCACAGGTATATTTTTAGCAATAGCCAACAATACATTGTATGGGTCAAAATTATCGATTATTCTTTTATGCCAAAATCATTAGTATATTCAGTAAAGATCATGTTCCATGAAGATATTTAGTAAATTTCCTACCGTAAATATATATAAAAAAATATTTTTGTGAGTGGATACAGCAAAATCGCGCAAAAAAAAAGTCAGAGAACACGCCTACAAGCTTCGCTCACTGCTGCCCGCTCTTTGGGAATTACCCACTCAAGTTTGGTATCTATGTCAAGCTTAGATTTCCCGCTTTCGGGTTCATAACTCTCCACAACGTCATTAGAGCAGTAAGCCAATAGAGAACGTTAAAACAAACCCTTCTCGTGTAAAAAAAAAAAAACAGTTTTCTTCTTAGCAACGGCCTGCTACAGTGCCTCTCATTGGCTGCTGACTTCTTCACGTGCACAGTGTACACAATCCGCAATGGTTACGGTGCAAGCCATGGATTCTGAGATAGCGCGTTTGCTCAATTTAAACTTTAATGACAGCAATAATTTAACGAACATAGTAAATTATTTTTTCGCAAATGATTGGGAAGATGATACAGAATGCCCAGAGACCGGCTTGGCAAAGGAGGATGCCCTGGAAGACGAATGGCAAAAAGTCAAGTGTAAAATTGTATATGTTCCTGGTGGAATGTGATGCGATCTGGGAAAACCCACCACATGGTGAAATTTGACATAGCCTATTACAGGTTTTGATAACCTGTTTTCCAAATCTGTTTTTATTTCTTTCATTGATTAAAATGATGATTTTTTTTCTCCGTGCGTGTTCTTAAAGAGAAAGACACTCTTTTCAGCTTGCCACTATAAATCACAATTTTTCTGCACTAAACTTGTACATTTTCCCAAGATATATTCAGAGAGGATAGACAAGATGTTATAAAATAATAATTTAATGAAAACCCAATTTTGATAAAAAACTGACTTTCGATCTATGTTTAGACCTTACTGAAAACGTACCATCCGGCGGGTTTTCCCAGATTGCATTACAAATATTTTAATGAAATTTTGTATGTATAAAGGTTTAGTTGTGGTAAATCAATGGTATACATTTCATTTATTTCCCTTCATTAGTAATATGCGTTGCTAAGGACTTCATTTGGACAACTTTAAAGGCGATTTTGCCCCATCAGATTCCAGATTTTCAAAAGGTTGTATCTCGAACAAATATTGTCCTATCCTAACAAACCATACATCAATGGAAAGCTTATTTATTCAGCGTTCAGGTGATGTTTAAATCTCAATTTAAAGGAAATGACCTATAAGACTGGTTTTGTGGTCCAGGGTCACATATGGGAATTTTACGGCCAAGCAGTAGTGGATCTGTTCGTGTCTCAGTACATGACGCACTGTCCACTATGGTTCTCCCTAACTCACCCAGCCCCCCTCGGGCTTAACGCTATGGTGCAGACGTGGCCGACGCTACGTCTGTACGCATTTCCCCCTGTTGCTCTGCTCCAAGGAGTTCTGGAGAGACTTCGCCAGTACGGAATAAGTCTACTGCTATTAGCACCAGGCTGGCCGAGTCGAATTTGGTTTGCGGACCTAATTCATCTCCTCGACAACCCTCCCTTGGAGATCCCAATCAGGAGAGACCTTCTGTCTCAGGCAGGGGGCACAATACTTCACCCCCGGCCAGAGATTTGGAAACTATGGGTTTGGCCTCTGAGGGGGCCCAACTCATAGAGAGTGGTCTCTCAACTGAGGTTGTTGAGACCATCCTAAGCTCCAGAGCTCCAGCTACGAGGAAATTATATGCACTAAAATGGAGTGTTTTTACTTCTTGGTGTCACCAGCATCAGTGGGATCCAGTTAACCCTCTGGGGACCAGAAACGCGCCCGCGCGTTTTGCCGTTTTTTTTTCACATAGCAGAAAAATAGACTTAAAATACTCTGTTGATTTTGATCGTACATATAAGTGTTATACATCAATCGATCCTGTTAATTGTCTATTATTTTTCTGTATACTCACAATAAAAACAAAGTTTTGTGCTTTTTGTCAAATAAAGAAAAATAAACATGATGCGAGTTTTGCCTTCTCTCTGTCAGTGCAGTCCATTCTGAAACACGTCCGAAAAATTAACTCTAACTCTGCAAATACTTGTCATACAGGCACGAGAGGTTTTTCTTTATGAAGCTTGAATTCTCTTCTTTTTAATGATGTAATTTATATAAAAAACAAATATTCTCAGTTTATGTAATCTGTATGAAAAGAGAGTGCTGTCAGATTTTTTTTCCCCAGCTCATTACACTTCATTACGCGTTAATCTGACACGCCCACGGAGGACGCGCGCTATTCAAACGCAAATGTCGAGGCAAGCCATGACAATGCCCACATCAGCCGTTCCACCGCGGCGGTAAAATGTGGGGTGTATTTGCTGCCTTTTACCGCCAAGAGGCGCTACAATCATAGACTCTGAAAAGTGTTTGTTTATTCTCTCTAATGCGTAATCTGCTGCCGCACCGCACTGATTCAGAGCGTTTGAAAGCTGGTAGCAGATGAATTCAACAAGTGAAACGTAGTTAAAATAATTCATAATCACAATACTGAAATTAGGCTACTGAAATGAAATTGAATAAATAATGAAAAAGTAAAACATTGCAATAAAAACAGTCACAGACGTATAGACGATAGCTCAGTGGTTAACGCAACAACACGAGCTTCGAGGAGCTTCAATCGACTCGGATCGAATCTCAATGTAGCATACATGTTGTTAACCGATGTTGCCCTACAGCGTTTATGTTTAACCTTCTTGATGCTTAAATAGCTAACTGTTTATAACTGTTTACTTATTTAAAGTCAAGAGTTTTGTTTAATTATTATTACAACATAAATTTGCTACATTCCTGGAACCGCAGCCGCTGCACAAAGGACAAAAACTGATGAAGGAAGATTGTCAGCCGATTGCATCAGAAAATGAAAATGAAGAAGCACGTCTTTAGTCTGCTAAATTATTGTGTAATGTAAAAGAACACTAAAATTACTTAAGTTTGAAACCAAGTTCGAACATTTCAAGGTTTAAATAAAGTG
Source organism: Rhinichthys klamathensis goyatoka (assembly GCF_029890125.1). NCBI lineage: Eukaryota > Metazoa > Chordata > Actinopteri > Cypriniformes > Leuciscidae > Rhinichthys > Rhinichthys klamathensis. Next base: position 6,215,396 of record NW_026606584.1, read on the forward strand.
TCGGGACAGTTTTTTTTATTTAAAACAGGGTTGCATCGGGTTTAGAGTTTATTTCTTTTGCGATGCAAAATAAGAAACACTAGGCTAATCTTATTCTTGCGACATTTTAAATTTGTATTGCCAAAGAAATGACAGCTATATTAAACAATTAAAACAGTAGGCCTACAAAACGAAAATTGTCCAAAGCAACATAATTAAATTAAAACATGCGTTTTTCTTTGCCTCTCTCGCGCTGAATCTCTTTTTAACAAGTTTATTTAGTCTCCCTCGCTCTCCATATGAAAGAGGAACATTAACACCTATGCCTATTGTCCTGCGCGCTCGATACAGCACTGAACTGTCCCTCCAACCCCCCACCGGCTATTGGAGTCTGAGGCTGATTTAACACAAAGAGAAGTCACAATTCACACTTAAATCGCTATTCTAGACAGTGTTGATAATGAAGGAATTAAATGATTTAAGTTACATGTAGCCTAGTGATATTTCTGTCATAAAAGCTTATTACTAAATATTTAATTATTTCAGTAATTGATGAAATAAAACTGGTTTGGGCCAGCTTTTTCCAAGCAAAACTAAATATAATCTGAAAAAACGCATGTTAATTTGTTTTCATGAACAAAATGTTCAACTCAATATTAAAGTCTACAGGGATCTTTGGATCCTTTCAACCAGGCATGCAATTTGTGAATTAAGTTTTTTTATTTTTATTTTTTATTCAAATAAATATCGAACCACGGTGCTTCGTGGTAATGCTGCTAAATTAAATAACATGTATTGAATAATTATGAACTTAAATGAAACAATATCGCAACATTTCGACAAATGCATTATTTGATCTGTTTTTACATTTTAATTCAGGGCGATTTAGCCTGCTACATTTAATTAGAGCGAGATTTTCACCCTTGTCTTGTCATTTTCTCATTGGGAAGCGCTTACAGGCTACATGTTTGAGTACATCCTCTGTACCTCTCGTTTTCATATGGATTACATAATCAGATAACATTTATTAGCCAGAATATTTAGACATTTAAAGGCTTTAGACAGAGCCGATTTCTTATAGTGACTGAGCTGAAGTGGCTTTCGGTTCATTTTTGTGACGCGCAGTTCCCGGAGACAGAGACGACAGATAAACTGTTTTTGTCGTTAGCAAAAGTTCGAATAAAACCCGACTTTAGAAAAATGCATAGGGCCACTCGGCGTGGTCTGCCAAAACACTTAATTATAAACTTCAATATTTCATTCAAAATAATCTCAAAACGCTTTGTGAAATTTTGAAAAGCCGTGCATGCATTAAGGCCACTTGAACTAATGAACAACTGAAACGCTGGTTTTGATTTTATTGTTTGTCGTTGTTTAAACGTGCTTGTTGCATATCTCTATTTTATATTTGATATGGTCTATTGGTGAAGTAGCCTATCATTGATTAGCTGTGGAGGGAGGGGTGTGGGGATTCAAATAATTCAGCAGAAGCAGGGATGTTTAGACCAGAAGGAAATCCCCGTCCCTCCTGGCAAATCACACTTTACTTAAAACCATGTTTTTAAAAACTCTAGGTTGTAGGGAATCAAAATAATAATAATAATAGGCCTAATAAAAAAAATAAAAAAAAATATATATAGGCTATATATGTAAAATTACTTTTTTTACAGAACTGCTTTTGAAATTATGATTGGTAGCCTCGTACGATTGGTACAGATGCAACGTCGTTCTGTTCGATAGTGTAAAATGGAAATGCATGGTAATTTTATTTTATAAATATAACCAAAAAACTGTATGGTGTAACAGAGTTTTAGAGCTAGACAAATCTCTCTGCATTAATAAATATAAAATTTGCAGTAGACCATGTTTGTTCGGGATTTGAACCCATGTCATCTTGATGATCGAACCGTCAGTTCTACCGCTCTGCTATGAATTTTCTCACTGAGGAAATGCCCAAACGTTTGTTTCTCACATAAGCGAGAAAACGTTTTGTCGTTAGCCAGAGAGTGTAGGCCTACTTTAGCCTACATGAATAAAAGTAGACCTTTTACAGTTTTAAAAGATGATATCTTATCTGTATGACCAACAATTACGCAGTAAGTTCTTTTAGCTGTTATGAGAAAAAT